>NC_143138.1:48000000-49202500 GCF_059928025.1 Delphinapterus leucas
TCAGAAAATACCTAGAAACAAATGACAATGAAAACACAACGACACAAAACCTATGGGATGCAGCAAAAGCAGTTCTAAGAGGGAAGTTTATAGCAATACAATCCTACCTTAAGAAACAGGAAACATCTCAAATAAACAACACAACCTTATAGCTAAAGCAATTAGAGAAGAAGAACAAAAAACCCTAAAGTTAGCAGAAGGAAGACACCATAATGATCAGATCAGAAATAAATGAAAAAGAAACGAAGGAAACGATAGCAAATATCAATAAAACTAAAAGCTGGTTCTTTGAGAAGATAAACAAAATTGATAAATCATTAGCCAGACTCATCAAGAAAAAAAGGGAGAAGACTCAAATCAATAGAATTAGAAATGAAAAAGGATAAGTAACAACTGACACTGCAGAAATACAAAGGATAATGGGAGATTACTGCAAGCAACACTATGCCAATAAAATGGACAACCTGGAAGAAATGGACAAATTCTTAGAAATGCACAACGTGCCAAGACTAAATCAGGAAGAAATAGAAAATATGAACAGACCAACCACAAGCACTGAAATTGAAACTGTGATTAAAAATCTTCCAACAAACAAAAGCCCAGGATCAGATGGCTCCACAGGCGAATTCTACCAAACATTTAGAGAAGAGCTAACACCTATCTTCCTCAAACTCTTTCAAAATATAGCAGAGGGAGGAACACTCCCAAACTCATTCTACGAGGCCACCATCACCCTGATACCAAAAGCAGACAAAGACGTCACAAAGAAGGAAAACTACAGGCCAATATCACTGATGAACATAGGTGCAAAAATCCTCAACAAAATACTAGCAAACAGAATCCAAGAACTCATTAAAAGGATCATACACTATGATCAAGTGGGGGTTATCTCAGGAAGGCAAGGATTCTTCAATATATGCAAATCAATCAATGTGATACACCATATTAACAAATTGAAGGAGAAAAACCATATGATCATCTCAATCGATGCAGAGAAAGCTTTCAGCAAAATTCAACACCCATTTATGATAAAAACCCTGCAGAAAGTCAGCATAGAGGGAACTTTCCTGAACATAATAAAGGCTATATATGACAAACACACAGCCAACATCATCCTCAATGGTGAATAACTGAAACCATATCCACTAAGATCAGGAACAAGAGTGGTTGCCCACTCTCACCACTATTATTCAACATAGTTTTGGAAGTTTTAGCCACAGCAATTGGAGAATAAAAAGAAATAAAGGTAATCCAAATCAGAAAAGAAGAAGTAAATGTGTCACTGTTTGCAGATGCCATGATACTATACATAGAGAATCCTAAAGATGTTAGTAGAAAACTACTAGAGCTAATCAATGAATTCAGTAAAGTAGCAGGATACAAAATTAATGCACAGAAATCTCTAGCATTCCTAAACACTATTGATGAAAAATCTGAAAGAGAAATTAAGGAAACACTCCCATTTACCATTGCAACAAAAAGAATAAAATATCTAGGAATAAACCTACCTAAGGAGACAAAAGACCTGTATGCAGAAAATTATAAGACACTGTTGAAAGAAATTAAAGATGATACAAATAGATGGAGAGATATACCATGTTCTTGGATTGGAAGAATGAACATTGTGAAAATGACTCTACTACCCAAAGCAATCTACAGATTCAGTGTGATCCCTATCAAACTACCACTGGCAAGTTTCACAGAAGTAGCACAAAAAATTTCACAATTTGTATGGAAACACAAAAGACCCTGAATAGCCAAAGCAATCTTGAGAATGAAAAATGGAGCTGGAGGAATAAGGCTCCCAGACTTCAGACTATACTACAAAGCTACAGTAATCAAGACAGTATGGTACTTGAACAAAAATAGAAATATAGACCAATGGAACAGGATGGAAAGTCAGAGTTTAACCCACACACATATGGTCACCTTATATTTGATAAAGGAGGCAAGAATATACAATGGAGAAAAGACAACCTCTTCAATAAGTGGTGCTGTGAAAACTGGACAGCTACATGTAAAGAAAGAAATTAGAACACTCCCTAACACCATACACAAAAATAAACTCAAAATGGATTAAAGACCTAAATGTAAAGCCAGACACTATCAAACTCTTAGAGCAAAACATAGGCAGAACAGTGTATGACATAAATCACAGCAAGGTTCTTTTTGACCCACCTTCTAGAGAAATGGAAATAAAAACAAAAATAAACAAATGGGACCTAATGAAACTTAAAAGCTTTTGCACAGCAAAGGTAACAATAAACAAGACGAAAAGACAACCCTCAGAATGGGAGAAAATATTTGCAAATGAAACAACTGACAAAGGATTAACCTCCAAAATTTACGAGCTGCTCATACAGCTGAATATAAAAAAAAAAATCTAATCCAGAAATGGGTAGAAGACCTAAATAGACATTTCTCCAAAGAAGATATACAGATTGCCAACAAACAGATAAAAGAATGCTCAACATCATTAATCATTCGAGAAATGCAAATCAAAACTACAGTGAGACATCATCTCACACCAGTCAGAATGACCATCATCAAAAAATCTACAAACAATAAATGCTGGAGAGGGTGTGCAGAAAAGGGAACACTCTTGCACTGTTGGTGGGAATGTAAATTGATGCAGCCACTATGCAGAATAGTACGGAGGTTCCTTAAAAAACTAAAAATATAACTACCATATGAACCAGCAATCCCACTACTGGGCATATACCCTGAGAAAACCATAATTCAAAAAGTGCCTTGTACCACAATGTTCATTCCAGCTCCATTTACAATAGCCAGGACATGGAAGCAACCTAAGTGTCCATCAACAGATGAATGGATAAAGAAGATGTGGCACATATATACAATGGAATATTACTCAGCCATAAAAAGAAACGAAATTTAGTTATTTGTACTGAGGTGGATGGACCTAGAGTCTGTCATACAGAGTGAAGTAAGTTAGAAAGAGAAAAACAAATACCATAATCTAACAAGTGTATATGGAATCTAAAAAGAAAATAGGAAAAAAAAGTCATGAAGAACCTAGGGGCAGGACGGGATTAGAAACGCAGACCTACTAGAGAATGGACTTGCGGACACGGGGAGGGGGAAGGATAAGCTGGGACAAAGTGAGAGAGTAGCATGGACATATATACACTACCAAATGTAGAATAGATCTTTAATGGGAAGCAGCCACATAGCACAGGGAGATCAACTCGGTGCCTTGTGACCACATAGAGGGCTGGGATAGGGAGGGTGGGAGGGAGAGAGATGTAAGAGGGAAGAGATATGGGGATTTATGTATATGTATAGCTGATTCAGTTTGTTATAAACCAGTAACTAACTCAGCATTATAAAGCAATTATTCTCCAATAAACGTATATATATAAAAAAAGACCCAATGCAGCCAAAAATAATAAATAAGTAAATAAACAAACAAACAAATACATAATGGGCCTATGATGCCATCATAGAATGAATCAGAAACTATCTCGAGACAAGTGACAATGAAACACAACTTTACAAAAATCTATGGAATGCAGCAAAAGCAGTGCTAAGAGGAAAGTGCTCAGTGATACAGGCCTTCCTCAAAAAACAAGAAAAATTTCAAATAAACAACCTAACCTACACTTACAAAAATTAGAAAAAGAAGAACAAACAAAACCCAAAGTCAGAAGAAGGCAGCAGTAAACAAAGGAAGTAAATAAAATAGAAAAGAAAAACAATGGAAAGATCAATAAGATCAAGATCTGGTTTTTTGAAAAGAAAAGGAAAATCAACAAACCTCTAGCCAGGCTCACCAAGAATAAAAGGGAGAAGACCCAAATAAACAAAATAAGAAAGAAAAGAGGAGAAATAACAACTGATATCAGAGAAATACAGAAAATCATAAGAGAATACTATGAACAGTTATAAGCCAACATATTGGACAACCTAGAGGAAATGGAAAGGTTTCTAGAAATATACAGCTTGCCAAAATTGAGTCAAGAAGGAATAGATAGTTTGAACAGACCAATCTGTAGAAGTGAAATGGAATATGTAATAGAAACAAAACTCTGAAAACAAAGTCCAGACTGGATAGCTTCACTGGGGAATTCTACCAAACATACAAAGAAGAAGTTATACCTATCTTCTCAAACTCTTCCAAAAGACTGAAGACTCCCAAATTCTTTCTATGAAGCCACCATAACTTTGATACCAAAGCCAGACAAAGACACTACCAAAAATAAAGGAAATTATAGGCCAATATCTTTGATGGATACAGATGTAAAAATCCTCAACAGAATATTAGCAAACTGAATCCAACAATATATAAAAAGGATCATACACTGTGATCAAGCTGAATTCGTTCCAAGGATGGTTCTTTACACAAATCAATCAATGTGATACGCCACATTAACAAAAGGAAAGACAAAAACCACATGATCTTCTCAACAGATGCAGAAAAAGCATTTGACAAAATTCAATATCCATTCATGATAAAACTCTCACCAAAGTGGGTATAGAGGGAACATATCTCAACAAAATAAAAGCCACTTACAACAAACCCAAAGCCAACATAATACTCAATAATGAAAAGTTGAAAGCCTTCCTGCTAAATTCAGGAAAAAGACAAGGATGCCCATTCTTACCACTTCTATTCAACATAGTATTGAAAGTCCTAGCCACAGCAGTCTGAAATCAAGAAAAAGAAACAAATATGCCCAAATTGGAAGGGAAGAGGTAAAACTGTCACTATTTGCAGATGACATGATACTCTATATAGAGAAACCTAAAGACTCCACACAAAAGCTATTAGAACTAAAAAATGAATTCAGCAAGGTAGCAGGCTATAAGATTAATATACTGAAATCTGTTGCATTTCTTTACACTAACAATGAAATATCAGAAATAGAAAGTGAAAAACAATCCCGTTTAAAATCATGTCAAAAAATAAAATAAAATAGCTAAGAATAAACTTAATGAAGGAGGTGAAAGACCTATACACCAAAACCCATAAAATATTGATAAAGGAAACTGAAGATGGTTCAAAGAAATGGAAATATGCTCTTGAATTGGAAGAATTAATATTGTTAAAATGGCCATACTACCCAAAGAAATCAACAGATTTAATGTGATCCCTATCGAAATACTCATGACATTTTTCGCAGAATAGAACAAATAATCCTAAAATTTACATGGAATTACAAAAGACCCAGAATTGTCACAGTAGTCCTGAGCAAGAAGAAATCTGGAGGCATAACCCTTCTAGACTCCAGACAATACTACAAAGCTTCAGTAATCAAAACAGCTTGGTATTGGCACAAAACAGACATATGGATCAATGGAACAGCATACAGAGCCCAGAAATAAACCCACACACCTACTGCCAATTAATCTATGACAAACAAAGCCGAGAACATACAGTGGATAAAAGACAGTCTCTTCGACAAGTGGTGTTGGGAAAGCTGGACAGCTATAGGTAAATCAATGAAATTAGAACACTCCCTCACACCATACACAAAAGTAAACTCAAAATGGTTTAAAGACCTAAATGTAAGACATGATATCATAAAACTCCTAGAAGAGAACATAGGGAGAACACTCTTTGACATAAATTGTGCCAATCTTCTTTTGGATCTTTCTCCTAAGGCAAAGCAAATAAAAGCAAAAATAAACAAATGGAACCTAATCAAACTTTAAAGGTTTTGCACAACTAAGGAAATCACTGACAAAATGAAAATAAAAACTATGGACTGGGAGAAAATATTTGTAATTGATATGACCAACTAGGTGTTAATATCCTAAATATACAAAGAGCTCATGCAACTCAATATTAAAAAAAAAACAAATCAAACAACCCAATCAACAACTGGAAAGAGATCAGAATAGATATTTTTCCTAAGTAGACATACAGATGGCTAACAGGCACATGAAAAGATGGTCAACATTGCTAATTATTAGAGAAATCCAAAACCACAATGAGATATCACCTTACACCAGTCAGAATAGCCATCATCAAAAAGTCTACAAATAGGGCTTCCCTGGTGGCACAGTGGTTAAGAATCTGCCTGCCAATGCAGGGGACACAGGTTCGAGCACTGGTCAGGGAAGATCCCATATGCCATGGAGCAACTAAGCCCTTGCACCACAACTACTGAGCCTGTGCTCTAGAGCCCCCGAGCCACAACTACTGAGCCCATGTGCCACAACTACTGAAGCCCACGTGCCTAGAGCCCATGCTCTGTAGCAAGAGAAGCCACTACAATGAGAAGCCCGCACACTCCAATGAAGAGTTACCCCCACTTGCCACAACTAGAGAAAGGCCATGCACAGCAATGAAGACCCAATGCAGCCAAAAATAAATAAATAAAATAAATAAAAATTTAAAAAGTCTACAAATAACAAATGTTGGAGAGGGTGTGGAGAAATGGGAACCCTCATAAACTGTTGACAGGAATGTAAATTAATGCAGCCCTATGGAAAATAGTATGGAGGTTCCTCAAGAAACTAAAAATAGAATTATCATATGATCCAGCAATTCTCCTCCTGGATATATATCCAGAGAAAACAAAAATACTAATTTGAAAATATACATGCATCCCAATGTTCAAAGCAGCACTACTTACAATAGCCAGGCAATCCTAGTGCCCATCAACAGATGAATGGATAAAGGAGATGTGGTACATATATATATGTATATATTTATATATACTTGTTTGTAATATACATATGTATGAACATTACACTGCTATAAGAAAGAATGAGAGTCTGCCATTTGCAGCAACATGCATAGACCTAGAAAATATCATGCTTAGTGAAATAAGTCAGACAGGGAAAGACAAATGCTGTATGATATCACTTATGTGGGATCTAATATATAATACAAATGAACATTTATGCAAAACAGACTCACAGATGTAGAAAACAAACTAGTGATTACCAAAGGGGTGAGGGAAGAATGGAGGGGCAAGCTAAGGATATAGGATTAAAAGATAAAAACTACTATGTATAAAATAGATAAGCAATAAGGATATATTGTATAGCATAGGGAATTATAGCTATTATCTTGTAATAACTTATAATGAAGTACAAACTACTATGCTGTACACCTGAAACTACCACAATATTGTAAATCAACTATACTTCAGTAAAAAATATATTTTGTTCAAGGAAATGGTGTGAATTCATGCAGAATTCATAAGCCAAAACAGAAATTGAAGTGCTGAATGAGTGTTAGTCTACTACTTTCACCTTAGCTGACTACTACAGGTAAGGTGGCAATTGGAGGTATTAGCTTTGTAATTTTTTAAGTCAAGTTTTCACTGATTAATTCAAGTGTGAGGTAAATTACTTGGATAATTATTTTGTCAGAGGAGTGCTGGTCATGAAGCAGATGGAGTCTAAAATTTTGTGTCTCACAAAATTCTTTTAAATATAGCTCTGAACTAAGGAAATATTTTCACATGCATTGTAAGTGCATCACGTCATTTAATTCAATTATGAAAAGTAGTCAATAGTATTTGATGCTGATAGAAAGAAATCTTTAACCTTATGAAATGAGGGGTATGGTTTAAAACATTAAGATGATGCAAACACACCATCTGAGCTCACTAGCATTTTACAGCTTGAAAGTCTCTTTCAGGTGGTGACACTCATAAACATGTCCCGCATGAATAAGTGACATTATGTAGGGTTGCCTTCTCCTTCTCATTAAGGGCTTTTTAATGTTAATGGCGTTGGTATCACTGCAGGAAAGTGTCATAGTGCTCCTGGGGCTCCAATAACAGCTAGAAATTAATAAGCAATAAGCCAGGAAATTTTAGAACTGCCATAGAAAAGGAATACAATGGTCTTACTGATAATTGTTTTTGTAAGCTGCTTGACTGTGACTTTGGCTACTAGGCCAGGTTAATTCTGGCAAGCAGTGATTAAGAGTATTTATTCAATTAAGTGAAACTAGATCTGGATTTTTAGAAACTGGATTATGAAAAAGGAGTGGGTCGTCTCTATTCTCTATAGCTGCAAGTCAAAATAAGCAAGACTTCTGCTAAAGGGAGGCAAGATCTCTAGGTCCTGAGATCACACAAGGTCTTTCCAGTCACATGTATGATACTGGATGGTCACAAATGCCCACAATCATCCTTATACACAAAGACTAGAGTCAGGCACACATCCTTGAATACAATCATGCATACATTGATTCATCAAAGAAGCTGTGAACCGCAGGCATCTCTGATACTGCAAACATCCGATGTCTCAAACCAGCCTGTCAACTGTACACTGTTGCCTTGGCAACAGGATGCAAGGATGCATGGCAAAATCTTACTGCCTGAGCAACATGGTCTTAAAAGAGCTTAAGCTGTTGACTGTGGCAAAGGCTGTAGGTTCAAGCCAGGACGTGAGGTTTTAGTCCAATTACATAGAGAGATACAGAATTTATGCTAAAACAGTCATTCATCTATTAACTGACAAATATTTGTGGACTGGCACCTATGTGCAATACACTGTGCCCTGGGAAATGCAAAGATGGACCAGGCATAGTCTGGTATATGCCATCACACAGTAATAAATATTAATTGATGAATCAATGGATTTTATAGAAGGTCATAATACAATAACCAAAGCTTACAGGGACTTTAGTGTATGTGACAAAGAGGCTGAAGCTCCTGTATTACCAAATTCCATTATACAGGACAATTTATTTGTAAACTGAAATAAAATGCTATGATTTATTGAATTAGAACTATCAACATATATATCAACTGAGTGAGAATATAAAACCCAGACAGAAACTGGTAAGGCCAAGCCTATTTGTAATTTTCTCCCAGCAAGTAGTAATGGAGGCAGGAGATTTTTACATCACTTAGATAATTGAAAATGATTAAAGTTGGAAATTTCAAAGAAAGTTCTAATTATTGAATTTTTAATTGCTTTTTTCTTGACACAGACATTACCTCAGCTTTTGGCTAACTCTGTCAATGTGCACAAAACATCAAACAAACATCAACAATAAGGATATTTATTTCATATGATTATTTCAAAGTAGATAATATTTTGTGAGAGTTTGACCATGAAAAGTCAATTCCATTTTCCCTCTTACTCCTTATGATTTCAGGGATGCAAACATCAAAATAAAAGATGATTTCCACAAATACTATAATTAACTTCAACATGTTAGTTCAAATCTCTCAAACTGGGAATGCAAAAATTATACAACCATTCTAGAAAACAGTTTGGCAGTTTCTTAAAAAGTTAAGCATACACCTACCATATGACCCAGCCATTTCACTTATAGGCACTTACCCCAAAGGAAAGGAGTATGTGTCCATACAGACACAAATGTTCATCACAGCTTTATTTGTAACAGCCAAACAGTGGAACTCAAATGTCCATTAACAGATAAATGGATAAACAGCCCATGGCATATCCATACAATGGTATACTACTTAACAATAAAAAGGAATGAACTATTGATACATAAAACAATATAGACAGATTCCAAATTAATTATGCTGAACTTAATTTTGCCAACTGGAAGCAAGTCCAGACAAATGAGAGTAGGTCCTATTTAGTTCCATTCATATTAAATTCTAGAATGCAAACTAATCTACAGTGCAGCAAGCAGATCAATGATTGCCTGGGGTGGGCGTGAGGAGCAGGAGTGAGGGGCACAACTGGGCACAAGGACACTTCTGGATGGATACGTCCACTCTCTTAATTGTGTTTTCACAGGGATATGCATACTCAAAAAATCAAATCTCACACTTTAAATAGGTGTAATTTACTTTGTGTGAATTATGCCTCACTGAAGCTCTTAGAACAAAATAATTTCTCACATTCTCATTCAACAAAGTTATTCATATAGACCATCACAAGATCTGTGTGTGCATTCATTAACAACAATATATAAAAATACAAAATTAACTTTCATCTGCCTTTTGTTACTTACTAAATGAAACTTAAATGTAAGTCAGATTTAGTTATCTCATGCTTTTGTATCTTCAGGACAGCTAACTAGTTAGCCCTTGAGAGAGTATGAGCAATTGAAGTTAAAGCAGCTACTTGGTGACCACTCAGATTAATAAACATCTGGAGGAGTATCCCAAGTGACACTCTTATTTATGACTCTTCAATTACATGCAAAGAATAAAGATGTAAAATCAAATCTCTATTCTAGTAAACCAAAGGCATAACTAAAAGCAAATTATCCTTAGTGAATATACTTGTAGTTTGTTAGGGAATGTGGGTCAACTGGAAATTCCCCATGGGCTACTTCTGTAATATTAAAAATGCTACACTGACATCTCCAGGTCTTCTAGGGGTCCAGGAGAGCCCTGGAATGGCTGCTACATGACATCCTGGTGGGAGAGAGTTAATATCTGGAGACCTGGTAATGGAGATTTGGAGACTCACCTCTGCTACAAATGAGTGAAAGGCTGCATTTCCAGAGCCAAGGAATGGGGCACTCTCTGCTGATCTAATATCTCAGCTTTGAGTTTGGCTTTCAGGACTTTTGGTGATTTGGGGATGGAGAGCTGAGATCTGGGAGGAGTTTGGCAAGAAAAGGAGCCCAAAGGAATTATTATCTGGCTCCAAGTGAATTCTGCTAAATAGTTCATAGAAGGAACGTGGACATCTAAGAGTTGGAGACTCTTTCTGGGTCTTGCCACTAATTAATGTAATTACATTATATGTAATTACATTCCTGAAAAACTTTTTATCATCTGATGACGGGACGGCTTGGATCACATCACCAGGATGCCTTCCAGTTCTAATATCATGTTTCCTTTCACCAGCCTTGAGAATTCAATACCTCTCTGAGGAGGCAGGAGCTGCCCTTTCTAGTTTCATTTGCTCATGTTTTGTACATTTGCCTGGCCCAGTTGCTCAAGAAAGTCTACCTCAAGTTACTAGGGAGGTACCTTGGATCTTTAGCAGGCAATTGGCTTAAATCTAGCTCCTGATATCTGAGATGACCAAAGTTGCGAGTTTATCCTTAAGCTTTCTCTGTGTACCACGAGCCAGGACCATGTCTGAATTCTAAACTCTGGACACCATGCTCAGATCAAGTAAGCACCTCTCTGTGGCTTTTTCTTTTGGGGACCAACTCCCTTGTTTTAGGAGCCAATAAGGAGCTCTTGGGAGAGCTAATCAGGGTCTCATTGTAACTCTTCTACCATTTAATATGTGGCACAAAATAGCCAAAAATATCTGCAGGCTTGATTTTCAATTGATTTTTATTATATTTTGTAGCTCTGCTATCTTCTTTTAGATTCTAACTTTTCATTTAGCTTTTAAATATTTTGCAGGAGGGGTTTACAGTTAATATTAAACCAAGAAACCCAGGATAATTCTAAACAAATTAGATTGCAAATAACTTTAGCCTTATTCAATGACTTTTGAAGAAATTATAAATATATTTTAGAATTGTCTCTTTTAATTCATTGAAGCTCTGGGGAATACCTGGAAGAAAGTCAAAAAGTTATTAATTTTCTCTCCTCTTATTTGGTATGAAGCACAGGCTTTTTGTCATTTATTTTCTTCTTAAGTCTGCCTTTGTCTCCCCTCCATTGTAAGTTCCTTGAGAGAGGAGAGCTTGCCTTAAACCAACATGTGTTGCCTGATGGCATGTCACACTGTCCCACACATGGCACAGCTTTGCACATGTTATTTTAGCTCAGACCTTATTCACCTGTTTACTTATGCCTGCTCCTGCTGATTCATCAACCTCAACGTCTGGACCATCTTCCATTTTCTGCCTGTTTAACTTGGTCGTTAACCCCAAGTTAAAGCCCACTCTGTACTATCTCTCTTTCAATGAGATTCAAATTGAACTTCCTTTTTCTGATTATTCTAATTTACCCAATTTTCTAAAAATGTTTAGATAATGACTAGGTTTTAAAAAGCATTTCAAGCTCTAATACATATGTTTCCTTTGTTTTTAAATAGCTGAACTCTTGCAAACAAGCCAATTTTCCATGAGTCCTTTTAGAAAAAAGGACTAGATTTATTTGGCAATGCTAAGATTCCTAAATTCACCTGATTGAAAATTTCCATCTTAATATAAAATTCTCTTAATTAGGGAGTTCACCCATATGTCGTAATTTATTTTTGTATTAAAATAATTGTTTTGCATCTCTTCTATATATTTATGCAACTTTGTATCACTGAGTAAAACATCCAATCATAGAGGAAAAACCTTTTGATAATGTTCTTAAAAATATAAATAATCACAAACCTTAAAAGGGAGTAGTTAGATTCCAAAGAGCACTTGTTAGTTATTTGAGAAGAACACATGGAACATTTCCCCATGCAGGCAGTGGACAGATTTCCAGACCAGCTCACAAAAGTCTACTGAACTCATGATGTGGTTAAGGTAGAGAAGCTCTGGTGCCAGAGTTGAGGAGGACATACCCACTCCATGGTGCCGCTCAGACCCCCAGCTCCACGGCCAGGCTCACATCTCCCACACCTGTCCCCTCACTTCTTGGGCTGAGCAGGCAAGAGCTCCCATGTTCCAGGCTCCTGTGTGTGGCTTCCTTGTCCACGGCAAGTAGAAGCAGAGCTGCTGGGTTGGGGTGGGCATCCAGAGATGGGAAGTGGGAGAGGTCCTTCAGGATATAGTGATCCTTCTGGTATATTATGCAGTCTGATAGGTTTCCTTGGGTTTTGTTTCTAGTGACATCAGAAAAGATTTAGGAAGTAAAAAGGCTCCACCCTAACCCTTCCTGACCCTCACTTGGAAAAGATAAAGTTATCAGTGATGTTGTGTATTTGACTAAACAAAACAAAAAAAATATTTTCTATGTGACCCTTCCTTTGCCACCTAACTGAAGCCCTCAAGATTTCACTAGGCAAGTTCTTCATTCTGAAATTCATTTCCCTTATGCTCTTCCTGGCACCCTCAAACCCAGCAGTGATTGTGGTCCCATTTGGACTGCTAGGCATCCACACCTGCTCCCTGTGGCAAGGCCCCCGAGGGACCCGAAGGGGTTGCCAGTGAAGGGGCTCAGACCTCTCCACAGCAGGGAATAGGGCCTGATCTGAGCCAGGCCAACCCAATTCTGTTGCAGGACACTGAATCTTAAGAGAGGTGACACAGAGACAAAGCAAACAAGCTGGGAGCTCATTCAGGCCCACATCAGAGCCTTGACAAGTCTTCCAGGAGTGCCTCTTCCACAGACTTCAGGGGCTGACCTGGCTCCTATCCCTTCACAGGTTGATTCTACAAGTTCCCTAATTATGTGAGTCCTTGAAAGCCTTCTAATGAACCCCGCTGTGGCATAAGTCAGCCTGAGTCAGGTTTCTTCCTGTATCCACAAAGCCTGACTGGTAAAGCACACCCACTTACACATGGCCTGGCCTGCACTGCTGCCATAGACCCAGAGCTGCTGGCAGCCCTCTGCCTGTCCCTGCTCAGTCCCCTGCCATCTCAATGCTGGCTCTTCCCAGTTGATCACACTCCTAAGACTAGACCATCCTCTCAGCAGTGAGCTGGAACATCATCTAATAAACAGAAACTGAGGCAGGAGGTAGCTGGGCTCCAGGCTAGACATTTACAACCGGCCTCCTATTCACATTTCCTGGTGCAAAAAAAGATGGGCTCCAGGCCAGACATTCACTACCAGCCTCCTGTTTACATTTCCTGAGGCAAGAGACAAATGGGCTCTGGGCTACATATTTATGACCAGCCTCCTGTCTACATTTTGAGGCCTACACTTCAATATAAGAAATAACAGGACGAGGGGAAGATGGCGGAAGAGTAAGATGTGGAGATCACCTTCCTCCCAACAGATACACCAGAAATACATCTACACGTGGAACAACTCCTACAGAACACCTACTGAACCCTGGCAGAAGACCTCAGACCTCCCAAAAGGCAAGAAAGTCCCCATGTACCTGGGTAGGGCAAAAGAAAAAAGAATAAACAGAGACAAAAGGATAAGAATGGGACCTGCACCAGTGGGAGGGAGCTGTGAAGGAGGAAAGGTTTCCACACATGAGGAAGCCCCGTCTCGGGCGGAGGCTGCGGGTGGCGGAGGGGGAAAGGTTCAGAGCCGCAGAGGAGAGCACAGCAACAGGGGTGCGGGGTGCAAAGCGGGGAGATTCCTGCACAGGGGATCAGGGCCGACCAGCACTCACCAGCCTGAGAGGCTTGTCTGCTCCCCTGCTGGAGCGGGCAGGACTGGGAGCTGAGGCTCTGACTTCGGTCAGATGCCGGGAGAGGACTGGGATGGCGGCGTGAACACAGACTGCAGGGAGTTAGTGCACCATGGCTAGCCGGGAGGGAGTCCGGGGAAAAGTCTGGACCTGCTGAAGAGGCAAGAGACTTTTTCTTCCCTCTTTATTTCCTGGTGCACGAGGAGAGGGGATTAAGAGCGCTGCTTAAAGGAGCTCCAGAGATGCCGCGAACCGCGGACCCCAGAGACGTGCATGAGACGTTAAGGCTGCTGCTGCCGGCACCAAGAAGCCTGTGTGCAAGAACAGGTCACTATCCACACCCCCCTTCCGGGGAGCCTATGCAGCCTGCCACTGCCAGGGTCCCGTGATCCCAGGACAACTTCCTGGGGAGAACGCACAGTGCACCTCAGGCTGGTGCAACGTCATGCCGGCCTCTGCTGCCACAGGATCGACCCGCACTCTGTACCCCTCCCTCCCCCCGGCCTGAGTGAGCCAGAGTCCCTAAAGCAGCTGCTCCTTTAACCCCGTGCTGTCTGAGTGAAGAACCCACGCCTTCCAGCGACCTACATACAGAGGCGGGGCCCAATCCAGAGCTGAGCCCAGAGAGCTGTGAGAACAAAGAGGAAGGGAAATCTCTCCCAGCAGCCTCAGAAGCAGCAGATTAAGGCTCCACAATCAACTTGATGTACCCTGCATCTGTGGAATACCTGAATAGACAACAAATCATCCCAAATTGAGGAGGCGGAATTTGGGAGGAAGATATATTAATTTTTCCCCTTTTCCTCTTTTTGTGAGTGTGTATGTGTATGATCCTGTGTGAGATTTTGTCTGTATAGCTTTGCTTCCACCATTTGTCTGGGCTTGTATCCGTCCGTTTTCTATTTTTTTTCTTAATAATTATTTTTTATTTTAATAACTTTATTTTATTTTATCTTACTTTATTTTATTTTATTTTATCTTCTTTCTTTCTTCCCTTCCTTCCTTCCTTACTCCCTCCCTCGCTCCATTGTTTCCTTCTTTCTTTCTTTTCTTTCATTCTTTTTCTTTCTTTCTTTCTTTCTTTCTTTCTTTCTTTCTTTCTTTCTTTCTTTCTTTCTTTCTTTCTACCTACTTTTTCTCCCTTTTATTCTGAGCCGTGTGGATGAAAGGCTCTTGGTGCTGCAGCCAGGAGTCGGTGCTCTGCCTCTGAGCTGGGAGAGCCAACTTCAGGACACTGGTCCACAAGAGATCTCCCAGCTCCACATAATATCAAATGGCGAAAATCTCCCAGAGATCTCCATCTCAACACCAGCACCCAGCTTCACTCAACGACCAGCAAGCTACAGTGCTGGACACCCTATGCCAAACAACTAGCAAGACAGGAACACAACCCCACCCATTAGCAGAGAGGCTGCCCCAAATCATAATAATTCCACAGACACCCCAAAACACACCACTGGACGTGGACCTGCTCACCAGAAAGAGAAGATCCAGCCTCATCCACCAGAACACAGGCACTAGTCCCCTCCACCAGGAAGCCTACACAACCCACTGAACCAACTTCAGCCACTGGGGAAAGACACCAAAAACAACGGGAACTACGAACCTGCAGCCTGCACAAAGGAGACCCCAAACACAGTAAGATAAGCAAAATGAGAAGACAGAAAAACACACAGCAGATGAAGGAGCAAGATAAAAACCCACCAGACCTAACAAATGAAGAGGAAATAGGCAGCCTACCTGAAAAAGAATTCAGAATAATGATAGTAAAGATATCCAAAATCTTGGAAATAGGGTTTCCCTCGTGGTGCAGTGGTTGAGAGTCCACCTGCCGATGTGGCGGACGCGGGTTTGTGCCCCAGTCTGGGAGGATCCCACGTGCCACAGAATGACTGGGCCCGTGAGCCATGGCTGCTGGGCCTGCACATCTGGAGCCTGTGCTCCACAACAGGAGAGGCCACGGTGGTGAGAGGCCCGCGTACCACAAAAAAAAAATAAAAAAATCTTGGAAATAGAATAGAGAAAATGCAAGAAACATTTAACAAGGACCTAGAAGAACTAAAGATGAAACAAGCAATGATGAACAGCACAATAAATGAAATGAAAAATACTCTACATGGGATCAATAGCAGAATAACTGAGGCAGAAGAATGGATAAGTGACCTGGAAGATAAAATAGTGGAAATAAATACTGCAGAGCAGAATAAAGAAAAAAGAATTAAAAGAACTGAGGACAGTCTCACAGACATCTGGGACAACATTAAACGCACCAACATTCGTATTATAGGGGTTCCAGAAAAAGAAGAGAAAAAGAAAGGGACTGAGAAAATATTTGAAGAGATTGTAGTTGAAAATTTCCCTAATATGGGAAAGGAAATAGTTAATCAAGTCCAGGAAGCACAGAGAGTCCCATACAGGATAAATCCAAGGAGAAACATGCCAAGACACATATTAATCAAACTGTCAAAAATTAAATACAAAGAAAACATATTGAAAGCAGCAAGGGAAAAACAACAAATAACACACAAGGGAATCCCCATAAGGTTAACAGCTGATCTTTCAGCAGAAACTCTGAAAGCCAGAAGGGACTGGCAGGACATACTTAAGGTGATGAAGGAGAAAAATCTGCAACCAAGATTACTCTACCCAACAAGGATCTCATTCAGATTTGATGGAGAAATTAAAATCTTTACACATAAGCAAAAGTTGAGAGAGTTCAGCACCACCAAACCAGCTTTACAACAAATGCTAAAGGAACTTCTCTAGGCAAGAAACACAACAGAAGGAAAAGACCTACAATAACGAACCCAAAACAATTAAGAAAATGGGAATAGGAACATACATACTGATAATTACCTTAAATGTAAATGGACTAAATGCTCCCACCAAAAGACACAGATTGGCTGAATGGATACAAAAACAAGACCCATATATATGCTGTCTACAAGAGACCCCCTTCAGACCTAGAGACACATACAGACTAAAAGGGGATGGAAAAAGATATTCCATGCAAATGGAAACCAAAAGAAAGCTGGAGTAGCAAGTCTCATATCAGATAGACTTTAAAATAGACTTTAAAATAAAGACTATTAGAAGAGACAAAGAAGGACACTACATAATGGTCAAGGGATCGATCCAAGAAGAAGATATAACAATTGTAAATATTTATGCACGCAACATAGGAGCACCTCAATACATAAGGCAAATACTAACAGCCATAAAAGGGGAAATAGACAGTAACACATTCATAGTAGGGGACTTTAACACCCCACTTTCACCAATGGACAGATCATCCAAAATGAAAATAAATAAGAAAACACAAGCTTTAAATGATACATTAAACAAGATGGACTTAATTGATATTTATAGGAAATTCCATCCAAGAACAACAGAATACACATTTTTCTCTAGTGCTCATAGAACATTCTCCAGGATAGATCATATCTTGGGTCACAAATCAATCCTTGGTAAATTTAAGAAAATTGAAATTGTATCAAGTATCTTTTCCGACCACAACACTATGAGACTAGATATCAATTACAGGAAAAGATCTGTAAAAAATGCAAACATATGGAGGCTACACAATACAGTCCTTAATAACGAAGTGATCACTGAAGAAATCAAAGAGGAAATCAAAAACTACCTAGAAACAAATGACAATGGAGACACGACGACCCAAAACCTATGGGATGCAGCAAAAGCAGTTCTAAGAGGGAAGTTTATAGCAATAAAATCCTACCTTAAGAAACAGGAAACAGCTCGAATAAACAACCTAACCTTGCTCCAAAAGCAATTAGAGAAAGAAGAACAAAAAAACCCCAAAGTTAGCGGAAGGAAAGAAATCATAAAAATCAGATCAGGGCTTCCCTGGTGGTGCAGTGGTTAAGAGTCCACCTGCGCATGCGGGGGACATGGGTTCATGCCCTGGTCCGGGAAGATCCCGCATGCTGTGGAGTGGCTAGGCCCGTGAGCCATGGCCACTGAGCCTGTGCGTCCGGAGCCTGTGCTCCACAATGGGAGACGGCACAACAGTGAGAAGCTTGCGTACCAAAAAAAAAAAAAAAATCAGATCAGAAAAAAAAAAAAAAAATGAAGGAAACAATAGCAAAGATAAATAAAACTAAAAGCTGGTTCTTTGAGAAGATAAACACAATTGATAAACCATTAGCCAGTCTCATCAAGAAAAAAAGGGAGAAGACTCAAATCAATAGAATTAGAAATGAAAAAGGAGAAGTAACAACTGACACTGCACAAATACAAAAGATCATGAGAGATTACTACAAGCAACTCTACGCCAATAAAATGGACAACCTGGAAGAAATGGACAAATTCTTAGAAATGCACAACCTGCCAAGACTGAATCAGGAAGAAATAGAAAATATGAACAGACCAATCACAAGCACTGAAATTGAAACTGTGATTAAAAATCTTCCAACAAACAAAAGCCCAGGACCAGATGGCTTCACAGGCGAATTCTATCAAACATTTAGAGAAGAGCTAATACCTATCCTTCTCAAACTCTTCCAAAATATAGCAGAGGGAGGAACACTCCCAAACTCATTCTATGAGGCCACCATCACCCTGATACCAAAACCAGACAAGGATGTCACAAAAAAAGAAAACTACAGGCCAATATCACTGATGAACATAGATGCAAAAATGCTCAACAAAATACTAGCAAACAGAATCCAACAGCAGATTAAACGGATCATACACCATGATCAACTGGGGTTTACTGCAGGAATGCAAGGATCCTTCAATATTCACAAATCAATCAACATGATACACCATGTTAACAAATTGAAGGAGAAAAACCATATGATCATTTCAATAGATGCAGAGAAAGCTTTTGACAAAATTCAACACCCATTTATGATAAAACCCCTTCAGAAAGTAGGCATAGAAGGAACTTTCCTCAACATAATATAGGCCATATATGAGAAACCCACAGCCAACATCGTCTTCAAAGGTGAAAGACTGAAAGCATTTCCACTAAGATCAGGAACAAGACAAGGTTGCCCACTCTCACCACTCTTATTCAACATAGTTTTGGAAGTTTTAGCCACAGCAATCAGAGAAGAAAAGGAAATAAAAGGAATCCAAATCAGAAAAAAGAAGTAAAGCTGTCACTATTTGCAGATGACATGATACTATACATAGAGAATCCAAAAGATGCTACCAGAAAACTACTAGAACTAAACAATGAATTTGGTAAAGTAGCAGGATACAAAATTAATGCACAGAAATCTCTGGCATTCCTTTACACTAATGATAAAAAACATGAAAATTAAATCAAGAAAACACTCCCATTTACCATTGCAACAAAAAGAATAAAATATCTAGGAATAAACCTACCTAAGGAGACAAAAGACCTGTACACAGAATATTATAAGACACTGATGAAAGTAATTAAAGATGATACAAATAGATGGAGAGATATACCATGTTCTTGGACTGGAAGAATGAACATAGTGAAAATGACTATACTACCCAAAGCAATCTACAGATTCAATGCAATCCCTATCAAACTCCCACTGGCATTTTTCAGAGAACTAGAACAAAAAATTTCACAATTTGTATGGAAACACAAAAGACCCCGAGTAGCCAAAGCAATCTCGAGAACGAAAAATGGAGATGGAGGAATCTGGTTCCCTGGCTTCAAACTATACTACAAAGCTACAGTAATGAAGACAGTATGGTACTGGCACAAAAACAGAAATATAGATCAATGGAACAGGATAGAAAGCCCAGAGATAAACCCATGCACGTATGATCACCTTACCTTTGGTAAAGGAGGGAGTATGTACAGTGGAGATAGGACAGCCTCTTCAATAAGTGGTGCTGGGAAAACTGGACAGCTACATGTAAAATTATGAGATTAGATCACTCCCTAACACCATACACAAAAATAAGCTCAAAATGGATTAAAGACCTAAATGTAAGGCCAGAAACTATCAAACTCTTAGAGGAAAGCATAGGCAGGACACTCCATGACATAAATCACAGCAAGGTCCTTTTTGACCCACCTCCTAGAGAAATGGAAATAAAAACAAAAATAAACAAATGGGACCTAATGAAACTTCAAAGCTTTTGCACAGCAAAGGAAACCATAAAGAAGACCAAAAGACGACCCTCAGAATGGGAGAAAATATTTGCAAATGAAGCAACTGACAAAGGATTAATCTCTAAAATTTATAAGCAGCTCATGCAGCTCAATAACAAGTAAACAAACAACCCAATCCAAAAATGGGCAGAAGACCAAAATAGACATTTCTCCAAAGAAGATATACAGACTGCCAACAAACACATGAAAGAATGCGCAACATCATTAATCATTAGAGAAGTGCAAATCAAAACTACAATGAGATATCATCTCACAACAGTCAGAATGGCCATCATCAAAAAATCTACAAATAATAAATGCTGGAGAGGGTGTGGAGAAAAGGGAACGCTCTTACACTGCCGGTAGGAATGTGAATTGGTACAGCCACTATGGAGAACAGTATGGAGGTTTCTTAAAGAACTACAAATAGAACTACTATATGACCCAGGAATACCACTGCTGGACATATACCCTGAGAAAACAATAATTGAAAAAGAGTCATGTACCAAAATGTTCATTGCAGCTCTATTTACAATAGCCCAGAGATGGAAACAACCTAAGTGTCTATCATCGGATGAATGGATAAAGAAGATGTGGCACATATATACAATGGATTATTACTCAGCCATAAAACAAAATGAAATTGAGCTATTTGTAATGAGGTGGATGGACCTGGAGTCTGTCATACAGAGTGAAGTAAGTGAGAAAGAGAGAGACGGGTAACATATGCTAACACATATATATGAAATTTAAGAAAAAAAAATTTCATGAAGAACCTAGGGGTAAGACGGGAATAAAGACACAGACCTACTAGAGAATGGACTTAAGGGTTTGGGGAGCTGGAAGGGTAAGCTGTGATGACGCGTTAGAGTGGCATGGACATATATACACTACCAAGATAGCTAGTGGGAGGCAGCTGCATAGCACAGGGATATCAGCTCGGTGCTTTTTGCCCACCTGGAGGGGTGGGATAGGGAGGGAGATGCAGGAGGGAGGAGATCTGGGAACATATGTATATGTATAACTGATTCACTTTGTTATAAAGCAGAAACTAACACACCATTGTAAAGCAGTTATACTCCAATAAAGGTAAAAAAAAAACAAAACGGAACAACAACAGGAATAGGGTAAATAACTAGACATTGGACACTTTTATGGCAGGAAGAAAGAGAGGCTAAACCCTGTTAGAAGATCAAGAAGTCACACATTTCCCATCCTTGGAAGAAGGAAAGCACTACAGGTATGCAGGAAGGCTCCATGGGGTCAAAAATGCAGGGGAGGCCAGACCATAATGTCTTGCTGTTTTCCCTCCCAGACACCCTTGCGATGAAATCCATCTTGACTGAGGTGTGTGTGCATACGGAGGGGAGGGTCCTGAGACAAATTAGCCATGGGGTCAAAGCAAGTCGATTGGCCAAGAAGACAAAGGCCCAGAAGACTGCCCCCTTATAAAGGATTTAAACTTCCCAAAGGCAGGACTTCTGCAACTCTCTTGCTGAGTTCACCAGTGTGTCTTTCCGCATCTACTCTGCTTTTCTAGTAAACACTTTACTTTCTTCTATACCAACTGTCTCCTTGTCAGATTCCTCCTTACAAGGCAGACAAGGACTGGGGATTTAGACTCTAGCTGCTGTCCCTGTGGTCTAGCGGTTAAGATTCCTGGTTTCCACCCAGGTGACCAGGGTTTGATTCCCAGTCAGGAAACTAAGGTCTTGCTTCCAGCCGCTGCTCACTGCAAGCTACCACTCACTGCTTTGTGTGTCCAAAATCAAAAACACCAAGTATAATCTTCCCTAATATCCCTCTCCTCTGCCTCTCTAGCTTAATTTTATCTTTGCCTCTCTTTCTTCAGACACAGTTGATGGCTATCCCTTCAGGCCTGCTCTCTAGCTCCAAGCTGCTCTGAGACTGGGAACCATCTTCAATCTCTCCTCTCCATCAGCTGCTTCTCCTCAGTCCACACACCCCACAGTCATCCTGATCCTAGAAGGCCCTTTTCCATCAAACATTCCCTACCAGCTCACTGTCAGCCCACTCCTTTCTTCAATTGCTCTCCATCTCTGCCTCTGTAACTTCTAAAACCACCATGATCAGGCTTCCCACCACCAGCCTCACCCAAGGCCACTGAACAGCTCTTATGAAGGTTACCAGGGACTTGCAAAAGGCCAAATCAAAGAGTTTCATTTTAGTTCTTAGCCCAAGAGACAACTATTGCAGAAACTGCTAGTCATTCCAAAATAACAATTCCTTCTTTTAAAACAGAATCCTCCAAACATATTCATTCTCCCTTGCAGCTAGATGTGGCCACTGATCTGTGAGCAGGAGGGAAGAACACAACGTCTGGGTTATATCCATAAAATGAAGGGCATGTCTCTACTTCCCATCCCACTTCCTGCTGGCTGGATGTGGGTGTGATGTGATCCACATTTGCCACGTTTGCAATGAGCATAAGACCTATACCCCAGGGGTGTAGAAAAACAAGGTATAAGGAGCCACAGCTCCAGATGATTTCATGAAGCCCTACCTCCCTGGGTCACCCTTGAGCTCAGAGAGACTAACTGAGTGGCTGAGGATCACAAAGCCAGACTAAAACCCAGGCCCAAGCTTAGTGCTCTTCCCAGTACACTCCTTGGTAAAGTATAATCAGTTCTGGGAGGGTGGGCTCCAATAGCCTCTGGTACCACATGCCCACATAACTTCTGTTATCAGGCATCAATTTAGCCACCAAAAGCTCAGCTCTGCAGAGACTAAAAATATTTCTAGGAGCTCAATGTCTACATACCTTTTTTGGGATTGTCTTTCTCCTCCTGAAGCACTAAAACTTCTCTTTAAAGTGACTGAAACAAGAAAATAAAAATAACTTAACATTTTCCTGTGGCAGATCTTTTACTTATTCACTCATTTGTTTGTTTAAAAAATATCTAACCAATTGTACCTACTGTAAAGACTGTCTTCATTTATTATAGCATCAGCAAAATATAATATTGCATATTACTATTTACTTGACAGGTTTGTTTAAAGGTCTTTTCTCAAAGAAAAGGTGCTAAACAAAGAAACTCCATTGTTAATAGCTAAAAAGTTCATAAAATATCTGTGTCATAATCATCCTAAATCCTTTACCAAGAAAGCTAGAAGTAACCACATGCAAGTGTAAGGGTCCAACTTTCCTTTATCACTTCCCCACTGACCCTCCCCACCCTTGTTACTGGGGATACATAATATCCCATCATCTAAAAATTCATCTCAAACAGTTAGTAATTAATTGCTTCTAGAATTTCCTACATATGTTTAAATGCACAAATATTTTTACTGCATAATATTCATGTTTTCCCAATCGCAAATCAAGACATTTTATTTATCAGGCAGGAATTTATAGGGAAAACAGAACAGAGTGTTGGAATTTGGGGTTGCCCCAGAAAATCTGGAACATCTATTCTCCATTTTTATGGACCAATTAATTTTCAAAAGGGACAAAGAATGAAGCAAAATCCTTAGAGTTCTACTCTGATACTTAGGGACATTATTTTAAACCATTTTTTATGAAATTTTCACAGTATAGTCATTGATGAGAGGGGATTATTTAGACTTAATTTATTCCAGAGTATTTCTACCTATCTTATTTAATATTCCATCAATTTACTCTTTTTAAAGAGTTATTCTTTTCTCTCCATTTTCTATTTTAACTGATCTTTTATTTCAGTTTCAGATTTGTTCAGGGAATTGAATCCTATCTTTCTGTGAGGAAGATTCTTTAAATTTTATCTAAATATATCTTTACTTTCTCATACCCCAGTCTGATTTTTTTTTACTGTTTCAAATTAAGAGTAAAAATGAACATATTTACTGAATTTACATAGCTTCTTTTTATAATTCTAAACAATTAAAACATTTATTTTACTTTAGTGTTTTAAGGAAAATATATCCCTTTATATTAATGTAAATAAAATTGTACAAAACTTAGTCTACACCAAGACTAATTTCTTTTCCAGGTTTCTGACCTCTAATCAACAGACTCATGAAAGGTCACTTCCATTACTCCTGTGGTTATTTAGTCTGTCTCCAAATGAGTTATCTCCACTCCCCAGTTAGAACCTGCATTTGCTGGAAGAAATAATGAAACTGTTCATTTGACTGGAGGCAATGGAAAACCACAGTGCCCGTTGGCCTTTGGGCTCTGTAAGACTGACAGACACACCTGTCCTAATTAGCATTACACCTGGGAAACAAACTACTCATTTATGTAAGTGTGATGACATCTACTTGACTCCCAAGTATGATTCCCAGACCTCTACCTGCTGAAATCCTACAAACTGGTAAAAAGAAGGCTTACTGAATGTAGATTCCTTCAAAGGGCTTGAACTGGAGCTGCTTGAGTTATCCAAAGTGTCCAATTCTGAATATATATCTGCACATTAATAAAAAAAATAAAGAGCAAATGAACCTTGAAACAGAAAGAAGTCAAGAGTTCATTCTTGTTGTAACCCTTTCACTAGAAATACCTTTCTCAATACTTTCCAAGTTGAAGTTATCATCTGACAAGATTCCAGCACAGGCTCGGTCTTCGTCCTTATCACAGGGGGCCTGGAAGCCCTCAGGCGGCAGGTCTGTGCTTTCTGAAAGCTCACTTTTCAGGCTTCCTGCTCCACTGCTGCTTGCCTTCTCAAAGGATTCCTGAAAGAGAAATTCAGTTGGTAATACCCACTTCTTTCCTTTCTTCTGCAGACTTAAAACTCATTAGAATATATATTAAAATGACTAAAATATTATTACAAATATTTGTGCTGAAGTGGCATCCTTAGTTCCACCTATACATATGCTATAGAATTCATTCAGTCCATAACTACAAAAAGTGGGTCTACAAGCTACCACTGGACAAAAAAGAATGGGTGTGGCAAGATGCTGAGTAACAAAGGTCTGTGCAATCTGACGAAAGAAAATGTAGCACTAAGGAATAGAAATGTAGAATAATTCTGGAGGTAGGTGGCCAAGATGGAGGAGTAGAAACACCTTAAGCTCACCTTCTCCTATGGACACACCAAAACAACAAGTATTTACAGAGCAACTATTGAAGAAAAAGACTGGAATCTAACAGAAAATATCTTCTACAACTAGAGATATAAAGAAGGAACCACAACGAGACAGGTAGGAGGGACAGGGACATGGTAAGTCAAGACCCATACCTCTGGGTGGGTGACCCTCAAACGGGAAGATAATTACAATTGCAGAGGTTCTCACCAAAGAGAAATGGGTCTGAGCCCCACATCAGGCTCCCCATCCCGGGGGTCCTGCACCAGGAAGACGAGAGCCCAGAACATTTGTTTTTGAAGGCCAGCTGGGTTTACTTTCAGGAGAGCCAGGAGACAGGAGGACACAGAGACTCCACTGTTATATGACACATACAAAAGTTCACACACTCCAGCACCTAGGGAATAAGAAATTACTTGAAAGGAGCCTGGGTCATACCCCCCTGCTGATCTTGGAGAGTCTTCCAGAGGAGAAGGAGGCACGTGGAGCTCCCCTGGGGACATGGACATTGACGGTGGCCACTTTGGGGAGCTCGTTCTACCATGTGGACACTGTTGTTGCAAGTGCCACTGTGGAGTCCTCCCTCCAGCTTATCAGCACTAGGACTGGCCCCAGCCCTGCCCACCAGCCTGTAGGAGCCAGTGCTGGGAAGCCTCAGATCAAGCAGATAGTCAGGAGAAGTTATAGCTCCACTCATCAGCAGACCAGTTTCCATAAGACCCCCTGAGCCCACAGCTGCCATGGAAAAAGACCCTGTCCACCAGAGGGCCCAGAAACCAGCCCTATACACCAATGCACAAGCACTAGACCAGGGACCCTCAGGTCTTCCAGCTAGCTACCCTGTGATCTGGTCCCACAAACTAGTGGGCAGATACCAGTACCATGACCACTGCAAACTTTCAGCCTGCCTTGTCAGGACCCAGCCAACCCATCAGCAAGCCTACATCAGCCCTAGGACCTCCTGGGCCTGGGCCCTGCCCACCAATAGACCAAAACCGTTCTGATAAATCTTGGGCCCCTAAGCCAGCTACCCTGGAATCCAGTCCCACTCACCAGTGGGCCAGCAACAGCTTTGAGAAACCTCAGAACCCACAGCCAGCTGTGTCAGGAATCAGCCCCAAAGCAGGCCAACACTAGACATGGTAACACAGGCTCCACAACACCCACCCCAGGACCCACAGCTCCACCACCAGTGGGCCACCATTAGCTATGTCACCACCAGTGGCTCAGCAGTCAGCTGTGTCATGACCCGGCCCCAACAACCAGCAGCTGACAGGCAACCAACTAGACCAGGGGCCAGCCACACCTACCAGAGCACTCACAGTGGTCAACCTGCCACAAAAGAAGACCCATGCAGCCCACATAGGGGGCAACCCTAGAGCACATAGCTCTGCTGACAGAGGGGAGTGTGCTGCCGGAATGCATAGGATGTTTCCTACAAAAGACTACTTCTCTAAAGTCAGGAAATTTAAGAAACCTACCAAATACATAGAAATAAAAACAGAAAACTAGACAAAATGAGGTGACAGAGGAACATGTTCCCAAAAAAGAAACATGATACAACCCCAGAAGAAGAACTAAGTGAAGTAGAGAGAGGCAATCTACCCAATAAAGAGTTCAAGGTAATGATTCATGATAAAGATGATCAAAGAAGTGAGGAAAAGATTGAATGAACAGAGTGAGAAGTCAGAAGTTTTAACAGAGTTAGAAAATATAAAGAAGAACCAAACAGAGATGAAGAATACAATAACTGACATGAAGAAAACACTAAAAGGAATCAACAGTAGATTGGATGATACAGAGGAACAGATCAGTGAGCTGGAAGACAGAGTAGTGGAAATCACTGAAGCTGGAGAGAAAAAAGAAAAAAAGGAATGAGGATAGGTTAAGAGACATTTGAGACAATGTCAAACATGCTAACATTCACATTATAGGGTATTAGGGGTACCAGAAGAAGAAGAGAGAGAAAGGGGCAGAGAAAATATTTGAAGAACTCCCTGAACCTGGGAAAGGAAATAGGTATCCAGGTTCAGGAAGCACAGAGAGTCCCAAACAGGATCACCCCAAAGAGGACCACAACAAGTCAATTGTAATTAAAATGGCAAAAATTAGAGATAAAGAAAGAATATTAAAAGCAGCAAAAAAAAAATAGCAAGAAGTTACATACAATGGAACTCTCATAAGACTATCAGTTGACTTTTCAGCAGAAACTGCAGGCCACAAGGGAGTGGCATGATATAGTTAAAATAATGAAAGGGAAAAACTTACAACCAAGAATATTCTACTTGGCAAGGCTCTCATTCAGATTTGATGGAGATGAAGAGTTTTACAGACAAGCAAAAGCTCAAAGAGTTCAGCACCACCAAACCAGCTTTACAAGAAATGTTAAAGGTACTTCTCCAAGTGAAAAAGGTCCAACTAAAAACAGAAAAATTACGAAAGGAAAAGTCTCACTGGTAAAGGTAAATACACATGTACGAAGATAGTAGGAAGGTTAAAAGACAAAAGCAATAAAAGCATTTAGTCAGCAACAAGTAATTAAGAGGTACACAAAACAAAAATGATGTAAAATATGATGTCAAAACCAGAAATCAAGATGGGAGAGAGCTTAGATTGCAGGATTGTTAAAATGCAATTTGTTATTTATTTTTTCCTTTTTTTAACATCTTTATTGGAGTATAATTGCTTTACAATGGTGTGTTACTTTCTGCTTTACAACAAAATGAATCAGTTATATATATACATATGTTCCCATATCTCTTGCCGCTTGCATCTCCCTTCCTCCCACCCTCCCTATCCCACCCCTCCAGGAGGTCACAAAGCACCAAGCTGATCTCCCTGTGCTATGCGGCTGCTTCCCACTAGCTATCTACCTTACGTTTGGTAGTGTATATATGTCCATGCCTCTCTCTTGCTTTGTCACAGCTTACCCTTCCCCCTCCCCATATCCTCAAGTCCATTCTCTAGTTGGTCTGTGTCTTTATTCCTGTCTTACCCCTAGGTTCTTCATGACATTTTCCCCTTAAATTCCATATATATGTGTTAGCATACGGTATTTGTGTCTCTCTTTCTGACTTACTTCACTCTGTATGACAGACTCTAGGTCTATCCACCTCATTACAAGTAGCTCAATTTCGTTTTTTTTATGGCTGAGTAATATTCCATTGTATATATGTGCCACATCTTCTTTATCCATTCATTTGATGATGGACACTAAGGTTGGTTCCAACTCCGGGTTATTGTAAATAGATCTGCAATGAACATTTTAGTACATGACTCTGTGAATTATGGTTTTCTCAGGGTATATGCCCAGTAGTGGGATTGCTGGGTCATATGGTAGTTCTATTTGTAGTTTTTTAAGGAACCTCCATACTGTTCTCCACAGTGGCTGTATCAATTTACATTCCCACCAACAGTGCAAGAGCGTTCCCTTTTCTCCACACCATCTCCAGCATTTATTATTTGTAGATTTTTTGATGATGGCCATTCTGACTGTTGTGAGATGATATCTCATTGTAGTTTTGATTTGCATTTCTCTAATGATGAGGGATGTTGAGCATTCTTTCTTGTGTTTGTTGGCAGTCTGTATATCTTCTTTGGAGAAATGTCTATTTACGTCTTCTGCCCATTTTTGGATTGGGTTGTTTGTTTTTTTGTTATTAAGCTGCATGAGCTGCTTATAAATTTTAGAGATTAATCCTTTGTCAGTTGCTTCATTTGCAAATATTTTCTCCCATTCTGAGGGTTGTCTTTTGGTCTTGTTTATGGTTTCCTTTGCTGTGCAAAAGCTTTGAAGCTTCATTAGGTCCCATTTGTTTATTTTGTTTTTATTTCCATTTCTCTAGGAGATGGGTCAAAAAGGACCTTGCTGTGATTTATGTCATAGAGTGTCCTGCCTATGTTTTCCTCTAAGAGTTTGATAGTTTCTGGCCTTACATTTAGGTCTTTAATCCATCTTGAGCTAATTTTTGTGTATGGTGTTAGGGAGTGATCTAATCTCATAATTTTACATGTAGCTGTCCAGTTTTCCCAGCCCCACTTATTGAAGAGGCTGTCCTTTCTCCACTGTACATTCCTGCCTCCTTTATCAAAGACAAGGTGACCATACGTGGGTGGGTTTAGCTCTGGGCTTTCTAACTGTTCCGTTGGTCTATATTTCTGTTTTTGTGCCAGTACCATACTGTCTTGATTACTGTAGCTTTGTAGTATAGTCTGAAGTCAGGGAGCCTGATTCCTCCAGCTCCACTTTTCTTTTGCAAGATGGCTTTGGCTATTCGGGGTCTTTTGTGTTTCCATACAAATTGTGAAATTTTTTGTTCTAGTTCTCTGAAAAATGCCAGTGGGAGTTTGATAGGGATTGCATTGAATCTGTAGATTGCTTTGGGTAGTAGAGTCATTTTCACAATGTTCATTCGTCCAATCCAAGAACATGGTATATCTCTCCATCTATTTGTATCATCTTTAATTTCCTTCATCAGTGTCTTATAATTTTCTGCATACAGGTCTTTTGTCTCCTTAGGTAGGTTTATTCCTAGATATTTTATTCTTTTTGTTGCAATGGTAAATGAGAATGTTTTCTTGATTTCACTTTCAGATTTTTCATCATTAGTGTAGAGGAATACCAGAGGTTTCTGTGCATTAATTTTGTATCCTGCTACTTTACCAAATTCATTGATTAGCTCTAGTAGTTTTCTGATAGCATCTTTAGGATTCTCTATGTATAGTATCATGTCATCTGCAAATAGTGACCGTTTTACTTCTTATTTTTCCGATCTGGATTCCTTTTATTTCCTTTTCTTCTCTGATTGCTGTGGCTAAAACTTCCAAAACTATGTTGAATAAGAGTGGTGAGAGTGGGCAACCTTGTCTTTTTCCTGATCTTAGTGGAAATACTTTCATTTTTTCACCATTGAGGATGATGTTGGCTGTGGGTTTGTCATATATGGCCTTTATTATGTTGAGGAAAGTTCCCTCTATGCCTACTTTATGCAGGGTTTTTAATCATAAATGCATGTTGAATTTTGTCCAAAGCTTTCTCTGCATCTACTGAGATGATCATATGGTTTTTCTCCTTCAATTTGTTAATATGGTGTATCACGTTGATTGATTTGCGTATATTGAAGAATCCTTGCATTCCTGGAATAAACCCCACTTGATCATGGTGTATGATCCGTTTAATCTGCTGTTGGATTCTGTTTGCTAGTATTTTGTTGAGCATTCATACATCTATGTTCATCAGTGATATTGGCCAGTAGTTTTCTTTTTTTGTGACATCCTTGTCTGGTTTTGGTATCAGGGTGGTGGTGGCCTCATAGAATGAGTTTGGGAGTGTTCCTCCCTCTGCTATATTTTGGAAGAGTTTGAGAAGGATAGGTGTTACCTCTTCTCTAAATGTTTGATAGAATTCGCCTGTGAAGCCATCTGGTCCTGGGCTCTTGTTTGTTGGAAGATTTTTAATCACAGTTTCAATTTCAGTGCTTGTGATTGGTCTGCTCATATTTTCTATTTCTTCCTGATTCAGTCTTGGCAGGTTGTGCCTTTCTAAGAATTTGTCCATTTCTTCCAGGTTGTCTATTTTATTGGCATAGAGTTGCTTGTAGTAATCTCTCATGATCTTTTGTATTTGTGCAGTGTCAGTTGTTACTTCTCCTTTTTCATTTCTAATTCTATTGATTTGAGTCTTCTCCCTTTTTTTCTTGATGAGACTGGCTAATGGTTTATCAATTGTGTTTATCTTCTCAAAGAACCAGCTTTTAGTTTTATTTATCTTTGCTATCGTTTCCTTCATTTCGTTTTCATTTATTTCTGATCTAATTTTTATGATTTCTTTCCTTCTGCTAACTTTGGGGTTTTTTTGTTCTTCTTTCTCTAATTGCTTTCGGAGCAAGGTTAGGTTGTTTATTCGAGATGTTACCTGTTTCTTAAGGTAGGATTGTATTTCTATAAACTTCCTTCTTAGAACTGCTTTTGCTGCATCCCATAGATTTTGGATCGTCGTGTCTCCATTGTCATTTGTTTCTAGGTAATTTTTGATTTCCTCTTTGATTTCTTCAGTGATCACTTCGTTATTAAGGACTGTATTGTTTAGCCTCCATGTGTTTGTATTTTTTACAGATCTTTTCCTGTAATTGATATCTAGTCTCATAGCATTGTGGTCGGAAAAGATACTTTATAGAATTTCAATTTTCTTAAATTTACCAAGGCTTGATTTGTGACCCAAGATATGATCTATCCTGGAGAATGTTCCATTAGCACTAGAGAAAAATGTGTATTCTGTTGTTTTTGGATGGAATGTCCTATAAATATCAATTAAGTCCTTCTTGTTTCATGTATCATTTAAAGCTTGGCTTTCCTTATTTATTTTCATTTTGGATGATCTGTCCATTGGTGAAAGTGGGGTGTTAAAGTCCCCTACTATGAATGTGTTACTGTCTATTTCCCCTTTTATGGCTGTTAGTATTTGCCTTATGTATTGAGGTGCTCCTAGGTTGGGTGCATAAATACTTACAATTGTTACATCTTCTTCTTGGATAGATCCCTTGATCATTATGTAGTGTCCTTCTTTGTCTCTTCTAATAGTCTTTATTTTAAAGTCTATTTTAAAGTCTATCTGATATGAGACTTGCTACTCCAGCTTTCTTTTGGTTTCCATTTGCATGGAATATCTTTTTCCATCCCCTTTTAGTCTGTATGTGTCTCTAGGTCTGAAGTGGGTCTCTTGTAGACAGCATATATATGTGTCTTGTTTTTGTATCCATTCAGCCAATCTGTGTCTTTTGGTGGGAGCATTTAGTCCATTTACATTTAAGGTAATTATCGATATGTATGTTCCTATTCCCATTTTCTTAATTGTTTTGGGTTCGTTATTGCAGGTCTTTTCTTTCTGTTGTGTTTCTTGCCTAGAGAAGTTCCTTTAGCAGTTGTTGTAGAGCTGGTTTGGTGGTGCTGAACTCTCTCAGCTTTTGCTTGTCTGTAAAGCTTTTAATTTCTTCATAAAATCTGAATGAGTTCCTTGCTGGGTAGAGTAATCTTGGTTGCAGATTTTTCTCCTTCATCACTTTAAATATGTGCTGCCAGTCCCTTCTGGCTTGCAGAGTTTCTGCTGAAAGATCAGCTGTTAACCTTATGGGGATTCCCTTGTGTGTTATTTTTCCCTTGCTGCTTTTAATATGTTTTCTTTGTATTTAATTTTTGACAGTTTGATTAATATGTGTCTTGGCATATTTCTCCCTCGATTTATCCTATATGGGACTCTCTGTGCTTCCTGGACTTGATTAACTATTTCCTTTCCCATATTAGGGAAGTTTTCAACTACAATCTCTCCAAATATTTTCTCAGTCCCTTTCTTTTCCTCTTCTTTTTCTGGAACCCCTATAATACGAATGTTGGTGCGTTTAATGTTGTCCCAGAGGTCTCTGAGACTGTCCTCAGTGCTTTTCATTCTTTTTTCTTTATTCTGCTCTGCAGTAGTTATTTCCACTCTTTTATCTTCCAGGTCACTTATCCATTCTTCTGCCTCAGTTATTCTGCTATTGATCCCATCTGGAGTATTTTTCATTTCATTTATTGTGTTGTTCATCATTGTTTGTTTCATCTTTAGTTCTTCTAGGTCCTTGTTAAATGTTTCTTGCATTTTGTCTATTCTATTTCCAAGATTTTGGATCATCTTTATTATCATTATTCTGAATTCTTTTTCAGGTAGACTGCCTATTTCCTCTTCATGTGTTAGGTCTGGTGGGTTTTTATCTTGCTCCTTCATCTGCTGTGTGTTTTTCTGTCTTCTCATTTTGCTTATCTTACTGTGTTTGGGGTCTCCTTTTTGCAGGCTGCAGGTTCGTAGTTCCCGTTATTTTTGGTGTCTGTCCCCAGTGGCTAAGGTTGGTTCAGTGGGTTGTGTAGGCTTCCTGGTAGAGGGGAGTAGTGCCTGTGTTCTGGTGGATGAGGCTGGATCTTGTCTTTCTGGTGGGCAGGTCCACGTCTGGTGGTGTGTTTTGGGGTGTCTGTCGACTTATTATGATTTTGGGCAGCCTCTCTGCTAATGGGTGGGGTTGTGTTCCTGTCTTGCTAGTTGTTTGGCATAGGATGTCCAGCACTGTAGCTTGCTGGTCGTTGAGTGAAACTGGGTGCTGGTGTTGAGATAGAGATCTCTGGGAGATTTTTGCCATTTGATATTATGTGCAGCTGGCAGGTCTCTTGTGGACCAGTGTCCTGATGTTGGCTCTCCCACCTCAGAGGCACAGCAGTAACTCCTGGCTGCAGCACCAACAGCCTTTCATCCACACGGCTCAGAAGAAAAGGGATAAAAAGTAGAAAGAAAGAATTAGTAGTATTAGAAAGAAAGAAAAAAAGAAAGAAGTGAGGGAGGGAGGGAGGGAGGGAGAGAAGAAGGAAGGAAGAAAGGAGGGAAGGAAGAAAAAAAGAAGGAGGATAAAGTAAAATAAAGTAAGATAAAATATAAAAAGTTATTAAAATAAAAAATAATTATTAAGAGGAAAAAAAACCAAAAAACGGATAGATAGAATCCTGGGACAAATGGTGGAAGCAAAGCTATACAGACAAAATGTCACACAGAAGCATACACATATACATTCACAAAAAGCAGAAAAGGGGAAAAATCATAAATCTTGCTCTCAAAGTCCACCACCTCAATTTGGGATGATTCTTGTCTAAAGGAGGGAAGGAAGGTAAGAAGAAATGGAGATAAAGTAAAATAAAGTTATTAAAATAAAAAACTATTATTAAGAAAAAAATTTTAAAAAAAACAAAACGGGTGGATAGAATCCTCAGACAAATGGTGGAAGCAAAGCTATACAGACAAAATCTCACACAGAAGCATAGACATACACACTCACAAAACGAGGAAAAGGTGGAAAAATAATAAATCTTGCCCTCAAAGTCCACCTCCTTAATTTGGGATGATTCATTGTCTATTAATGTATTCCACAGATGCAGGGTACATCAAGTTGATTGTGGAGCTTTATTCCACTGCTTCTGAGGATGCTGGGAGAGACTGCCCTTTCTCTTCTTTGTTCTCACAGCTCCCAGGGGCTCAGCTTTGGATTTGGCCCCACCTCTGCGTGTAGGTCGCTGGAGGGCGTCTGTTCTTCGCTCAGACAGGACAGTGTTAAAGGAGCCGCTGATTCGGGGGCTCTGGCTCACTCAGGCCAGGGGGAGGGAGGGTCACGTAGCGCAGGGCGAGCCTGCGGTGGCAGAGGCCAGCATGATGTTGCACCAGCCTGAGGCACGCTGTGCGTTCTCCCGGGGGAGTTGTCCCTGGATCACGGGACCCTGGCAGTGGTGGGCTGTACAGGCTCCCTGGAAGGGGGTGTGGTTAGTGACCTGTGCTCGCACACAGGCTTCTTGGTGGCGGTGGCAGCAGCCTTAGCGTCTCATGTCTGTCTCTGGGGTCTGCAGTTTTAGCTGCGGCTCGCACCCGTCTCTGGAGCTCCTTTAAGCAGTGCTCTTAATCCCCTCTCCTCACACACCAGGAAACAAAGAGGGAAGAAAATGTCTCTTGCCTTTTCAGCAGGTCCAGACGTTTCCCTAGACTCCCTCCCGGCTAGCTGTGGCGCACTAACCCCCTGCAGGCTATGTTCACGCTGCCAACCCCAGTCCTCTCCCTGTGCTCCGACCGAAGCCCGAGCCTCAGCTCCCAGCCCCGCCCACCCCGGCAGGGGAGCAGACAAGCCTCTTGGGCTGGTGAGTACCAGTCGGCCCTTCCTCTGTGCCGGAATCTCTCTGCTTTGCCCTCTGCACCCCTGTTGCTGCGCTCTCCTCTGCGGCTGCTAACCACCCCCCCCCAACCGCCACCCGCAGTCTCCGCCTGAGAAGGGGCTTCCTAGTGTGTGGAAACCTTTCCTCCTTCACAGCTCCCTCCCACTGGTGCAGGTCCCATCCCTATCCTTTTGTCTCTGTTTATTCTTTTGTCTTTTGCCCTACCCAGGTACGTGGGGGATTTCTTGCCTTTTGGGAGGTCTGAGGTCTTCTGCCAGGGTTCAGTAGGTGTTCTGTAGGAGTTGTTCCACGTGTAGATGTATTTCTGGTGTATCTGTGGGTAGGAAGGTGATCTCCACGTCTTACTCTTCTGCCATCTTCCCGGAAGTCCTTCTGCAATTTAAATTGAGATCAGCAACTTAAAATTTAAAAATGTATATCTGTGTGTTTATATATGTGCATATAGCTATATATAAACCTCATGGTAATAACAAAACAAAAATCTATGATAGACACACAAAAAAAAGAGAAAAGAATCCCAACATAACACTAAAGATAGTCCTCAAGCCACAGGTGAAGAGAACAAAAGAAGAAAGAACACAAAAATAACTACAACAACAACCACAAAACAATTAACAAAATGGCAGTAAGTACATACCTATCAATAATTACTTTAAATGTACATGAACTAAATGCTCTAATCAAAAGACACAGAGTGGCTGAATGGATAAAAAAGCAAGATCCACATATATGCTTCCTACAAGACACTCATTTCAAATCAAAAGGCACACACAGACTGAAAGTAAGGGGATGGAAAAGGTATTCCATGCAACTGGAAATGAAAAGAAAGCTAGAGTAGCAATAATTAGACAAAATAGCCTTTAAAACAAAGACTGTAAAAAGACTGAAGAATTTTACAATGATTGAGGGCCAAGAAGAAGATATAACAATTTAAAATATATAAGCACCCAACAAAAATACCTAAATACATAGAGCAAATATTAACAAACATAATTAGAGAGATTGACAGTAACACAATAATAGCAGAGGACTTTAACACTCAACTTACGTCAATGGAGAGATCATCCAGACAGAAAATCAATAAGGAAACATTGGTCTTAAATGACACACTAGACCAAATAGACTTAATAGATATACATAAAACACTCCATTGAAAACCAGAAGAATACACATTCCTTTCAAGTATACGTGGAACATTCTCCAGGATAGATCACATGTTAGGTGACAAAATAAGTCTCAGTAAATTTAAGAAAAATGAAATCATATCAAGCGTATTTTCTGACCATAATGTTATGAGACTAGAATCAACTACAAGACAAAAACTGCAAAATACACAAACACATGAAGGCTAAACAATATGCCACTAAACAACAAATGGATTACTGAAGAAATCAAAGAGGAAATAAAAAAATACTTGTAGACAAACAAGAATGAAACACAACAGTCCAAAATCTATGGGATGCAGCAAAAGCATTTCAAAGATTGAAATTTATAGCAATACAAGCCTACCTTAGGAAACAAGAAAAAATTGAAAAAAAAACCACCCAAAACCAAAACCTAACAAACAACCTTCCCCCCAAAAAACCAACAAAAAACCCAACTTAACCTTACACCTAACGGAATTTGAAAAAGAAGAATGAAGAAAACCCAAAGTTAGCAGAAGGAAAGAAAACGTAAAGATCGGAGGAGAAATAAATGAAATAGAGATAAAAAAAAAAACACCCCACGACAATACAAGAAAAAAAGATCAGTGAATCTAAGAGCAATTGTCTTGAAAATATAAACAAAATTGATAAACCTTTAGCCAGATTCACTATGAAAAAAATGAGAAAAAGACAGAGGGTTCAAATCAATATAATCAGAAATGAAAAATGAGAGGTTACAAACACCACAGAAATACAAAGAATCATGAGAGAGTTCTATAAATGATTGTATGCCAATAAAATGGACAAACAAGAAGTAATGGAAAAATTCCAAGAAATGTAGAATCTCCCAAGACTGAACCCGGAAAAAATAGAAAACATGAACAGACAAATTACCAGTAATGAAATTAAAATAGTAATAAAAAATCCAACAAACTAAAGTCCAGGACCAGGTCCTTCACAGGTAAACTCTACCAAACATTTAGAAAAGAGTTAGCACCTATCCTTCACAAACTATTCCAAAAAGTTTCAGAGAGAGGAACACTTCTGAACACTTTCTAAAAGGCCAATATCACACTATACCAAAGCCAGACCAAGATATAATAAAAAAGACTACTGACCAATATCACTGATGTACATAAATGCAAAATTCTCAAGAAAATATTAGTAATCCGTATTCAACAATATATTAAAAGGATCATACATCTTCATCAAGTGGGATTTATCTCAGGGATGCAAGAATTGTTCAAATCCACAAATCAATCACTGTGAAACACCACATTAACAAAGTGAGGAACTCACCAAGAAGGAAAGAGAGAGGACCCAAAGAAAGATAATAAGAAAATGAAAGAAGAGAAATAACAACCAATACCGTAGAAATACCCAAAAAATAAAAGAGAACACTATGAACAATTATATATTAACCAATTGGGCAACCTAGAAGAAATGGAAAAGTTTCTAGAAACATACAGCCTGCCAAAACTGAATCAAAAGGAAATAGATAATTGAACAGACCAATCACTAGAAGTGAAATAGAATCTGTAATAATAATTTAAAAAAACCCAAACCTCCCTGCAAACAAAAGTCCAGGACAAGATGGCTCCACTGGGGAATTCTATAAACATACAAAGAAGAATATATACCAATCCTTCTCAAACTCTTCCAAAAGACTGAAAAGAAGGGAACACTCCTGCAGTCATTCTATAAAGCCACCATAACCCTGACACTAAAACCAGACAAAGACACTACCGAAAAGAAAATTATAGGCCAATATCTTTGATGGATATAGATGCAAAAGTCCTCAACAAAATATTAGTAAACCAAATCCAACAACATATAAAAATCCTTTTTCATATACCATGATCAAGCTGGATTCATCCCAGGGTCACAAGGATGGTTCCACATATGTAAATCAATCAATGTGGTACACCATTATCAACAGAAGAAAAGACAAAAACCACATGATCATTTCAATAGATGCAGAAAAAGCATCTGATAAAATTCAACATCCTTTCATAAAAAACACTCTCACCAAAGTGGGTATAGAGCATAATTCAGAATAATAAAAGCTATTTATGACAAAAATACAGCCAACATAATACTCAGTGGTGAAAAGTTGAAAGCCTTCCCACTAGATTCAAGGAACAAGACAAGGATACCCACTCTCATGACTTCTATTCAACATAGTATCAAATTTCTGAGCCACAGCAGTCAGACAAGACAAGGAAATTAAAGGTATCCAAATTGGAAGGGAAGAGGTGAAATTGTCATTATATGCAGATGATATGATGCATATACACATATAGAAAACCCTAAAGACTCCACACAAAAATTACTAGAACTGATCAATGAGTTCAGCAAGGTAGCAGGATACAAGATTAACAAACAGAAATTGGTTGCATTTCTTTTCACTAACAATGAAATATCAGAAGAAGAAAGTTAAAAAAAATCCCTTTTAAAATTGCACGAAACAAACAAAATAGTACTTAGGCATAAGCCTGACCAAGGAGGTGAAAGACTTATATCCCAAAAACTATAAAATATTTTTAAAGGAAATTGAAGATGATTAGAAGAAATAGAAAGATATCCCATGATCCTGGAATGAAAGAATTAATATTATTAAAATGGCCATACTATCCAAAGCAATCTACAGGTTTAATGCAATCCCTATCAAATTACCCATGACGTTTTTCAATGAACTAGAACAAATAACCCTAAAATTTATGTGGAACCACAAGAAGACCCAGAATTGCCAAAGTAATCCTGAGGAAAAAAGAAGAGAGCTAGAGGCATAACCTCACAGACTTCAGACAATACTACAAAGCTACAACAATCAAAACTGCATGGTATTGGCACAAAAAGAGACATATAGATCACTGCAATAGAAGAGAGAGCTCAGAAATAAACCCACACACCTATGGTCAATTAATCTTTGACAAAGGAGGCAAGAAAATACAATGGAGAAAAGACAGTCTCTTCATGAAGTGGTGGTGGGAAAGCTGAATAGCTGCATGTAAATAAATGAACTGAGAACACATCCTCAAACCATTCACAAAAATAAACTCAGAATGGCTTAAAGGATTAATTATAAGACATGACACCATAAAACTCCCAGAAGAGAACATAGGCAGAATACTCTTTGACATAAATTGTAGCAATATTTTTTTGGATCTGTCTCCTAAGGCAAAAGAAATAAAAGCAAAAATAAACAAATGAGACCTAATCAAAGGAAACAAAACAATAAGACAACCTACAGACTGGGAAAATATTTGCAAGTGATGTGACCGACAAGGGAATAATCTCCAAAATATACAAATATACAGCTCATACAACTCAATATCCAAAAAACAAAAAACCCAATCAAAAAAGGACAGAACACCTAAATTGACATTTCTCCAAAAACGGCATAGAGATGGCCAAAAGGCACATGAGAAGATGTTCAATATTGCTAATTATTAGAGAAATGCAAATCAAAACTACAATGAGATATCACTTCACACCAGTCTGAATGGTCATCATCAAAAAGTCTATAAATAATAAGTGCTGGAGAAGGTGTGGAGAAAAGGGAATTCTCCTACACTGTTGGTAGGAATGTAAATTTGTGCAGCTACTATAGAGAATAGTATGGATGTTCCTCAAAACACTAAAAATAGAGTTGCCATATGATCCAGCAATCCCACTCCTGGGCATATATCCAAAGAAAAATCTAATTTGAAAAGATACATGCACCCCAATGTTCATAGCAGCACTATTTACAATAGCCAAGACATGGAAGCAACCTAAATGTCCATCACTAGATGAATGGATAAAGAAGATGTGGTATATATGTATACCATGAAATATTACCCAGACATAAAAAAGAATAAAATAATGTAATTTGCAGCAATGTGAATGAGCCTATAGATTATCATACTAAGTGAAGTCAGAGAAAGACAAATATCACATGATATCACTTATATGTGGAATCTAAAAAAAATGACACAAATGAACTTATTTACAAAACAGAAACTGACTCACAGACACAGAAAACAAACTTATGGTTACCAAAGGGGAAAGGAGGAGTGATAAGTTAGGAGTTTGGGATTAACAAATACACACTATTATATATAAAGTAGAAAAACAACCAGGACCTACTCTATGGAACAGGGAACTATATTCAATATCTTGTAATAACCTATAATGGAATAGAATCTGATAAAGAATAACATATATATACAAAAACTGAATCACCCTGCTGTACACCAGAAACTATCACAACACTGTAAATCAACTCTACTTAAAAAAAAAGAAATTGAAGAATAAAAATCATATGATCATATTAATAGATGCAGAAAAAGGTTTTGACAAAATTCAACATCCACTTACAATTAAAAACTCTCCACAAACTGGGTATAGAAGGAACATACCTCATCATAATAAAGCCCATATATGATAAACCCACAGCTAACAGCCTACTAAAAAGTGAAGAGCTAAAAGCATTTCCTCTAAGATCAGGAACAAGACAAGGATGCCCATTCTTGCCACTTTTTTTCAACATAATATTGGAAGTCCTAGCCGTAGCAATCAGACAAGAAAAAGAAGCAAATGGAATCCAAATTGAAAAGAAAGAAGTAAAATTGTCACTATTTGCAGATGACGTGGTACTAAACATAGAAAATTTTAAAGGCAGCACCAAAAAGTACTATAACTCATCAATGAATTCAGTAATGTTTCAGGATACAAAATTAATATACAGAAATCTGTTACATTTCTACATATTAAGAACAAACTATCAGAAAGAGAAGTTAGGAAAACAATCCCATTTACCATCCATCAAAAAAAGAAAACCTAATTAAGGAGGTTAAAACTCCTTAATTGGAGTTGGAAAACTGGACAACTTTGAGACATTAAAGCATTGGAAAACGCTAAGACACTGATGAAAAAAACTGAAGAGGACAAAAAAGATGACAAGTGATACTGTGTCCATGGATTGGAAGAATTAACATTGTAAAAATGATCATACTACCTAAGGCAATGTACAGATTCAATGCAATCCCTATCAAAATATCAGTGGTATTTTTCATAGAAGTAGAAAAAAAATTCTAAAGTGTGTATGGAAACACAAAAGATCTTAAATAGCCAAAGCAATCTTGAGAAAAGCCTCAGAGCTGGAGGTATCATGCTCCCTTCAGACTACATTACAAAGCTACAGTCATCAATACAGTATGGTACTGGCACAAAAACGGATACATAGATCAATGGGTTAGAAGAGAGAGCCTGGAATAAACCCATGCACTTCTGGTCTATTAATCTATGACAAAGAAGGCAAGAATATACAATGGGGAAAAGACAGTCTCTTCAATAAGTGGTGCTAGGAATACTGGACAGCTACATGTAAAAGAATGAAATTAAAACATTTTCTCACAGCATATAGGAAAATAACCTCAAAATGGATTAAAGACCTAAATGTAAGACTGGAATCAATAAAACTCCTAGAAGAAAACATAAGCAGAATACTATAAAGAAGATGTGGTACATATATATGCAGTAGAATACCACTCAGCCATAAAAAAAGAATGAAATTTTGCTGTTTGCAACCAAACGGATGGACCTGGAGGGTATTATGCTTAGTGAAATAAGTCAGACAGAGAAAAACAAATACTGTATGATATCATTTGTATGTGGAATCTCAAAAAAATAAAACAAACAAATGAATATAATAAAACAAATAGACTCACATATATAGAGAACAAACTAGTGGTTTCCAGTGGGGAGACGGAAGGAGGAGGGGCAAGATAAGGGTAGGGAATTAGGAGACAAAAATTATTAGGTATAAAATAAATAAGATACAAGGATGCTATGTACAGCACTAGGAATATAGCTACTATTTTATAAAAACTTTGAATGGAGTATAAATGGAAAAATTATGAACCACTATGTTATATACCTGAAAGTAATATAATATTGTAAATCAACTATACCTCAATTAAAAAAAACATGAAAAGTGAAATAAAAGGTATGACTGTAATAAAAACATAAAAAATGAAATAAAAATTTAAAAAACCCACCAAAATTACATTGATTGAATCTTTAACTTCCGGATTCCAAGCATGGCAAGATAAACCACCAAATAGTATTGCTTTCCTTCTAAAAAAAAAAAAATGTTGCTGGAAATGCTGTTATTCCAGAAATCAAAACTGGCTCTTCTTGGAGACTAATTCTTTTTTTTTTTTAATTAATTAATTTATTTATTTATTTTTGGCTGTGTTGGGTCTTCGTTTCTGTGTGAGGGTTTTCTCTAGTTGCGGCGAGTGGGGGTCACTCTTCATCGTGGTGTGCGGGGGAGACTAATTCTTATATAATTTTCCCAGCTGAGGCAGATCCTGGAAAGGAATTTAGTGACCAGGTATCCTGATCAAGGATGGGCTTTGTAACCCTATTGTGCTGGGCCCATCCTCAGGAGGGTTAAAAAAGAACATTTATGGGTTGAAGGGCCCCTTACTAAATCCCTGCTTTCAGGGAACCCAGAGCGTGAGTAAAGGATAAGTCATGGGTCATGACACAACAAAGGCAGAGAGAAAATAAAACAAGGGCATCACAGGCACCATCACATGCACTTGCGGAAGTCTGTGGCTTTGGCATCCCTTTTTCAATTATACTCAGAAATAAACTTAAATATCAAAATAATTTAAAGGTTAATGTCATGAAAAATAAAAGTACATATTCTGATTTGTACCATGGCAAAATTATTACCACAAAAAACAGTAATGAAATCAATTACACAGACTAATAAGAAAAAAATTTTAAGGTAAATATTATTTCCTTCTTTAAACTGACACAATATTTTCATCCATATTTCCAAGATTGCTGAATAAATTGAATATAAGCAGTCACTGCTACTTATACAAAGATCATATTACAAACTTAAAGAATTTCTAAGATATCTTTTTGATACCTCTGGTTTTGTAATATACAATAAATTATGGGTTAGTTCTTTGGAACATCAATTATATTGACTTAATTTTCTATAAGATCAAAATGGATGCAAATATGTATCTCTATAGTAGTAAATATCACATGTAATATTTTTCTAACTTAAGATGAATTTTCCTCAACACAAGCAAGAACAGCCTCAGAGAGTCCATCAGAATGCATCCTGAAGAGACTGAAAGATTTCCACTTACCTGAGAGAGAAGAGCCGGCTCGTGCTGACACATGACTGTGTTCCGGTTGGCTTCCATAAAATACCTCTGTGTGCGTCTCCGTTCCCGTTCCAGCTTCTTCTCCAAGGTCAGCTGGGATGCGGATAAATTATCTACATACTTCATCATGACATCTGATATCATGGAGCTGACTTCTACAATATCTGGGCGGGTTTCTGCATCAGGAGTGAGGCATCTAAGGGAAGATAACCTAATTACAGCCCTCTAGTCAAAATCGGGACCAGGCCACGGGGTGTGAATGGCCAAGTTTAAATTCTGCTGTGTGTCCCCCATGATGTTTGCACCCAAGAGAACCCGGGCGAGGTGGACATCAAGCATAGCTTTGCATCGAAGACCTCTCAAAAGGCATTTGGAAAGTTTGGGGAGGAGAGGGAGCAGCACTGTTCTCTTTGCAGCTAGGCTGGTGGGCAAGGGTTACAGGCTGCATAGGAAGCTGCTCCCAGTCTCAGGATGGGCAGGTGGGGTCTGCGTCTGCTTGTGTAAGTGGTTATTTTCTAAAACCACTCCAACTCATTGGCCAGTTAAACAAAGAATGATCCCAATAATATAGGCCCTGATGATCACACCTGATGCACCAAAAGGAAGGCAGGATTCTTGGGGGGTGGGCAGATAACAACTTTTTGGCCTTTTCCAGCTGTATAGGGGCAATGTCAACAACTTTGATTAGTGAGAGTCTTACAAAGCATGATGTCATAAAAATAAAATTCAACCCAGTTACTTAGAGGTTTAAGGTGTGCTTCATAATTTTTAACAGTAGATAATTTGACACATCACATGCTAAAACTTTTCTCGGGGCTTCCCTGGTGGCGCAGTGGTTGAGAGTCCACCTGCCGATGCAGGGGACACGGGTTCGTGTCCCGGTCTGGGAAGATCCCACATGCCGCGGAGCGGCTAGGCCCGTGAGTCATGGCCGCTGAGCCTGTGCTCTGCTACGGGAGAGGCCACAACAGTGAGAGGCCTGCGTACCGCGAAAAAAAAAAAAAATCTCGAATTTTGGCAGTAGGAAATATCAATCAGCCTGCTAAAGGGAGCGTTGTTTCTGTCACAGCTAAACACTAAGAGAAGGCTATTCTAGATGCTTGTGTAACCAATTATCAAGATCACTGGTTAGCATAATTTAAAACATTCTGGTCCTCACTACAATATTTGTCTATCTTTTTAATTCAAAAGCTCTAATTTCAATGAAGTTATGTGTACTTCTCAATAAAATTTAACTTATTTGGACTTTGACTAAAATATCTAATTTTCACATCTTGTATTTGATTTAGCAACCCAAAGTTAATACAACTTTCAACTATACTAATGTCTCCAGGCAAGATTCAAGAATTATTACTCACAATTACTATTAATAACAGAAATGAAAATAACACTCTAACTTGTTATTTTTCTAATTATTCGTCCTTGAGCTTTCTTTGCATTTATTTATTTATTTTATTTTTCTTTTATTCTAAATTGTAGATGATTTACAATGTTAGAGTAGTTTCAGGTATACAACATAGTGATTGAATATTTTTATAGATTGTATTCCATTTAACGTTATTATAAAATATTGGCTATAGTCCCTGTGCTGTACAATATATCCTTATATCTATTTCATATCTAGTAGTGTACCTCTTAATCACCTTCCCTTATCTTGCCTCTCCCCCAACCCCTCTACCCACTGGTTTGTTCACTGTATCTATGAGTCTGTCTATTTTGTTATATTCATTCGTTTGTTTTACTTTTTAGATTAATATATGTGATAAGATACAGTATTTTTCTTTCTCTGTCTGACTTAGTTCAACTAGCATGATACCCTCTAAGTCCATCCATGTAGTTGCAAGTGGCAAAATTTCGTTCTTTTATATGGCTGAGATAATTCCTATGTATTTTATTCTTTGGGAAGCAACCATAAATGGCATTATTTTCTTACATTCTCTTTCTGAGAATTCATTATTATATGTTGTTTAAAAATCAATAGATTTCCATATAATAATGTTGTATCCTGATTTACTGAATCACTTAGTAGTTCTAATAGTTTTTTGGTGGAGAACTTAGGGTTTTATATATATAGTATCATGTCATCTGCAAATAGTGACAATTTTACTTTTTCCCTTCCAATTTGGATGCCTTTTATTTCTTTTTCTTGTCTGACTGCTGTGCCTAGGAATTCCAGTACTATGTTACCTAGAAATAGTGAGAGTGGGCATCCTTGTACCTGATTTTAGAGACAATCTAATGATAACCCTGCTGGTATCCTAGGTGGTAGGGCTAGGGTTTTTGTTTTTGTTTTGCTTTTGCTTTTCAGTACGTTAAATATATCATACCACTCCCTGTGGCCTGCAATGTTTCTGCAGAAAAATCAGCTGAAAGCCTTATGGAAGTTCCCTGTAACTGACTGTTTTTCTCTTGCTGCCTTTATTTTATTTTTTTTCTTTTTATTCTTTTTTTCTTTATTGGAGTATAATTGCCTTACAATGGTGTGTTAGTTTCTGCTTTATAACAAAGTGAATCAGCTTTACATATATATATATATATATATATATATATATATATACTTATATCCCCATATCTCCTCCCTCTTGCATCTCCTTCCCAACACCCTCCATAACCCACCCCTCTAGGTGGTCACAAAGAACCGAGCTGAAATCCCTGTGCTATATGGCTGCTTCCCAGTAGCTATCTATTTTACATTTGGTAGGGTATCTATGTCCATGTCACTCTCTCACTTCATCCCAGCTTACACTTCCCCTTCCCCGTGTCCTCAAGTCCATTCTTTACGTCTGTGTCTTTATTCCTGTCCTGTGCCTAGGTTCTTCAAAACCATTTTTCTTTTAGATTCCATACATATGTGTTAGTATATGGTATTTGTTCTTCTCTTTCTAACTTACTCCACTCTGTATGACATACTCTAGGTCCATCCACCTCATTAAAAATAACTCAATTTCATTTCTTTTTATGGCTGAGTAATATTCCATTGTATATATGTACCACACCTTCTTTATCCATTCATCTGTTGATGGACACTTAGGTTGTTTCCATGTCCTGGCTATTGTAAATAGAGCTGCAATGAACATTGTGGTACATGACACTTTTTGAGCTATGGTTTTTTCAGGGTATGTGCCTGGTAGCAGGATTGCTGGGTCATATGGTAGTTCTATTTTCAGTTTTTTAAGGAACCTCCATACTGTTCTCCATACTGGCTGTATCAATTTACATTCCCACCAACAGTGCAAGAGGGTTCCCTTTTCTCCACACCCTCTCCAGCATTTATTATTTGTAGGTTTTTTGATTATGGCCATTCAGACTGGTGTGAGGTGAAACATCATTGTAGTTTTGATTTGCATTTCTCTAATGATTAGTGATGTTGAGCATTCTTTCATGTGTTCGTTGGCCATCTGTATATCTTCTTTGGAGAAATGTCTATTTAGGACTTCTGCCCATTTTTAGATTGGGTTGTTTGATTTTTGATATTGAACTGCATGAGCTGCTTGTATATTTTGGAGATTAAACCCTGTCAGTTGCTTCATTTGCAAATATTTTCTCCCATTCTGAGGGTTGTCATTTTGTCTTGTTTATTGTTTCCTTTGCTGTGCAAAAGCTTTGAAGTTTCATTAGGTCCCATTTGTTTATTTTTGTTTTTATTTCCATTTCTCTAGGAGGTGGGTCAAAGAAGATCTTGCCGTGATTTATGTCATAGACTGTTCTGCCTATGCTTTCCTCTACGAGTTTTAAAGTGTCTGGCCTGACATTAAGGTTTTTAATCCATTTTGAGTTTATTTTTCTGTATGGTGTTAGGAAGTGTTCTAATTTCATTCTTTTACATGTAGCTGTCCAGTTTTCCCAGCACCACTTATTGAAGAGGCTGTCTTTTCTCCATTGTATACTCTTGCCTCCTTTATCAAAGATAAGGTGAACATATGCGTGGGGGTTTATCTCTGGGCTTTCTATCCTGTTCCATTGATCTATATTTCTGTTTTTTTGTCAGTACCATAATGTCTTGATTACTGTAGCTTTGTAGTATAGTCTGAAGTCTGGGAGACTGATTCCTCCAGCTCCATCTTTCTTTCTCAAGACTGCTTTGGCTATTCGGGGTCTTTTGTATTTCCATAGAAATTGTGAATTTTTTTGTTCTAGTTCTGTGAAAAATGCCATTGGTAATTTGATAGGGACTGCATTGAATCCATAGATTGCTTTGGGTAGTACAGTCATTTTCACAATATTGATTCTTCCAATCCAAGAACATGGTATATCTCTCCATCTATTTGTATCATCTTTAATTTCTTCCATCAGTGTCTTATAGTTTTCTGCATACAGGACTTTTGTCTCTGGAGGTAGGTTTATCCCTAGGTATTTTATTATTTTTGTTGCAGTGGTAAATGGGAGTGCTTCCTTAACTTCTCTTTCAGATTTTTCATCATTAGTGAATAGGAATGCAAAAGATTTCTGTGCATTCATTTTGTATCCTGCTACTTTACCAAATTCATTGATTAGCTCTAGTAGTTTTCTGGTAGCATCTTTAGGATTCTCTATATATAGTATCATGTCATCTGCAAACAGTGACAGCTTTACTTCTTTTCGATTTGGATTCCTTTTATTTCTTTTTCTTCTCTGATTGCTGTGGCTAAAATGTCCAAAATTATGTTGAATAATAGTGGCGAGAGTGGACAACCTTGTCTTCTTCCTGATCTTAGAGGAAATGGTTTCAGTTATTCACCATTGAGAAAGATGTTGTCTGTGGGTTTGTCATATATGGCCTTTATTATGTTGAGGTAAAGTTCCCTCTATGCCTGCTCTCTGGAGGGTTTTTATCATAAATGGGTGTTGAATTTTGTCAAGAGCTTTACTGCATCTATTGAGATGATAATATGGTTTTTATTCTTCAATTTGTTAATATGACTTATCACATTGATTGATTTGCATATATTGAAGAATCCTTGCATTCCTGGGATAAACCCCACTTGATCATGGTGTATGCTCCTGTTAATATGCAGTTGGATACTGTTTTCTAGTATTTTGTTGAGGATTTCTGCATCTACATTCATCAGTGATACTGGCCTGTAGTTTTCTTTCTTTGTGACATCTTTGTCTGGTGTTGGTATCAGGGTGATGGTGCCCTTGTAGAATGAGTTTGGGAGTGTACCTCCATCTTCTATATTTTGGAAGAGTTTGAGAAGGATAGGTGTTAGCTCTCCTCTAAATGTTTGGTGGAAATTGCCTGTGAAGCCATCTGGCTTTTGTTTGTTGGAAGATTTTTAATCACAGTCTCAAGTTCAGGGCTTGTGATTGGTCTGTTTATGTTTTCATTTCTTCCTGGTTCAGTCTCAGAGGCTGTGCTTTCCTAAGAGTTTGTCCATTTCTTCCAGGTTGTCCATTTCATTGACATATAGTTGCTTGTAGTAATCTCTCATGACCCTTTGTATTTCTGCGTGTCAGTTGTTACTTCTCCTTTTTCATTTCTAATTCTATTGATTTGAGTTTTCTCTGGTTTTTTCTTGATGAGTTTATCAATTTTGTTTATCTTCTCAAAGAACCAGCTTTTAGTTTTATTGATCTTTGCTATCATTTCCTTCATTTATTTTTCATTTATTTCTGATCTGATGTCTATGATTTCTTTCCTTCTGCTAACTTTAGGGTTTTTCTGATCTTCTTGTTGCTTTAGGTGTAAGGTTAGGTTGTTTACTTGAGAGGTTTCTTGTTTCTGGAGTAGGATCGTATTGCTATAAACATCCCTCTTAGAACTGCTTTTGCTGCATCCCATAGGTTTTGGGTCATCAGGTTTTCATTGTCATTTGTTTCTAGGTATCTCTCAATTTCCTCTTTGATTTCTTCAGTAATTTATTAGTTATTTAGTAGTGTATGGTTTAGCCTCCGTCTGTTTGTATTTTATAGATTTTTTTCCTGTAATTTATATATAGTCTCATAGTGTTGTGCTTGGAATAGATACTTGACACAATTTCAATTTTCTTAAATTTACAAAGGCTTGATTTGTGACCCAAGACATGACCTATCCTGGAGAACATTCCTTGAGCAGTTGAGAAGAAAGTGTATTGTGTTATTTTTGGATGGAATGTCCTATAAACATCAATTAAGTGCATCTTGTGTAATGTACCATTTAAAGCTTGTATTTTCTTATTTATTTTCATTTTGGATGATCTGCCCATTGGTGAAAATGGGGTGTTAAAGTCCCCTACTATGATTGTGTTTCTGTCGGTTTCCCGTTTTATGATTGTTAGCATTTGCCTTATGTATTGAGGCGCTCCGATGTGGGGGCATATATATTTATAATTGCTATATCTTCTTCTTGGATTGATCCCTTGATTACTATGTAGTATCCTTCTTTGTCTCTTCTAATAGTCTTTATTTTAAAATCTATTTTGTCTGATATGAGAATTGCCACTCCAGCTTTCTTTTGATTTCCATTTGCATGGAATATCTTTTTCCATCCCCTCACTTTCAGTCTGTATGTGTCCCTAAGTCTGAAGTGGGTCTCTCGTAGATAGCATGTATACGGGTCTTCTTTTTGTATGCATTCAGCCAGTCTATGTCTTTTGGTTGGAGCATTTAATACATTTACATTTATGCAGTTTTCGATATGTATGTTCCTATTACCATTTTCTTAATTGCTTTGTGTTTGTTATTGTAGGCCTCTCCCTTCTCTTGTGTTTCCCGCCTAGAGAAGTTCCCTTAGCATTTGTAAAGCTAAAGTTGTAAAGCTGGTTTCGTGGTGCTGAATTCTGTCAGCTTTTGTTTGTCTGTAAAGGTGTTAATTTCTCCATTAAATCTGCATGAGCTACTTGCTGGGTAGAGTAATCTTGGTTGTAGGTTTTTCCCTTTCTTCGCTTTAAATATGTCTTGCCAGTCCCTTCTGGCTTGCAGAGTTTCTGCTGAAAGATCAGCTGTTAACCTTATGGGGATTCCCTTGTATGTTATTTGTTGTTTTTCCCTTGTTGCTTTTAATATTTTTTCTTTGTATTTAATTTTTGATAGTTTGATTAATAAGTGTCTTGGCATGTTTCTCCTTGGATTTACCCTGTATGGGATTCCCTGCACTTCTTGGACTTGACATTTCCTTTCCCATATTAGGGAAGTTTTCAACTATAATCTCTTCAAATATTTTCTCAGCCCCTTTCTTTTTCTCTTCTTCTGGGACCCCTATAATTTGAATGTTGGTACATTTAATGTTGTCCCAGAGGTCTCTAAGACTATCCTCAATTCTTTTCATTCTTTTTTCTTTATTCTGCTCTGCAGTACTTATTTCCACTATTTTATCTTGCACGTCACTTATTCGTTCTTCTGCCTCAGTTATTCTGCTACTCATTCCTTCTAAAAAAATTTTTAATTTCATTTATTGTGTTCTTCATCATTGTTTGTTTGCTCTTTAGTTCTTCTAGGTCATTGTTAAATGTTTCCTGTATTTTCTCCATTGTACTTCCAAGATTTTAGATCATCTTTACCATCATTACTCTGAATTCTTTTTCAAGTAGACTGCCTATTTCCTCTTCATTTGTTTGGGCTGGTGGGTTTTTACCTTGCTCCTTCATCTGCTGTGTGTTTCTCTGTCTTCTCATTTTGCTTTTCTTACTGTGTTTGGGATCTCCTTTTCACAGGCTGTACGTTTGTAGTTCCTGTTGTTTTTGCTGTCTGCCCCCAGTGGCTAAGTTTGGTTCAGTGGGTTGTATAGGCTTCCTGTTGAAGGGGACTGGTGCCTGTATTCTGGTGCATGAGGCTGGATCTTGTCTTTCTGGTGGGCAGGACCATGTCCAGTGGTGTGTTTTGGGGTTCCTGCGACTTTATTATGATTTTAGGCAGCCTCTCTGCTAATGGGTGGGGTTGTGTTCCCTTCTTGCTAGTTGTTTGGCATAGGGTGTCCAGCACTGTAGCTTGTGGATTCTTGAGTGAAGCTGGGTCTTAGCATTTACATGGAGATCTTTGGGAGAGCTTTTGCTGTTTGATATTATGTGGAGCTGGGAAGCCTCTGGTGGACCAATGTCCTGAACTCAGCTCTCCCACCTCAGAGGCACAGGCCTGACACCCGGCCAGAGCAATAAGATCCTGTCAGTCACACGGCTCAGAAGAAATGGGAGAAAAAAAGAAAGAAAGAAAGAAAGAAAAATAAATAAAATACAGTTATTAAAATAAAAAATTAAAAAAAATTAATAATTAAAAAAATAAAAAGTAATAAAGAAAGAAAGAAAGAGGAGAGCAACCAAAGCAAAAAACAAATCCACCAATGATAACAAGCACGAAAAACTATACTAAAAAAAAATAAAGAAAGAAAAGAAAAACGGACAGACAGAACCCTAGGACAAATGGTAAAAGCAAAGCTATACAGACAAAATCACACAAAGAAGCATACACATACACACTCACAAAAAGAGAAAAAGGAAAAAAAATCTCTATATATATAAATTAAAAAAAAAAAGAAAACATAAAGGAAGAGAGCCACTAAGTCAATAAACAAATCTACCCATGATAATAAACTCTAAATACTAAACTAAGATAAACATAAAACCAGAAAGAAATTATATACAGAAAGCAAACCCCAAGTCTACAGTTGCTCTTAAAGTCCACCACCTCAAATTTGGGATTATTTCTTGTCTATTCATGTATTCCAGTGATGCAGAGTATATCAAGTTGGCTGTGGAGATTTATTCCACTGCTCCTGAGGCTGCTGGGAGAAATTTCCCTTTCTCTTCTTTGTACACACAGCTCTTGGGGTTTGGCTTTGGATTTGACCCTGCCTCTGCGTATAAGTTGCCTGAGCGTGTCTGTTCCCACCACACAGAACAGGTTTAAAGTAGCAGCTGATTATGGGGCTCTGGCTCACTCAGGCCAGGGGGTAGGGATGGGTACGAAATGGAGGGCGAACCTGTGGCAGCAGAGGCCAGCATGATGTTGCAACAGCCTGAGGCACACCGTGCGTTCTCCTGGGGAAGTTGTCCCTGGATCACAGGACCCTGGCAGTGGCAGGCTGCACAGTTTCCTGGGAGGGGAGGTGTGGATAGTGACCTGTGCTTGCACACAGGCTTCTTGTGCAGAGAAGGTGCAAGCTAGGGCTTCTTGTCCAGAGCCAGGTGCAAGCTAGGGCTTCTCCTTTGCTCAGTCAGTGGCCATCACCACCCTGTCAAGGGTGTGGTCAGAGCCACGGGGGCTGGAGCAGGAGCCCTGAAGAATTTGGGTTTCTTCCAGGTGTGATGGCAGTCTCAGCCTTGGTTTGGGGTATAGATTCAGGGCCTGAGGGCTTAAGGCTGTACTTCTTTTCTGATTTCACTTTATCCCTGATGTGCTTGCTTGGCTAGAGGCTGGGTTGTGGCTGGAGGGGTTGATATCACACTACTGAGCTGAGTTTGCTCCCTCCCAAGAGTGCACAGGGACACATGTGCTGGCAATGGCTGCCTACACCCTGGTCAGAGGCAGGGCTTGGATCCAAGCCAGCTCTGTTCCCTCCAAGTGTGCAAACTCTTGTAGCTAGTGGCACCCTCTGCCTTAGTGGAGAGCAGTGCTGGAGCAAGAGGGGCTAGAGCAGGAGCCAGGTGAGGGGTGGGCGGGGGGTGTGATGCAGCAGTCCTGGCTAGCTGGTCAGAGCCCCTGGCAGTTTTCAATGTGCTGCCTCCACACTTTGACTGGGAGCAAGCAAGTCTGTGTGCTCTTCAAGAGCAGAGGCCCAGTTTCTTACAGACCTTTGGTAAGCCCCACTGGGTTTCAAACCAGCTAAGGGGCTTGTCTTCCCAGTGCTGTATCCCAGGGCTGGTGTGTCCAATGTGTGGCTGGAATCCCTCACTCCCCAGGGAGGATCCCTGAGGCTGTGATGTCCCCTCCTCTCCTGTGTCCCTGCTAAGGGTGCTGGTCCCGACCACATCACTTCTCCCTTCCTACCGGACTCCGTGTGGATCTTTCTTTACAGGCTTGGTTGCAGAAGAGCTGTTCTGCTTGTCCCCAGGTTGATTTCAACAAGAGCTGCTGTTTGGATGAGGGGAGGTGAGCCCAGCATCCTCCTAATCTGCGACTTTGATCTCTCTCTCCTTTCTTGACTTTAATAACCGTGAGTATAATATGCACGTCTTAATCAAATTTTAAGTCATTATCATTTCATGCTTTATCTTTATGCTATTTTTTTTCAAGTTCTAACAAAGGGGGCTTGCACTATGCTTATGACAGACATATTTGCTGAATTCTTACTTAACAAAGTTCAGTCTATGCATTTATTATATACAAAATAAGGCAAGAGATTGAGGAGACAGGGCCAACTACATAGTTTGGGGGGTGTCCCACATAATTGTGAGGCCCCAGCAGGGAGTGAGGAAGTCAACCTCCCCTTCCCATAGTCCAGCATCCCAGTTGATGGTAGATAAGAAACCCCCCAAGATATTGCAACCTCCATGACAACAGGATGCAATTGGTACCTGGATTAGAGGTCAGCAAGAGGCCCCCACTGAATCACCCTCCAAACAAGCCAGGGTGCCACCAGCCTGGTCAGGGATGGCCTCTTCTTTGCCCTACCCCAGATACAACAGGGCACCTGCTCCACCCTGACCATCTCCTTGCCTGCCTCCATATCCTATGGGGGGAGAAGCATAAAGGTGGAACACAGTCCTCCCTTGCTGACACACCCAATCACCATACCAGGTAGAGGGCAGCAGCAATGGGACAGGGACAGGAAGGTGGAGCTGGAGGCCAGGCAGAGGCCCAGAGGGCTGGAATCAGGTGGCTGAGAACTTAAGTCAGGGAGCTGGAGGGACCACATGTACACTAGGGTCCAAGACCCCAACACACATGCTCCTTGTCCCATCAGACTTCACTTCTAAAACACAAATTCAAAGATAAAATTATTAAGAATTTCATGACCTTGAATACTGTATTCAAGTTTCTTACTTTCACTTATAATCACAAAAGAAGCTAAGTGTTCAACTTCACTTTTAATTAAATCTGGTTCCTCACGTTCACTTAATTAGCAAAAGGGATTAAAGCGGATAAAAATGCTCAGTTGACCAAGTGTTGATTATGACTACAAAAACCCCTTTCATTAGTGCAGATATTCTAAAGTCTTAGTCTGCAGATATTTAAATTGATTCAAGGTACTGTCAGTTGAATTATCAGCTGAGCTTTTTATTTTTTTAAATAATAAAGCAATGTAAGCTAGTTTTACAAATTATACAGTTATATATTATGGTAAATGGAATCCAGAATGGCCTCTGTTCTGGCATTTAGTCATCTCCTCCTCTCCCAAAGCTACTCCCCTTCCTATGTTTGCCATCATCAGAAAAGGAACCACCTGGGAGATGCAGTTTAGCATCATAATTAGGCCTGCAGGCTCTGGGTCTGATTGTTGGGGGTTAAATCCTGGCTCGCCCTTTATTAACTCTGATCTTGGGTAAGGTTTAGCTTCTAAATCCCAGATAGCCTGGGACTATAATCTGTAAAATGGGATAATCATAGTATTTACTACATCAAGCTGGTATGGTGATTAAATGAAGCCATCCCTGTAAAGTGCCCAATAAATTAAAAAGAAAATCCACAATTTTCTTTCTCTTCCACCTCCTCCCTCATTCAACCAACACCAAAGCCTGTGGCTTCTACCTCCTAAATATTTCTCAAATCCATATCATTCCCCTCTAATCCCATGGCTATTGGTCTATTTCATCATCACTTGCTTGGACCACTGAAACAGTCTCTTAAATGACACGCACATCTCTTGTCCACCTCTGATCCATATTGTAAACTGCTACCAGAAAAATATTCCAAAACTGATGACATCACTCCTCTGCTCAGAATTCCTCAACATCCCCTCATGGCCCAAAAGGACAAAATTAAAACTCCCTGCATGTGATACAAGCTCCTCCTAAACTAGCCCTTACCTCCCTCCACAGCCTCACCCCCTCTTCCCCCCACCAGCAACACACCAAATGCTCCTACTTGTTCTTTCCCAAACAGCCCATGGCTCACCTATGCCCCCATTTCTTGGTTATTTTATTCACTCTGCTTGAATTTGGTTTTTGCTGATTATATCTACTCTTTCCCAAACCACATCCCTTATGTGCTTACCACTCTTTTCCAAGTCTCCATTAGGAAGACTTCTTGGACCACCCTTAGACAGACTCACTGTCCCCCTTTTACATGTTCTCATTGCACTGTCTATATTTCAATACGTAAAACTACTGTAACCATTGTATCATAATGGTCTGTTTCACCACTGGAAACTGCAAACTTGTTGAGAGGAGGGACCTGTGTCTCCTTCACCATGATCTCCTCTGCATGTAAAATGGAATCTGGGTCCTGATGGGTACTCAGCAAATGAATGAATGAACAAATGAATGAACAAATGAACTAAGCCTAACATCTAAGAATTTACCTGTCTATAACCTAAAATATTTCGGTATACACTTTTGGAATCTTAGGAATATCTCCTACCAGAAGTTCCAGTTTATCCTCATTGCTGTGAAATGCCTCCCTGCTTAGATATTTCAGAGAAATTCTTAAGAGCAACTGAATGCTTTAATGATTCTCTAATCAAATAAGCATAAAATCACGTTTTAGAAAAAAATCTGGGATATTCCACTCATGCTAGCCACTTTGTCCCCACTCTACTCTGAGAAACCAGATGAAAGAAGTAAAGGGATACAATGTTCAACTGTCTTCATTTCATGTTTTAAGAAACAAAGAGGTGGGACTCCCCCAGTGGTGCAGTGGTTAAGAATCCAAATGCCAATGCACGGGACACAGGTTTGATCCCTGGTCTGGGAATATCCCACGTGTTGCGGAGCAACTAAGCCCGTGTGCCACCACTACTGAGCCTGCATGCCTAAGGCCCATGCTCCACAGCAAGAGAAGCCACCACAAGGAGAAGCTCATGCACCACAAAGAAGAATAGCCCTACCTGCTCACCACAACTAGAGAAAGCCCGTGCGCAGCAACGAAGACCCAACGCAGCCAAAATTAAATAAAATTAAATCTTAAAAAAAAAAAAAAGAAACAAAGAGTTGAAAATAGGGTGGAAAATGTAAAGATCCACTTGTCCTTAGAACTAGCCAAAACTAACTTCTTTAGTCCTTATGACCGCCTCTGAAACAAAGTGCCAGACAGCTTATGCAACCAAGCACAGACAGAGAAAACTTAGGCAATGGGAATATTGTGTGCATAAAAGGAAATATTCTTCCTTTACTTTAAAGCAAGTTCTTACTTTAGAAAGTAAATAGATAACATTCTCTTAACAGTGTACTGGAAGGTAAAAATAGTAATGCTGGTACTGAGCAGAGCAGTAAAATATATTTATTTTCTGCCTCAAAGTCTTCAGGGTTACTAAGTTATTCTCCCAATTTAAAAGTCTGCTAAGGTAAGAAAACAGGAAATTGTATTTGTTCCCTAGTTCTTTTGAAACTTAATTTTTAAAATTATTTATTTATTTATTTTTGGCTGCATTGGGTCTTCGTTGTTGGGTCTTCATTGCTTCGCGCAGGATTTCTCTAGTTGCGGCGAGCAGGGGCTACCCTTCATTGCGGTGCGCAGGCTTCTCATTGCGGTGGCTTCTCTTGTTGCAGAGCTCAGGCTCTAGGCATGTGGGCTTCAGTAGTTGTGGCACGTGGACTCAGTAGTTGTGGCTTGCAGGCTCTAGAGCGCAGGCTCAATAGTTGTGGCGCACGGGCTTAGTTGCTCCGAGGCATGTGGGATCTTCCCAGGCCAGGTCTTGAACCCATGTCCCCTGCACTGGCAGGCAGATTCTCAACCACTGCACCACCAGGGAAGTCCCTGAAACTTAATTTTTAAAGACTGAAAATCCAAAGCAATTCAAGTATGTAATTGCATGCAACTCACAACTGATTTTGGTTTTATGTCAAATTTTCTAAAGATAAAACTTCACAATGTGAACCCACTGTCTTGCATAACTTTAAATGAAAACTACATCTGTTATAGGCTGCACACTGTAATCTTAATTTGTAGTCAGCTTTAAAATTAAATTGTCATTTCCTACTAATTATGGCACCTTAGTGTTTTGAATTAAAAGTGTACTCAGAACATTTCATCTGGAGTCCCCTAATAGTGTTCATTCATCCTCTTAAACACTCTGGTGACAGGGAACTCACCATCCATCAGCAGCCTGCTCCACTGTGGATAGCTCTAATTCTGACACACACTTCCTAATGGCGAGCTCACCTTGGCCCCCCCCCCCCAGAACTTCCATTCCATGGTCTTGGCTCCATTTGCTGAGGTTCCACATAATAAATCCAATTGTTTTCATATTCTCGATGCCATTCCATTTTCCCAGTTAACTGAAGTATTTTTTAAACATCTTATGATTGTACTCCAAAACTTGTTGACTCAAATTCCAGCCCACAGTGGGAACAACCCACTTCTTTCCATCAACACCACCACTCTAGTCAAAGCCGCCATCATCTCTCAGTGGACAGCTGAACCTGGTTCTCCTTCCCACTCTCATTCCCTTCAGTCTATTCCCTGGAGATCAGCCAGAATGATCTCTGCTAAAGAAATTTTCACTATGTCTCAATCTGTTAATAACCCTTCAGTCCTCTCCTCAATACTGGAGATAAAAATTCAAAACCCTCAGTGTGGCCTGTAGAACCTGTCAACCTGGGTCCTGTCAGCCCCCCAGGTCCATTTGCTGGCTATTCTCTCCCTTACTTGACATGCTGCATCTCCAACTTTTTTCAGTTCTTCAAATTAACAAGCTCTTTTGCTCAGGAAAGCCTTCAGAGATGTGGGTCTATGAAATGCTTTTTCCACTCTGTTTACTATTTGAGAAGTAGTGAAGTTCAGGTCTCAGATTACATGTCCTTTCTCCAGAGAAAATCTTTCCCAAATCCCCAACCTAGACCAAGTCCTTCTGTAATCTCTCGTTGCCCCTTTTACCATCCTTCATCAAATTTATCATAATTTATATATACTTCATTCCATAAATAATAACATTATTAATAACAATACCTAGATTAATTGAGGGCTCGCTACATGCTGGGAACTGTGCTAAGACCATCACAAGCATGATCTTATTTAGGCTTCAAAGCAAGCCCATGAGTAATTACTATTGCTACCTATATATCACAGATGAGGAAAGTGGGTCTTGGGAAGGTTAACGTGAGTGGAAGAGTGGGGATTAGAATCCACTCAATTCTAGAACCTATTGATGTTCTTAACCTTTTCATGATAATGCTGATATCTGACTTTTCCACTAACCTCCTAGCTCCAAGAGGCGTGGACACCAATAGCCAGGAAGCCTGTCATAAGCAAATTATGGTCCTGTTTGCCCAATGCCACAAAATCAGAATAATGTCTCTGTACTTTTTCTCTGCACTACCCTCTCCTATTTTTCGTGGCACTCAAATACCTAAGAAAAGGAGAAATTAAATGAGTAACTCTGGTATTCTTGTCTTGACCTCTCTGGAGACTTCTTGAATTTTTAAGGCACTTACCAGAAAACAAATAGAGAACAGGAGATGAGCAGTTTAAATACATTTGTATGGATTCATTAGCAGTAGGGTGGATCTAGTGTAACGCAGAATTTAGATGATTTAGAAAGGGGTTTCAGCTCATTTCCCACAATATCTATAATAATAACTGCCAACATTGTTCAAGATTTACCATTTGCCAAAGCTCTATGCTAAGTGATCTGCATGTTATAATCATCACCTCAGCTTAATGAGGTTGGTGCTATTACGATCCCCATTTTACCAGATGAGGAAACAGAGCTGCTGAAAGAATAGTCAAATTGTCTGCTCAGAGTCCACAGTTAGTGAAATTCAGCCCCAGCTGGGCCTGAGGCACTTAATATTGTAGGGCAGCATTGTGCTGAGCAAGGAAAGATTCAAGATATAATCCCACAAACGTGAGGAGTATCTATTAATGCTAAACAATGGGCTGGAAGGAGAAAATAAAAGGGAAAGGGGCATAGCCATGAAAATACGCTTATTACATTGTATCAGAGGTGGTGCCAAGAGCTAGGATAGATACAGAATTGAGATTTAAAGGAATTGGGCAAGGGGATAGACAAAGTTTCCATCTGGGGTGACCCTAGGATTTCTATTATCACAATAAGGATTTGACTCAGCTTGACGGGGCAGAGTAGTAATCTTGGGCCAATTTAAGGTCGTAAAATGGTCCAGAAATAACGATCAGCCAGGTAAATGAGTCATTTATTCATACAACCAGTAAATTGTTAAGGGTCTTCTTTGTACTAGGCATTGCTCTGGGCACTGAATAGCTATAAACTAAACTGAAAAAGTCCCCATTCTTGTGGAGTTTTCATTCTGGTGGGGAAGAGAGACAATAAAAGAACAAGTCTGCATGCACATGTATAATGTGTTAGGGGTGGTGGGTGCTGTGAACTTGGTAAACTGGTCAAGGGGACAAGAGAGTCTGGAGAGGTTGTGGGGGCATCAGGGCAGGTGCCTTGATTTTTCAGAGACCCAGTTTCCTCAGAAACCAGAGAAAGTAAGGGTCTGTGCCACTGTGTGTATCAGAGGGAAGAGAGTGCCAGGAAAAGGGAAGAGCAGTAGCGAGGAGCTCCCTGTGGTTGGAGTGGAGGGAGCAGAGGGAGAGTGGGAGGGGAAGGGTTAGGGATGAGCTGGGACAAGCCCTGTGGGGGCAGAACTTTGAGACTCTATAGGGATAAGGGCTTTCATTAAACTCCTACTATATGGATATATGGAGCACTTCTTTCTGAGTTTCTTTGAAAAATTAAAATATTTCTTAAAAATAAAAAAATGCTTGCAATTTTATCATCTAACATGGCCTTTTTCAGTTTCATATGTTCTTGTCTAGTCTTTTCCATATTCATGCACATTTTATGTTTTTTTCATAGTTATAAGTGCCTGTACATTTTGTTTGTTTTACTTAGTTTCAGATCATACTTGGTTTTTTTGTTTTCATTTTTTAATTAAAAAATTTTTAATTAATTTTTTATTGGCATATAGTTGATTTACAATGTTGCATTAGTTTCTGCTATGCAGCAAAGTGAATCAACCATACATGTACCTATATCCACTCTCCTCCAGACTTCATTCCCATATAGGTCATTACAGAGCACTGAATAGAGTTCCCTATGCTATACAATAGGTTTTTATTTATTATCTTTTATATATAGTAGTGTGTATATGTCAATCCCAATCTCCCAATTTATCGCCCCTCCCTTTCCCCCTTGGTAACCATAAGTTTGTTTTCTACATCTGTGACTCAATTTCTGTTTTGTAAAGAGGTTCATGTGTACCACTTTGTTTAGATTGCACATATAAGCGCTATCATATGATATTTGTCTTTCTCTGTCTGACTTACTTCACTCATTATGACAATCTCTAGGTCCATCCATGTTGCTGCAAATGGCATTATTTCCTTCTTTTTTATGGCTGAGTAATATTCCATGGTATATATGTACCACATCTTTATCCATTCCTCTGTCAATGGACATTTAGGTTGCTTCCATGTGCTGGCTATTGTAAATAGTGCTGCAGTGAGTATTGGGGTGCATGTACACTTTCAAATTATGGTTTTCTCTGGATATATACCCAGGAGTGGGATTGCTGGATCATATGGTAGTTCTATTTTTAGTTTTTTAAGGAACTTCCATACTGTTCTCCATAGTGGCTGTATCAATTTACATTCCCACCAACAGTGTATGAGGTTTCCTTTTCTCCACACCTGTTCCAGCATTTATGGTTTGTAGATTTTTTGATGGTGGCCATTCTAACTGGTGTGAGGTGATTACCTCATAGTTTTGATTTGCATTTCTCTAATAATTAGTGATGTTGAACATCTTTTCATGTGCCTCTTGACCATCTGTATACCTTCTTTGGAGAAATGTCTATTTAGCAGATCATACTTATTGTACAGGTTGATATAAAGCCTTCTGAATAATCAGTCTAATGGTTGCATAATATTTCAAGTGAATGTACTACTACTTCCTCTTGGACACTTGGTTGGCTTCCAAATGGTCCCTATGACTGGTGATGCACAAATATTTTTCTAGCTTTGGATTATTTGAGAGCCCTTCCTCTTCCTCTTAATATTTACATATAGTGACTTTGCATAGATATGAGGTATTTCTTGATAATCCCTATGGGTTTGAAGTTATGAGACTAATTACCTGCTGATGATAGTGGTCACCTTTTCAGAATAGATGTCTTCTGGCACTGGTTCATATACCGCCTCCACTATCTGCAAAACAAACAGACTAGAATGATGGAAGTAAAGGAGCCACAGGTGCCTTTGAGTGGTGATACTTGGCCACGACACAAGAGTTACTTAAAAAGCATCATAATTTCATGCACATATTTTCATCAGAAACAAAAATATCCCAGCAAATTAAAAATTAGCATTAATTAAACTGTTCTTGAGCATAGAATTGTATTCTTCAAGCTGAGTTAAAGTTAACCTCAGATTCATAATAAATGATGTGTAGGATAATACGATATGATAGATTGAGGGCAGTTCAAACCACAATTAAGAATAAAAGACCAAAAGCAGTTTGATATATTTATTTTTATAATTTTCTATGATAAATTGAAGACAATTATAAGGGGAAATGTGCCATAGCACATGATGTAGATTTAGAAGAAAGGAGGAAAAATAAACTGGATCATGTGGTTAATAAAACAATGACTGCTTTTAAGTGACAGTTTTATTAAAATCACTAAGGTTCTACTTAAGAAGAAAAGGAATGGTGTTTTTGGCAACATGAGACCCTTTTGTCTTCCAAGGTTGCTTACTTTTGTGGCCAGGGAGAGCATGTTTGTGCTGTAGAAGGGAGGATTCAGAGTCGCCATCTGATAAAGGATGCAGCCTGCTGCCCAGACATCAGCCTTCTCCCCATACGGCTCACTCTTCAGCACCTCAGGGCTGAATTAAAATAAGGATGTTAATGCACAATGAAAAAGGGAGAAGTCAGTACAGAAAAAAGTTCAATTTTCAAGCTATAGTTGGAGATATAAGAAAAGAATGGAAACTCGATCATCATTTCAAGTAAACATATTAAGATGTATCTTTGAATTCTCTCAGACTCAGGTGAATCAAGAAGCACAACCAAGCAATTCTAATTTAAGCAATAAATGTCAATAAACAACTCCTATTAAATGTCCTTTTACTTCCAGAAACAACTACCCCTCCGTGGTAGACGGAATGATTGGCCCCAGTTCTCTCTCTTCTGGAGGTTTTGAATACCCCACTCCTTCTTCTTGGTGGGCAGTGTTTGCTACCCACTCCTGCCTTTGCTTTTGTTGTGTTGGCCAGTGGAATGTGGAAGTGTCAGTGCAACAGATCAGGGCCTCAGTGTTAACAGGTGTTGAGTGCTTTTCATTTGTCCCTACAGGAGCTTCTGTCCAAAAGACCATTGTATCCCAGGTAGCTAGGATAGCCCAGCCTAGGCCCAGCACAAGACACATGGAGCAGATCTGCACACATAAACCTGCAGCCTGAAGGAGACCCAGCCCAGGAGACCCACAGACCTGTGAGTCTGACAATAAATGCTTATTGTTGAATGCCACTGAGATTTCATGGTGATTTGTTATGCAGCATTATTATGAGCAAAATTGACTGACATAGCACCATCCCTCTGCTATTCAATGCTAGCTTATAAAGTAGGAAGCAAGACCATATTTAAATGTGTTGCAGAAAATGACAACTTCCATCATGTTCATCTCTTCTGAAATTTCATATCTAGTCTGAATAAGGATGCTGTCAGCCTTTAAATGAAGTTAAGCTGTGAGGGTTTATGGGCTTGACATTTTTTTTAATTTGGAGGGGTGGGTAGTTCCCTTGGATATTTTGAACTGATAGAAGTTTCCTCTCTCATATTTGTAGACTGAAACTCAGCAAAGTGTTAAAAGCACTCAGCACACACACACACCCTAAATTAAGTAGTTTGATGATTCAGTTCTAAAGTATGTATTTAGGACTGTGCTCAACCCTCTAAATTAATGGAGTAGGAATTAATGGTTAACTTGGGCAGTGGACTAAGATATAAAGAAACTCATAAATTGGTATCAGTACAGAGCAAGTATTGGCTGTTAAGAATAACCAAGGAGTTGCAATTCTTGTGAGATTATGGAGAATGATTCCTGGTTTAAGATTTACATTATGTATTTACAGAAGAAGTGTGATTTCAAGATCTCTCAGTTAAGCATTTCCATAGGTACTGTCTTTGAGTTCAATAATATGGCAATGGGGGAATCCGGAGTGATTTCCAGGGCTCTACTGGTCCTAAGTGTATAAAAGTGTCCCCTGTTGTCACTCGATCAACTGCTCACATTAAAAAATGCCATAAAAGGAAAAAAATGTCTTCAACAAAAAAATGTCCTTGGCTCTACACAAATGGCTCATGTTTTAATCTACTGAGAACTCAGAAGATTTGTTTCATGTTTCCAAAAGCTCAGGAAGCAGGTGCTGTGAGTGCTCCACCCATCACCCCCTCAGATCTCTTTTCCATTTCCTGTTTCTTGTGTGCTTTCACTCTCAACAGCCAGTGTCTGTACTTCTCTGGAGGACAGCCTTCATTTTTCCTCAAAAGATAACTACTCAGTGTAGAGGAAAACTCTTGTAAGAGTAGAATTTACTTAGTTTATTTTTCTCATCATTCCATCTCTTCCTTCATCTCACTAGAGACCACACACTCCTTTCATCCCCACAGGCATGCCCCTTTGCAATATGGCTGTGCCGCTCCTCCCAATAAAAGATGGACTCTATTTTGTACCCCTTGAATCTGGGCTTAACCATATAACTTGCTTTGGCCAAGAAGACATCAGGAAAAGTGATGCAAGGAGAGAATGGAAAAGCACTTACTCTTTGTGGCTTGCTCTCTCTTCCTGCTCTTGAAAACCCTACGATCACAAGCAGGTGATTGAGCCCAGGCTTGCCTGCTGGATGATGAGCATCACATGGCTCAGTTACCTCCAGCACCCCTACCCACAGCCACTCTACCACCACATCCATCAGTGAAGCCTTTGAAAACCAGGTGACCACAATGCACAGGTGAGCCCAGACAACACAGATAAGCAATCCCAGCTCAAACCAGCCCACAATTTGCCAGCGCACAGTATATTGAGAAGAAGAAGAATAAAAAGGTTATTGTAACCACTAAGTTTTGAGGTCCTTAGTCAAAGTTAACTGACATGACAGCTTTCATCAGATTCTCAAAGCTGTCCATGCCTCCCTGAAAAAGACAGAGAATCACTTCTCTGGAAGAGAACAAGAAAGGGCAATAAAAGACAACACAGTTGCCAACTATCACTTTGCTTCTGGGGTCCAACTTCAAATATTCTCTAAGATAAAAGAGTTTCATAATTACAATTAAAAGCAATGGCAAACACAAGACAGAGTCTGATTTCCAAAAGTCACACAAAATGTTCTGTTATGTTATGTGTGTCCCCCCAAAATTCATGTGTTGAGTCCCAACCCCCAGTACCTCAGAATGTAACCGTATATACAGATAAGGCCTGCATGAGCTGATCAGAGCTGCCATTGGGGTGGCCCTAATCCAGTATGACTGGTGTCTGTATTAGAAGAGGAAGAGACACCAGGAGTGTGCAAGGAACAACCACGGGAAGAGGCAGGAAGAAGGCGGGGCTGGCATTTGCGAGCCAAGGAGAGGCCTCAGAGGAAACCAAACCTGCCAACATCTTGATCTTGGATTTCAGCCTTCAAATAAATTTCTGTTGTTTAAGCTACCCAGGCTGTGGTATTTTTTTAAGGCAACAGGTTCTATGAAGAAAAACTATTCATGTGTTTTTCATCTTTAAAAAGAACCCAGCTTTTGGGAAATATGGCTAAAGTAATGACTCAATCACTACTTATTTTGGTGATTATTGTTTAGAAAACCATTGTAAAATAATTCACTGTCTTGTAATAATTTCCAATTTCTCCACTTAAGGTGAGCCCAACCACATTTAAAGAAATACAGAGTTACAGCTAGCAATGCTCACTTAAGAGAAAGAAGTTAAGTAGTACACACACACACACACACACACACACACACACTTTAAAATGGGTTTTCTCGGGCTTCCCTGGTGGCGCAGTGGTTGAGAGTCCGCCTGCCGATGCAGGGGACACAGGTTCGTGCTCCGGTCCGGGAAGATCCCACATGCCGCGGAGCGGCTGGGCCCGTGAGCCATGGCTGTTGAGCCTGTGTGTCTGGAGCCTGTGCTCCGCAACGGGAGAGGCCACAACAGTGAAAGGCCCGTGTACCGCAAAAGATAAATAAATAAAATAAAATAAAATTGGTTTTCTCTTTCCCAATCAGAAATATTACTCTGTATTTTAAAAGCTGGATATTCCTATGTGATTTGGTCATCTAAAATCTTTTAATGGTAAAGTAAAGCATAATTTATGATATTTAATAAAAATAAGGGCTTTTCTGGTAAAGATTAAACATATGCAATTAAATGTGTAAAAAATTACAGCCATTATAAGTTGTACTTCAATTAAAATATTATCATTTTTATTATTGCTGACCTAACGTACATGGTGACTATATTTAATAATAATGTATTGTATACTTGAAATTTGCTAAGAAAGTACATCACAAGTAATGTGATAATTGAATCTTTTGAAGTAATAGATATATTAATTAGCTTGGTTGTATAATCATTTCACAATGTATACAAATATCAAAACATCACATTGTAAACCTCAAACATATACAATTTTTAATTGCCAATAATACCTCAATAAAGCTGGAAAAAATTTTAAGTGAAGCCAGGGATAGTATAGTTAGGTAGATGGCAAGGATGTTCTTTACTTATTACTATATTTTAATAAATAAGTCAACATAGCTCATAATCAGCAGCCTTTGAGAGGGGGCTGGAGGAAAGTTTATCTAAATACTACCTCTGTTTTAAAAAGGCATAAATTTACAAACTGATAATGAAAACAATGTGGAAAAACGATGAGGAAGGAAGGATGCTTAATATAATTTTTTAAAAAGAGAAACTGTTTAGATTTTTAAATTCCATTAGTAGTCCCTCACTGATGTGAACAATTAGGTTGCTAATTGCCAAAGATTCTTATTTACTCATTATTGAAGTAAACAAGGAAAGTATTGAATCTAGATGTTTTTCAAAACAGTTTAAAATATGAACATTTTGCTATTTCACAAATAATTCAATACTGTGATGATTTATGTAAGTTGGGAGGGGGACTTCTTTCCTTTAAATGCAACAAAGTACATTCACAAAGTAAATGAAATGAAATGATATGTTAAAAGGTTCTGAGCGTAGACAGTATATTCTTCTTTCCTACAGTGGTCATGTTGTCATCTTTGTTAAAAGTTTGATTATTGTGCTCATTTTGTCAGCACATATACTAAAATTAGAATGACACGTGAAAATTAGCATGACCTCGGCACAAGGATGACATGCAAATCTGTGATGCATTCCATATTTTAGAGGCAGTAAGATGACAGGCAAAAGATGAGGACTATAGTTAATAAAGTTGTTTTCTCATAGGGGTAAAGATTAACAATTTTGATACTGCTATACATGTATACCAGAATTCAACAATTAAGTAAATGAGTGGCAGATGGCAGAAGCCAGGTTTCTCACTATTGGAGTGGAAGAAAGGTTACAGATAAGCAAGGAAAGGAGTAGGGGTACTCTACAAGGAGGTAACAGATTAGAGTTGGAGACAACAGCATAAACCCATGTTTAGCTTAATATTAATATAGATGGTTACATATGAAAATATTTATAGTTATGTGAATATACACAGGTTACTATGCACATATATATCCTTGCACATATATATCCTATGCACATATATATCCTTTCATTCTGTCAGATGAAAAGGCCTAGAATTGATAGTAGTATTGATATCAATAGATAGATATAGATATCTGATATCTATATATCAGATATCTAGATATCAGATATCTAGATATCAGATATATCAGTATAGATAGAATTGATAGAATCCTAGTAGCAATGAGCACACTTAGCACCAGATCTTGGTTTTTTGTTTTTTTTTTTTTGCGGTACACGGGCCTCTCACTGTTGTGGCCTCTTCCGTTGCGGAGCACAGGCTCCGGACGCGCAGGCTCAGCGGCCATGGCTCACGGGCCTAGCCGCTCCACGGCATGTGGGAATCTTCCTGGACTGGGGCACAAACCCGCGTCCCCTGCATTGGCAGGCGGACTCTCAACCACTGTGCCACCAGGGAAGCCCCCAGATCTTGGTTTTTAACACCATTCTCCAATGAAAAGAATCAGGACCATTGGAGAAATGACTGATAATAGGACTGGGGCAAGAAATATACTAAATGAACCTGGAGCATCTTCTAGTTCCAGAAAGTTAGTCTAAAGAAAAAAAAAGCACAATGATGGGGGTATGCCAGAGGGATATGGAAGACAAGTCAACCAGCTCCCAATGGCCAAATGTAGAAAAGTTTGAACAACAAAATAAAGTATCGTATTAGCCAGCTTGGGCTGCCATAATAAAATACCAATAACGGGGTGGCTTAAATAGAAATAAACAGGAATTTATTTCTCACAATTCAGGAATCTGGGAAATCCAAGAGCAAGGTGCTGGCTAATTCTGTTCCCCAATGAGGGCCTTCTTCCCGGCCTACAGGTGGTTGCTGTGTCCTCACATGGCAGAGAAAGAGAGAGAGAGAGATTGAGCAGAGTTTCTGATGTCTCTTCTTATAAGACCACTAATCCCATCATGAGGCCCCCACCTTCGTGACCTCATTTAAATCTACTTAACTTCCCAAAGGCAACAATCTCCAAATAACATCACATTGGGGTTTAGGGTGTTAACGTATGAATTTGGGAGGGGGACACAATTCAGCTCACTGAAAGTTTTATTAGATTATAACCCAGGGTATAAAATAATTATCCGTGAGTCCATACTGATATAAATTTTTAAAAACCAAATAAATAAAAAACAGGAGGCAATAGACAAATCTCTTGAAAAATGACAAATAATTTATGTGGAGACTCCACCTTAAGGAAATGAAGCATAACTCCCTACTCCTTAAGTTTGGGGTGCATGTAGTGACTTTCTTTCAAAAAGTACCCTATAGAAAGAAAAAAAAAAGAGTAACTTTACAGTAGAGAGACCTGATAAACACTATCTCCAGCCAGCTGATCAAGATTAACATCAACAGTGTTAAGTCATATTGATAGTATGTACCCATGAAAAGAGAATGGCAGTTTACACCTGTGATCTTCCTCCCAAACATATTCCAGTCTAATTATTAGAAAAATATCAGACAAATCCCAACTGAGGAAATTCTATGAAATTCTTAACCAATAATTCTCAAAACTTCCAAGGTCATTAAAAACAAGAAAAATCTGAGAAATTGCCAAAATCAAGAGGAGTCTAACGAGAAATAAAAGATTACCTGGTCAACAAGTATCTGTAATATTAAGATGATAGGGTTTTTATTCTTAGAAGAAAAGGTATATGATAAATTGAAAATGAAAATATTTGAAGCAAGAAAACAAATCACTTCTATCAAGTATATCCATCCATTGTGCCACCAATTAATCTTATTATCAAACATAGAATGCTAAAATTACAGGCTATTTCTTCTCCTATGTTACATATACAGTTGACCCTTGAACAATGCAGGGTTTAGGGGTACTGAGGTAGGAGATAGATGGGCCCTTGGGCCAGACAACTGGTGTCTGTCAAGTGGAGTAAAATTGAAGCTTTGTTCTCACCCAGACACTCCAAGGACAAAGCTAGTGGCAGAAGCTGAGCTCTGCTGAAGTAAAGAGATAAGATGACCACTCCTGAGGTCAAGGAACACTTCCTGTCTGCACATGCAAAGGAAGGCTCCTTGGGTGTCAGAAAGGGAGGGGGTGCCACCCCATAATAAGTGTGGACATACACCCACAGGCCTCTGTGGTGGGATCCATCTCAACAAAAAGTTGCACGTGCATCTTGGGGAGGTGGAAAAAGAAACAAGATAATTAGCCAAAGGTAAACAAAGACCCAGAAGGACTGTCCTATATACAGGATTTAAATCACCTCTTTATTGTGCTCCTCCTCATTAGAAAGGACTCCCACACCCCTTCTCTCTGGGTGTGTATTTCTGCCTAGCTTCTGACTTAAGTAAAATAAACTGTTTCTTTGCGTGCTCTCGCATACCTTGTGCTGTGTCTCTAATAATAAACTTTGTACCTGTTTTTACAGTTTTTGCCTCCTTGAAACATTCTTGCTTTCAATGGGGGTAAGAGCCAGGAGAATTTTGCCTCTAGCCACTAGCCCCTGGTGAACTAGCAGCTAGGATTCCTGGTTTTCATTCAGGCTACCCAGGTTCAATTCCTGGGCAGAGAACTAAGATGTCTCTTCAGGACTGCTCATTGCTGTCTCTCCGAGATCAGTACGACCCTCCATGCTGTTGAAAATCCATATTTAATTTATAGCTGGTCCTCAGTACCCGCAGTTCCGCACACTCAGGTTCAACCAACCATGTCATGTAGTACTGGAGTAAAAACTCCAGTAGTGAAGTGAAAAAAACTAGTGAAAAACTCATGTCTCTGAAAAAACTCTCATAGCTCAAACTTGTGTTGTTCAAGAATCAACTGTATACAACATGTCATCAAAGATTTTTAATTTTTCCTTCGAAGTTTATATACTACCTCCTCTTTTTTAAAGACTTATTTTTTTAGAGCACTTTTAGGTTTACAACAACATTGAGAAGAAGTTATGGAGATTTTCAATATACTTCCTTCCCCCACATCCCCTTTCTTTTTTATTCTCGTTAACAGCAGGCTTAAATCGGCTCACACCTGGATTATCACAAAAGCCTTACTCCCTTAAAAGTGTTTTCATTTGTTCATTCATTGAAAAATTATTTACTGAGCACCTACTATATACCTCTCTTTCAGAGAGTTTTGTTTTGAAAGAACAGAGAAAAGTGGGTCAGTAGCTGGAAGAGAAAGGGAAAAATATGAGTTTTTGTTTTTTAAGATGGGAAAAAAATGTCAGTATGCTAGTCAATTGGTAGGAATGAGTCACTGGAGGCAGAGAAATTAATGATGCAGAATTGAGAGGGCTTGTCTGGAGAAAATGGTCTCCACTAGGACCGCAGGAGTGCAGGCCATTCAGGGGCATGGGGCAGGCAGCTTGGAGGACATGGAAGCAAAGCCTGTGGAAGTTCTCTTCTGAAGTAGGGAGCAGAGTCTCTAGTGTAAAGGTGAAGTTCAAACTCCTCCCTCTTGCCATTAATCCAAAACTTACTCGGTCAAACACCCTCTCCACAGAAGCCTCTGCACACACTGATTTCTCATTTCACTAATCTCCTGATGCCCCTTCAACTACCCATGTCCTCCGCCAGGCTTGCTCTGCTATTCCCCATCTATGTGGCAGCAGAGGGGGGTTGTGATAAACACTGGATTCCATCAAAACACAGATTATTTGCCATTCATTCATTAGTACTGTGAATAAAAAATGTTGCCTGCCATATCAGCAAACAAAGGATGCTGAGGCCATTAAGCCACTACCACTGACCCCTAGGGTGAGCCCTGAGGGGACCCAGACTAGGAAAGAACAGGACACTGGCCCCAGATAGCTAAGGTGTATATTAAAGGAATGATCTCAGTAAGTTCAGACTCTTGTTCTTCCCATACCTAGACAAGCACTAAATTCCTTAACTTGAGATGTCTGGTTTCCTTTTATTAACAGTAATCTTTGATGTTCCGACTATTTTGCAAAAACCCCTATATATCCTGGCTCCTCCCTTACCTCTTGGGAGCAGTCGCTCAGACCTATCTGAGAGGCTGTCTTCCAGGCTGAAGTCCTCAGTTTTGTGCACCAAGCAAAACATACTTCTCAACTTTTAGGTTGTGTATTTTTTTCAGTCAACAGTACAAAACTTGAAAATATATATCACTAGGTAGGTGATAGCATTAACTAAGGAAACAATTTTACTCATATGACAAGAGCATACACATCTTTTGTTAGCTGTATATGAACAGATATGAGAAGAGGCCTTGTTAATTGGGGAAGTGCCATATGCGTGACTACTTTGCCAGTAGCCAACAATTTGGTCAGAAACGACCTAGACAAAAAGCATTCAAGTTAAGACTGACCTAGTTCAAACTCTGACACAGATATATATAAAGGCATAGGAACTTCTAGCTAACTATTTTTAATTTAGTGGTCAAGAAAAAAATCTGGTGAAAATGAAAATTTCTTTAGAAAATGAGAAATTGATCACCAATGAATATTCCCAGTCATTGGATTTTCCATATATTGATAATTATTTTGCCGTTAAAAATTCTTTTGCTTTCTTATTTCAAGTTAATTTTTAGCCGATTATATATGCCCTGTGTTATATGAATTAGGGAGAAGCTGGAATTTGAATGTCTTTAAAAAAAAAAGGACTGGTTGAATAAATTATGATTTATCCAGACAATAAAATGTAATTCAGATATTAAAACTGAAGGTACAGGAAAGCATTCGTTAACATCAGTGTGTGTGTGTGTGTGTGTGTGTGTGTATGGTTTTCATAAGAAAGGATTTGACATTGGGATGCCAAATTGTCTTCTGTGAGTTTGTTCCCCACCTCAGGATTAGTAGGATTATGAGTGTTCTTAATGGAATTTTTTCTCTATTTTCAGCAAAGAGAATCGTAAAAATTAATAAACAGAAACCTAATATAAATAGAGTCAGGAGACCAAAGTGGGGGTTCTCACACCCTCTGATGACAGCAGAGCCCAACAGGAAGAAGAAAGACTCCTTTCCTGGCCAGGATTCAGCCAATGACAAGCCCTGGACTCTTTGTTTCCTGCAGTCTCCTGACTTCCTTTTCCTCCCTATTGTTGCAATAAAAATAGAGGTGAGGTTTTTTTCCCTCTCCTGAGAACAAGGAAAATAAAGGGAACAGTGAACACGCTAGAGAAGGAACAAGCCTGAAAGAGTTAATCACTCATAGTTTTATTTTAACTGTTACTAATCTGTAGTGTCTGTAAATAGATTTGTACTTCACAAAGCTAACCTATCACTCCCTAACTCTATGTAAATTACATCCTGCTCCTGGTGTTTACATTCTTTGCACTCCCTTGTAACAAATCACCCCTGTAGCTTCTCAGAAAGAAAGTCGCAGGCTGATAAACCAGAGATAAATGGACCCAATTACTAGGCTGCCTGACGCCAGCTATGACTGTTTTGAAATAACGCAAGAAGAAGAAAAATGCAAGACCTTCACTACTTTGATCCTTATCATATACCCCAGACTGCGAACCCCACCTATAAAATCCTCTCCAATTCCCCAGGGAAGCGGGCACAGTTCTTGAGGCACTAGCCTGATGTGTTTTCCCCTTTGCCTGGCAAAGGAATAAAGCCATCTCTCTTATCCTCTAAAATCTCTGTCTCCATATATCTGTTCAGCATTGGTGCACAGAAGCTGAGAGGTCGGCAACACCATGAAGTGTTCTCCTTCCCTTTTCGTGTAGAGACCTGCATGTGGCTTGCTATGTCTGCAGACCTCGAACAGCAATTCTCTGCTGATCCCAAATAAACCCATCTTTGCTGGCAAAAAAAACTAAGTCTTTTTGTTTCAGGTAAACATTTTGGTGGCCCATATAGGGATCAGAGAAGACACCTGACAGCTGTGAGGCTGGTGAGCACACAGCTGTGGTACTCTCAATTGAGCCCACTGTCACTCACTGCCTTTCTCACCAACCTTGGAGGTTGAAAGTACATCTTTCTCCTGAATCCAAGCTCAGGCCTTCTTTGCATTTGAAGCTCTCCAGGCTTTATTTAGGATCTCTTTAAAGGTTTCATCTTTCTGGTCAAGGCCCTGTTCTGTATGTGAGTACTTGTTTGGCACTTGGGTCTGATTTTGAGATTAGACTATTTCACTGAAACAGGCCAAGATGTTCAACCTATTCCTTTGGGAACAGGGGTTGTTTCTCTGAAACGGTGCTGGGTTTTTCAGCCTTCAGCCTATTCCTTTGGATGCCTGTGGAGACTGCCTAAAATAAAAGCCTCAGTCAGGCTCCTCCAGGACCATGCTGTCTCCTCCTTAGGACCAGGTGGGATTAGCTTGCAAGCTGTTTAAATTGTACTACTTGTGCTGTAAACTGTTTAAGCTGTTTGAAAATTGTTCTTTACTCTACAGGAAAAACCTCTAAGAAATGGGATTCCAGTTATCTAAGTATTTTGAAGATGTCTCCCCCATAGGGACTCTGGCGAATTTTATGTTTAAAAACCATGGCCCTTTCTCATGTGCATTTCTAACTAAATGGACTGACCTGACCAAAGGCAATTTAGAATATCAATGGCCATTATGGGGAATTTTTGAAATCCTCAAATCGAATTTCCTTAAATCCAGATTGGACTACAGTAGCTCAAAAATTTCCAGAACTAAGTGGAATGCTGATTTTAACTGGCATTTTGAGGCTTCCCAATGTTATCAAGAGTCTCAAATTGCCTCTTGGTAAAATAAGACTTTAAGATTAACTAAGGCAAACAAATGATAAAAAGATAAAATGGCTCCCAAAGTCTCAGGTTCCTCTCCCTCGCTTCTTTGCCTCCCTCTGATAACATCTTGTCTCTCTGTGTTCTATACTGCACATGCCTCCCCTAGGCCATCAGTCCCCCAACACTGCTGTAGCAGAGACTAGATGAGACGCCCTCCAGGTTGTTAGCCCTTGTTCAGCCCTTATTCTTTCTGCTTTTTCCCCCTCTCTTTCTTGTTTAATTGCACTCTGAAAATGACTGCCTTCCAGTTAAAGTTGTACTGTGCACCTGGTGTTTACTTCTCCAAGACAACAGTCCCTAACACTCCTTTCCTTTGTGAGCATTCTTCATTCTAGAAAGAAGGTCATGGAACAATAACCTCAAGGACCACCAGAACCACCTGACGCCAGCTCTGATGATCTCAGTGTCTCCACGAGGAAAGAAAAATGCAAGACTTCATCAGCCCCGATCCTTATCTACAGCCCTATTTTCCACCCTGAAACTATAAGACCCCTTCCTATTTCCCAGGAAGAGGGGCACAGTCTTGAGGGTGTTAGCCTGCTATGGCCTCCTTTGCCTGGCAAAGCACTCTTTTCTACTTCTCCACACTCTGTCTCCAAACTCTGTCTCTGTCTAGAAACTCCGTCTCTATTTGGCACTGGTGAACAGAAGCCAGGTTTCGGCAACAATACTAATTCTCTCACCAAACTTCCCTTTTCTCTGAAACTCTCCCCTCTCATTTTTCCTCTGAAGTTAACAGAAATGGTCCCTTTAATATCAAGCCTTCTGAGAATCCAGAGGCTAAACTTTTAATTTCTTATATTCCCTTGACTGAAGCTGAGAGCCATAGTCAAGGATTTTCCCAAAGTAACTAAAGATCTATACAGATTTGCTGAGGGATTTAATATAGTCATTCAGACTTATCAACCTGGTTTCTCTGACTTATATCACCTAGTTCATGTGCTTGTTGGTAAAGGCCAGGCCCAGTATTGGATGAAAATTGCTAATTGGGAAAGTCCTGAAACGTCTCTAGAATTACAACTGGGAGCCTAGCCCCCTAACTTATTATATGATCATGCTCAGGCAATTGCTAGGTGACTTCAACAAGCAATTTCTAGGGCTTTTCCAAAGCTTGTTGATCAGAACAAAATTCAGGCTTGAACACAAAAATCTAATGAACCTGTTCATGACTATTACAATAAACTTCAGACTGTTTCTAAAGAAAATTCTGGTCTTCCTTCAGATGATGATTCTACCCTAGTAGCTTTTAAATCTATGTTTATTAATGGGCTGAACAGGGACTTTTCCCTTTTAGTAAAAAGGACCAGGATGGAATGGGAAACTATGTCCACTCCAGATTAGTTAATGGCAAACCAGCTCTCTTGTACTCAAATGGGTCACCTCCAAGGAAGGTCGCCAAAATTCTTACTCTTCCACTCTAGCAACTGAAGGCTCCTAAACGAAACCAAAACCCTTCTAGTTTTTGCTACTATCACAAAGAGCCAGGACACTGGAAAAATGATTGTTACAAATCTATACTTTAGGTGACTCCAGCCCTCTAACCAGTCTTTCCATCATCTTCCCAATTCTCAGTGATGGGGCTCTGAGGAACTACAGGGCCTCTTCCCAATCCTCCTCCTTAATTGACTTGGAGAAACATTTTTCCAGATTGGGGAAACATTTCTCCAGATTCTGGAAACATTTTTCCAGATTGGGGATGAATCTCTCAGGCTGACACTAGAGCCACACTCTTGGTGCTCAACCCCACTACTATGAAGCAGCCCCTGCCTTGGAGTACTAAAACACTTCAAATAGTGGGATCTCTAATTGAAGCAGGAAAGACAGGGCTGGGCCCAAGGACAGCCTCCTCATGTATAGGCATTAGGCATTCCTGCACATTTGTCTCCTGAAGCCACCATACAAGAGCTGTTTTCCCTTAAACCATCCCTTACTAGTCGAGCACCACACGTGGAAGGTCGTACAGGGTAATCAGCAACATGTGCATTTTGATTGCACGTGCTCCACGGTTTTCATGGTTAAAGTTTCTTGCTCAGATACTACAAAGTTGCTGTTCTAGATGCCATTCCTCCATGCCTCATTAAGTACAAAATAAGGAGGTGGCTTTGCCTTCTGCCTAATGCCTAGCATGAGGAGGCTGTCCTTGGGCCTGGCCCTGTCTTTCCTAACCCATAATGAACCTCAAGAGGTTCCTGTCTCTGAACCTATTCCCTTTTGTTTAGGCCCTTTGAAAGATACACACCCTTTTCTCCTTAGTTCCTCCACTCCTACACATTTATTAGGCCTAGAATTCTTAGAGAAGTAACATGCTGGAATTTCTTTCTCCTAAAAGGGGGAAATAGTTCTATAAATTGACAGTAGTCATCAAAGTAATTCTCCAGGTGAATTAAATGACCCCTCTACATCTTTTATTTGTTCCATCTCTGATGGTACTAGAGCAGATTCTGGAAATAGTGATCATTTGTCTCTACTAAATCAGCTACCACCTTCCTTACAGGCAAAATCTCAAACTGATGTTGGCAAAATTCTCAGTGCACCTCCCATCAACATTCAAACAGATCCCTCAAACTAGGGCACCTACCAGGCACCGGTGGGGGACCACGGACACCTAAGGGGACGGGAGGAACCCCCAGTGACTGGGTAGGATGTGGCATGGGGGGAGTGAAGGGGGAGGAGAAGTGGAGGCAGGATGAGATTGGCGCCCGTGAGGGGTGGCTGGGGGAGGGGAAGGGATCCCATGCCCAAACGGGGAAATTGGGGAACCATTTGAGGGCAGAGGATCAAAAGGGAGTGTGGTCAGATTTCCCCTGCCCACTTGGACCCCCAGGAACCTGTTGAGGTCCTGGGCTTGATCCTCTGTTCACCGAGGTCCCCTCCATCCCTGCAGACCCTGAGGGAGTGGGAGGGCGGGAAGCGGGAGCAAAAGTAAAGGTCAGACCTCCAGGACCCGCAGTCCTGAGGGGTGGCTGGGGGAGGGTAGGAGTTCCTACACCCAGTGGGACCCACCCACGGTTAGGGATCCAGCTGTAATGGGGGAGACCCTGGGGGAGAGAGTGGGGGAGGGGTGTGAAGGAACAGAATGGAATAGGGCCAGTGCTTTCCCTGTCCACTTAGGCACTGGGGCCTGTTGGACTACTGGGCCTAATCCTCTGCCCTTGGAGCCTCCCTCCTAGAGTGCAGAACCCAAGCGCCGCTCCTGCACCCCTACTCAGGGCCCTACCCCTACACTCGGAGACCCCCCTCCAACAAGCTGGGCCTAAACGCAATCCACATAGCCTCACTCAGGGCCCCACCTCCAAACTCCGGAACCCCCACATTCCAGAGGCCCACCTATTGACTTGCTGCCTCTCCCCTTCTGCAGAAGTCTTAAGTAGAGGCCCTGCCCCATGCTTGAACGTTGCCCCAGCCCACCCAAACCCACGCCCCTGCCTAAGTTCCACCCCCTGCCTAAATTCTGCCCCCATAGTCAGGGCTTTTCTTTTCTTTTCTTTTCTTTTTTCCTCCTTTAGATTGGGGTTCTGTTTTGCCTTCTTGATTCATTGTTGTTGATTCTTTTATATTTTTATTTTTCCTAATAAATCTTTTTTCTAATTTTACTTTATTCTTTATATTTTGTTAGTGATCTCTCCTTTTGGATTGCTCCCCCACACACACTTTTTTTTTCCTTTTTTCTGTTTGGTTTTATCTTAACATGTTGCATTTGTTTCAACTAGAGTTTTATTTTTCCTAATATATTTTTTATCTTTCTAATTTTATTTTGTTTTTTATTCTTTGATATTGTACTGCTCCTTTTCTCCTTTCTTTCTTCCGTTTTTTTTTTTTCACTGTGCCACAAAGCTTGTGGGATATTGGTTCCCAGGCCAGAGGTTGGGCCCGAGCTCCTGTGGTGGGAGCTCCAAGTCCAAACCACTGGAGAAAGATAGAACCTCAGACCTCAGGGAATATCAATCAGAGTGAGGCCTCCTGGAGGTCCTCATCTCAGCACCAAGACCCAGCTCTATCAAACAGTCTGCAAACTCCACTGCTGGATGCCTCAGGCCAAACAACCAGTAAGACAGGAATACAGCACCACCCATCCAAAAAAAAAAAAAAAAAAAGAAATGAAAAATAAATTTGTTACAGACGAAGGAGTAAGGTAAAAACCTTCAAGACTAAATAAATGAAGACAAAAGAGGCAATCTACCTGAAAAAGAACTCAGAGTAATGATGGTAAAGATTATCCAAAATCTCGGAAACAGAATGGAGAAAATAGAGGAAACATTTAACAAGAATCTAGAAGAACTAAAGAGCAAACAAACGGTGATGAACAACACAATTACTGAAATTAAAAATACTCTAGAAGGAATCAATAACAGAATAACTGAGGCAGAAGAATGGATAAGTGAGCTGGAAGATAAAATGGGGGAAATAACTTCCAGGGAGCAGAATAAAGAAAAAAGAATGAAAAGAATTGAGGACAGTCTCAGAGACTTCTGGGACAACATTAAATGCACCAACATTTGAATTGTAGGGGTCCAGGAAGAAGAAAAGAAAAAGAAAGGATCTGAGAAAATATTTGAAGAGATTATAGTCAAAAACTTCCTTAACATGGGAAAGGAAATGGTCAATCAGGTCCAGGAAGTATAGAGAGTACCATACAGCTATCAAAAATTAAATACAAAGAAAAAATATTAAAAGCAGCAAGGGAAAAGCTACAAATAACATACAAGGGAATCCCCATAAGGTTAACAGCTGATTTTTCAACAGAAACTCTGCAAGCCAGAAGGGAGTGGCAGGATATATTTAAAGTGATGAAAGGGAAAAACCTACAACGAAGATTACTCTACCCAGCAAGGATCTCATTCAGATTTGATGGAGAAATTAAAACCTTTATAGATAAGCAAAAGTTAAGAGAATTAAGCACCACCAGACCAGCTTTACAACAAATGCTAAAGGACTTTCTCTAGGCAGGAAACACAAGAGAAGGAAGACCTACAATAACAAACCCAAAGCAATTAAGGAAATGGTAATAGGAACATATTGATAACTACCTTAAATGTAAATGGATTAAATGCTCCAATCAAAACACACAGCCTCGCTGAATGGGTACAAAAACAAGACCCGTACATATGCTGTCTACAAGAGACGCACTTCAGACCTAGGGACACATACAGACTGAAAGTGAGGGGATGGAAAAAGATATTCCATGCAAATGGAAATCAAAAGAAAGCTGGAGTAGCAATTCTCATATCAGACAAAATAGACTTTAAAATAAAGACTCTTATAAGAGACAAAGAAGGACACCACATAATGATCAAGGGATCAATCCAAGAAGAAGATATAACAATTGCAAATATTTATGCACCCAACATAAGAGCACCTCAATACATAAGGCAAATGCTAACAGCCATAAGAGGGGAAACTGACAGTAACACAATCATAGCAGGGGACTTAAACACCCCACTTCCACCAATGGACAGATCAACCAAAAGGAAAATAAATAAGGAAACACAAGCTTTAAATGACACACTAAACAAGATGGACTTAATTGATATTTATAGGACATTCCATCTAAAAACAACAGAATAAACTTTCTTCTCAAGTGCTCATGGAAGATTCTCCAGGACAGATCATATCTTGGGTCACAAATCAGGTCTTGGAAAATTTAAGAAAATTGAAATCACATTAATTATCTTTTCTGACCACAATCCTATGAGACTAGATATCAATTATAGGAAAAAGACTGTAAAAAATACAAACACATGGAGGCTAAACAATACACTACTATATAACCATGAAATCACTGAAGAAATCAAAGAGGAAATAAAAAAATACCCAGAAACAAATGACAATGAAAATACGATGACCCAAAACCTTTGGGATGCAGGAAAAGCAGTTCTAAGAGGGAAGTTTATAGCAATATGACCTTACCTTAAGAGGGAAGTTTATGGCAATACGATCTTACCTCAAGAAACAAGAAAAATCTCAAATAAACAACCTAACCTTACACCTAAAGGAATTAGAGAAAGAAGAATCAAACAAACCCCAAAGTTAGCAGAAGGAAAGAAATAAAGATCAGATCAGAAATAAATGAAAAGAAATGAAACAAACAATAGCAAAGATCAATTAAACTAAAAGCTGGTTCTTTGAGAAGATAAATAAAACTGATAAACCATTAGCCAGACTCATCAAGAAAAAAAGGGAGAAGACTCAAATCAACAGAAGTAGAAATGAAAAAGGAGAAGTAACAACTGACACTGCAGAAATACAAAGGATCATGAGAGATTACTAAGGCAACTATATGCCAATAAAATGGACAACCTGGAAGAAATGAACAAATTCTCAGAAAAGCACAACCTTCTGAGACTGAACCAGGAAGAAATGGAAAATATAAACAGACCAATCACAAGCACTGAAATTGAAACTGTGATTAAAAATCTTCCAACAAACAAAAGCCCAGGACCAGATGGCTTCACACATGAATTCTATCATTTAGAGAAGAGCTAATACCTATCCTTCTCAAACTCTTCCAAACTATAGAAGAGGGAGGAAAACTCCCAAACTTATTCTACGAGGCCACCATCACCCTGATACCAAAACTAGACAAAGATGTCACAAAGAAAGAAAACTACAGGCCAATATCACTGATGAACATAGATGCAAAAATCCTCAAGAAAATACTATCAAACAGAATCCAAGAGCACATTAAAAGGATCATACATCATGATCAAGTGGGGTTTACCCCAGGCATGCAATGATTCTTCAATATATGCAAATCAATCAATGTGATACACCATATTAATAAATTGAAGGATAAAAACCATATGATAAACTCAATAGATACAGAAAAAGCTTTGACGAAATTCAACACCTATTTATGACAAAAATTCTCCAGAAAGTAGGCATTGAGGGAATCTACCTCAACATAATAAAGCCCATATATGAGAAACTGAAAGCCAACATCGTTCTAAATGATGAAAAACTGAAACCATTTCCTCTAAGATCAGGAAAAAGACAAGGTTGTCCACTCTCACCACTTATTCAACATAGTTTTGGAAGTTTTGGCCACAGCAATCAGAGAAGAAAAAGAAATAAAAGGAGTCCAAATCAGAAAAGAAGAAGTAAAACTGTCCTTGTTTGCACATGACATGATACTATACATAGAGAATCCTAAAGATGCTACCAGAAAACTACTAGAGCTAATTAGTGAATTTGGTAAAGTAGCAGGATACAAAATTAATGTACAGAAATCTCTTGCATTCCTATACACTAATGATGAAAAATTTGAAGGAGAAATTAAGGAAACACTCCCATTTACCACTGCAACAAAAAGAATAAAATACATAGGAATAAACCTACCTAAGGAGACAAAAGACCCGTATGCAGAAAACTATAAGACACTGATGAAAGAAATTAAAGATGATACAAAAAGATGGCGAGATATACTATGTTCTTGGATTAGAAGAATCAACATTGTGAAAATGACTATACTACTGAAAGCAATCTACAGATTCAATGAAATCCCTATCAAACTACCAATGGAATTTTACACAGAACTAGAACAAAAAATTTCACAATTTGTATGGAAACACAAAAGACCCCGAATAGCCAAAACAATCTTGAGAAAGAAAAACAGAGCTGGAGGAATCAGGCTCCCTGACTTCAGACTATACTACAAAGCTACAGTAATCAAGACAGTATGGCAGTGGCACAAAAATAGAAATATAGATCAATGGAACAGGATAGAAAGCCCAGAGATAAAGCCCCGCACATACTGTCACCTTATCTTTGATAAGGCAGGCAAGAGTATACAATGGAGAAAAGACATCCTCTTCAGTAAGTGGTGCTGGGAAAACTGGACAGCTACATGTAAAAGAATGAAATTAGAACACTTCCTAACACCATACACAAAAATAAACTCAAAATGGATTAAAGACCTAAATGTAAGGACAGACACTATAAAACTCTTAGAGGAAAACATAGGCAAAACACTGTATGACATAAATCACAGCAAGATCCTTTTTGACCCACCTCCTAAAGAAATGGAAATAAAACCAAAAATAAACAAATGGGACCTAATGAAACTTCAAAGCTTTTGCACAGCAAAGGAAACAATAAACAAGACAAAAAGACAACCCTCAGAATGGGAGAAAATATTTGCAAATGTAACAACTGACAAAGGATTAATCTCCAAAATTTACAAGCTGCTCATGCAGCTCAATATCAAAAAAAAAAACCCAATCCAAAAATGGGCAGAAGACCTAAATAGACAGTTCTCCAAAAAGATATACAGATTGCCAACAAACAAATGAAAAGATCCTCAACATCACTCATCATTAGAGAAATGCAAATCAAAACTACAATGAGGTATCACCTACACCAGTCAGAATGGCCATCATCAAAAAATCTACAAACAATAAATGCTGGAGAGGTTGTGGAGAAAAGGGAACCCTCTTGCATTGTTGGTTGGAACGTTATTTGGTACAGCCACTATGGAGAACAGTATGTAGGTTCCTTAAAAAACTGAAAATAGATCAACCATATGACCCAGCAATCCTACTACTGGGCATATACACTGAGAAAACCATAATTCAAAAAGAGTCATGTACCACAATGTTCATTCAGCACTATTTACAATAGCCAGGACACGGAAGCAACCTAAGTGTGTCCATCAATAGATGAATGGATAAAGAAGATGTGGCATATATATACAATGGAATATTACTCAGCCATAAAAAGAAATGAAATTGAGTTATTTGTAGTGAGGTGGATGGACCTAGAGTCTGTCATACATAGTGAAGTAAGTCAGAAAGGGAAAAACAAATACCGTATGCTAACATGTATATATGGAATCTAAAAAAAAAATGGTTCTGATAAACTTAGGTGCAGGACAGGAATAAAGATGCAGACATAGAGAATGGAATTGAGGACACGGGGAGTGGGAAGGGTAAGCTTGGACGAAGTGAGAGAGTGGCATGGACATATATACACGACCAAATGTAAAATAGCTAGCTAGTGGGAAGCAGCTGCATGGCACAGGGAGATCAGCTCGGTGCTTTGCGACCACCTAGATGGGTGGGATAAGGAGGGTGGAGGGAGATGTAAGAGGGAGGGGATATGCGGATATATGTATGCATATAGCAGGTTCAGTTTGTTATACAGCAGAAACTAACACAACACTGTAAGGCAATTATACTCCAATAAAGATGTTTAAAAAACAACAACAGGGGCTTCCCTGGTGGCGCAGTGGTTGAGAGTCTGCCTGCCGATGCAGGGGACACGGGTTCGTGCCCCAGTCCGGGAAGATTCCACATGCCGCTGAGCGGCTGGGCCCGTGAGCCATGGCCGCAGAGCCTGCGCGTCCGCAGCCTGTGCTCCGCAGCGGGAGGGGCCACAACAGTGAGAGGCCCGCGTACCGCAAACAAAATAAAACAAAACAAAAACCAGATCCCTCAAAACTTCTTCCAATAATTAATCAATATCCTATAAGTAAAGAAGCACTTCAAGGCATAAAACCTGTAATAGAAAATTACAAGGCTCAAAGCCTCATTATCCGTTGTCCCTATAACATAGCTATTTTACTGGTAAGAAAACTTAAGGGCTGAGGGTGGAGGTTTGTCCAGGACCTCTGAAATAGGGTGGGACCTGGGACCTGGGACCCTTTGCTGCAGTACTTACTTACACCTGGGCAAAGGTCTCCTAGTCTCCTTGAGCAACAAAATACAAAGAAACTTTAAGGGACTAAAAATAACTGCTTACATGTGCAGTTGGTACAAATTATGAACAACAAGATACAAAAAGACCAAAAACCCAACTGCCACTTCTGAGGTGTCAGGATCAAAAGCAGGTCCTCTGCATGATCCCTGCACACAGCACCACCAAGTGGGGGGGCAGACCACCTAAGCCACCCCTCCAGTCCGACCCATGTATCTCCCGCTAGGCTCACCCCATTTAAGGGACCAGCTCGCCCCTTCCCCCCCCTCCCCGGCTTAGGGAGCGAGCAAGGAACGCTGTTACTTGTTTTTGCTCCCTCCTGCTGCAGCATGAGTCCCAATAAAGCTTATCTGAACTTCTCATCTGGCCTTTTATCAATTTCTATGGATTAAGGAGGCCAAGAACCCTGGTCAGTAACACCTCTGAGCAATACACAACATTGTTATCTCTGGGTACCCTGTTGTTCCTAATCCTGGTACATTACTAACATCCATTCCAACTGGAAGTCAGTTCTTTACTGAAATTGATTTATGCAGTACATTCTTTAGTATTCTAGATGATGAAGCTGGCCAATACCCTTTTTTTTTTTTTAAAGCCAGCCACTTTTATTATCATTCTTGTATTTTATAGGACAAAAAAAAAAAAAAAAAAAAAAGAGGAATGTAGGTTTGTCCTGGTTGCTCTATTTACACCCGGGGCAGGCTCTCTGCGACATCAGGCACAGCAGCTTGTCCGAGGCCCCTTTGCAGATGCAGCCCTGGGCACACTTGGCGCAGCCCGGAGGGCAGCAGGAGCAGCAGCTCTTCTTGCAGTAGGTGCATTTGCACTCTTTGCATTTGCAGGAGCCGGCACACGTGCAGGATCCACCCGCGGTGCTGGAGCAGTTGGGATCCATGGCGAGAGGAAGTGGAGGCTGGGGTCCGGAGACTGCGGCACGAAGTATGGCAAGGACATCGAGGGGGCGTGGCCAATACCCTTTTGCCTTCACTTAGGAAGAAAATAATTCACCTGGGCAGTAGTACCTCAGGATTTTGCTGAATCCTTTTTATTTCTCACAAATCCTGAAGGCTGATCTGAGTGATATAAAATTCCCTAGAGTTTCTACTTTGTTGCAGTATGTAGATGACTTGCTTCTTTGCTTTCCTTCTCAAGCCTCCTCACAGGAAGACAGCATTCACTTGTTACAGCTTTTAGCCTTAAGGGGACATAAGGTCACCAAAAAAACATTGCAGTTTGCCAAACCCAGGTTCCACTTTTAGGGAAGCTTAGAACAGGAGCTACACCCAGATCCAGATAGACTTCATGCTGTCCTAAGTTTCCCCAAACCCAAAACTAAGCACCAACTTCGAGGTTTTCTCAGGCTAGTTGGTGATCGCCAAAACTGGATTCCAAATTTCTCTCTTACGGCCAAACCTCTCAACAATAACAACCCAAACTCAATTTTATGGGAAGAACCGGATGACATAGCTTTCAAGGCCTTAAAAGAGAGTTTGATGAACCCACCTGCTCTTGGGCATCCCAATTATCAGATTCCCCTTTTCCTTTTGTATATGAAAAGGAAGGTAATGCCCTTGCGGTACTGACCCAAAAACACAGGGACCACCATCAACCCATTGTATATTATAGTCAGCAACTGGACCCTGTGGCACAGGGATACCCGTCTTGCTTTAGAGCCATTACAGCTACTGCTCTTTTGGTGAAGGCTACTGAGAAAATTATAGTATACCCTTAACCATTTTTGTACCTCATGCAGCAGAATCCCTTCGGAATTCTCATTATGCCCAACACTTCTCATCAAGCCACCTCACCTCTTATGAAGTATTTTTGTTACCTGTCCCTCACATAATTCTTTTACATTGTAATAACCTTAACCTGGCTACTTTTCATCCCTCCATCACTGATTAATTCCCTTATGACTGTTTAACGCTGATGGACCACCTCCTGACTCCTTGAAATGACCTACAGAAAATCCTTGGGTAAAGGTGACTTTTCATGGTTCATTGGTTGTTCTTATTTAAAAGGTGACAATGGCAAATACTCTGCTGAGGATGTTATTACAACTTATTTTAATGTTGTTGAGTCAGCATCTCTACCTATGGCTACTTCAACCCAACAGGATGAATTGTACTCTTACATGGGCTTGTTCTTTAGCCTAGGACAAAACTGCCAATATTTATACTGATATGCTTTCAGAGTAGCTCATGATTTTGAAATAATGTGGAAGAAATGTGTCTTCCTTACTTCCAGAGGAAATGAAATTTAAACTGGCCCCTATGTTCAGGAATTATTAAATGTAATACTGCTACCTGCCACTTAGATTCCAGGGCATTCTAAACTTGACTCTCTGGAAGCCAGGGGAAATCACCTTGCTGACATTTCTGCAAGGAATGCTGCCCTTAAAGGGACCAACAGTAGCCAAACCTCTGTCACGGTCCAAAGGGATATTTTCCCAAATGATAGTTTAGAAAAACTGGCTAGAGAAGCCCAACAACTGCCCTCAGGAAAGGAAAAACAACAATTGGAAATTGTTGGAAATTCAACAATTTTTGTTTTGATAAAAGAGAAACCTCTGGTTTGAACCAAATAACAACCCAGTCCCACCTAAGACTCTAAAATTCTCACTCCTCACCACTGTGCATGCATTCAACCACTGGCCTACTGACAAAATGACAGCCTTCATGAATCAATACTGGTGGGGAAACATAAATGAGGCTACAAAAGGTGCCTGCCTCACTTGTCCCACCTAAAATACAACCCAGAGAAACTGTTCATACTGCTCCCGGACATTTTAAATTGCCTAATGGACCATTCAAGTTCTGGCAAATGGATTTCATACAACTTCCTCTGTTTCATGGATGTAAATATGTTTTAGTGTTGGTCTGTATGTTTTCACACTGAACTGAAGCCTTCCCTTGCAGACAGGCTACCGCCTCCTCTGTGGCTAAAGTCCTTTTGTAAAAGATTATCCCTATCTGGGGAACTTCTCTCAAACTTCATAGGGATAAAGAAACCCATTTTACTGGCTAGGTGCTTCAGCACATCTGTACTCTTTGGCTTGTCTTATAGCACTTTCACTGTGATTACCATCCTCAATCTTCTGGTTTAGTTGAATGCAATAATGGCATTATAGGACTCAACTGGCAAAATTTTTAGAGGCCCTCCAAACACCTTGGCCAACAGCATTCATGTTGGTCGTTCTAAATCTCAGATCCACCCTTTCGGAACTCAAACTCTCACCCTTTGAGGTGGTCACAGGACACTCAATGCACTAGGCTCCTGCTTCTTTTGACCCACAACTGATAAAAGGAGAGGTGCTCCAACATTGCAAAGCCCTAATTGCTTCTATTAAAAATAACCAAAAACAAAAAACAAAAAAAAACCATGTTGGGCTTCCCTGGTGGTGCAGTGGTTGAGGATCTGCCTGCCGATGCAGGGGACATGGGTTCATGCCCCAGTCTGGGAAGATCCCACATGCTGCAGAGTGGCTGGCCCCGTGAGCCATGGCCACTGAGCCTGCACGTCCAGATCCTGTGCTCCACAACGGGAGAGGCCACAACAGTGAGAGGCCTGTGTACCACAAAAAAAACCCCCAAAAACAAAAAACAACCATGTTTTGGGTAGAGCAATCTTTTCTCAGTGTGCTCTCAAGAGACAAAGACTTTAAGCATCACACATTGCAACCTGGAGATTTTGTCTATTGAAATAGACACCTCTAGAATAAATGCTCTTCACTCTTGCTGAAAAGGCCCCATGAAGTACTGTTAACCAACCCTTGTGCCACAAAACTCCAAGGAAGACCCTCTTTGGATTCTCATGACACACCCAAAGAAAGCACCAAACCCTGACTGAACCTGCACATCACCTGGTGACCTGAAAGTAAAGATTTCCCAGAATTGGAGCAGATGACATCTGACGACACAGCTTTTGCAAGATAGCTGGACCAGGTCTGTTGGAAGTTTGTCACCAAATGTTTGATGATGACATAACACCATCATGTGATCTCCAGTGTCCTTGGTCTTGATAACGTATGGGCTTTAGATAAAAAGTGCCTGAGAGTTCTCCCTCCCACCCTTCCTTGTTACTTGAGTGTGACATCAGTAGGTTTCCAATCTGTGTACTTTCCTTCTGATGTGAGAAACCACACCCAGGAAAGGTCTTTCCTGACTTGGAGGGACAAAAAAGCTGCTGAAACTAGAAAACCTGATTCCTGATCAGTGATACTTTCAGAGAAAGGTCTTGAACAAAAGGGAAAAATATGAAAATTGATATATAGAAACCTCAATTAAATAGAGTTGAGAGACAAGAGTGGTGGCTCTGGTGCCCTGCAAAGATAGCTGAGCCCAACAAGAAGAAAGACTCTTCTTTCCCAGCAAGGACTCAGTCCATGAAAAGCTATGGACTCTGTTTACTACAGCCCTCCTGAATTCCTCTTCCTCTCTGTAAAAGTGTTCTCCTTCCCCCAGTGTGCTGGGACTTGCATGTAGCTCACCATGGTTGTAGACCCCAAAGCTGCAATTCTCTGCTGATCCAGAATAAACTCATCTTGGTTGGAGAAATATCTGGCAATCTAGTTATTTCAGGTCAACAGAATACACTGCTTTTGTAATAAAGAAACAATAGAAAGCCTGCCAGATTTGACAATATTTTTAGATAATTCTGTTTTAAATAGGAGATTATATATTATATATATATATAATTGGTAATCTAACTTTTCAATTAACAATATATTGTAGATAGGCTCCTAGGTCAACAAACACATTACTATACTATCACTTACAAATATTTACCTAAACAACCCAACCAGCGTCACATTTCAACTGTACAATAACCACAATAACTGAAAATGAATTAAATAAAATACCAAATACACAGGGAATAAAAGGAAAATATTTTAAATAGGTTAAAATGTTTATATGTCCAAAAACAATGTAAAAATTCCTGAAAATTAGCAATAAATTTTAAAAATCAGTGATGAAAACTAATTATTCATAGTAATTTCTTTATTTTGATTATATTATCACCACAACCAATTTACTTTTGATCAATTCTTTCCAAATTGCCTGAAGCCCAACTGTGTATGGAACTCCAGGATTTGTAGTGAGGGTGATCATGGGGAAGGAGAATGGGAAGAGAAGAAAGATTGGAAAATATTTTGGGGGCATTTAGAATTTTAATTTGCTCCATCAGTCCTGAAGTAAAAATATATATTTGAGTCAAAAATGCTACACTGAAATTGCACTTTAAAAAAGAAATTGGGATTCCTCCTTATCAGATTAATTCATGCAACTTTCCTAAGACATGGAAGGTTTGGAATGAGAAGATTCTTTTGTGGAATATCTATAAGTCTGATTTAAATTGTTAGAACTATGAATAAATAGGAAATAAATTTAGAAAAAAAGACTTAAAGAATTTTTCACTATGTGAAAAATTATTAAATGGTAAGTAGTGACCAGCTGCTTTGCATGGCCACTAAAATCCAAAACAAATGTCAAGTCATAAGAGAAGGACTTCATTTGACATAGGAACACTTTTGGTTTTTTGTCTTTCTTGGTAAAGAAATTTTTATAGGCACAAAATGAAAAGAATTTATAAATCACTTTTCTAAAAGATGTTTTCCCCTTAACCTGTCATGAAGATGGTGAAAAATAAACCAAATAACCATTTATTAGGTCTTGGCTTCAAGATAGGAAAACAAATTAAATGGTCTTTTTCAGGTTCCTCTAATCCTAATGCTTTATGGATGCTATTAAGAGGCCTATAATGGAAACCAATTAAATATAAATACAGTGAGGAGTGTGGGCAATTAAACAAATGGATCATGGGAGGTGTGATGATCAAGGTGGCAGGTTAGGAGCATGCTGGGCTCACCTTCACTCATGAACACATCCAAACGACAACTCTTGCTGAAATCAACCTGGGGAAGAGCAGAACAGCTCTTCTGCAACCAAGGCTGTAAAGAAAGATCCACACGGAGTCCGGTAGGAAGGGAGAAGCGATGTGGTCGGGACCTTCACCCTTAGCAGGGACACAGGAGAGGAGGGGACATCACAGCCTCAGGGATCCTCCCTGGGGAGTGAGGGATTCCAGCCACACATTGGACAGCCCAGCCCTGGGATACAACACTGGAAGACAAGCCCCTTAGCTGGTTTGAAACCCAGTGGGGCTTACCAAAGGGCTGTAAGAAACTGGGCCTCTGCTCTTGAAGAGCACACAGACTTGCTTGCTCCCAGTCAAAGTGTGGAGGCAGCACATTGAAAACTGCCAGGGGCTCTGACCAGCTAGCCAGGACTGCTGCATCACACCCGCCGCCCACCCTTCACCTGGCTCCTGCTCTAGCCCCTCTTGCTCCAGCACTGCTTCCCACTAAGGCAGAGGGTGCCACTAACTACGAGAGTGTGCACACTTGGAGGGAACAGAGCTGGCTTGGATCCAAGCCCTGCCTCTGACCAGGGTGTAGGCAGCCATTGCCAGCACATGTGTCCCTGTGCACTCTTGGGAGGGAGCAAACTCAGCTCAGTAGTGTGATATCAACCCCTCCAGCCACAACCCAGCCTCTAGCCAAGCAAGCACATCAGGGATAAAGTGAAATCAGAAAAGAAGTACAGTCTCAAGCCCTCAGGCCCTGAATCTATATCCCAAACCAAGGCTGAGACTGCCATCACACCTGGAAGAAACCCAACTTCCTCAGGGCTTCTGTTCCAGCCCCTGTGGCTCTGACCGCACCCTTGACAGGGTGGTGATGGCCACTGAGCAGAGGAGAAGCCCCAGCTTGCACCTGGCTCTGGCTCTAGCCCCTCCAACTCTGCCCCTGCCTCCCACCAAGGTGGTAGCTGCTAGCGCACACTGGGAGAAGACATGGCCTATGCTAATGTCAGACCCAGCTCTCCCACCAAAGCCACTGGGCACACACAGACTTCATAGGGACAGTCCCACACAAGGACACACTTTCAAGATCAGAGTAGGTAACTGTTTCACCTAATTTTACAGAGACAGAGGAAGTCAAACAAAATGAGAAGACAGAGAAGAATACATTTCAAAAGAAATAACAAGAAAAAACCCTGAAAAGAAAATCTTAATGAAACAGAGGTAAATAATTTACCTGATAAAGAGTTCAAAGCAATAGTAATGAAAATGCTAACTGAACTTGGGGAAAAAAAGAATACAAGAACACAGTGAGAATTTTAATAAAGAACTAGAAAATATTAAAAAAAAGAACTGAAGAATACAGTAACTGGTATGAAAAGTACAGTAGAGGGAATTAACAGCAGATGAGGTGATACAGAAGAGCATATTAGTGGTCTGGGAGATAGAATAATGGAAATTACCCAATCAGAACACCAAAAAAAAAAAAAACAAGTTTTAAAAAATGAGGCTAGTTTAAGGGACCTCTAGGTCAACATCATGCATACTAACATTCATATAATATGGGTCCCAGAAGGAGAAGAGAGAGAGAAAGGGGTACAAAATGTATTTGATGAAATCATGGCTCAAAAATTTCCTGACACCAAAGAAGGAAACAGATATTCAGGTATAGGAAGCACAGAGGGTCCCAAGCAAGATGAACACAATGAGACTCCCACCAAGACCTATCATAATTAAAATGGCAAAAGTTAAAGAGAGGATTCTAAAAGCAGCAAGAGAAAAACAAAGAGTCAAAACAGTTACAGGGAACTCCCATAAGGCTTTCAGCTGATCTTTCTGCAGAAACATTGCAGGCCGGAAGGGAGTGGTATGATATATTCAAAGTACTGAAAGGGAAAAAAAAACCTACCACTTAGGATACTCAACCCAGCAAGGCTGTCATTCACAATTGAAGAAGATAAAGGGCTTATCAGACAAATAAAAACTAAAGGAGTTCATCATTACCAAACCAACCTTTCAAGAAGTGTTAAAGGGTCTTCTTTCAGTGAAAAAGAAAAGGCTACTACAAGAAGGAAGAAATTATAGGAAGGGGGAAATCCTTCTGGTAAAGGCTGTGGGTCAACCATTAAATAAGATTAATAGGTTAAAAGATTAAAACACAAAAATTGTAAAATCAACTATAACTACAATAAATACTTAGGGATAGCCACGATGATTTAAAATATGACACCTGGGGCTTCCCTAGTAGCGTGGTGGTTGAGAGTCCACCTGCTGATGCAGGGGACACGGGTTCATGCCCCGGTCCAGGAAGATCCCATGTGCCGTGGAGCGGCTGGGCCCGTGAGCCATGGCCGCTGAGCCTGCGCGTCTGGAGCCTGTGCTCCGCAATGGGAGAGGCCACAACAGTGAGAGGCCTGCGTACTGCAAACAAAACAAAACGTGACACCAAAAACACAAAGCTTGGGAAAGGGAGTAAAAAATGTAGAGCTTTTAGAGAATGTATTTGAATTTAAATGACTATCAATTTAAAACAAGTAGATACAGGTCAACATATATGACCTGCATAGTAACCACAAATCAAACCTATAATAGATATACAAACACTAGAGAGGAATACAAACTTAACACTAATGAGGGTCATCAAAGCATAAGGTAAGAGACTAAAAGAAAATGAAAAGAACAGAGAAGAACTACAAAAAACCCCCCAGAAAACAAATAACAAAAGGGCAATAAGTACATACCTATCAATAATCACTTGGACTAAATGCCCCAAACCAGATACATAGAGTGGCTGATTGGATAGAAAAAAAAAAGACCCATCTATATGCTGCCTACAAGAGACTCACTTCATAGCTAAAGACACACACAGACTGAAAGTGAGGGGATGGAAAAAGATATTCCATGTGAAACAAAAGGAAAACTGCGGTAGCAATACTCATATCTGACAATATAGACTTCAAAACAAAGTCTATAATAAAAAACAAAGAAGCACATTATATAACGATAAAGGATCAATACAAGAAGAGATAGAACATTCGTAAACATATACGCATCTAGTACGGAGCACCTAAATAACTAAAGCAAGTATTAATGGATATAAAGGGATAAACTGACAGTAATACAATAATATTAAGGGACTTTAACACCCCACTTACATCAATGGACAGATTTTCTGAACAGAAAATCAATAAGGAAACACTGGCCTTAAATAACACATTAGACCAGTTGGATTTAATAGACATTACAGGACATTGCATCCAAAAAAGGCAAAATACACATTCTTTTCAAGTGCACATAAAATTTTCTCCAGGATAGGTCACATTCTAGGCTACAAAACAAGTCTCAAGAAATTTAAGAGGATACAAATTATATCAAGCATCTTTTCCAACCACAATGGCATGAAACTAGAAATCAATTACAAGAAAAAAAGGGGGAAAACAAACATGGGGAGGCTAAAGAACATGCTATGAAAAAAACTAATGGGTCAATGAAGAATTCAAAGACAAAATCAGAAAATACCTTGAAACAAATGAAAATAAAAGCACAACTTTCCAAAATCTATGGGAAAAAGCAAAAGAAGTTTTCAGAGGGAAGTTTATAATGATACAGCCCTACCTCAAGAAACAAGAAAAATCTCTCAAATAAACATCTTAACCTTAGAAAAAGAAGAACAAACTAAGCCCAAAGTCAGCAGAGGAAGGAGATTATAAAAAGATCAGAGTGGGAATAAATAAAATTGAGAAAAACAAAAAAAATAGAATAAATCTATGAAACCAAGGGCTAGTTTTTTTTTAACAGGAAAACAAAATTGGTAAGCCTTTAGCAATGCTTATTAAGAACAAAATTGCAAGGACCCAAATAAGCAGAATAAGAAATGAAAGAGGAGAAATAACCAATACCATAGCGATACAAAAAAATCATAAGAGAATACTACAAACAGTTATATGCCAACAAATTGGACAATCTAGAAGAAATGGACAAATTTCTAGAAAAATACACATGCCAAGACTGAATCAGGAAGAAACAGACAATCTGAACAAGACCAATCACTAGTAGTGAAACTAAATTTGGAACAACAACAAAATGCCCAGCAAATGGAAGTCCAAGACCAAACAGCTCAGGGAAATTCTACCAAGCATATAAAGAAGAGTTAATACCTATCCTTCTCAAAGTATCCAAAAAAACTTAAGAGGAGGAAATACTCCCAAATTCATTCTACAAGGCTACGATTATCCTGATACCAAAACAAGACAGACACTACAGAAAAAAGAAAATTACAACCCAATATCTCTGATTAATAAAGGTGCAATAATCCTCAACAAAATGTTAGCAAACCAAATTCAACAATATATAAAAAGGATAATTCACTGTGAGCCAGTGGGATTTATAGCAGGGATGCTATGACGGTTCAATATCCACAAATCAATCAATGTGATACACCACAATAACAAAAAGAAGGGTAAAAATCACATGCTCATCTCAATAGATGCAGAAAAGCATTGGACAAAATTCAACACCCATTCATGATAAAAACTCAAAAAAGTTGATATAGAGGGAACATACCACAACAAAATAAAAGCCATTTGTTACAAACCCACAGCTAACATCATGCACAATGGTGAAAAACTAAAACAAGACAAGTATGCCCACTCTCACCATTTCTATTTCAAGACAAATATGCCCACTCTCACCATTTCTATTTAACATAATATTGGATATCCTAGCTACAGCAATTAGACAAGAAAAAGAAATAAAAGGAATCCAAATTGGAAGGGAAGAAGTAAAACTGTCACTATTTTCAGATGACATGTATAGAAAACCCTGAAGTCTCCACCAGAAAACTATAAGAGCTAATAAATGAATTCACTGAAGTTGCAAGATACAAGATTAATATACAGAAATCTGTTGCTTTTCTAAATACTAACAATGAACTATCATAAAGAGAAAGCAAGCAAATAATGTCACTTAAAATTGCATCAAAAAGAATAAAATACCTACAAATAAACTTAACTAAGGAGGTGAAAGACCCATACTCTGAAAACTATAAGACATTGATTAAGGAATTAAATAAATAAATGGAAAGATATCACATGTTCATGGATTGGAAGGATTAAAAAATTTTAAATGTTCATTCTACTCAAGGCAGTCTACAGATTTAATGCAATAACTATCAAAATACCAATGACATTTTTCACAGAACTAGAACAAATAATGCTAAAATTTGTATGGAACCACAAAAGACCCCAAAGAGCCAAAGAAATCTTGAAAAAAAAAGAACAAAGCTGGAGGTATCACACTTGCTGACCTCAGACTATACTACAAAGCTACAGTTATCAAAACACTATGGGGCTTCCCTGATGGCACAGTGGTTGAGAGTCCGTCTGCTGATGCAGAGGACATGGGTTCGTGTCCCGGTCCGGGAGGATCTCACATGCCGCGGAGCAGCTGGGCCCGTGAGCCATGGCTGCTGAGCCTGCACGTCCAGAGCCTGTGCTCCACAACGGGAGAGGCCACAACAGTGAGAGGCCCGTGTACTGCAAAAACAAAAACAAAACCAAAAAAACCACTGTGATACTGGCACAAAACAGATACATAGACCAATGGAACAGAATAGAGAGCCCAGAAATGAAACAATGCACATATGGCCAATTAACCTATGAAAAAGGAGACAAGAATATACAATGGGGAAAAGACAGGCTCTTCAACAAGTGGTGTTGGGAAAACAGTTACATGTGAAAGAATAAAATTAGAACATTTTCTCACACTATATACAAAACTAAACTGAAAATGGATTAAAGATCTAAATGTAAGACCAGAAACCATAAAACTCCTAGAAGAAAACATAGCCAGTGCCCTCTTTGACATAAGTCTTAGCAATATCTTTCTGGATCTGTCACCTCAGGCAAGGGAACAATAGCAAAAATAAACAAATGGACCTAATTAAACTTAAAAGCTTTAGCACAGTGAAGAAAATAATCAACAAATTGAAAAGTTAACCTACTGAATGGGAGAATATGTTTGTAAATGATGCATCTGATAAGGGCTTAATATCCAAAATATATAAAGAGCTAATATAACTCAATATCAACAAAACACACAACTTGATCAAAAAATGGGCAGAATCTAGATAGACATTTCTCCAAAGACATATGGATAGCCAAAAGGCACATGAAAAAATGCTCAATATTGCTAATTATTAGAGAAATGCAAATCAAAACTACCATGAGATATCACTTCACACCAGTCGGAATGGCCATGATGAAAGAGTCTACAAATAATAAATGCTGGAGAGGGTGTGGAGAAAAGAGAACCCTCCTACACTGTTGATAGGAATGTAAATTGGTGCAGTCACTATGGAGAACAGTATGGAGGTTCCTTAAAAAACTAAACATAGAGCTACCATATGATTCTGCAATCCTACTTCTGGGCATATATCCAAGAGAAAACCATAATTCAAAAAGATACATGCACCTCAATATTCATTGCAGTACTATTTACAATAGCCAAGACATGGAAGCAACCAAAGTGCCCATCAACAGAGGAATGGATAAAGATGTGATATATAAATATATATAGATATATATAAAGATATAGATATAATGGAATATTAGCCATAAAAAGAATGAAATAATGCCATTTGCAGCAACATGGATGGACATAGAGATTATCATACTAATGAAGTCAGACAGAGAAAAACAAGTATCATATGATAGCACTCATATGTAGAATCTAAAAAAATGATACAAATGAATTTATTTACAAAAAAGAAACAGACTCACAGACATAGAAAACAAACTTATGGTTACCAAAGGGGAAAGCAGGGAAGCGATAAATTAGGAATTTGGGAGTAACATATACACACTAAAATAGGTAAACAATAAGGACCTATTGTATAACACAGGGAACTATACTCAATATTTTTTAATAACCTATATGGGAAAAAATCTGAAAAAGAATATATGTATATATAACTGAATCACTTTGCTGTACACCTGAAACTAACAACAACATTGTAAATCAACTATATTTTGATAAAAAATAAATTTTAAATAGATGTATTTAGAGTTCAATTTGTGCAATTAAATCCTGAGTTCACTCAAAATTCCCTCCAAAGCAGATACTGTAATAAAACAATTCGGTTGGGGAGGGGCAGTTATTGAGTGCAGGGAAGGGTGCTATTATTCAGGTAAATCATACCCCACCAGACAGAGAAGCCATAAACAGAAGCAATTACAAGCGAAAGTATTCTCACATCCCACCCATCAAGGCATGATTATGGAAAGCTCTGTTCCTCTCATTCCCTGCCTTTGCATGCTTAGCACTTTTTTCCCTTTCACACTCCTCAGCTGCTTGGGCCTGGCAGGTAGAAAAATCCTAGTCCCTACTAGTACCAAGGCAGCCTCACAGGGAGCAAATATAGAGATGGAGAGGGAGAAGGAGCTATAAGTATACACAGCATAAGTAATTCTTCTCTACTGTGACTATTAAGAAATTAATCTGATTATTAGGCACAATACAATCTATATATTCAAATGAGCACTATCCTTTCACATTTCAGACTAACAGCAAACAATCACTATTGTCTAGTGAGTGCTTACCATATGCCAGCCAGGCACTGCTACAAGCACTCAACATGCATCCACTTTTAATCTCACAATAATCCTAGAAGGTGGGCACTATTAATATCCCCAGATTGCAGATGAGGAAACTGAGGCACAGAGAAGTCCAATAACTTTTAACCCTCAACAGCAGACCCAGGACTTAAACCCAGTATTATTCCAGAGCCTGTGCTTTTAATAATGACCCTACCAACCTGCCTGTCAATATTACATTCTTTTTCCAATTATGCTCTTATTCTTGAAAATTCCTCTTTAGCAATTTCCCTCAGGGCCAATATATCAGTCACAGAAGAATACTTGTCTCAATAATTTATAACCATTCCACATTTTATTTTTTTTAAATGATAACATCTTACTTGAACTCATTATTCACTGTTCTAGTAACTATGGAAGATATAAAGATACAGCAAATAAATAGGAAAAAAATAAAATAGAACAGACCCTAGCACCAAGTATGTACTAACTGTTTCAAACTAAAAACATTCTCACTCGAGGCTTCATTGAGGCAAAAGTCAGAACAGTTCAAAAATATGTTAGTGCTAGGAAACCATCAATGAAATTAAAAGACAACCTACAGAATGGGAGAAAATATTTGCAAATAATGCAACCAACAAAGGGTTAATAACCAAAATATACAAACAGCTCATACAACTCAATATCAAAACACAAACAACCCAAACAAAAATGGGCAGAAGTCTAAAATAGACAGTTTTCCAATGAAGACATACAGATAGTTAACAGGCCCATGAAAAGACATTCAACACCGCTGATTATTAGAGAAATGAAAGTCAAAGCTGCATGAGGTACCACCTCACCCCAGTCTGAATGGTCATCATCAAAACGTCTACAATAATAAATGCTGGAGAGGGTATGGATAAAAAGGAGCCCTCCTATACTATTGGTGGGAGTAAATTGGTGCAGCCACTGTGAAGACAGTATGGAGGATCCTTAAAAAACTAAAAATAGAACTATCATATGATCCAGCAATTTCATATCTGGTTATATATCTGGAAAAAAATGAGAACACTAATTTGAAAAAATACATGTACCCCAATGTTCATAGCAGCATTATTTACAATAGTGAAGACATGGAAACAATCCAAGTGTCCATCAACAGTGATTGGATAAAGAAGCTGTAGTATGTACAAGGGCATGAAACTAGAAACCTACCATGGGAAAAGAAATGAGAAAAAAAAATGATTACATGGAGACTAAACAACATGCTTCTAAAACACCAATGAGTCAACAAGGAAATCAAAAAGGAAATTTAAAAATACCTTGAGACAAATGACAATGAAAACACAACCACACAAAATCTATGGAATGCAGCAAAAGCAGTTCTTAGAGGGAAGTTCATAGCAATATGACTTTCCTTAAAAACAAGAAAAATCTCAAATAAAAAACCTAACCTACCACCTAAAAGAATTAGAAAAGGAACAAGAATAAAAAGTCAGTATTAGGAAGGAAATAATAAAGATCAGGGAGAAAATAAATAAAATAGAGATTAAAAAATAGAGAAGATCAATAAAACCAAGAGCTGGTTCTTTGAAATGGTAAACAAAATTGACAAACCTCTGGCCACATTCACCGAGAAGAAAAGAGAGAGAACCCAAATAAACAAAAAAAGAAGGGAAAAAGGAGAAATCTCAATTGATACCACAGAAATACAAAAAACCCTAAGAGATTGCTATGAACAACTATATGCCAACAAATTTGACAACCTAGAAGAAATGGACAAATTTCTAAAAACATAGCCCACCAAAACAGAATCAAGGAGAAACAGATAATTTGAACAGACCAATCACTAGAAGTGAAAAAGAATCTGTAATTTTAAAGCTCCCTACAAAACAAAACTTCAGGACCAGATGGCTTCACAGGTGAATTCTTCCAAACATACAAAGAAGATCTTACACCAATTCTTCTCAAAATCTTGAGAAAGACTGAAGAGGAGGGAACACTCCCAAACACATTCTATGAATCCACCATCACCCTGATACCAAAACCAAACAAGGACACCACCAAGAAAGAAAATTACAGGCCAATATCTTTGATGAATATAGATGCAAAAATTCTCAATAAGATATTAGCAAACTGAATCCAACAACACATAAAAAAGATCATACACCATGACCAAGTGGGATTCATCCCAAGTTCACAAGGATGGTTCAATATATGCAAATCAATCAGTGTAATACACCACATTAACAAAAGAAAAGCAAAAAACCACATGTTTATCTCAATAGATGCAGAAAAAGTATTTGACAAAATTCAACATCCATTCATGACAAAAACACTTACCAAAGTGGGTATACAGGGGACATATCTCAACATAGTAAAAGCTATTTATGACAAACCCACAGCCAATATAATACTTAATGGTGAAAAGCTGAAAGCCTTCCTTCTAAAATCTGGAACAAGACAAGGATGCCCACTCTCACTACTTCTATCCAACATAGTATTGGAAGTCCTGGTCACAGTAATCATACAAGAAAAAGAAATAAAAGGTATCCAAATTGGAAGGGAAGAGGTAAAATTGTCACTATATGCAGATGACAGGATACTATATATAGAAAACCCTAAGGACTCCATACAAAAACTACTAGATCTAATAAATGAATTCAGCAAAGTAGCAGGACACAAGAGTAACATTCAGAAATTGGTTGCATTTCTTTACACTAACAATGAATTAGAAAGGGAATTAAAAAAAAACAAACCACCTTTTAAAATTGCACCAAGATCTACACGTGGAACAACTCCTACAGAACACCTACTGAACGCTGGCAGAAGACCTCAGACCTCCCAAAAGGCAAGAAACCCCCCCCACGTACCTGGGTAGGGCAAAAGAAAAAAGAATAAACAGAGACAAAAGGGTAGGGACGGGTCCTGCACCAGCGGGAGGGAGCTGTGAAGGAGGAAAAATGTCCACACACTAGGAAGCCCCTTCGTGGGCGGAGACTGCGGGTGGCGGAGTGGGGGAGCTTCGCAGCCGTGGAGGAGAGCACAGCAACAGGTGTGCGGAGGGCAAAGCGGAGAGATTCCCGCACAGAGGATCAGGGCCGACTGGCACTCACCAGCCTGAGAGGCTTGTTTGCTCTCCCGCCAGAGCGGGCGGGGCTTCGGTCGGAGCGCAGGGAGAGGACTGGGGTTGGCGGCGTGAACACAGCCTGCAGGGGGTTAGTGCGCCACGGCTGGCCGGGAGGGAGTCCGGGGAAAAGTCTGGACCTGCCGAAGAGGCAAGAGACTTTTTCTTCCCTCTATTTCCTGGTGCGCGAGGAGACGGGATTAAGAACGCTGCTTGAAGGAGCTCCAGAGACGGGCGCGAGCCGCGGCTAAAAGCGTGGACCCCAGAGACAGACATGAGACGCTAAGGCTGCTGCTGCCGCCACCAGGAAGCCTGTGTGTGAACACAGGTCACTATCCACAACCCCCTTCTGGGGAGCCTGTGCAGCCCGCCACTGCCAGCGTCCCGGGATCCAGGGACAACTCCCCCGGGAGAACGCATGGCGCACCACAGGCTGGTGCAACGTCCCGCTGGCCTCTGCCGCCGCAGGCTCGCGCTGCACTCCGTGACCCTCTCTACCCCCCGCCTGAGTGAGCCAGAGCCTCCGAATCAGCGGCTCCTTTAACCCCGTCCTGTCTGAGCGAAGAACAGACGCCCTCCAGTGACCTACACGCACAGGCGGGGCCAAATCCAAAGCTGAGCCCCTGGGAGCTGTGAGAACAAAGAAGAGAAAGGGAAATCTCTCCCAGCAGCCGCAGATGCAGCGGATTAAAGCTCCACAATCAACTTGATGTACCCTGCATCTGTGGAATACATGAATAGACAACGAATCATCCCAAATTAAGGAGGTGGGCTTTGAGAGCAAGATTTATTATTCTTTCCCCTTTTCCTTTTTTTGTGTGTATGTGTATGCTTCTGTGTGAGATTTTGTCTGTATACCTTTGCTTCCACCATTTGTCCGAGGGTTCTATCCGTCTGTCTTTTTTATTCTTAATGATTACTTTTTATTTTAATAACCGTATTTTATTTTACTTTATCTTCATTCTTTCTTTCCTTCCTTCCCTCCTTTAGATAACGAATCATCCCAAATTGAGGAGGTGGACTTTGAGAGCAAGATTTATGAGTTTTTCCTCTTTTCCTCTTTTTGTGAGTGTGTATGTGTATGCTTCTGTGTGAGATTTTGTCTGTATACCTTTGCTTCCACCATTTGTTCCAGGGTTCTATCCATCCGTTTTTTTGTTTTTTGAGGGTTTTTTTCCTCTTAATAATTATTTTCTTATTTTAATAACTTTATTATATTTTATCTTACTTTATTTTATTTTACTTTATCTTCTTTCTTTTTTTCCTTCCTTCCCTCCTTCCTTCCTTGCTCCCTCCATCCCTCCCTCCCTCCTTTCTTTCTTTCTACTTCTACTAATTCTTTCTTTCTACTTTTTCTCCCTTTTCTTGTGAGCCGTGTGGATGAAAGGCTCTTGGTGCTGCAGCCAGGAGTTAGTGCTGTGCCTCTGAGGTGGGAGAGTCAACTTCAGGACACTGGTCCACAAGAGACCTCCCAGCTGCACATAATATCAAACGGCGAAAATCTCCCAGAGATCTCCATCTCAACACCAGCACCCAGCTTCACTCAACGACCAGCAAGCTACAGTGCTGGACATCCTATGCCAAACAACTAGCAAGACAGGAACACAACCCCACCCATTAGCAGAGAGGCTGCCCAAAATCATAATAAGTCGACAGACACCCCAAAACACACCACCAGACGTGGACCTGCCCACCAGAAAGACAAGATCCAGCCTCATCCACCAGAACACAGGCACTAGTCCCCTCCACCAGGAAGCCTACACAACCCACTGAACCAACCTTAGCCACTGGGGACAGACACCAAAAACAACAGGAACTACGAACCTGCAGCCTGCACAAAGGAGACCCCAAACACAGTAAGATAAGCAAAATGAGAAGACAGAAAAACACACAGCAGATGAAGGAGCAAGATAAAAACCCACCAGACCTAACAAATGAAGAGGAAATAGGCAGTCTACCTGAAAAAGAATTCAGATTAATGATAGTAAAGATGATCCAAAATCTTGGAAATAGAATAGACAAAATGCAAGAAACATTTTAAAAAGACCTAGAAGAACTAAAGATGAAAGAAACAATGATGAACAACACAATAAATGAAATGAAAAATACTCCAGATGGGATCAATAGCAGAATAACTGAGGCAGAAGAATGGATAAGTGACCTGGAAGATAAAAGAGTGGAAATAACTACTGCAGAGCAGAATAAAGAAAAAAGAATGAAAAGAACTGAGGACAGTCTCAGAGACCTCTGGGACAACATTAAACGCACCAACATTCGAATTATAGGGGTTCCAGAAGAAGAAGAGAAAAAGAAAGGGACTGAGAAAATATTTGAAGAGATTATAGTTGAAAAATTCCCTAATATGGGAAAGGAAATAGTTAATCAAGTCCAGGAAGCACAGAGAGCCCCATAGAGGATAAATCCAAGGAGAAATATGCCAAGACACATATTAATCAAACTGTCAAAAATTAAATACAAAGAAAAGATATTAAAAGCAGCAAGGGAAAAACAACAAATAACACACAAGGGAATCCCCATAAGGTTAACAGCTGATCTTTCAGCAGAAACTCTGCAAACCAGAACGGACTGGCAGGACATATTTAAAGTGATGAAGGAGAAATAAGAGCAACCAAGATTACTCTACCCAACAAGGATCTCATTCAGATTTGATGGAGAAATTAAAACCTTTACAGACAAGCAAAAGCTGAGAGAGCTCAGCACCACCAAACCAGCTTTACAATAAATGCCAAAGGAACTTCTCTAGTCAAGAAACACAAGAGAAGTAAAAGACCTACTATAACGAACCTAAAACAATTAAGAAAATGGGAATAGGAACATACATATCGACAATGACCTTAAATGTAAATGGACTAAATGCTCCCACCAAAAGACACAGACTGGCCGAATGGATACAAAAACAAGACACATATATTTGCTGTCTACAAGAGACCCACTACAGACCTAGAGACACATACAGACTTAAAGTAAGGGCATGGAAAAAGATATTCCATGCAAATGGAGACCAAAAGAAAGCTGGAGTAGCAATTCTCATATCAGAAAAAATAGACTTTAAAATAAAGACTATTAGAAGAGACAAAGAAGGACACTAGATAATGATCAAGGGATCAATCCAAGAAGAAGATATAACAATTGTAAATATTTATGCACCCAACATAGGAGCACCTCAATACATAAGGCAAATACTAACAGCCATAAAAGGGGAAATCGACAGTAACACATTAATAGTAGGGGACTTTAACACCCCACTTTCACCAGAGGACCAATCATCCAAAATGAAAATAAATAAGGAAACACAAGCTTTAAATGATACATTAAACAAGATGGACTTAATTGATATTTATAGGACATTCCATCCAAAAACAACAGAATACACATTTTTCTCAAGTGCTAATGGAACATTCTCCAGGATAGATCATATCTTGGGTCAGAAATCAAGCCTTGGTAAACTTAAGAAAATTGAAATTGTATCAAGTATCTTTTCCGACCACAACGCTATGAGACTAGATATCAATTACAGGAAAAGATCTGTACAAAATACAAACACATGGAGGTTAAACAATACAGTACTTAATAACGAAGTGATCACTGACGAAATCAAAGAGGAAATCAAAAAATACCTAGAAACAAATGACAATGGAGACACAACGACTCAAAATCTATGGGATGCAGCAAAAGCAGTTCTAAGAGGGAAGTTTATAGCAATACAATCCTAACTTAAGAAACAGGAAACATCTCAACTAAACAACCTAACCTTGCACCTAAAGCTATTAGAGAAAGAAGAACAAAAAAACCCCAAAGTTAGCAGAAGGAAAGAAATCATAAAAATCAGATCAGAAATAAATGAAAAAGAGATGAAGGAAATGATAACAAAGATCAATAAAACTAAAAGCTGGTTCTTTGAGAAGATAAACAAAAATGATAAACCATTAGCCAGACTCATCAAGAAAAAAGGGAGAAGACTGAAATCAATAGAATTAGAAATGAAAAGGAGAAGTAACAACTGACAAAAGATCATGAGAGATAACTACAAGCAACTCTCTGCCAATAAAATGGACAACGTGGAAGAAATGGACAAATTCTTAGAAAGGCACAGCCTGCCAAGACTGAATCAGAAAGAGATAGAAAATATGAACAGACCAATCACAAGCACTGAAATTGAAACTGTGATTAAAAATCTTCCAACAACCAAAAGCCCAGGACCAGATGGTTTCACAGGCGAATTCTATCAAACAATTAGAGAAGAGCTAACACCTATCCTTCTCAAACTCTTCCAAAATATAGCAGAGGGAGGAACACTCCCAAACTCATTCTACGAGGCCACCATCACCCTGATACCAAAACCAGACAAGGAAGTCACAAAGAAAGAAAACTACAGGCCAATATCACTGATAAACGTAGATGCAAAAATCCTCAACAAAATACTAGCAAACAGAATCCAACAGCACATTAAATGGATCATACACCATGATCAAGTGGGGTTTATTCCAGGAATGCAAGGATTCTTCAATATATGCAAATCAATCAGCGTGATACACCATATTAACAAATTGAAGGAGAAAAACCATATGATCATCTCAATAGATGCAGAGAAAGCTTTCGACAAAACTCAACACCCATTTATGATCAAAACTCTGCAGAAAGTAGGCACAGAGGGAACTTTCCTCAACATAATAAAGGCCATATATGACAAACCCACAGCCAACATTGTCCTCGATGGTGGAAAACTGAAAGCATTTCCACTAAGATCAGGAACAAGACAAGGTTGCCCACTCTCACCACTCTTATTCAACATAGTTTTGGAAGCTTTAGCCACAGCAATTGGAGAATAAAAGGAAATAAAAGGAATCCCAATCGGAAAAGAAGAAGTAAAGCTGTCACTGTTTGCAGATGACATGATACTATACATAGAGAATCCTAAAGATGCTACCAGAAATCTACTAGAGCTAATCAATGAATTTGGTAAAGTAGCAGGATACAAAATTAATGCACAGAAGTCTCTGGTATTCCTCTACACTAAGGATGAAAAATCTGAAAGGGAAATCAAGAAAACACTCCCATTTACCATTGCAATAAAAAGAATAAAATATCTAGGAATAAACCTACCTAAGGAGACAAAAGACCTGTATGCAGAAAATTATAAGACACTGATGAAAGAAATGAAAGATGATACAAATAGATGGAGAGATATACCATGTTCTTGGATTGGAAGAATCAACATTGTGAAAATGACTCTACTACCCAAAGCAATCTACAGATTCAATGCAATCCCTATCAAACTACCACTGGCATTTTTCACAGAACTAGAACAAAAAATTTCACAATTTGTATGGAAAACACAAAAGACCCCGAATAGCCAAAGCAATCTTGAGAACGAAAAGTGGAGCTGGAGGAATCAGGCTTCCTGACTTCAGACTATACTACAAAGCTACAGTAATCAAGACAGTATGGTACTGGCACAAAAACAGAAATATAGATCAATGGAACAGGATAGAAAGCCCAGAGATAAACCCACGCACATATGGTCACCTTATCTTTGATAAAGGAGGCAGGAATGTACAGTGGAGAAAGGACAGCCTCTTCAATAAGTGGTGCTGGGAAAACTGGACAGCTACATGTAAAAGTATGAGATTAGATCACTCCCTAACACCATACACAAAAATTAGCTCAAGATGGATTAAAGACCTAAATGTAAGGCCAGAAACTATCAAACTCTTAGAGGAAAACATAGGCAGGACACTCTATGACATAAATCACAGCAAGGTCCTTTTTGACCCATCTCCTAGAGAAATGGAAATAAAAACAAAAATAAACAAATGGGACCTAATGAAGCTTCAAAGCTTTTGCACAGCAAAGGAAACCATAAACAAGACCAAAAGACAATCCTCAGAATGGGAGAAAATATTTGCAAATGAAGCAACTGACAAAGGATTAATCTCCAAAATTTATAAGCAGCTCATGCAGCTCAATAACAGAAAAACAAACAACCCAATCTGAAAATGGGCAGAAGACGTAAATAGACATTTCTCCAAAGAAGATATACAGACTGCCAACAAACACATGAAAGAATGCTCAACATCACTAATCATTAGAGAAATGGAAATCAAAACTACAATGAGATATCATCTCACACCAGTCAGAATGGCCATCATCAAAAAATCTAGAAACAATAAATGCTGGAGAGGGTGTGGAGAAAAGGGAACCCTCATACACTGTTGGTGGGAATGTAAATTGATACAGCCACTGTGGAGAACACTATGGAGGTTCCTTTAAAAAGTACAAATAGAACTACCATATGACCCAGCAATCCCACTACTGGGCATATAGCCTGAGAAAACCATAATTCAAAAAGAATCATGTACCAAAATGTTCATTGCAGCTCTATTTACAGTAGCCTGGAGATGGACACAACCTAAGTGTCCATCATCGGATGCATGGATAAAGAAGATGTGGCACATATATAGAATGGAATATTACTCAGCCATAAAAAGAAACGAAATTGGGCTATTTGTAATGAGGTGGATAGACCTAGAGTCTGTCATACAGAGTGAAGTAAGTCAGAAAGAGAGACACAAATACCGTATGCTAACAGATATATATGGAATTTAGGGGAAAAAAATGTCATGAAGAACCTAGGGGTGAAACAGGAATAAAGACACAGACTTACTAGAGAATGGACTTGAGGATATGGGGAGGAGGAAGGGTAAACTGTGACAAAGTGAGAGAGAGGCCTGGACATATATACACTACCAAACCTAAGGTAGAGAGCTAGTGGGAAGCAGCTGCATAGCACAGGGAGATCAGCTCGGTGCTTTGTGACCGCCTGGAGGGGTGGGATAGGGAGGGTGGGAGGGAGGGAGACGCAAGCGGGAAGAGATATGGGAACATATGTATATATATAACTGATTCATTTTGTTGTGAAGCTGAAACTAACATACTATTGTAAAGAAATTATACTCCAATAAAGATGTTAAAATGAAATAAAATAAAATAAAATAAAATTGCACCAAAAAAACACACCTAGGAATAAACCTGACCAAGGAGGTGAAAGACTTATATGCTGAGAACTATGAAACATTAATAAAGGAAATTAAAGAGGATTGAAAGAAATGGAAAGATATCCCATGCTCTTGGATTGGAAGAGTTAATATTGTTAAAATGACAATACTACCCAAAGCATTCTGCAGATTTTACGTGATCCTTATCAAATTACCCATGATATTTTTCACAGAACTAGAACAAATAATGCAAATATTTATATGGAACGATAAAAGATCCAGAATTGCCAAAGCAATGCTGAGGAAAAAAAACAAAGCAGGAGGCATAATTCTCCCAGACTTCAGACAATACTACAAAACTACAGTAATCAAAACAGTGTGGTATTGGTACAAAAATAGACATAAGGATCAATGGAACAGAATAGAGAGCCCAGAAATAAATCCACATGGTCAATTAATCTTTGACAAAGGAAGCAAGAATATAAAATGGGAAGAAGTTCTTCAGCAAGTAGTGCTGGGAAAGTTAGCTGCATGTAAATCAATGAAGTTAGAATACACTCTCACACCATGCACAAAAGTAAACTTAAAATGGCTTAGTGACTCAAACATAAGACATAATACCATAAAACTCCTAGAAGAGAGCACAGGCAAAACATTCTCTGACATAAGTTACAGCAGTGTTTTCTTAGGTCAGTCTCCCAAGACAATAGAAATAAAAACAAAAATAAATAAATGGGACCTAGTCAAACTTACAAGCTTTTGCACAGCAAAGGAAACCATAAAAAAGAAAAATGAAGAAACCTACAGAATGGGAGAAAATATTAGCAAACGATGCGACTGAGAAGGGCTTAATCTCCAAAATATACAAACAGCTCATACAACTCAACAACAAAAAAACAAACAACCCAATAAAAAATGTGTAGAAGACCTTAATCGACATTTCTCTAAAGAAGACATACAGATGGCCAGTAGGCACATGAAAGGATGCTCAATACCACTAATTATTAGAGAAATGCAAATCAGAACTACAGTGAGGTATCACCTCACACTGGTCAGAATGGCTATCATCAAAAAAGTCTCCAAACAGTAAATGCTGGAGAGGGTGTGGAGAAAGGGGAACCCTCCTACACTCTTGGTGGGAATGTAAATTGGTGCAGCCACTATGGAGAACAGTATGGAGGTGCCTCAGAAAACTAAAAATACAATTACCATATGATCCAGCAATCCCAGTCCTGGGCATATACCCGGACAAAACTATAATTCAAAAAGATACATACACCCCTGTGTTCATGGCAGCAGTATTCACAATAGCCAAAACATGGAAACAACCTAAATGTCCATTGACAGATGAATGGATAAAGGATATGTGGTACACATATACAATGGAATATTACTCAGCCATTAAAAAGAACAAAACACTGCCATTTGCAGCAACATGGATGCGACTAGAGTTTATCATACTAAGTGAAGTAAGTCAGAAAGAGAAAGACAAATACCATATGATATCACTTACATGTGGAATCTAAAATATGGCACAAATGAACCTACCTACAAAGCAGAAATTCATAGAGATAGAGAACAGATTTGTGGCTTCCAAGGGTTGGGTGGGAGGGAGAGGGGTGGACTAGGAGTTTGGGATTGGTAGATGCAAACTATTATATATAGAATGGATAAACAATATGGTCCTACTGTACAGCACAGGAAACTATATCCAATCTCCTAGGATAAACCATAATGGAAAAGAATATTAAAAAACTGCATATATTTCTATAACTGAGTCACTTTGCTATACAGGAGAAATTGGCACAACATTGTAAATCAACTAGACTTCACTTTAAAAAAAGAATTATGAGGGCTTCCCTGGTGGCGCAGTGGTTGAGAGTCCACCTGCCGATGCAGGGGACGTGGGTTCATGTCCCGGTCCGGGAAGAACCCACATGCCTCGGAGCAGCTGGGGCCGTGAGCCATGGCTGCTGAACCTGTGCGTCTGGAGCCTGTGCTCCGCAACGGGAGAGGCCACAACAGTGAGAGGCCCGTGTACCACAAAAAAAAAAAAGAAAAAAGAAAAAAGAGAATTATGAGAGAAAGTATGTAGCCGGTTTAATTAATAAAATTAGAGAATTTTAAATTGCTGCAGCCATTATGGAAAACAGTATGAAGATTCCTCAAAAAATTAATAGAACTACCATATGATCCAGGTATTCCACTTCTGGGTATTTATTCAAAGAATATGAAAACAGTAATGTGAATATTTATATTCACCTCTATGTTCATGATTTACAGTATCCAAGATATGGAAACAACCTAAGTGCCCATCAACAGATGATGGATAGAGAAGATGTGGTATATATATATATATATATATATATATACAATGAAATACTACTCAGCCATAAAACAATGCAATCTTGCTATTTGCAACAACATGGATGGACCTTGAACATCTTATGCTAAATTAAGTAAGTCAGATGGAGAAAGACAAATACAGTATGATTTCACTCACATATGGAATATAAAAAAAAACAAGCAAACAAACCAAAATAAATAACCAAACCAAACAAACCTGGAGATACTGAGAACAGAGTAGTGGTTACCAGATGGGAAGGGGTGGGAGGGGGGTGTGAAATGGGCAAAGGGGGTCAGTTGTATGGTGACAGATAGAAACTAAACTTTTGGTGGTGAACACACTGTACTGTATACTGAAAAAGAAATATAATGGGGCTTTCCTGGTGGCGCAGTGGTTGAGAGTCCACCTGCCGATGCAGGGGACACGGGTTCATTCCCTGGTCCAGGAAGATCCCACATGCTGCGGGGCGGCTAGGCCCGTGAGCCATGGCCGCTGAGCCTCCGCATCCGGAGCCTGTGCTCCACAATGGCAGAGGCCACAACAGTGAGAGGCCCGTGTACCGCAAAGAAAAAAAAAAGGAAATATAATGTTTTACACATGATACTTATGTTATAAACCAATATTACATCAATAACTTTTTAAATAAAAAAGGAAGATGTGGTATATGTATATATATATATATATATATATATATATATATATATATACACACACAATAGAATTCTAGTAAGCCATAAAAAAAGAATAAAATTCTGCCATTTGCAGCAACGTGGATGAAGCTAGAGATTATTATGCTTAGTGAAATAAGTTAGAGAAAGACATGTCATGTATGATATCACTTATATGTGGAATCTAAAAATTAATACAAATAAGTGTATAGCAAAACAGAAAAACAGACTCAACAGACAGAAAACAAACTTACGGTTACCAAAGAGGAGAGGAAGTGGGGGTACTGCATTAACAAACTACTGTATATAAAATAGATAATCAACAAGGATATGCTGTACTGCACAGAGAATTATACCAATGATCTTGTAATAACGTATAATGGATTGTAATCTAAAAAAATATGAATCACTTTGCTGCACACCTGAAACTAACAATATTGGAAATCAACTATACTTCAATTAAAAAATATGTTAGTGCCTTAGAGCTTGATAAAAATGCACATGGATTTTTAATCACATTAAAGCACAGAATGTGGTACACATTATGTACAATGGAATATTTATATTTTTCAACCATTAAAAAGAAGGAAATCTTGTAATTTGCAACACCATGGTTGAACCTGGAGGACATTATTCTAGTTGAAATAAGCCAGACAAAGTAAAAAAAAAAAGTTGATTTCGTATAAACAGAGAGAGTAGAATGGTAGTTGCCACAGGCTGGGGGGAGGGAGAAATGGGGTGATATAGATCAAATGGTACAAATTTTCAGTTATGAGAAGAATGAGTTCTGAGGATCTAATGTATGGCATGGTGACTATAGTTAATAACATGCTACTGTGTACTTAAAAGTCCCGAGAGTAAATCTTAGTATTCTCAGAACAACAACAAAAAAGCGTTAATTATGTGAGGTGATGGATTTGTTAATTATACTGATCTTGGTAATCATTTCACAAATGTATATCAAATCGTGTTATACACTCTAAATATATACAATTATATTTGTCAATTTTTCCCAATTACTCTTCAACAAAGTTCAAAAAAGACATTTTAAGACAAAACCAGAATAACTTATTTTCACTTTAATAATTCAAAATATTTATTAGTATTCTGTCAGTCTGCTCCTAGAGGAGCAGGGAAACAACAGTGAACAAAACAGTTAACAGCTCTACTGTTGTGGAGTCTGTGTTTTAGTGGGAGACACATGATACACTAATCAAAATACAACATAATGCCAGAGAGAGACAAATGCTATGAAAAAATAAAGGGGTAGAGTCTGAAGGAGGTTGCTATTTGGGGCAGATGATCAGGAAAACCTCTCTACAGAAGGGGACATTTAACAGAGAGCAGAAGGAAGAAAGGAGGTGAGCTGCAGCTCTGGAGGAGGAGCACCCGGTGGGCGTACATTAGAAATCTGAAGGCACAGCCGAAGGGGCGGCTGACGGGGTGGAAGGTTTGTTACAGTGTGAAGGAGAAATTTCCTTTATTATATTACCATTATTTCGGGTACTGTTCATAGTCATACAAGTACTGGATCACTCATATAGTAAATATTTCTCGCGAGCCTATAAACCACACTCGGGCTCAGTGCTGGGGATAGTGGCCTATCACAAAATAAATATAAAATTCCACCTTGTGAAGGACAAGTGCATGGTGTGTAGGCCAGGGGCATCCTGCCCTGTTTTGGGGGGTTTGCCTGAGGAGGCTACATTCTAGCTGAGAGGTGAAGGGTGAGAAGAGTTAACCAGATGACAAGTGGGAAAAGCAGTATTCCAGGCAGAGAGAGCAGCATGTGCAAAAGCCCTGTGGCCACAGGGAACATGCAGGGAGCAGCTAAGAGTAGTGAAGTCTGGGTGGAGGTACAGCAGGAAGACGTGGCAGAGACAGAGAATGCAGGGCTGTCCTCCTGTAGCCCGACTGAGGACGTGGTCTGTGAACTGTGAGCAGCTGGAGGCCACTGAAGTGTTTTAAGTCAATTAAGAGTCTCAGAGCTTGGAGATTCCTTAAGAACTTGAGAAGTACAGTTAGAAGTTGGGCAGGTTTCACTGTGTCTCTACTTGTTCAGGTTTTCCTACAGATTTATTTTGATCCATCCAATGAAAACTTTAGCAGCTTTAAAAAAAATTATCTAATGTAATAACATGAATGGGATTACACTAAGCAATAAAGTCTCAAAGAATTCCCATTCCAGGATTAGTCAAAGTTTTCTATTTTTATTAGATCATACTTGTTTATTATCCAGAAATCCCAAATATACGTTCTGTGAAGAACTAGCCCAAAATGTATCTCAGAGTGTCAAACTCTAAATTCTGCTCTGAAAATGCAGTTGAAGGAAGTGTACAGTTTTGGACTCTGGAATTGGAGTAAGACGTAGAGATAAAAAATGGAACCAAGGACCATATTTGGAGATTATTCTCCATGAGAAGGATAATAAAGACCTGCCTAATAATGATAATAATCAGATAAGAAATAAGATAAGATAATAATTAGATAAGAAAAGGTTTTATGGAACTTCTGTTCCAGCACAATCAGTCCAGTGCCCATAGCACAATCAGTCCAGTGCCCACAAACCACTTATCTAGCAGCTGAGATATAAAGAATGCTCCGATGGGACTTCCCTGGTGGTGCAGTGGGTAAGATTCCAAGGTCCCAAGGCAGGGGGCCTGGGTCTGATCCCTGGTCAGGGAACTAGATCCCACATGCATGCCACAACTAAGAGTTCACATGCCACAACTAAGGATCCCGCCTGCCACAACTAAGGAGCTCATGTGCTGCAACTAAGGAGCCTGCCAGCTGCAACTAAGGAGACTGCTGGCTGAAACTAAGGAGCACATGTGCCACAACTAAGGAGCAGGAGAGCCACACCTAAGGATCCTGCCGGACAAAACTAAGGAGCCCATGTGCTGCAACTAAGGATCCTGCCAGCTGCAACTAAGGAGACTTCTGGCTGCAACTAAGGAGCCCAAGAGCCACAACCAAGGAGCCCACCGGCTGCAACTAAGACCCAGTGCAACCAAATAAATAAATAACAAATATTAAAAAAAAGAGAATGCTCCCAGGCACTTCCTGCAAAAGTTGATAAAGAACTTTCTGCTATTAAATAAGTTAATACCTGAGGAAGCAAAGGCAAAAGCAAAGAGCAAAATGATATGGGAACATCAAACTCTGGGGAACGTGGAGAGCTGGGGCAGGCATCCCAGGTCCACATGAATTGGCTCAGAGGAGCTCATAAGAATTACACAAAGATTACAGAATGTGGAGAGATATACCCTGGAAATAGATAAAGGGACAATTCAAGAAAAGGCATGAAGGTATGAGACTCAGGGTAGAGACTGTGAAAGATATTTGTTTTACTTTTGTTCAATTCACAAACTCAGAGAAAACCCAAAGGGAAGGATATAAAAATATTCAAAAGTAATTGGACATGTCAAACAATATATTAGGAAACATCTTAAATTTGGAACAATTAGAATTTGAGAGATTATACAGCTGACATTTCCAGTGCATGTCCTTGACATCATGCAGTGAACAAGGTCCCATGACTCTCTGCCTGGGGGCTTCCTCCCAGCCACCCCAGGAGGCCAGGAGTGACTGAAGGTCACCCATGGAGTAGCCCTTAGTCACTTGTGACTGAGAAAAGAAAAAAACCCAAAAACCCCTACCTTTAATTTGGCATATAGGACAACTCTGAAACATCTCGTACAATGTATCCCAGATAATAATCTATGGATCTGATTTTTTTAAAATAAATTTATTTATTTATGGCTGTGTTGGGTCTTCATTGCTGCACATGGGCTTTCTATAGTTGAGGCGAGTGGGGGTTACTCTTAGTTGTGGTGTGCAGGCTTCTCATTGTGTTGGCCTCTTACTGTGGAGCACCAGGCTCTAGGCACGCAGACTTCAGTAGTTGCAGCATGCAGGCTCAGTAGTTGTGGCTCACGGGGTCTAGAGCACAGGCTCAGTAGTTGTGGTGCATGGGCTTAGTTGCTGCGTGGCATGTGGGATCTTCCAGGACCAGGGATCGAACCGGATTTTCAACCACTGCGCCACCGGGGAAGCCTGGATCTGATTATTAATGTTTCCTGTACTGGCTGCTTTCCCTTCTCTGTCTCATTTCCTACCCCCCCCACCCCCCACCACTATTTCATGGAATCACCTACTAAATAAACTATTTCACTTGGATTCTTGTCTTCTGGAAAATCCCAAAGTAAGAAAGTAATGGAATGTAATTTAGAACAGAGTTCTTTTAACTCTGGCTTGTGAGCCTAAGTTTATTGTAAAACCTTGTATTATAAAATACAAGGGGCATTTCTAACAACCAGGAGAGAGGAAGGTGGGATAAGGGAGTAGAAATAAATATTTTAAAGCAATTTAAAAGAACAAAGAGCTTGATAGAAAGATGAACGGTCATACATTTGTGATATTCCTAAGTGAAATAATACCTTAACTGTATTAGGAGGTTCAGCTTTCCTAACTCTGTAGTTAATTTAAAAATTAAAAGAAAATATGAATCCATCTTTGGGCTAATAAAACAAAATAGTTGTCATGTTTTAGATTTCTTCTTACATACTCTATAGATTTCCTGCCCCCCACCTCAACACACACACAAAATTATCATAATAGCAATTCTAAACTGAATTCACAGTCTTGGGAATAAATGTGCTTATTTTTAGTTTGTATTTTATTTGTTCTGTAATTTTGATTGACAATCAAATCTGTTCAGGAATATATGATTATTTAACACTTTTATGATTAAGCTTTTATTATTTTTGAAAAAGAATACAAAGTAGAACAAATGAAAACTATTATTCCAGCAACAAGTAATGGGTGAGTCATATCCTTATTATTAAGAGATTAAGTGCCCAGATAAACTATCAGTTTTCAAGGTACAATATTAGCCTGGCCACCAATCTCTACATCTTCCCATGAAGCTAGTTTCAAAAACAAAGATGTAAGAAATTTCTAGCAAAATAAATGAAAATTCACCCCTTAAAAACACTATGTTGCACATTCTTGTATGAAAGCACTTTGTAAAATAGGGCTGTTATTTCCAAATTCCACCCTCCTTGGAGAAGATTCATTCTGAATCCTTCCCCCAGGACTCTGCTGCATAATAGACCAGATTAAAAAATGAAGATGGAAGTGTCTTGATTGCTTGACCCGACAAATGAAATTTCAGAATATTTCCCTGAAATCTGCTGCATCTACGGACTACCATATCTGTTTGCTAATTTCAACAGATTCAGACAAATGATATGTGATCAGCAAAAGAAGATTCTCACTTCATGATAATTAATGGATTGCAAAGGAACCCTAAAGAGCATGCTAAAAAGTCTCAATTCATCAAAATAATGCTCATTTACCCAAGAAGCACCAACTTTGTAAATATATGTGTAAGTATATGTATCATCATTTATTCATTCACATAATAAAATTTATTCAGCACCTATTATTTGCCAGATGCTGGGACAGGTATTAGGACATAAAAACCCTTTCCTTGACCTTGAATGTCTATAGATGGAAAGAGAGTAAAAGAATCATATATAAAATAGATGCAATAAAATGTTCCAAGTGTCATATTGCGTAACAAGTCTACTAATTCATTCACAGATTCATTCAACAACTCTGTACACCTACTGTGTGCTAAAGATCACTTCAATTACAAGTAATTGAGGGGCAGAGTTACCTTAAAGGAAAGATAGTTTGTTATTTTAAACACATAATGGTACGATTCTATACATGTGTATTACCTGGGTAATTGAGGAAAACTTATTAAATATGTAAATATCTTTCCTTTGCAAGCCAAGAAAAGAAATGAAAGCCCAAACCAGTTAAAAAAAGGTGTTAGAGAGCCATAAAATAATTGTCCTTACCAGGAATACAGAATTGTTCCTACAACAGATGTAAGTTTGCTGCTTTCTTGTTTTTGCTTTGCCAGGCCAAAGTCAGCTACAATTCAAGAAACAAAACAATTTGATTATATTTTCCCAGAATTAGCATTGTTCCTTAGCTTTTAACATTCTGCAAAAACAAAACAAAACAAAACAAAGAAAAAAGCTATCACAATTCACAAGAGAAAGCTTTTCTTGTTTTCCCTGTCAAAATGCCCCATGCGCCAATCTTCTGAACCACTCCCAGCCTTCATTAATTGTGTACGTACATTAGGTCATTATGCTATATATATTGACATAATGAGGTTTCATTAAAAAATATTAAAAGAGTCTTTCTGACTGGAAGATAGGACAAAGTACTTATTGAACTTGTGATTCTACTTTTTTTTTTTTTTTTTTCCTGTACGCGGGCCTCTCACTGTTGTGGCCTCTCCCGTTGCGGAGCACAGGCTCTGGACGCACAGGCTCAGCGGCCATGGCTCATGGGCCCAGCCGCCCCGCGACATGTGGGATCTTCCTGGACCAGGGAATGAACCCGTGTCCCCTGCATCGGCAGGTGGACTCTCAACCACTGCGCCACCAGGGAAGCCCCGTGATTCTACTTTTTTAGATTACCCTTTATAATTTTCAAATAAATAAAATGAATCTAATGTTTTGGCATATGGCAGTCATCACCTCATCCAGCTAAAAAATTAAACAAATATGGTAAGCCTACATAATCACCATGAAGGTCTGAAAACCTGAAATGGATGGTATCTATTTGTACAAAGTCATAGTAAATAATAATGTTCACAATCATCTCAAAATACTTATATAATAATATAATTATATTAATACAATGGATTCTAATTTTTAAACTAGAACACTAAATATTTATATTTAATATTAGCATTAGCTATATTTTTCAAAGCACCTTCACATACTTCTATTTTTTAAGCCACTCAATAACTTAGATCAAAGTGGTAGAAACAGATATTATTCCTATTATCATTGTATGGATTTACAAACATTTCAAGAGGTTTAATTACTAGAATTAAACAAAAAGACAGTGTTGAACCAGGGCAAAAATTCAAGTTGCTATTCCTAATAAAGTTTGAAGTTCACAATATCACTTTTTAAGTGTACTAAATATGTATGGAATTTCACTGTAATGAATTTTAATAAAAAGTATTTGATTATCTATTCTAAAGTGTCTTTGACAGGTTGAAAATATTCTGAAGTACCTTTGACTTCAAAGTGATATTAATTCATGTTATTAATAACAATATCCATTTACAAAACAACAACCTTGAACTAGCACAAATATAGCTGCTTACATATATTGTCTGTTTTAATACTCACAGTGCAATAGGAATTATTATAGTTAGTGCCTGTTAGTGCTTAAAGGCAAGGACTCTGGAACCAAACAGTCTCAGTTCAAATCCTGGCTTCATTATGTGCTACCTGAGTAACCCTGGGCAAGTTATTTAATCTCTCTTTGCAATAGTTTTCTTATCTGTAAAATAGTGATTGTAATAATATAGATAGTAGCGCTATAATATTAAAATCTGAATAAGTTAACACATGCAAATGTAGTATAGCATAGTGATAATCAACTGATGTATATCTCTATTTAATCTTCACAACCACCCATTTTATATATGAAGAAACTGAGGCTCAAAGAGAATTAGTGCCTTGCTTAGGGTTTCTCAGGGAGAAATGAACAGAGTTAGACATGAATTTGATGTTGCTCAATTCTAAAGCCCCAAATTCTTATCAAAACAGAATACAATACTGACAACAAAGAAATATCAGGCCCAAATCATTTTATTTGCAAATTCAACCAAACACTTAAGGGATAAATATCAGTTATGCATAAACTCTACCAGAAAATAGAATAGGAGAGAACACTTCCTAACTCATTTTATGAAGTCAACATTACCCTGAACAAGTCCATACAAAGACATTACAAGAAAAGAAAAGCACAGAACAGTATTCCCCATGAGAATAGATACAAAAAATAAGTAAATCCAATCTAGGGATATATTAAAAAGGATAACACATAATAACCAAGTGGGGTTTATGCCAAAAATACAATGCTGATCCAACATTTAAAAATTAATCAATATAGTTCACCAGATCAGAACATTAGAGAAGGAAATCATACGAACATCTCAATAGTTGTATAAGAAGAATTTGAGAAAATTCAGTATCTATTCCTTTTAGCAAAGTGGAAAATAGACAGGCATTTCCTTAACCTGATAAAGGGCATCTATGAAAAACCTACAGCTAACTTTCTAGTTAATGTTAAAAGATTGAATGTCTTTCCCTTAAGATCAAAAAAACAAGGCTGGATGTTATCTTGACTTATGGTGACCATTTCACAGTATATAATAAATATCGAATCATTATGTTACACAGCTGAAACTAATACAATGTTGTAGGTCAATTATATCTCAATTAAAGCAAAGAAGAAAAATAAAAAAAGGTATAGCCATCTTGTTAATATATTGATAGATATTTTGAAGAGATTGTCATATAAGAACATTTTTAATGTGCCTTGAATTTTTCAAATAAATCAGAAAACATTTTCTCTTTCCTTTCAAAAAAAAAAGAAAGAAAGAAAACATACTAATTACAATACCATCATAGGAACAAATATCTAGGAATAATATGACAAAGGACATGAAAGACCTATGCAGGGAAAATTATAAAATTTTGTTACAGAGTCATTAAAGAAGATTAAAATTAATGGAGAGAAAGTCCAAATTCATGGATTGGGATTTTCAATATTATATAGATTTCATTCTTCCTAAACTAATTTATGTAATTCCAATCATATGTCTTCATATTTTGGGCAGAACTTCACAAATTGAGTATAAAATTCATATAGAAATAGAAACTGCCAAGAGGAGCCATGGAGTTTAATATAAAAGAGGACAAAGTTTTCTATAGTATATTAAGAATTATTACAAGGCTATAGTAATTAAGACAAGGTAGTATAAACTCAAGGATACAAAGAGAAAAAGGCAAGGATGTCCACTCTTACCATTCCTATTCAAGATTGTACTACACATCCAAGTAAGTACAATAATTGCATACAAATTTTTGTGTGAAGATAATTTTTTATTTCTCTTTGATAGATTCCTTGGAGTGGGATTACTGGATCCTATGATAAGTGTATGTTTAATTTCATAAAAAACTACCAAGCCAAAATATTTTCCATTGTGTTCTCACCAGAAATGTATGAGAGTTCTAGTTGCTTCTGCCTCCTCACCAGCATTTTAAGTTATCAGGGGTTTTTTAATTAGCCATTTTAACCAGTATGTAGTGATAGCTCAGTATAGCTTTCATTTGCATTTCCCAAATGACTAATGGTGCTGAACATTTTTTATATATTTATTTGCCATCTGTGTATCTTCTTTAGTGAAGTGCTTGTTCAAAGTTTGGCCCATTTTGTCATGGGGTTGTTTGTTTTCTTATTACTGAGCTTTCTTATTATTTGTATTATTGATACTAATTCTTTGTCAGATAGATGATCTACAAATATTTTCTCCTTGTCTTCAACTTGTTTTTTTCATCCTCTTAGTAATAACTTTCATAGAACAGAAGTTTTAAACATTAATGAAGTTCAATGAATTAATTTATATATATATTATGGTTTTTATGTTATAGTTTATTTTCATTTATTTATTTTACTCTGGCTGTGCTGGGTCTTCTTTTGGCAAGTGGGCCTCCCTAGTTGCAGTGTGTGGGCTTTCTAGTTGTGGTGTGTGGGCTCTAGAGCACGCAGGCTTACTTGCAGTATGTGGGATCTTAGTTCCTGACAAGGGATCAAACCTGGGCCGCCTGCATTGTGAGCACGGAGACTTAACCACTGGACCACCAGGGAAGTCCCTTGATGTTATAGTTAAGAAATATTTGCCTAGTCCAGGCTATTCTGCTGAAGAGGCCACATAGAGAAGAGGGGTCCTGGTGAATGAGAGGCCAAGTTCCAGACAAAAGCCAGAACTAATTGCCCATCATGTGAGTGAGCCTTCTTGGAAGTGGACTCCCAGGCCAAGTCAAGGCTTCAGATGATGCAGCCCTGGCTGACAGCTTGACTGAAGCCTCATGAGAGACCTTGAGCCAGAATCATCCAGCTAAGCTGCTGCTGGATTCCTGCCCCTTGAAATGGTGAGAAAATAAATGTTTGTTGTCTTAAGCCACTAAGCTTTGTGGTAATTGGTTACACAATAATGGATAATTAATACAACCACTATCACCTAGTCCAGGACACCACGAACTCTCATCCAGGCTACTGAACTATACTTTCTAAGCAGACTCCCCACAGCCATCACTACCCTCCAAAACATAATTCTCCATACCAGAGTCACAATGATCTTTGAAAGACCTAAAGCAGATATCACTACCTAAAGGTTAAAATTCTTTAAAGGCTTCTGATAGATACTAAGAATAAATACCAAACTCCTACCAGGCATAAAAGGCCATACATGATCTGGGTTTTCAGAAAGGTCTTTCTTGACCATACTATCAAAAACTCATCCCTGGGCTTCTCTGGTGGCGCAGTGGCTGGGAGTCCACCTGGCGATACAGGGGGCACGGGTTCGTGCCCCGGTCGGGGAGGATCCCGCGTGCCGCGGAGCGGCTGGGCCCATGGGCCATAGCCGCTGGGCCTGTGCATCTGGGGCCTGTGCTCCGCAGTGGGGGAGCACGCGTACTGCAAAAAAAAACAACAAAAAAAACCCAACTCATCCCTTTCCTCAATACTCTCCTATTATATTTATTTAATTCTTACTATCTTTCAATCTGAAATTACTTTCTTTGTTTTTATTTACGTAATATTCATTTACGTATTGGGGTCTGTAATTCCTAACCAGAATGCAAGATTCATGAGAGCAAAGATTTTGTGTGGTTTATCACTGTAGACAGATGGAGATGTATCTTTCGATACATATATAGACATATATGCACATGTCTGAGTATATTTATCTATCTGTCCTCTCGATACAGTAGTACTACTGACAAATGAGAGGGCTACACTCTACAAGGTGTTTTTAAGAACTATGCAAAAGCTAGATGGCTTGCTATAACCTTTCCATTTCTCTATAGTGCAATGGAGAAAACTGGTAGAAATAGCATAGTGTCAATATTTTTGGGAGCTCACTATAATTTTGGCATACATAAACTTTGACCAACTTACTATCTAAAATAATACTTTGACTTTTAGTTCTAATGCTACATAGAAATTATCCTGTTTCTATAAAAATGCCACTGATTTTGAAAGGCAAAAAACCAAGGAGTGGCACTCACAATGACTCTACTCACTCCAGTTAATTGAGATAATGGCAGAAACTTGGACAGCTGTCTGCAAAATCACTGATGGTCAAGAAGTACTCTTAAACAGGAAAAAATCTAATATTGTTTGGCTATTTAGAAAATTCTGGTAGCAGCATTAATGTTTTTATTACTCTTTCCACATCTGTGACCATATTTGGAGTGGAGGAAAAGGTTTTATTTCAGAAAGTGTGGCATAACAGCATTCATGTGCTAAAATAGAAATTTAAAAGTGACAACAGAAAACATTTTATATATAGCACATATTAAAAAGGGTAAAAACCCTCTCCTTTGGTAGAACAAATGATACCAAAAATGTTAAAGACTGTAGAATCTTTATGCTACAGCCTGAAGCTGTCAACTTTCAGATGGAAAAGATGTGTGGTTGAGACCCTAGATTCTTGCTCTGTTGTTTGCTATCTGTGCAACATTGGTCACATCACTCACTACTCTGTGTTCTCGAAAAAATGGCCTATAAACTTACTTCTTGCAGGGGTTGCTCAAATAAAACTATGACAATAGATGAGAAGCACTTGGAAATACTGCACAGATATAAAGTGTTCCCATTCTTCTCCACATGAGCTTTCATCCATCACATGTCTGTCAGAAGCTCCCAAGTTCACAGCCAAGACAGAAAGCCCTAGTCTTTGTCTGGGGATTCATCCCTAGCCCTATGAAGCACCTGCCTCTTCACACCCCATCTGGGATATCCCAAACCACAGATAACATCACATCTTCCCCACTTCCTAGGCTTGAAATCTCTGACACATCTCTCTTGCTCCTATACTTACTCACTCACCAGGTCTTCTATCTGAATTTCCAATTGTTTCTGTGATCACAGTTTAAATATGCCAGTAGCCCAGGCCCTCTCTACTCCTGCAATAACTCAGGTATACCTCAACCGAAAGCTTTTCCTTATAATCCATTCTACAAAGTATTTAACAGTGGAAAAATCTACCAACCCCTGCCTTCATCACAGTAGGTCCCCATTAAGTACCAGAAGGTCTCCTGATTACCATCCTTTATAAAGTTTCCAGCTGCCCTATCTGGCCTTCAAGATGGTACATGTACTCACTGATTCACTCAGTTGTCCAACAAGTATCCACTAAGTATATACTATGTTCCAGGTAACGGGCTAGGTACTAAAGATAAGATGGTAACCACATCAGAAACCATCCATATTGACACAACCCTTAGGACCAGTGGCAGAGATACACATTAAACCAAGACTCACACATATAAATGTAAATTTACAGTTAGGATAAGATCATTAAAGAACAGGTAGATATATGATATTATGAGAGGGTAATGTAAGGGACACAGCTGATTAGGAAAAGCTTCTGTGATAAAATGGTGGTTGAATGAATATATGAAGGAGGGCAGGTGTTAACTAGGTAAGAAAAGAAAGTGGAGAAGAGACTTCCATGCTGAGGAAGCTACATATACAAAGGTCCTGTGATCAAGGGAGCATGGTCCATTGAGGAACTGAGAAAAAGCCAGACTTGCCAGAGGGTAGAGAATCAGGGATAAAGGACTCTGCAGGCCATGCTCAGGTGACTGACCTCTCTCATTATCAGCCAATCTAAAATGTCCACTCCAACAAAGTATTGGCCTCACCCTTGTACCACACTTGATTATGAGCACCTGGGTGCCCTTAAGCCTGCCTTTTTCTTTGCCTGAAATGGCTTCCCTAAGGGAATACTATAAAGAGACTCGGTTAAAAGATGAACTCTAGAAGCAGACATGGTTCATCCCTGGCTCTGTCAACCAATTACTTGGGTGATTTAAGCAAGTTTCCTAACCTCTCTAAACTTCTTCATTGTCTGTAAAGATGGGAATGTGCTTTAGAGTATTGGATGAGATAAAGGATGTATTATCATAGTAAATAATCAAGAGATGTAGTTATGGGCAGTTTCTCCTATCCTTCAAAGCATAGCTAAAATTTGTGTCATTTTAAAATGTCTTCCCTGAGCAAAATAAAAACAAGGAGTGACTCTGACAATTTTAGGAAGTGATAAGTTAAGATCCCCATAATACTTGGCAATGACAGAAGATTCTGCTTGAGCATAACTATACAAGAAGCCAGAAGAAAGATGTCCACCTTGCAACCCCACTGCATCCACTATTCTGCCCTTTCCTTCTGCTTCAGTAAATGCAGAGGTAACCTTCAACTTTCATAGCAATGGAATGATCAGTAACATCCTGTCAGTGTAGGGCTGCACAGGGGATGAGAAGTGTTTCCCAGAAAGATGCTCAGAAAGTTTTCCTCAGAAAATCCCTGTCCCACTGGCACATCTGCCTCTGTAGATCATGCAGATTTCTAATCCCTACCCCCAAAACTTCCCTCTGACCTTCCTCCAAATGAAGTACAGCTGATATTTACAATATTATTTCTAATTCAACAAGTGAAAGTCTAATCAAGTCTAAAATGGAATTCCCTAAAATCCAGAAAATAGTTAACAAAATGGCAATAAGAACATACCTATCCATAATTACTTTAAATGTAAATAGAATAAATGTTCCAATCAAAAGACACAGAATGGCTGAATGGAAACAAAAACAAGACTCACGTATATGCTGCCTATAACAGACTCACTTCAGACCTAAAGACACACACAGACTGAAAGTGAGGGGATATAAAAAGATATTCCATGCAAGTGGAAATGAAAAAAAAAAAGCAGAGGAAGCAATATTGATATTAGACAAAATAGACTTTAAAACAAAGATTTGTAACAAGAGACAAAGAAGGACATTACATAATGAGAAAAGGATCAATTCAACAAGAGAATATATACTTATGTATACATATGTATATACATATCCAACATAGGAGCACCTAAATATATAAAGCATATATTAGCAGACATAAAGGTAGAAATTGACAGTAACACAATAATAGTGGGGGACTTTAACACCCCACTTACATCAGTGGACAGATCATCCATACATAAAATCAGTAAGGTCTTAATGACGCATTATACCAGCAATCTGGTATAGATTAGATATATTAATCTGTATATTAATAGATATATACAAAACATTCCAACCAAAAAAAGCAGAATACACATTCTTTTCAAGTGCACATGGAATATTCTCCAGGATAGATCACGTGCTAGCCCACAAACCACGTCTCAATAAATTTAAGAAGATTGAAATCACATAATGCATCTTTTCTGACCACAATGGTATGAGACTAGACATCAACTACTAAAAAAGAAAAAAAACTGTACAAAACAGAAACACGTGGAGTCCAAACAATATGCTACTAAACATCTGATGGGTCAGTGAAAAAAATCAAAGAGAAAAAAAAAAAACCTTGAGACAAATGGAAATGGAAACACAACAATCCAAAATCTATGAGATACAGCAAAAGCAGTTCTAAAAGCAATACAAGTCTGTCTCAGAAAATAAGAAAAACCCTAAAACAAAATCTAATCTTACACCTAAAAGAACTAGGAAAAAAAAACCAAAAACAAGCAAAACCCGAAGTTAGAAGAATGAAAAAAATATTACAGATCAGAGTGGAAATAAGTGAAATAGAGACTAAATACACAACACAAAAAAAATCAATGAAATAAAGAGTTGGTTCTTTGAAAAGATAAACAAAATCGATAAACCTTTAGACAGACTCATCAAGAAAAAAGGGAGAGCACCCAAATAAATAAAATCAGAAATGAAAGAGAAGTTACACTTGACACCACAGAAATAAAAGAACCATAAGAGATAACAATGAACAATTACATGTCAATAATATGGGTAACCTAAAAGAAATGGATAAATTTCTAGAAACATACAATCTCCCAAGACTAAACCAGGAAGAAATAGAAAATATGAACAGGCCAATTACCAGTAAGGAAATTGAATCAGTAATAATAATAATAATAAAAACTTTGAACAAACTAAATTCCAGGACCAGACAGCTTCACAGGTGAATTCTATAAAATATTTAAAGAAGAATTAACGCCTATCCTTTCCAAATTATTCCAAAAAATTAAAGAGGAAAAAAATACTTCTGAACTCATTCTATAAGGCCAGAATCAACCTGATACCAAAATCAGACAAATACATCACACACACACACACAATTTACAGGTCAGTATCACTGATAAATATAGATGCAAAAATTTTCAACAAAATATTAACAAACTGAAGTGAACAATACGTTAAAAGGATCATACACCATGATCAAGTGGGATTTATCCCAGGGATGCAAGGATGGCTCAACATCCACAAATCAAGCAATATCATACAACACATTAGCAAACTGAAAAATAAAAATCATATGATCATCTTAATAGACGCAGAAAAAGCTTCTGACAAAATTCAACATCCACTTATGATAAAAACTCTCAACAAAGTGGGTACAGAGGGAACATACCTCAACATAATAAAGACTATATATGACCTTTATTTACTTTCATCATTTACTCAATGATGAAAAGTTGAAAGAATTTCCTCTAAGATCAGGAACAAGACAGAATGCCCACTCTTGCCACTTTTATTCAACATAGCATTGGAACTCCTAGTTATATCAATCAGACAAGAAAAAGAAATAAAAGGAATCCAAATTGGAAAGGAAGAAGTAAAACTCACTGTTTGCAGGTGACATGATACTATATATACAAAATCCTAAAGATGCTACCAAAACTATTAGAACTAATAAATGAATTGAGTAAAGTTGCAGAATACAAAATTAATATACAGAAGTCCATTGCATGCTTTACATTAACAACAAACGATCAGAAACAGAAATTAAGAAAACAATTCCATTTACAATTGCATCAAAAAAGAATAAAATACATAGGAATACACCTAACCAAAGACCTAAAAGACTTGTACTCAGAAAACTATAATACACTGATGAAGAAAATTGAAGACGACACAAACAAATGGAAAGATACACCGTGCTCATGTATTGGAAGAATTAATATTGCTAAAATGACCATATTACCCAAGGACATCTACAGATTCAATCCAATCCCTGTCAAAATACCAAAGCCATTTTTCACAGAACTAGAACAAATAATTCTAATTTCTATGGAAATTAGACCCTGAATAGCCAAGGCATCTTGAGAAAAAAAGGACAAAGCTGGAGGTATCATGCTCCCTGATTTCAAACTATCCTACAAAACTACAGCTATCAAAACAGTATGGTACTGACACAAAAACAAACACATAAGTAAATGAAACAGAATAGAGAGCCCAGAAATAAACTCATGCTTATGTGGTGAATTAATCTATGACCAAGGTAAGATTATAAAATGGGGCAAAGACAGCCTCTTCAATAAATGGTGTTGGGAAAGCTGAACAGCTACATGCAAAAGAATCAAACTGGACTACTTTCTCACACCATGCAAAAAAATAAATTCAAGATGGATTAAAGACTTAAATGAAACCATAAATTTGCTCGGAGAAAACAGGCATTGTTTGGCATTGACATTGGTCTTAGGATTTTTTTTTATATGTCTCCTCAAACAAGGGAAATAAAAGCAAAAATAAATTGAACTACATCAAACTAAAAATCTTTTGCACAGCTATAGGAGATACCAAGAAAATGAAAAGGCTGCCCACTGAATGGGAGAAGATATTTTAAAATGACATATAAATATATAAACAGCCATACAACTCAACATAAAAAAGAAAACTGATTAGAAAATGGGCAGAGGACCTGAACAGACATTTTTCCAAAGAAGACATACAGCTGGCCAACAGACACATGAAAAAATGCTCAACATCACTAATCATCAGGGAAATGCTAACCCAAAACACAGTAAGATATCACCTCATACCTGTCAGAATGGCTATTATCAAAAAGACCACAAATAACAAATGTTGGATGTAGAGAAAAGGGAACCCTTGTGTACTATTGATAGGATTGTAAATTAGTACTGCCACTATGGAAACAGTATGGAGGTTCTTCAAAAAATTAAGAATAGAACTACGATACAATCCAGCAATTTCACTTCTGAGTATTACCCAAAGAAAACAAAAACACTAACTCAAAAATATATATGCACCCTTATGTTCACTGAAGCATTGTTTACAATAGCCAAGATATGAAAGCAACCTAAGTGCTCATCAAGAGGTGACTGGATAAAGACAGTGTGATATATACATATATATATATATATATAAATACACACACACACACACACACAGTGGAATATTACTCAGCCTTAGAGGGCATTATGCTTAGTGAAGTAAGTCAGGCAAAGACAAATACCATAGGATTGTACTTATATATGGAATCTAAAAATCAAAACAAACAAAACAAATGATAACAAACACATAGATAAAGAGAACAAATGTATATGGCCTGCCACTGTTTGTGGCATGATTCAAGAATCTAAAAGGCTCCAATGCCTTCATTACACTTAGGAGGGTAGGCAAACTGATCAGAAAATCAGATGTGTAGTACCATACATTGCTGAATTAGTCTCTGTAAAAACAGACACTCCCACCTACTCTCAATGCTGCTTCAGAGAACACACTTTGGAAATCTCCCAGAATAAAAATAATGTGTCCAGAACACATCAGATTCTACTTCTTATATTAAACATTTTCTCAAAGAACTAAATTATATCCCAATATGCCCATATGAAAACACACACTAAAATAATCTCTACTTTATTATCTTTCATCTTTGGTGCTTTTATATGGACATATAAATCCAAAACTCCTGATTAACCCAACATTGGAAAGTCTTTATTTCTAAGTTTTTCCTAAAGTGGTAAAGATTTGGTGCCTCCATATTCTCTCACCCAGCCTATTGTCTCACCAGAAGAGACTAACCACCAGCGTTAGGAACTCACCCTGCTGTGACTTTCTCCCAATTACTATTCTCATCTTTTCCTCAAGGCAACTGCTATTCAAATCTCAGAATTGCAGAATGACCCACTAATGGTCATAAAATCAATAATCTTAAAATTTTTTTAGAAGTTGGATTTGACTGAATTTGCTTCAATACTTCTTCATGGCAATATAAGGAAACTGTGGTGGACTTGACAGAAAACATTCTTGTTTTTTAGTAACATGAGGGTGACATGAGAGAAATTCCAGAAATTCTGTGGCTACCCTTTCAACAAAAGATGCTATGAGGGTATGCAATACAAGTGACTCAATATTCTGTAGACCTTTGAGAGCACTCAAGTTCTGTGTCAGCTCAAACTCGTATAGACACTAAATCTGATTAATAGGAAATAAACCACAGAACAGGCTCAAAACAAGAACAGGTCAAGAGACCTAACTAATTCATTTTTCCTCTAATGACACAGATTTCTCAGCCACAGTTGAGCCAACCAACAATAATTAAAATCCTCTAATCCTTTAGAAACATTTAAAATGCCAGAGATTCTTCAATAGCAAGACAGGTCTAATTTGATTTCTCAAATTTTGGTGGCATTCAGAAAGTAAAATCTTTCCTTTAGACAACTTTGGGTTACACTGTTTGCTGAGATGATAGTGGGAACTGCTTGTATCTTTCCCCATTTATGGACCTGCTTTCCACCTTAATCCCCAATTCCTCTAGCATTAAAGCACTCTGCTTAGGCGATCTTGGCTATCGTATCAAGATCTCAAAATTCATTCATTCACTTGTTCATTCATTCTTCTATCTATTTATTCAACAAATATTTATTAAATGCTTTGAGAGGAACAAAGTCAAGGAAATTGGTTTCCCTTACCTCAAGGAGGGATTGGCAATAAACCAATGTCTTATGTGCAATGAGCGAGGCCAGGCCAGTGTACTAAGGGAGCCCAGACTCAGAACCTATTGGATGTGGACATCGAAGATGCCACCTGGTGGAGTGGCATTAGAAGTGAGTAGCAGCAGGGCATTCTGGACAGAGAGAGCAACACTTTGGAAGCCACAGAGCAATACAACCACAGACTGGCTCTATTCAGGAAACAGAAATCTGTCCCATGAGTCCAGAGCAAAAGGCAAGGAGAGATCAGGAGGAAAGGGCCTTGGGTGCCCTAGGGAATCTAAACTCTATCTTAAATGTCATGGGGAGCTACTTGAAGAATTTTAACCAGGAAAAGCCTATAATCGCATTTCTAACTTAGCATGTTAGAAATCTCACACCTTAAATTTCCTCACCTAATTCTCTGTCAATGGTGTCACAATCCTCATAAACTCAGACTCTTTCTCAACTGTTGTCACACCTCATTAACTGGCTAGCAACCTTTTTAACTCTGGGTCCCAAATAACTGCTGAGTACAATCCTTCTGCCATATCCTTTTCTTCTGCTGCCATAGGTAAAACTTACACGTCTTTACGGAAAATTGCAAGAGCTTTAGCGGCAAATACCACAGACTAGCTCTCCAAAAGCCATTGACCACCCCCACCTCCCTTTCCCATCTCCAGCTGTACAGGCTGGGAGCTCACCTAGAGAGTCTCCCTTACAGTCAGGGGTGGTTGCATGAGTTCGCTTTGGCCAAAATAATGTAATAAGTCTAACAGGAATTCCTGTGAAAGACCCCTGTGAAAGATTTTCTTCTATGATAAAAGGAGTAACTATTCAAAAAGAAGAATCTGATTTTTCACCCTAGCTGCCACCCTGATTCCTGTCTTTGGATTTGGTAATAATGCCTGGAGCTCTGGCCAATCTGCTGAAGAAAATGGAGAGAAAGGACAGAAAAACCTAGATTGTAGCTGACCTCCTTGAGCTGCTGAACCAGTCCTGGCACTGCTCACCTCCACTCCCTTTGTTATGAGATAACGACGTGTCCTCGTGTATTAAACCATTGGCATCCTGGCTTTTTGCACCCAAATATATCCAAACCGATCCACCTCCTATACTGGGGATCTGTCTCCAGTCGTTCTCCACGGTGCCCCCTCACCTGCCATCACAATGATCTCTCCAACCCAAATCTGATCACATAGTTTTCAGTCTGAAATCTTGAAGCTAAATCTCTGAACAGATGTCAGAGTCCCAGCTCTCACCCACCAAAGCCTCTACTGAGCATCTTGCTAGCCCCTCGGCATGCTGTACTGCTTTGGGTCTCTAATCCTTTGCATTTGCTGTACCCCTACCTGAAACGCTGTCACCTGTCCTGCCCAGCTCCTCACCAGAAGGCTCCCCCAGGCGGAATTAGTCACATTTTCTCCTGTGCGTGATAGTTGTGGAAGACTATATAACTGCTCACCCACATTCTTTCTGGGGAAGGAACATATCCTCACCCTGGTGAACTTGGCTTGCTTTGACCAATGAATTCTGAGCAGAAGTAATATCTGAAACTTTAGGGCAGAGCTTTGAGAGCTGAGGTATGGTTTGCCATGCTCTCTCTTCCCTACCTCTGATGTGGAAGCAGGTATGGAGGTCTTCAGCCAGCCTGATCTCTGAGCACAGCTCCCTTACTGACCTACAATGCTCATGTATTATGAACAAGATAGAGACCTTGCTGTTTTAAGCCATGGTGGACAGACTTTTTCTATAATGGGGCAGATGATAAATATTTAAGCGTTGGGGCCATATATGGTAACTGCCATATATTCTTCCTTTTAACACCATTTAAAAATGTAAAACCCTCTTAACTCACAGGACATAAGAAGACAGGCCACAGCTGGATTTGTCCCACAGGCTGTAGTTTGCCACTGTTTTAAGCTGCTGAGACTTTCACATTACTTATTACTACAGCATAACATGTCCCATCCTAATATATTTTGTATAGACAATACTCTAGGCTTTATCACCCTGTAATACAACTATAAGCTCCATGAAGATAGTGATCATGTCTGGAATGCTTGCCTTGTTCACCACAGGATACGGCAGCTCAGAAAATAATTGCTGAGTGAAGAACTGAAAGTCCTTCCCATAAGACTCAGGGGACAGAGACCATGGCTTTCATCTTCTACCCACCCCCACATGTCTAGCATACAATGGCATTTGATGAGCATTTGAGCCTTTGATAAATGTTCCATTGACTTGAGTATGCCCTTGTTATTACCAGTAGCAACAGCCACATGTCATTGGAGAAACATCTAGAAATATGCACGGCCTGTTTGGTTGCAGGATGAACATGTGACCTCTTGAGTCATGCGCCAAAGCCCATGTCTGAAATCTATTACCTATAGCTTAATGAGTTTTGTTTTTTCCTTTTTCTTCCTTTTATATTTTGGAGCAGGGAAGAAAAGGGAGCATGCAGGTTTTACATTAAAATGTGTATTTGAAAAGCCAAGAAATGTGAAATGGTGGGTTCAGAGGCAAGTTCCCTTTCAGCAGATTCTCTCCTACTTGGCAGCAGGCAGCTGGCAGCATTTAGGGCCAACTTTGTGCTTCACCTGGTGTGTCCCTGAGTCAGGGTCTGCTCCCTTGTGTGGCCTCCAAGTCTGTAAATATACTCAGGGGCGAGATCTGGGCATGTTTCATGGCCCAAATCATTGAAAAATCCAATCTTTTAAATGTAAACATATTTAGACATTAAATTAGATACAATTTGTAAAACTACACATACCCAAATATGTTATTACTTTCTTCTGCCTCATGAAGGCAAACTCCACTTGCTATATAAATAATTGCAAACCAAGCTCAATCTTAAATCATCTCATTCACCTACATTGAGAAAAAAGAGGAGAAGAAGGCAACTTTAGTTTTTCTACAACTCTTTTTTCTGGTCATATTTTCAATATATTTTGTCTCATGCATCTTAAACATCACTTGGTAATTCTGTGCTTCTTTTCTGGGAGTAAATAAACCTAGCAAAAGAAAAGAGAAAAATAAAATACGACACAGTTGTCCCTCTTTGGTGATATGCTTTCACGTGTGTACCATGACCTATTTTTATAGGCTTTATGAATTGTAACTTTATTTAAACCTCTCAAATTATGGGAATTTTATACATTTGGTTTCAAATTAATGCTGTAAGATTTTAATTTAACGATAACCCTTCTTAGAAACAAGAGTCTCTAATGTCCATATTTATATCAATAGTGATAAACACTGAAAAACATATTTCATCACTATATTTTATTTTAAATATTTTTAAATAGTGATGTCAGTTCTCTATGGATTATCTTCATAGTCATAAAATCATTTTATACTCATTGAAAATAATGGCAGCCCATTTATGTCCTGCAAATAATTACTTTAGTGGAGAGAAACTGAACTAGGATAAAATTCTGTTCTGAGATTTATCACTGCTTCTTTATTTGAAACTAGAAAAATATTGCCTCACCTAAAGCTAAAAAGTCTAAAAAATTGAAAATAATTTTTAAATTAATAACACTTAAGTATAAGCCTAATAAATAGTAATAAGAATAAGGTTAGGCAGACTTGCAATGAGGGGCAGGACAAAGAAAAAAAATTAAGGTTTTATTATTTTTGTAAAACAAAGTAACTTTTTCTAGGGAATCCTTTACAATTTGAGTGTGAGTAAAGTATAAGTATATTTATTAAAGTTATAGAGTAAACAAGGGAAGTGGGGTATTTTGTTAAGTTCAATGTGTGGACTTAATAATGTAACTAGCCTGCCCATTTTGGGTTAAAGGATGGACTGGCTTATGTGTTTATCTCCTCTAGCTCTCAAAACCTTGCTAAAGTGAAGGGAAAGGAATTTTCCTTGAAAAGATACCCACAGGAACAATGAGATGTGACAACAGAGGATGATATATTCCAATGAATTTTTGGAAGATGGGAAGTAGAGGAAGGATGGTACACAGCAGGCGTCTTAACCCATGTGCCTGAGAATAGAAAGGCCAAAAGGGTGCTGCCCAAGGCAGAACTGAAGTACAAATCAAGTCCCCAGGTCCTGTCCCATACTCACACATGGTGCTACCAGTAAATTGAGTTCTCTTTGTCACTAGAAGAAAAATAGACATTTATTTTGCAAAGAAACTGAACCAGAAAAGCACCAAGCAGAGTGAGGCTGAACTCATGGGCATTCAGTGAAAATCTATCAACTGAACGTTGCTCCCTGAGACCTCTTCATCCACACTGCTCCCAGAATGACAGCAGACAGAAGGACATCATCTCAGGCAAGATATTGGGAGTGCATTATCTGGAAAAAGTTTAAGCAATGACATTGGGGGTCTCCTAAGGAAATTTTTCACTGTGCTCTAAAGTCCACCAGATGACACCCTTAACTGGAACACACAGCCTTTTTAATATCTTTCTCACAAGTATTAAGGGCCAGCTTAGATCAACAGACGTTTGAGGAAAATCTCCAACAGGAAATAGAGAGCACATGAACCAGGGGAAAAAAAAACCAAAGATGGATCCAAAAGATACAGAAACAATTCAGGGTGTGGAAGAGAAAAGTCTATATTATACTGAGAGAGAATAAAATCAAGATTCCATGAAAATGGAATAAGGAACAAGATGAAATTTGAGGGGATTAAAAATATATTAATCAAAATTAAATATTCAATATAATCACTAGAAAATAAAGTTATAGAAATAACTCTAAAGTACAAAGAGCTGAAAACTAAGAGAACAATTATTTTAAAAATTAGACTACAGCAAGTCCCCGACATACAAATGGGTCCTGTTCTGAAGTGCATTCATAAGTCCAATTTGTTCGTAAGTCCAACAAAGTTAGCCTAGGTACCCAACTAACACAATTGACTATAGAGTACTGTACTGTAATAGGTTTATAATACTTTTCACACAAATAATACATAAAAAACAAACACAAAAAATAAAGGAAACATTTTTAATCTTACAGTATAGTACCTTGAAAAGTGCAGTACAACAGCTGGCATATAGGGGCTGGCAAGTGACCAGGCAAGAAGAGATACTGACTGGAGGAGGGAGAGGAGGCGGGAGATGGTAGAGCTGAAGGGTCGTCAGCAATAAGAGATGGAGGGCAAGCTGCAATTTTACTCACACCTGACATTGGTGGAAGGCACGTTCACATCTTTGAAAGTTCACAACTTGAAGGATCGTACATAAGGGACTTATGTATTTAGAATATACAACATCTAAGAATAATAGGAATTCTAGAATAGGAAACACAGAAAGCAGATGGAAGAAAAGTAGTGAAAAAACAGTGCAGGAAAATTTCCCAGGAGTGAAGTTTTAAGTCTCCAGATTGAAGAGCAGACCTAGTTTCAGACACACTGAGTGAAAAGAGACCCATCCAAAGCAGTGGATAAAGTGAGCGTCCTAAAAGTTTCCAGAGACATAAAACAACTCATGTATCAAGAAACAGGAATTAGAATACCATTGGATTTTCTAACAGCAAAATGGGATACTAGAAGACTGGAGTAATGCCTTCAAAATTTGGAAGGATAATCATGTTCTTCTGAGAATATTACACCTAGCCAAACTAACAACCAAATATGAGGGTCCCTCAAAAATATTTTGTGACATATAAGCATCTAAAAATTAAAACTTCCAGTGGTGTTGGGAAAACTGGACAGCCACATGCAAAAGAATGAAACTGGACTGCTATCTTATACCATACACAAAAGTTAAGTCAAAATGGATTAAAGACTTGCATGTAAGACCCAAAACCATAAAACTCCTAGAAGAAAACGTAGGCTCCTTGACATTGATCTTGGCAATGATTTTTAGAATTGACACCCAAAGCAAAGCAACTAAAGCAACTAAAGCAAAAATACACAAGTGGGACTTCATCAAACTTCATCAAACTTCTGCACAGGAAAGAAAACCATTAACAAAATAAAAAGGCAAGCTACTGAATGGGAGAAAAGATTTGCAAATCACATCAAATACAGGGTCAATGTTGAAAATATATAAAGAACTCATACAACTCTGTAGCAAAAACAAAAAAATCCCAAAAACAGTCTGATTGAAAAATGGGCAGATCTGAATAGATATTTTCCCAAAGAAGACATACGATGGCCAACAGGTACATGATAAGATGTTCAATATTCCTAATCATCAAGGAAATACGAATCACAACCACATGAGATATATCACTTCACACCTGTTAGAATGGCTATCATCAAAAAGGCAAAAAACAAAAAAAAACAAGCATTGGTGAGGATGTGAAGGAAAGGGAACCCTTGTGCACTGTTGGTAGGAATGTAAATTCATACAACCACCTTGGAAAACCTATGGAGGTTCCTAAAAATATTAACAATAAAACTATCATAGATCTAGCAATTCCACTTCTGGGTATTTATCCAAAGAAAACAAAAATATTAATTTGAAAAGAGTTAGTTGCAGCATTACTTAAAATAGCCAAGATATGGAAGCAACCTAAGAGCTATCATAAATGAGTGAAAAAAAAAATGTGAAATGTATGTGTATATATGTATCTATATCTACATATATTTATTCATATGTATATATGCATTATACACACATATATATACATGTATACACATACATACATACATATATGATTCAGCCATAAAAAAGAATGAAATCTTGCCACTTGCAGTAACATGGATGGACCCTGAAGGCATTATACTAAGTGAAATAAGTCAAAGATATACTGCATAATCTCACTTATATGTGGACGGTAAAAACCAAACAAACAACCCCCCCAAAAAAAACCAATGGAGGCACTTCTCACACACTCCAGTTGTGGCAGCCTTATTCCTCCCTGGCCTGAGTGAGCAAGTGTGCTCCAAGCAGCTGCTGCTTTCATTCTCTCTTGCCTGGGCAGGGAACAGACGCCTGAGGGCAGCCCACATGCAGAGGTGAGGCCAACACCAAAGCTGAGCCCCAGGGGCGGTGCGAATAAGGAAGAGGAATGGAAATCTCTCTGTGCAGCTGCACAAGCTGTGGATTAAATCCCCATGATCAGCTTGGTAAACCCTGTGTCTATGGAATGTCTAAGGGACAATGAGTGCTCCCACAACTGAGACCAGTCTAGCTCTAGCAGCTGTGGACTTTGGGGGCAAGTACACATAGGAGTCGGGCCAAGTCAGAGGCTGAGCTGGCCCCACAGTGCCCATAGCGGGTCCAGAGACCTACCTAGAGGTATTGGAAGGCCTCCTGGGGAGGTGGGGTTGGCTGTGGCTCATGGTGGGGGCAAGGACACTAACAGCTGAGGCCCCAGGAAAATATTATTATTACTGTTATTTTTTGTTTTGTTCTGTTGTTGTTATTGTTTTTATTTTTTCTTTATAAACATTTTTTAATATATTTTTTATTTTTCTACTTTTACTTTACTTTTTGTTATTTTGTGTTTTTTTTCTTGTTTTTGTTTTGTTTTTAGATATAAACATTTTTGATCATTTTTGTGTTTTACATTTTCTTTGCTTTTTTTTTTTAGTTTGCTTTCTGCTTTTGTTTTGCTTTTTGTTTTTGTTAGTTTTGTTTTTATTGTTCATTTTCACTTTGGGGTTGTTTTGTTTGTTTGGTTGTTTTCTTGATTTTAGTTTTCTTTTTTTTTTCCTCTTTGTTTTTATCATTTGTCTTGTGTTTTGTTTGTCTGTCTTCTTTTCCTTTTTTTTTTCTTCTTCTTTTTTTTTTTTGCGGTACACGGGCCTCTCACTGTTGTGGCCTCTCCCGTTGCGGACCACAGGCTCTGGACGCGCAAGCTCAGCAGCCATAGCTCACGGACCCAGCTGCTCTGCGGCATGTGGGATCTTCCCGGACCGGGGCACGAACCCATGTCCCCTGCATCAGCAGGTGTACTCTCAACCACTGTGCCACCAGGGAAGCCCTCCTTTTTTTTTTTTTTTGCTGTGCCACTTGCCCTGTGGGGTCTTGGTTCCCTGGCCATGGGTCAGGCCTGAGCCTCTGGGGTGGGAGTCCAGGACACTGGACCACCAGAGAATTCCAGGCCCCAGGGAATATTAATTGACATGAGCTCTCCTGGAGGTCTCCATCTAGATACCAAGACCCAGCTCCACCCAACTGCTTGCAGGCTCCAGTGTGTATACAAATATCAAATCATTATGCTGTTCACCTGAAACTAATATAATGTTATATGTCACTTATACTTCAAAAATTTCTAAATAAGAAAATTTTTTAAAGTAAAAATTATAACTTCCAAAGCACTTTTTCCTAGGAAAGTACTAGAAGATACACTTTGGCAAAATAGGGGAGTTAAAAAAGAAAGAGAAAGAGACAGGATGTAGGAAATAGAGACTCTGATCAGAAAAGGAGCATGGGAATTCCCTGGTGGTCTAGTGGTTAGGATTTAGTGCTTTCACTGCGGTAGCCCAGGTTCAATCCCTGGTCAGGGAACTGAGATCCCACAAGCCACACAGTGTGGCCAAATTAAAAAAAAAAAAAAGGAGCACGAAAGTTCCAGGACAATGGCTGTGCAGCAGACCTAAAGTCAAACCCGGTCTACATTACAGCAAAGAGGTGTAGGAAATGGGTGTCCAGGAAAAAAAAAACTGAGAGTAACTGTCATGTTTGATCATGTGGAAACAGTACAGAGAGGGCTTTTATAATCCTTTTAGAAGATTTGGGAAGAAGAAATAAAAGGTACACAGAAAACTAGGAAAATAAACAAGAAGGCAATTATTAACTCTAGAAAAAACAAAAGGTCTATAAGGAAGGAGAGGTAATCAACATTGAACAATAATTACACAGTAGTAATAATGTAAATACTGAATGCTGATTTAACCCCAAATTGTGCTATAAGTGTATTGCAGGATGGCAGATGGGGACAAAGAAAAAATAAGAAAATTGAATCTTCAACTATCACAATGGAAAGCCAGATACCAGAAGAAAGAGCTAAAAAGACTGAAAAGTGATTGTTTTAGGGAAATGGAACTGGGGGTTGCAAAGAGGTAGGCTTTTCTTTATAAGATTTTTAGCACTATTTTATTTTGTAAGCCATTTTTATGTGTGCTACTGGTTAAAGAAAATAAATATAAAAATTACTTAAAATAAGTTTAGAAAGAAAATAAATCAGGCTACTACAATAAAAGATTAATCTCAATGTATTTAAATGTAACCAAAGGAAATGACTGCAGCTAATCTTAGTAAGAAAATGGAATGTGGGGTTGGCTATTACTCAGAAAATATGACCTGAATAGTCATCTTAGAAGGATTAAACAGATCTATTAAACTATTAAACAAATCTATTTAATACTATTTAAAATTATATATACTGTTTGCTATGAAATTCAAACACACAATTTATAATAATCCTTATTAACTTATAAATTAAAATATCTACAAGCATATAAATAGTATTAAGGAAACACAAGTGTAATTTATAAAAAGTAAAAAGCTTATGATGAACAAAATTATGATTAACTTCTAATGATTAAGCAAATGTGTATCTGAGATGAAGAGTCACAATTATTTGGTCTCATCTCACATTTCACAAAGCACTGGCTTGAAATATTTCCAAGTAACTTTGCATTGAAGGTTATCAATAAAACTTCTGTTTTAGGATATTTTTTATTTTTTAAACTGATATAACATGTTCTACTCTAAAAAATCTGGACAGTGAATCTAATCGTTGTTACTGAGGATGTGGTTATGGGTAAATGTGTACATTTGGAATTGCCTTCATGAGGAATCAGATTCTTCCCAAACTAAGAGACTCAGCTTTAAAATGTTGTCAAATGTCTTTCACATCAATAAAATTTAGGGCAGTGGCCTCCAAAGCTGGGTGCCTAAGGCAATCCACTGGCGGGTGGGGGTGGGGTGAAAAATATCAACACCCCTATTTTGAATTTTAATGTACCCCTTTATAGTTTATTTCTGTTGACTGTATGTACCATAGAATAATTATACAGTGATATGTGTACAGAATTCATAAATAAGCATACATATTGATATACTAGAGTGTATTATCAAAAGAATTTACTAATGGAATTTCATGATCACAAATATTTGCAGACCACTGATTTAGAGATGTCTCCCTACTTACAGTTGGCAAACCATTAATAGTCCATGGGAGTAACTTAAGTGTTCGTGAGTGAAGAGGGCAGGAGAAAGCTAATATATCGCTCTAAGCTAAAAAGTTCATTTAACTTATGATTAAGAATTAGACAACTTACCTGCTACAGTTGAAAATATTGTGATAAAAAGTGAAAATGTTGAAGTATACAAATGGCTGGATTTTTTACAGCCCTTGATATGTACATTTGTCACCCATATGTCACAGACTATATTAAAATAGTTCAACAATGTGCTCATGTGGTGGTTCTAAAAGGCTTTGTTGATGAAGAAGTGTTCTACAGAAAGGAAAAAACCTAGAAACCATTGATTTAGGAATTAAATGCCCAAGCAATCTAAGAGTATTTTATTCTCTCATATAGGCAAAATACAACTCAGTCATCAAGAACTACACTAGTCACTGTCCAATACAGTATCCATAGTCACATAGGGATATTTAAATTAACTAAAATTTGATAGAATTTAAAATTCATATCCTCAGGCACATAGGCTATCAGACACATTTCAAGTGCCTGATAGCCACATGTGGCCAGTGGCTGCCATACCAGACAGTGCAGACAGAGAACATGCCATTCAGTGCAGAAAGTTCTATCGAACAACTCTGCCCTAGAATAATATTCAGAGACTCTCAAGTTGAAAATTTTCAGATTTTTATACTTACTAACTGTTACTCTGTCCTTATCCCCCAACATAATGTTGTTTGGCGTCAGGTCTCTATGGATGATCCTCTTCTCCTTGTGTAAGTACCGAAGAGCTAGGCACAGCTTCAAACAGCAAAGAACAAACAAATGTTATTTCCCCTATATATACAGATAAGACAGCCACTCATGATCACTACACACAATTCTAGGAAATCAGCTCAGAAGTTTACTGTTTCATAGAAAAAGTTAATGAAGATAAAAGATACCTGTATAAATATTTTCCATAGTCTCTCTTCAGCAAAATGATGTTGTTTTTCCTTCAAAGAACTGAAATGCTCTCCAAGAGGGGCCCCTTCTATAAGCTCCATAACTATATACAACCTATCATCTATATAAAAAACAAGAAAAGGTAATAGAAATAAATTCAATATAGACATTTTGAAAAAACTTATGAACTAGAATCCAAGTTTCCCAATGGGTGTTCAGGGCACAACACAAAAGAGTTAGAGACATGGACCCAATCAGCTCTGGAGGGGCTGGGGGCGAGGGGGTCTTGGGGACAACCGGAGCCCAGCAACAGTCTCTTTCAGCTACAGGCAACCTCCTAGCATAAGTTTACGCTGGCAAACTTTATCATTTTCTATGTACACCAGGATGTGGAAGGGTTGAGAGGCACCAGAGAGAGCAAGTAAATGATCCCAAATCATGGAGGATTCCCTGAAGAACAGGTAAACCCAGCTTTCCTCTCAATGGTCTAAAATTTACCCTTAAATCAAGCCAGACATTCAGACATTAAACTGCACTGTTCTTCAGTCTCGTAGATTTACCTTACAGTATTTTACAATGAAATCATACCGTGGTTTAGCAATGACCCCACTGGATATACCACCCATGATGGAAATTTCTGTGATGCCAGCTCAAGAGCTGAGAAAGCTGGCCTCCTCCAGATTTCAGCTCATGGATCCCAGGAACCTCACATAACTGACTGGGTTTGTCTTTTTGCTTTGGATGCCAAGAAACAGAAGTAAATTCTACTTTCTCCTCCAAAGTCAATATGTAACTATTAACAACAGTATGTGATATGTATCTTTTGTAATGTTTTGGATGTATGTAAAATATGTATATATACAACATTTACAAAAATGAAGCCACACCATACATATTCTGCAACTTATACTTTTTTCATTCAACATTCTTATATGTTCGTCAGTACACACAGACCCACACCATTCTTTCTGTTGGTTACATAGTATTCCACAATACAGATGTATCATAATTTATTTAATCATTCTCCTAAAGATTGACATTTATATTGTTTCCAATTCTTCATAATCCCAAGAAATATTTACTGTATGTACTAATCTTGCCCCTAACATTAATTTTCTCACCTTTTATTTCCTTTTATCATGATTTCTTAATCTATTTTATCTTATGGTTTTTTTTTTGTTTTTTTTTTGCGGTACGCGGGCCTCTCACTGTTGTGGCCTCTCCTGTTGCGGAGCACAGGCTCCGGACGCGCAGGCTCAGCGGCCATGGCCCACGGGCCCAGCCGCTCCGCGGCACGTGGGATCTTCCCGGATCGGGGCACGAACCCGTGTCCCCTGCATCGGCAGGCGGACTCTCAACCACTGCGCCACGAGGGAAGCCCTATCTTATGTATTTTTAAGCCACTGCCAATTCTTTTTGGAAGAAGTCAGGTTATTTTGTTTTTAAATTAAGACAAGTTATGTCACTTCAGTACAAGTCAGAAGCTAGTCTAGATCTCTTTATGATGGGCTATGCACTAAATTATGGGAAATTATTCTAATATCAAGAACAAATGGCCAAGGGGGCAGGATGTACTGAGGAGTTTCAGCACTGAGTTCCTCTGAGTCAACCAGAGGAAGGGAGATGGGTAAAATCATAACATGGCAAAGTACACAACAGGTTTGCATAACAATAGCACTGATAAAGAGGCAGCAAGGAAGCCCCTTTAAAGATTTATTTTGAAATTTCACAGGTGAAGCATATAAGGTCTATTAATATGTATATTACTTCAGTCAAATGTCCTATTTTTTTAAAACAAGTGACTGAGTTTGGTTTCATCTCAAGATTTGATTCCATATTCCATCATCTGAATGATGATGCAGAATCAGTCAGGGCTCCATTGCCACCTTGTGGCAATTACCTGAACTTGAAGAAAAAGAAATCTCAAAAAACCTAGATCCAATTTATTTGGGGGGTGGAAAATGTCATTTTTTCTAAAAGATGACAAAAAAATGTCATTCTTTCTTAAAGAAGCTACCAACCTTTAGTTTTCTTTTCTCCTGATCCTACTATGGGCTTTTTGTATATGAAAATAGCAATAATTATTATTTTGGTTTGTTCATGCAGTCTTACATATAGGGATCTAAGAATTTTATAAGTATCTTTTGATCATTGATTATCAGTGTCTCACTGATCAAGAAATGTCATCCAAGGTCATACAGACAACAAAAAAGGTAGAGAAAATAGTCGACTAAGCTTATTTTGTAACATTCTAAAATAAAAATATGTAAGTAACATAGATACATTATTAGAAATATCATGGAAACTCACACTTACTTTCCAGAAATGTTTTGTAATAGCGTACAACATTGGGATGATAAAGCTATAAGAAAATAAATAACAAACATTATACTACTTCAAAATATAAACTTGTTTTCACAGACAATTTAGTTGGATTTCATACTTGAAAACAAAAAAGAAATCATCATATTTATATTTATTTATAAAACAAAGCATTTCAAGATATCATCTAATTTTTCAGGATTCTTTTTATTTGCTGCTAACAAAACTGTTCTGAAAATAGCAATCTCCCATATAGCCTTACCAAATAGAATTGAAAACTGATTGTTCTTTATCACCTAATTTAACTAAATTAGAGGACTGTAGAACTGGAAGCTATCTTAAGAACTCATTTAACACTTCCTGTCCCAACATCACACACAGATTGCATAGAGGAGAAAACTGAAATGAAACAATTAATTTTGAACACATATACTATGCTCTTAACCTCCCCCTGCCACTTAAATGTTTATATACACTGTGTCTATTTACATGACTGGTGTCTTTCTATGCTCTCCAAAATTATTAGTTTGAAACTGAAATAACCTAAGAGTTATTAACTCCATTAAAATAATAATAATAATTGCCAAGGACTCCATCCTTGAACAAAATTAGGTCAGGCTCCTCAGAGTCCTCCTCTGGACCAGGCCTCCTCCTTGGCCTGCCTGGTTTCAGCAAGAATCCTGCTAAGCCAGTTTAGTGAGCATCTCTGCCCTCCGGATATCCAATCAAGTTCCTCATCCCCCCATCTTTGTTACCTAATCAAGTTTTTCTTCCCCCAACCTGATAACTAACCAAATTCCTCTTAGTAACTTTCCATCCTTTGACCCCCCCAGCCCTGCCTTTTGGTTGTAAATCCCCAGCCATCCCTGTTGTGTTCAGAGTTGAGTTCAATCTCTCTCCTCTACTCTAATAGTTGGACTTCTATTGCAGTGGTCCTGAATAAGGTCTTCCTTGCCATCTAAAAGTTCTTATCACAAGGAAAAAATGTGTAACTACGTGTGGTAGATGTTAACTGGACTTACTATGGTGATCATGTCACAATACATACAAATACTGAATCATCATGTTGTACACCTGAAACTAATATGCAGTCATATGTCAATTATACTTCAACAAAAAGTGTCCAGGCACCAAAGAGAGCAACAATTTCTCTTTGGCATAGTTTACCTCAGAATGTAACATGGAAATTCTATTTTTTTTTGATGGAATTTCTTTAATAGATGTATTCCTATTCAGATTATCTTATTTCTCCTTGTATGAGTTCTGGTAGTTTGTGTGTTTTAAGAAATTGATCCATTTCTCCTACATGGTCAGATCTGTGGCTATAGAGTTTTATGCAGTATTTTTTTTTTTATCATTTTAATGTTCATGTGATCAGTAAGGATGACCCCTCTTTCATTTCTGATATTGGTAATCTGTGTCTGTCTTTCTTTTTTTTCCAAGATTAGTCTGGCTAGACATTTATCAACTTTACTGGTCTTTTAAAGAATAAACTTTTAATATTGTTGATTTTTTTATATGGAATTCTTGTTTTTTATTTCATTAATTTCTGTTTTACTTTTATTTCTTCTGTTTGTTTAAGGCTTGAATTGCTCTTTTTTCTTTAAGATGGAAACTTAGAATATGGAGTTTAGATATTTCTGTCTTTTAATACATACATTTAATATTTTATATATATATATATGTGTATATGTATCTTTCTAAACAGTGCTTTCATTGCAGCCCACAGATTTTTATAAGTTGTATTTTCATTTAGTTCAAAAAAATTTCCAATTTATATGAGACTTTTTCTTTGAGCAATGTGTTATTTTGTAGTGTGTTGGGGTTTTTTTTACATTTTTATTGGAGTATAATTGCTTTACAATGGTGTGTTAGTTTCTGCTTTATAACAAAGTGAATCAGTTATACATATACATATACATGTTTTCCCATATCTCTTCCCTCTTGCATCTCCCTCCCTCCCACCATCCCTATCCCACCCCTCCAGGCGGTCACAAAGCACCGAGCTGATCTCCCTGTGCTATGCGGCTGCTTCCCACTAGCTATCTACCTTACGATTGGTAGTGTATATATGTCCATGCCACTCTCTCGCTTTGTCACAGCTTACCCTTCCCCCTCCCCATGTCCTCAAGTCCATTCTCTAGTAGGTCTGTGTCTTTATTCCCGTCTTACCCCTAGGTTCTTCATGAAATTTTTTTTTTCTTAAATTCCATATATATGTGTTAGCACACGGTATTTGTCTTTCTCTTTCTGACTTACTTCACTCTGTATGACAGACTCTAGGTCTATCCACCTCATTACAAATAGCTCAATTTCATTTCTTTTTATGGCTGAGTAATATTCCATTGTATATATGTGCCACATCTTCTAATAACATAATAACATCTAATAACATAATAATTTTCTACAAGAATACTAAATTTTTGTGGTTGTTTATTTACAATTTGAGTTTCTAAGTAAACTGAAATTTGTTTTATCTCAGAATAGTCACTGGTACATCATAAATGGCTTGCATCTCTTTCTGGCCTTTCTTCTTTTGAAGGAGAGTCTACTGGTTGTCCACCAAAAATCTGCTCTCACACTCCTCCACTCCACCGACTTGTAGCAGGATGTGCTTCCCCACCACAGATCACACCTCTCAGCCTCTCTCACAGCCTCAAGGGGCTCATCCCTGAGTTCTCCCCAGTGGAGTGTGAGGGGAATCCTATGTCTGAACCCAAAACGCCGGGTGCACCAGCAGATATAAATGTGCCTTGGCAGGTGCAACGGGAGAGGAAGAGTGGGCATCCCCGTGTGACCTTATGGAGCAGAGCACCACACCCTGGACTGACAGGAAGACAAAACCCATTGCACGGTGAGACCTCTCCTTCAAGCCCATGCACTTTGGGGCTTCTTTGTTACTGCAGCTTAATCTTAATATTAACAAATACACTCTCCCTTTCTAGTCCCATTTCTCTCACTTCTGTCTGCCATTACCTCCTCCTTTTTGACCTCAATTTACTGTCCTTTCATTGGTTTAAGCCCGTGGTGCAAGCACAGTTCTACAATTTTGAGCTCCCTCAAAGTTCAAGCAGAGGCCTCTTATATGGCCCCACCCTGACGCTTTCTTTTCTTAGAAAATATACTAAAACCAATAGTCTACCTCATCAACTAGCAAATGGCCAGCAGATTTTAAACAATATGGAACTAGGTAAGCAATAGAACCGTATTCTAGACCTAGCTCACTGGCCAGGACTACATCCAGATTTGGGTTCAAATGAAGATATTAGACCAGCCTAGGGCAAAAGTCATGCTCTAGCCTTGTGCTATGAAACAGCACACCACCCAAGGCTAGAGTGTTGGAATATGAGCAAACACTAACTTTTCAAAATCTAATCTCTTTGTACATAAAAGTCAACTATAAAACAACCTATTAATGATATTTACTGTAAATTATAAATTGGAGTGGAACTAGAGATTTCAATGAAAAAAGATCTTCATATTTATGGTTCTTTATGTCCTAGCACAGATGCTATGCAAATTTAACTATTTGAAAACAAAGAGCCATGAACTGATTGGTCTCCCCAGGAGTTACAGACAAACAGTATTCATAATGAATGTATAAATAAAGAAAGTTGAAAAAAAACCAATGTGTTCTTTGATCACAAAAAGAATTCCTATTTCTCTCTGACACGTTTATTCTTTTTCCTGAAACAAACCTTCATAATGATACATGAGTTGTGAACATTATGTTAGAATGTTTTGCTCATGTCAATAAATAATAACCCATCTTGAAAATTCACATTTTAGATTACATAAGCCATATCTGAGGAACGTTAACAACTTGGTTCCATTTGACAAAAGTCAGGGAAGCCTTAGTCATATTCTTATGCATGTAACAAAGTAACCAAATATTCTACAATATAATAAGAAGGAAACGAATATGCTTTCTCATATATAATACTCTCTGTGCTGTGAACTCAATTGTTCTGCATCCCTGGCCCTGATACAGTTATGTCTATGGTTCAATGTCAAGCCTTAGGAGAAAACCTGGTGATTGATATCACCTCAATGCCAATTATATTAAGCAGAACCAGTTCTTACACAGCACGGACAAGGACAGCACATGAATTCTACTTTTTTTGATGACATTTTTTAAGGAAACCGTCTTCATAAACAAAAGCATTTACCTGCTCTTTAATTATGGTTAATTCAGAAACAATATTCCTTACACTGCTGTCTCGATCTTTTTTATCCTTTCCAAATGCTGGGTTATGTAAATTGACTTCTTTCATTGCTAAAAGATTTTGACCACTATGCTTTCTAACCTAAAATAAAGGAGACAAAAAAAAAAAAAGAATGGTTTGGGAGTAGAGAGGGGAAGAAAGTGATTAGATTAATAAGGTCACATGATTAAGCCAAGTCATCTAAATAAGTCATATATCTTTAAAAAGTAAATTTGTATTTACACTAAGCTCACCTCAAAAAAATTGGTATATCCTGGATCAGCCTGCAATATTTCATAGGATTTTACTTGGTAAATACAGAAACACTGGTGTGAACTTGGAGAATGTGTCATGCATTGGGACAAGCCATTTTGACTATTTGTATGAGAGATTAGTGACAGCTTTTGTCTTCAAAGGTCAGTGACCAATTTCTAGAGCTGAGAGCTAAGGTAAGACAACATCAGTGCGGCTATCTGTTGTACAGAAACAACCATTCTAATTTTTATATCTATTTGTTCACTGACAAGGGCTCCAATTCACTTGTGTGTGGGTGTGCAGGGAGACATGCAGTTTGTTTGGGAACATTGGAAATGTTGTTCAAGGGCAAGGTCACCTTGTAAACACAGCCAAAAGCTCCACTTCCAAGATGATCCAAAACTGCATAGTTGCCTATATATTTCGAAGGAGCTTTATTCTGATTAACGCTTTCAATATTTTCAGCAATTTGCTTCAGTTCATCCTCCTAACCAAAAAATGAAAAGGAAATGGGTTGCTATGATAAGTGCATCCTAACTGCATAGCAGCCTGACAAAATATTTAAAGCTCAAGACTTACCACTAATAAATTCAACTTTGATACTAATTCTTCATAAGCACTGATATCACGAACATAATGTCCTATGTCAATGAAGATCTCAAACAAGTCGGTGGGGAAAAGTCTACAGAGAAAAATACACACACATACTTCCTATAGGAGTTGGAAACTCTGGCCCATTCCTTCCCTTTTGGACCTGGCTCACTTATAGGTTAATTACATTAAATACACTGCCAACAAATGGGGGAAATAATACTCACCAACTTATCTCATGAAAATAAACTAGAGACACAGTTCTTAAGAGGTAAGGAAAAACAATTGGAAAGGAAAGTTCCAGAGATCTACTGTATGACACTGTGCTTATAGTTAAGAACACTGTACTGCACACAAAAATTTAAGAGGGTAGATGTCATGTTATATGTTTTTTGCTACAATAAGATATGATACAGATTTTACAAAAATCTTATTTGTAAGACATTTGGGGGTGTAGTATTAAATATACTAGGAATGAATGTTTATTGGGTGTTTATTGAGCACAGAGCACTTTCACAAATACAATTTGATTTAGTCCTCATGAAAATAAAATTAAAATACAGGTGAATAAAAAAATGAGGAGATTTATGCATCATTTCCAAGCTACTGGTTTCAAGGGTTTAGGTTTATTAAAATCTTTAAGTCCACCGATGTGGATGATTTAGGACCTTGAAATGAAAGGTTATAATGAATAACGAATACTTCCTTTTCTTCCCCTAAATTCAACTGTTATATAGAAATAAAATAAAAACATAAAATGCCCCATTCTTCCAAACAAAAGATGTTATATTAACTCAAGATTTTATTTCCATTTTGCCTTATCAATAAAATTCTAGTAAGAACTTGGGGCCTACGATTTGGCTAACCTGCCACCTCTATGGCACGCAGACCACACCTGTAGGTAACCACGGTCTGCTTCCCAAGGTGGTGGTTTTTCTGTCATGCTCACCACACAACCTTCTGATCCAGGAACATCCAGCCTCCTCCCCTTCAGATGGGTTCCTATACTGTTAAGGACATCCAGACAAATACTTTCTTTTCTATTGATTAAAAGGAAATGACTAGATCAACTTTGGACATTTCTGAATGGGCAAAAACAAGCACATATTTTTATTTCATCCATTAAAAATGTTAATGTCTTAAAAAAGAGAGAAAAACTAAAAACCATAGCAGTTACATATAATTAAAAGAGTTGTGCTGATGTGATTCATGTGCTTTCCTCATCATTTTGTGAATTTTCAGTGTTAAGATATCACTAGGGCTGCTCAGTATTATCTGTGGATTTTAAGAAATCTGAAGGCACATGTTTTGCATACTGACTCTTTATTCTCTTACTGTTTGCATCTAAATCAGGTACATGAAAACAGTTGACTCTAATGATCACTGATCACTTAAATTTCTCTAAGCTCATACCTTTTAAAGAGTGGTCTGTTTCTTTCCATACTGAAGAGAAACCTCAAGGCTCTGAATGCATAACACTGGAAATAAAAGGATATATGATTCTCAAATGGTAGCTGAACAAAGTAAAACATTTTCAGGATAGCATGATCATGAAGTGAACATTAACGTGGCTTTTTGGCGAGTGTGGCTGGTCTCTGTGGGAGCCACAGCTTGTAACTGAAAACAGACAACATCAACACCTGGGCCAGTTCTCATGTTTAAAAAGTATTTGCGTTGTGGAAGGCTAGGCATCTGGGCCTTGTTTCACTCAGTGCCTGTCATTAGTTCCTTTCTAGAAAGTACAGAAGGAGCAGAGAGACAAGAAATAAAACTCCTACGCCGAGAAAACCAAATGTCCCAAGATTTCCAGGAGCTCAAGGTTTATTTTCTTTCTAGCCTGCTATGTATGCCTCAATATTTATATAGTTTCTCTGAGAAAATAAACACTAGAAATAATGACATGTAAAAATAGCCACAGGCACACTGGACTCAAACTTGACAAATTGGTCTCTTGAGTAAGGTCTAAAGCATTCCCCAGATAGAACCATCTACAGTAACTCCTGAGAACACTCAGAAAGAGGCCTGTGAGACTTTAACAAAGAAAAATAAACACTGGACATTTTGCAGTGCTGAGAAAAAAGAGAGAGCCCCAGGCTTGCAGCTGTACCTGTACAATAGGCCACCACTGGGGTGACCAGGGTCTGCTGAATTCGAATCTGGAATCATTTCATGAAATTAGTGATCTGAATATAGAAGGGTCACAAACAAAACTGTCTGGAGAAGCCAGGCAGATAACAAGACCACATGAAGGAGACTGGTGAGAAAGCAGTGGAGACTGTGAGAAGTGAGGAACATGCATGTGCCTCGAAAGAATTTCCATACATATTCTTTAAAAGCCTCTACTGGCTTAACAGAATACACGTGCAGGAGGGAGTGTACTTTACCATGGTCCGGCACAGTGTCATGCATCAGTGCTGTACTAGAGAAGTAAGTCCCACGCCTGTGTGTTCTCAGTGGTAGCTCTCCAAAATCTCTGCCTGCCAGCCCACAGATACCACCAAAAATTCTCTGCTAGGTTTGACCATCATTCTGGCTGAAAGCTCTTAAATCAGATTGAAGGCAAACGTTGTTTTTTACTTCCTGTTCTAACGACTTGAAAAAAAGATAAGCTGCAGCTACTGCAAAGGCTTACTTTAAATTGATTTTATCATGCCAATGTCTTTGGGGACACTTGCCCCCTGGTGTCCACTCCTCAAAAAAGCACATAGGACCCTGCATAATGTGGCCCCTTCTTACCTTCCAGGCCTCATCTCCTAAGGTAGGGGTCCCCAACACCTGGACCATGGACCAGTACTGGTCCGTGGCCTGTTAGGAACTGGACCGCACAGCAGGAGGTGAGCAGCAGGTGAGCGAGCAAAGCTTCATCTGCCACTCCCCATCGCTCCCCATAGCTCCCATTACTGCCTGAATTCTGCCCCCATCCCCGCTCCCGTCCATGGAAAACGTGTCTTCCACAAAACCAGTCTCTGGTGCCAGAAAGGTTGGGGACCGCTGTCCTAAGGTACTCCCTCTGCCCCACACCCCACACCCACACCACTGAGCAGCCTAAGCACACTCTAAGCTGCCAGGCTCCCGTCCTTTGTCCACGCTCTCCTCTCTGTGTGGATGCCCGTCCGCCCTGGAGCAGATATCATGGGTGCCCACTTCTATCCCTTTACTCACCTGACCAGCACCAGCTCATCCATCAAGATCCATTTTACAGGTTTGCCTTTGTAAAGGTGAAATGCTACTGACTGTGGTCCGTGCTTAAAGATGGCACATAATTTTCCCCGTAGTATTATTTTGATACACAAGCAATGTTTTTAAAACATAGAACTTACAGATAAGCAAATAAATGTCTACATAAAATCACCTAAATTCCTACAGAGAAACTACTGTTAAGCCTTCTACATTGGTTTTTGGGGTTTTTTTGTTTTGTTTTGTTTTGTTTTTGCGGTATGCGGGCCCCTCACTGTTGTGGCCTCTCCTGTTGCGGAGCACAGGCTCCAGATACGCAGGCTCAGCGGCCATGGCTCACGGGCCTAGCCGCTCCGCGGCATGTGGGATCTTCCCGGACCGGGGCATGAACCTGTGTCCCCTGCATCGGCAGGCAGACTCTCAACCACTGCGCCACCAGGGAAGCCCCTCTACGTTGTTTTGACAGCATTTGTTTCCATGCCGGCCTCCCTCACCAGATATTCTTCCCTCTCGGTCAGTACAGGGGACCAGTGCTAACCTAAAAATTCTCAAATTCATAGATTATATTACCAAAATTTCCCCAGATTCCAGTAACTTGATATTAAAGAATAATGGATATGTTTATTACCTGTAATAGATTAGTTTTTGCTGCATTCTTTTGTTTATTTCGTAAAATTAATTTTGCTATTGTATATATACCATTTTCCTGGAAGAATAAAGATGCCATGTTATCAGTGACCAGCAACAATGCTATGGAGATACACAGCATAAAGAAGGAAGGAACAATTTTAAAATATTAAAGAAGAAATGTTAGTATAATTTTGGAATCAGGAGTAAATATTACAGGACAATACTAAAAATGTCAGTGTAATACTTTTAAACATCAAAGACTATAACCACATTGTAAAATCTCAACTGTCGTTAAAGATTATAAATAACAAAGTATATCAATTAAAAGTGATTTAAATACTTTAAAAACAAAGAGTAGGGGGCAAAAAAAGGGGGCAGAGTAAAGGGATCCAAATGTCTTTATATTTTGCATTTTAAATATCTAATTATGAAATATTTCTCCCTTTATTGTTTTGTTAAACAATATATGTAGATAAACTAGTATAGAAAAGAAGATAGAAAAATAAGAGAAAAATCATAGATTTTTAAAAATGAAAGTTATTTGTATAAACGGTTAACATCTTTCTAGCCTTATTCTAATACAAATACAGACATGGGGGAATGAACAAAAAGTATTACCTTATTGCTACATTTTTTATTATCTATTAAATACATAATTTACTGAACTCTACTCTATGTGGGCATTTATATTATAACTGTGAAGAGCTTTACCTGCCTTACTACATTTAGTCTTCATAGCTGTTCTGTGAATTAGTCTGTAATTTCCTTGTTTTATACAAGACGAAGTCAAAACTTAGGCTAAATATTTTTCCAGAGGCCAAGACAGCAAGCAATGATAACAGGACTGAGCCTCCCCCTGCCTCAGCTGCCACCCTGACCTGCTGAGCTTCCCCAGGGACTCTGATCACTGCTGACATGATCCTTTACTAACTTTATGAATTTATGTATTTTTAAGTTGATGTATTGAACAAAAAAAACTTTTCTCTGTAAAATTCAACAAGCAGGAAATAACTTTTATAATAGAAACACATACAAGGGTTGTATACAAATGTGTGTATTCACATACACACACACACACATGACTGTATATGTAGTGAATTGGTTAATGAATTATGCTTTGTGTGCTCTGTGAAATCAGTTTCCTGGCAATAAATATTTTGTTTGGTGTGTTTCAATCACCTCTAGCTGAATAACTTCATGTCCTCTTAAAGTGACTGCTATCCTTAACTCATGGTGTCCTATGCCCCATAGGAATTAAAACAATTAAATTAAAACAATTCAGAATACTGGGTCATATGGTAGTTCTATTTGTAGCTTTTTAAGGAACCTCCATACTGTTCTCCATAGTGGCTGTACCAATTCACATTCCCACCAGCAGTGCGAGAGTGTTCCCTTTTCTCCGCACCCTCTCCAGCATTTATTGTTTCTAGATATTTTGATGATTGCCATTCTGACCGATGTGATGATATCTCATTGTAGTTTTGATTTGCATTTCTCTAATGATTAATGATGTTGAGCATTCTTTCATGTGTCAATCCCACTACTGGGCATATACCCTGAGAAAAACATAATTCAAAAAGAGTCATGTACCAAAATGTTCATTGCAGCTCTATTTACAATAGCCAGGAGATGGAAACAACATAAGTGTCCATCATCGGCTGAATGGATAAAGAAGATGTGGCAGATACATGCAATGGAATATTACTCAGCCATAAAAAGAAACGAAATTGAGTTATTTGTAGTGAGGTGGTTGGACCTAGAGTCTGTCATACAGGGTGAAGTAAGTCAGAAAGAGAAAGACAAATACAGTATGCTAACACATATATATGGAATCTAAGGAAAAAAAATGTCATGAAGAACCTAGGGGTAAGATGGGAATAAAGACACAGATCTACTAGAGAAGGGACTTGAGGATATGGCGAGGGGGAAGGGTAAGCTGTGACAAAGTGAGAGAGTGGCATGGACATATATATACAGTACCAAATGTAAAATAGATAGCTAGTGGGAAGCAGCCGCATAGCACAGGGAGATCAGCTCAGTGTTTTGTGACCACCTGGATGGATGGGATAGGGAGGGTGGGAGGGAGGGAGATGCAAGAGGGAGGAGATATGGGAACATATGTATACGTATAACTGATTCACTTTGTTATAAAGCAGAAACTAACACACCATTGTAAAGCAATTATACTCCAATAAAGATGTAAAAACAAAAAACAATTCAGAATAGCTTTAATAAAAAAAGATAAAGAAAATGAAATAGACTGCACGTAATATAGGGAATAAACACCATCAGTTACCTACATGGCAGTTCTTTTTAAGCTGAGTTAAAAGAGGAAGGACAAGAATATAAAATGGAATTCTACATGTTAAATAAGACATATTACAATATTTTTAAGCCATGTTCCAGGATACAGGTGTCACCTGAGGTGGGCTCCCTCCATCATGACAGGTCCTGGCACCCTGCCCTCTCACCTGAACCACCTGGTGGGCGTTGGTGTCGTCGAGCACCAGTTCCGTGAGGGCCGCACAGCAGGCTGCAACGAAAACCACCAAATGCCGTGTCTGTCATGGCCATGGCGGCACGTGCACATCAGCAATCTCGCTCCCTGCCTCAGAGAATTTTGTTGGCAGAGCCATCCCTCAAAAAACACTAATTTTCCTTCTGGCAAGTCTCTGGGAGAAAGGCACCTGAGTTGTGCTGGCTGGTACCTCTCCTCTTCGTGTAGCTCACATGCATGCACACCCCATGGCAGCCTGTGGGGCACCCTTAATGCACCCCGCTGTGCATGGAGTGGGGGGGGCAGGCACCGTCAGCCCCATACCCAACATGTGCCCTGTGTGGAGCACGTGCTCAATGTACATGGACAATGGTCAGGTAAATAGTGCGTACTTTAAATATATTATCCAAATTAACACTTATAATCCGAGTATGAACTACTTTAGAGGGCTAACAGGTTAGGCCACAGAACTTGGCAAGCAGAGGAAAGTTTGGGGTGTCTTTAACCTGCAAGTCCAACACTGGTACCAAGAAGTTTCAGGCATCCACATCAATTTAACTTCACATTTTTTAAGTTATAAATTGGGCCTAATTAATATTATCATTATAATTTTATAATAGAATAATACAAGGTTAAACAGTATCAAATAATGAAACATAATAATATGATATAAATACCTGCTTGAAGAGAGAAAGTATTTTCTTGTATTTCCCGAGGGCTGAAATCTTCTGACAAATGAAGCTGCTGGATTCGGCCTGCCGCATTGGCACTAGACAGGCTTCCAATGGAGGAACGATCAGAAACAAAATTTCTGTCCCTGAAAAAGAAAAGTTAATGCACAGACCAATTTATCAATGGTAGTTCATGGTCAGTGCTTTCTGATTCCCGTTTTATAAATCTTTGCCTCCCCAGGTCATAAAGTTTTCTCCTGTGTGACCTTCCAATCCACTCAGACATGATTTTTGTGTGAAGTGTGAGGTAGGAGCCATCTCTCTATTTTTCACATGGCTGCCTTTGTTTTGAACTCTATTCTTCTGCCATTTACTTGAATACATCTCAGTCTTCATCATTCTGAGTTTTGTCTTTTTCCATTAAATTCCAATCTTCTTTTATTTTAGGAAAGTTCTCTTCTATTAGATGATTGAGGCTTTCCAAAATTTCCTTTTGTTTTGTTCTCTACCTTAGGGATATCAATTATCCACGTGCTGAGAACCCATCTTCTGCAGGCCATATCCTTCATTTTATGTTGCTCTTATTCCCTTGTCTTCCTCCTCTGCATCGTGTGTAAGTTTTCAAGCACGCCCTTCCCTTCACTAACTCCACATCCTTTCTGGTACTCAGTCTCTGCATGTTGTTCAGTCCTCATCTTCTTTCCCAGCTTCACAATCATTCTATTCTCCTTTTTACTATCCTATCATCTCATCTTTAATCTCATTTCATAGACTTCATGTTCTGTTTAATGTCTTTGATAAAATAAAGCATTTGTTTTTCTGTTTACTTAGTGCAACATCTTCCACAATAGATCATTCGTCTGTCTTTATCTGCTTTGTTCCCTTCTGTTTTACATGGTTGCCATGTTTTTTCATGCATTTATTTTTATGGCAGCAGCTCTATGTAGATTTCTATATACCCAAATGTAAAGTGGATGGAGTCTCCCTGGCCTCCCTCCTGTGTCATCTGGGCCCTCTGCCCTTCTTTTGGGGAGCATAGGGAAGGTAATGGAATAGTTGCAGTCAATGATCTTTAATTATGTTAAAAATTGAATTTTAGGGATCACTCTATCTGATCAAGAGTATGTAACCTTTTAGTAACTGCCTTTGAGTTTGGGACTGCAGGTGAATGGGCATGAACAGATTTCCTATAAACCACCTTGACAACAGAGGCTGTTCATACTCAAGCCAGCAGACAACCTGGCAACCTCACCCCTTGTACCAGCTCCAGGCAGCCCATCTCTGAAAGGATATTGTTTACACAGCTGGGGTAATAAATTCTCCCAGAGCACTGAGCCATATTTAACATAGAGTAAGTATTGACATACATCTTCTTCCCAGGGAAGAGATTTCTAACATTGTACCATAGAAGTGGACTGGGAAAATCACTCTTTAGATGTGAAAGAACTCTTTTCTATCAAGAATGGTTTCCTCCAAAAGAGGAAAACTAGTACCTTATATTAAACTCAGTTCTATGTGGTCAAAAGGCAGGTTTTGTCCTTGAAGTATTGCTTAACTATTATATAATTTAATTTTATCATCAAGAAAATAGCTGCTCTCCACGAGGGCTACCCACAGCCACTGTAATACGTATGATGGACCAAAAATAACCACCACCATCATCCTATAAACTCAAGTGGAAAAAAAACTTTGCAATCATAATTACTTTGACTGTGGGGCTAGCTCATTATGCCACAATACTAATGAAAGATTTATAATTTATACTTTAAAGTACTTGAGATTTTTATGTGATATTCATAAAAGCAAGTAGATTGTTAACAGTCTACACATTATTTCCTTGGTTTTGGTAATGACAGAAATTGTTAACAAAGCCACTGTTCATATCTCTAGTCTGTTCTTATGCTTTGGAAAGTTCCTTCAGAGAATGGAGCTGATGACACATAGCTCCACAATATCAAGTTATCAGGCACAATAAGCACAAAGTCTGAATAATATTGATTTGATAACAAGTCATATTAAAATTGATGTTACTCTGCTTTTATTAGAATGAACTTTATTTACATACTACAGATAAATGTGATCTTTTTCCAGGCAGATATAATCCTTTTCAACTTTGATTCAGCACCTAGGGGGATGAATTATGCTCTATAATAATTTTAGGTAATAGATCCTTCCCATTGGTGGTACCAGCAATATTGTTATTCAATACTTCAATACATGTAATACAATACCATATCTACTATTTTTGGTTATTGTTATAGTTTTTGCAACATAATTCAAGAGAATTTCAGTTTGAAACTGTTTTAACAAGCCATTCCTTCCCCAGATTTATGGCTTTGAATACCACCAGATTCTTTTTTTTTTTGCGGTATGCGGGCCTCTCACTGTTGTGGCCTCTCCCGTTGTGGAGCACAGGCTCAGTGGCCATGGCTCACAGGCCCAGCCGCTCCGCAGCATGCGGAATCTTCCCGGACCGGGGCACGAACCCGCGTCCCCTGCATCAGCAGGCGGACTCTCAACCACTGCGCCACCAGGGAAGCCCCAGATTCTACTTTTAAAAGAGAGACAACAAGGTCTTAATCCACCTCAGAGCACTGCCACGGAGATTAGGGAGAAAAGAGGAGCAACTGGACCAGGGTCAGTAACATGGAACCATTTGAATAACCGTATTTCCCCCTATTTTAACTAAGGATCATACATCCGTTACTTTAATGCAGGCTGGTGATTCAAAAAATATGTCAGGGCTCCCAAGGAGCTGAAAAGGTGAACGCCCCTGACATTGATTTAGAGCCTGTTTGCAACAAGTAAAAATGACTCTGTAGAACATGAATGACCAAAGAATGGGAAGGAGCCAGCTGAGCACATGCCCACCCTGCCCTCGAACAGCTGAGACCCCAGCCTTCATCAGCCAGAGTGAAGCAGGCCAAAGCCTACTCTGACTCACCCTCGTAAAATATGAAGAAGCTGCTTGATGCCTCCCCAAATGCGAATTTCCACACTGGTCTCAGGGTCCTCACAAATCTGAACCAGGATCCAGACGACGCTCCACAGAAGCTGTAGGTGGTCTGAGTGCAGCAAGCTGAGGAGGATGGGGACCCCCTCGTAGAGCTTCACCTGCTCTCTCACCTGGCGCTCGGCACAGAGCAGGCGCAGCAGCTCAGCCGAGAGCCTGCGAGGGATGGGCGGGAGGGGAGACTCAGCTCAGTGGTGGCTTGACTTGATTCACACGGAGCTGCCGACATGCACGGACGGTCGCGCCAACAGGCTCTATGTCACAGTCAGCTCATGTTCTCTGTAGAGGGCTGGATCACAGCCAAGTGTTTGCAGCTCTATGGGCCATACAGTCTCTGTCATGAGTACCCAGCCATGCCAACATGTGCAAAAGCAGCCACAGACAACACATGAAAACCAATGCGCATGGCTGTGTGCCAATAAATCTTTATTCACAAAAACAGGCAGGGAGCCAAATTTAGCCTGCAGGTCATAGTTTCTGGACCACTTTCTAAGTCATATCCTCATGGTATCCCCATTGGTCTGGCTAAAAACCTACTAACGAGCAAACAGGCATCAAGTACATACAATGGGGCCTGAATTATGCTCAAGACAAAAGAAATAGAAAAGCTTTATCCTAGTCTTCAGAAACTTACTATGTGATTGCAAAAATAAGACATTAATACCTGATGGCAAAAACACTATGATCCAGGGAAATTAAATGCAAAGTGCTCAGTGAATATCTGGAGAGTAAAATAAAGATAATGATGGCATAAGACATAAGGTTCAACTAAGCTCTGAAACATTATGATTATAGACGTTTCATAGAGCTGTCCTGAATCCTCCAGGCTCACACTCTGAACACTCTTCCTGGATGGTGTTATTTATTCCTATGGCTTCAAACACTCCCTCTACCCTGGCACTGTGATCTCAGCCCAGGCATCACTCCAAACCTATAGAGGTTCCAGCAGTCACTTAACTGTTCCACAGGCACTCACCCCACTGTTTCTAAACTCAGTCATTATCCTCCTCCCCAAATCAGCCCTTCCATTTATGTCCCCGATCTGGACTCAGGACACCACAGTCTTTTCAATTTCCAAGCCAAAGACTGGGAATCCTCCAAGACACTCCCTTCTTCTCCAACCAGTGGAGAGCCTTTGGTGCCCCCTGTTTCCTGGGCAAGCACTGGGGTTAATTCTTCTGTGAGTCCTGCAGCTAGCTAAACCCACTGCCCCTCCATCCTTGTGAGCCTCGATTATGCTCAAGATATAAGCTTCTCTGTCGCTCTCCTCTCCAGTATTTCCATTCTTATCCTGCTTCACAATTCCTTTCCCTGAGCTAATTTTCCATGGCTCCTCTCCCTCCCAAACTTTTATGCTCTGACATATGTTCTTTGGTAGACAGTACTCTTCACCTTCTCAAACTTTCTACACCAAAAATACCCTCCTTGTTCTAAGTGGATCTCATTGTGTGGCTAAATTCCACACTCCACACACTGCAATCAGAATAACTGTCCCCACAAAATCAATCTGATCGTGATTAAAATCTGTGAGTCTCCACGTTCATGATAAAAACCACACTACTAGGCACAAAGAGCCCATCATGACCTCGCTAAAGGTATCTCATCTATAAAATATAGAAAGAGAATTGCAGATCAAACAGATTAAAACACAAAAGTGCTTAGAGCAGGGCCTGGCATGTAGAAGGCCTGGCCAAAATTAGCTCTGTTTCTAACTTATCAAAATTAGCTCTATTTCTAACTTATCTAACTTATTATCTAACTTATAAGCCAACTTATCTAACTAGTTTTCTGGCACCCTCCCTCCTGCACTCTGCTGTAGCTGCGCCCACCCATGCACGCTCCTCTCTCACACAGCACTGCAGGCCTCCAGGTGGGAGCATATTCTGTTGTCACTTGCTCTCTTCCTCTGCCTAGACAACTGCTCCTTCTTTTAGGAGACTTGGCATGAGCCCTTGCTCTGACTGGAGGTGCTGCTCCATGCCCTCAGGGTATCTATCCTGTGCACCCACTGACCACACCACCTACAATGTTGTGGTGAAACTGATGATTTGTGTGTCTGCCCCTCTCCTACGCCATGCGACCATATCTTATTCATCTTTGGTTTTCCAACACCGGTGCAGGGGCTATTGGGTGAATCAATTCAGACAACCAAGTCTAAGTATAGTTTGTAAAAGAGGGTTAAATTGGCTTAGATGAAGAATTCAAGGGATTTACTATGAGTTAAATGTCAGCGTTTTATTGCTTGGGATTTCTGTTAACTATTTGCCTCTTTAGAAAATTATGACTTACTCGACTAAATATCATATGATGCAGGTAACCTAAGGAATATCTGGATACAGTAAGTTTTTAGGGCAATAGGTAGTTCAAGTGAAAATGAGTTCATTTTACTCTAGATTCTGTTTTGGTCATGAAATAAGTCAGTAGCTATCTTAATGTATTTTACTTGCCTTAAGCAAAATAGATTTTAGGAATCTAATCACTTATTCAACACACAATCTGAAATTACTGAAAGTAGAGCCACTTCAGAGTTTCTTTCCTTAAGGAGACAGGATGTAAATAAATGTAATAAAAAAATATTAAAGACATAATCATGAGATTTATATATTTCAAATCTATGACCAGTTCTAGAAGTAAAGCAGGACCAAAGACAAATCGATATATCTCTTTGCTATTGGTTACTTTATATAAACTTAACTAGAAGATAAATGCCAAGTTGACGCATGATATTCAGTTAACAATGTAAATAACATAAGTAAAATAATAATGATCATTTTCATTAAATGTCAGACACTGTCATTTTCCCCTGTTAGCAATCCTACCTTTTGGAAAGCAAGTCATATTCATGTAAAATTATCAGCAGATTTTCTACAATGTTGAGTTCACTTATCTTCTCCCTACATTCTGGACTACAAATTGAAAAGTATTAGTAACTATGAAAAATGTATTTTACCATATCCATGTATTTAATATCTTAGCCCTCATATTATCCCAGGAGGAGAAACAAAATGCAGTGTAGCTCTATGGGGCAGGGCTACATTAAACTCCAACATTCAATAAGTATTATATGTCACAAATTTAAATTTGTTTAATAACAGTATGATGATAACATGATTTCCTTTGGAGAAAGGGAATCATGTGCTGTTCACAAAAAAGCAATGATCAGCATTACTCACAGTAGCCAAGATATAGAAATGACCTTATATATCCTTTGATAGATGAAGTGGATAAAGAAAATGTGATATACATATTTATATAGATAATTGAATATTTATATATAGTTATAATTGAATATAATTATATATACATAATTGAATGTTGTTCAGCCATAAAAAATCCTGTCATTTGTGACAATATGGATGAACCTAGAGAACAATCTGTTAAATGAAATAAGCCAAACAGAGAAGGGCAACTACCATACGGTATCACTTATATGTGGAATTTAAAATAAACAAACAAAACCGACTACATAGAAACAGAATAGAATGGAGGGTGTTTACTAGGGGCTGGAAGTAGGGGGAAACAGGGAGATGTAGGTTAAAGGGTACAAACTTTCAGTTATAAGAAGAATGAGCACTAAGGATCCAATGTGCAGCACAGCAACTATAGTTAATAATATGGGGCCGTGCACTTGAAAGTTGCTGAGAGATCTTACATGTTCTCGTCACAAAACCAAAAAAAAGAGTTAACTATGAGAGGTGATGGATGTATTAATTATCTTGATCTTGGTAATCATTCCACAGTGTATATATGTATATGTGTACAATCATTATGTTGTACACTTCAAATACATAAAATTATATTTGTCAATTAGTCCTCAATTAAGTTGGAAAAAAACCCAAAAAACAAAAAAGCAGTGATCCACTTACTGGTATAAAAACATATTTAAAGCTTTTTAACTTAAAATAATCATAACATCTGTAGGGGTTATCTAGAATTTTTTAAAGGGCAAAAATATTTGAAAATGTTAAAATATAAATAGGGGAGAGAATGAAGAAAACAAGTCAGGGAGATTCAACTTCCAAGACATATTGTGTAATTTTGAAAGTAGAAGTAACTGAGGGTTGGATGAAAAGACTAGGTAAATATTTCTGGTCAGGGAAAAAAAAAGAAAATTTTAAACTGCTTTGCTGCTCCAACTTAAATTCTAAAATGATGCTTTTCTATCCTGGATCCTTTTCAGTATAGTTATGGTACTTCGTGTTTATTTTTCACAAATTTTAACTAAGTAGATGACAAAATAAGTAGAGAAACTGATCTATTTTGCATTTCTTCCATCTGAGTTGCTAAAGCAGCAGAACTTATTAAAATACACTCACCTTTCAGCTAAACTAGCCACAGCCAGAAGGGCACCCAACAGAACGTTAGTATCTCGGGCACTGAGTAAATTTACTAATGTCTGAAAAATGAAGTAAAATAAGGTTTAATTATGTAAGTACTACAAGCTTCTTGAACAGTATGTTTCCTTCTAAGGATCATAGAGGCTTAACTTCAAAATTTGTTAAACATTCACAATCCCCAGTTCTTAAGGGGCAGGCATCCACCCCCTCTTCAGACGAGCTCCTTGTAAGCATTCCTTGCCCAGGACAGGAAGCAAAGGGACCACGATACATGGCCCTCTACTTCCAAGTGCCCACGCTGTCTGCTCTCTGTCTTCTGGTAGCGACCAGTCACTGAGCACTCATTCTGAGTTGGGCATTGGCATTGTGGCAGGCACTTTCCAAATTATGAAAGTACTTTTTCAACAAAATGTTGAAGACTGTCATTTTTTCCCAAACTCAGCAAGATATGCTAACACTACCAGACAATCCATTTGCCTCTCAAATTTCTGAGTAACATCACTGAGTTGGGAGTCATCTATATCTTATCAGTCACCTTCTCGGGATTCCCATTACTACAAATTTACATATTTTCCCTCTAAATTTTTAGAACTCAGGGTCCCCCAAAGCACACACCCAAACATACTTCAGACCAGAGCTGTATAACAGCTCAGACCTGTTATTCAGACCTGTATAACAACTACTAGGCTGATTTTGGGTTTCTATTATGTGGGTTTTTCCCCTTTATGATCTTATGCATTTTCTATGGAGATATTATTATCTTTGTTTCTCAGATCCCTTCCTCTTCTTCTTTTCTCACTTTTTCCTTTCTGTCTTCTAACATAATGTTTCTCAAAATGCAGTCACTGATATATCATTTCACAATTTTTGTCATGTCCACCCTTAACACCTTAATGCTACTCAAAAATGTTCTTCAAATTCTAAGTGATATCAGTGAAATATATAGCTATTGAAATAAAAAATGTTGACCTGTATTATCACTAAGAATCACCCCCCCCATACAATGAGCAGCATGTGTTAACACATTTTAGGCAACTTTGCTCTAATATATGCTGGAAAGTGGCTTCCTGGGATATAAAAACTCAACAAATTATTGAAACCTGGCTCTAGGCAGCTACCAGCTAAATAGTTTTGCTGTAAATATAAATGTAGTCTGTTTTGATTAAACCTGCATTCATTCATCTTGAAATATGTATTTGACCCATAGGCTTATAATACTAAACCATCTTATTATGAAGTTAAACCATATGAAATTGACCTACACACCAGGGTAATTTCACATGGTTCAAACTAATATAACCTCATGTGTCAAATGGAATGTATTTATATGTATACATACATATATATGTATTTATTTATTTATTTGTAAACACACACCTAGGGTCAGTTTATATATAGTCAAGGTTTTACAAGCAACATTTAAATTAAGCAATAAACTTAGTTGATTAAGCAATAAAGAATTAAATGACATAGAACAAAGAAAAAAGTTTCAGAAAACCTTTATTTGCTGTTTCTATATTTACTCCTTAGGCGGGTTAGCAGAGATTGGCAATTTTAGGCTAGGTTAGCAGGCTTGAGAATTATAATTACACATGGCTTGACCACAAGGGCTCTGGACTCTAGCATGTGAACCACCACCATATGAAGCTGAAGCAGGAACTCCTTCTGGGACCACTCACCTTGTGGGCTCTGCTTGTGGTGACCCATTCTCTTTGGTCTTTGACAGCAGCAAGCTTTTGAAAAATATCTATAAAGGAATGGAATATCTCAATGAGGGATTTGAAGCTTAAAGGGGGTCAGTGCTCACAGAGCCTCAGGTCTCAAGTACTGATGGGCAAACGAAGGATAAACGGGAACACAGGCCACACAAAAAGGACAATGGAGGGAGGAGGGACAGGGTTGATTTTTTTTACTTCAAGAATCATGTTTCAAGCTCAACTTGTATTTATTATATATTACTATTATAATAATAAAATTTGGAGATAGCAAGAAAATTAAACCTTCCCTTCCACTTAAAGTTGAATGAGTTCCTTAATATCATTACAAGTTCAAAGTGAAACCTATTCTTCAAAGATAGTCCCCATAAAGATTTCATGTGATGGACTTAGCAAGGTTCCTCAGGGGAGGGGAACGGCTGGCCTCACAGAACCTTCCTGGTCCCTGAGGCTCACCACAGATTCCTCTCTCCCTGGAATTGAGAATTAAGGTCCTGTCCTGTGCACACAAAGAAAGTGGGCTCACTCCCACGAGAGCAGGAGTGTGCACTCATCAAATCCAGAGAGCACGGAAGGTGGGCTGGGAAGAGCTTCCAAAAAGAGAAGCTTTGTAAGTGGGTATTGTTATTACCCCAATCTTATAGATGAAAAATGAATAGTCTCTGACATTTTAATAGAAATCGAAGGAGGCAAAAAATATTTTTACCAAAATTTGTTTTTATGGAAGGAAATCTCTCTTGCACTAAATAAACTAAGCTTGTGCTCAATGAAAATCTTTTAAAACATGAAATCGGGTTTTTCAAGGTAAGAACTGTGATCTAAAAATCTCCCCTCTGGGTACATTTTGCCACTGAGCATAACAGCTGGCATGGGCTCTCAAGCCCATAGCTGGGTGGGGACCTCCGTGAGTATTCAAAGCATCCCCCCTTCCCTGCTGTAAATGCCATGCCCGGAAGGCCAGCTGCGTCCCGGGACCGCGCTTACACGTCATGTTGACCAGCTTGTCCACGCTGTGCTGCGCCTCCCCGGAGCCGAGGTACCCGTGGGCCACGATCTCCATGTACTGCGGCGGGGGGAGGGGGAGACCGAGAGGCGAATCAGAGGGGAGAACGCTCAAGCACACAGCAGGTGAGGGGAAAGGTTGTGCACTTCTGAAAATGAGCTGTAGGTGGCACAACAGGCTCACCAAACAATACTTGGTGCCCCTGGGCCTGTTTCACTCAAGGGCAGAAGGGGGTGGGTTTCTGGGTTCTTGGCTTCTGTGGAACGCCCCAAAGTGGAGGAAGGGACCTGGAAAGATTGTTTAAACTCTCAAAAGTCCCAAGATGACTCCTAACTGGATAAATTTGTGTTGCAATTTAGCCTCCAAATATAAGATACAAATAAGATGCAATAATATAGTACATAGAATTTTAATTCTTCAATGTAACTTTTCAGCAGAATTTTAATAACATACTGCATATATTTTATCGACCTTATGTTTTATAATATCCTAAATTATATCTAACCAACATACAAGCAGATAGCAATGATCAGAATGAAATGTATGGGGTAGTCTAATAATCCCTCACTGTGGATGACTGATTGTAATAAGTTCAGAGAAACACATAAATTTCTGACATTTTAATGAAAGTAAAATGGATAAAAAGATCCTTTACAATATAATTTTATTAAAGATTATTTCATTAAATGAGCTAAACCTCTAGCCAATTAAAAATTTTCTTAAAAATAAAAACAAGATATGTTTTATCGATTTCCCAAGAATAAAAAAATAATAAAATAGATTTAATATTAAATTGCCATTAAAATTAATCATCCATTAATAACTCAGCATGAGTTTGTAGGGCCACGGGTTTATTATGAAAATTATTATTTCCATACATGGTATAGATTTCAGGAGAATGGGCTGTCTCAACTGTTTCCATGCCTGGAAATTTTGTTTGATTGTATTAGTAAGCCCAAACATTGGACTGTCTCAGCATATATATTCACCTCCTTACTTTGCCTCAGTAGTTACCAAAGCAGAAAAATAAATGAAGTCAAGATCATTCCTCCCATTGTCATTTATTTTTAATATTTTAGTGAGCACAGCAATTCTTTTTTGTGTGGAAAAGTTATGAACATCTTCATAATCAATATTTTCTCCCACCATTTGGTGTGTGCAATGCTGAGGCCTGGGGCCTGCCAGACAACACCTATTTATTTTCTTTACTAACTAAAGACAGGTGACCTTTTATATTGATAGAGCTTTCTCGTTTCAACAGGCTGGGTAAAGTGAGCCCAATCAGCCAAGAGAAAATGTCACGAGTCCCTCCCTGCTCTGTGTGTATCCTGCCTCATGCTCACACTCACAACCCTGCCTGCTCCTCTCCTTGGCATGCAGCTAAGGTAAGAAAGACATCTTCTGTCACACACCTGTGTAATCTCTGCCTAAAAGAGAAAGGCAAAACCAGCCACCACAAAAGGAATCTTACCTGAGCTAGGTTTTCAATCCCACCCAAGCTATGGAGTATTTCCTGATAAAATAAAAACAGAACACACATGAAAGATGAGAGTGGTGGGGGGAATGTATTTTACATGCAATCTATTTATTAAGTTATGAGTTTTAATTATTTTTTGAAGGCCCACATTCTAACATAAATATGGAAAACTTTAATGTTTTCCAGTCATACTATATTTAAGATAAGTTATTAATAAATATGAATGAAAGTTGGGTTGAGATTAAGAGAATGTAAGTATGCTCAGAACTGCAGCCTGACTCCTAATTCTTTTTACTTCCTTTCATGTCATCATAAAATGTTAGAGCTGGAAAAAGCTGTTAGATATCATTCCCTTCAACATCCTCATATTACAGAGTTGGAAAACTAAGACCCAGAATGGTAAACCATTTGCCTAAGTGACAGAGCCTGGATAAGAATCCAGCATCACTGAATCCTCTTCCTAGGATTCCTTTAGGCCTCTGCTTAGTGTGGCCCATGGACCAACAGCAAAAACATCATGTGGAGCTGATTAGAAATGCAGAATCTCCTACTCCCCCCAGACCTGCTGAATGACACTATGAATTTCAACAAGATCCCTGGGAAATGCACACGCCCAATAAAATCTGAGCAGCATTGCTCTAGTAGACTAGACGACAGGGCTTCTCCTTAAAATGATGTGGCTTATCCTAAACTAATGTAAGGATAATCATTGCAAAATGTCCTCAGATATAGGTCTTTAAAATCAATTCCCAATAACAAGGCACTGCATGAAACTTCTGAAAAGTGCTTATTAAGAGAGAGAGTGCTGGGAGGCTGGAGTTGTGAAAGAAACTGGTTTGGAGCTCTCCTAACAGTTCATGCTCTCAGGTTACCCACACTGACATTTATCTTGGGGTTAATGGGTTTCAGGTGGCCCTAACCTGTGTAACTCTATATTGACACCTCTCTCCTCACTTTCTATGCACACAAGGAAGTTATTTGAAATACAAACATTAGCCAACATTCCAACTCTGGAAAGTTCAGGGCAATGAGTACGTGACTGTGAGGGCGCGATCTCGTTCTACCCGGAAGCTGAGTGGGCAGCTGAGGAAAGGCTCAGGGGCTCAAGGCCTCCTGGGTCAAGGTTTCCTTATTCTGTGTGAAGGGAATTTGGAAGCAACATACCCTTGTTTAAATTAAGAATAAAGGTACATTTATAACGCTATTAAAAATCGTTCTATGACCACCTATTAATTTGAATTCCCATGATTGCTATTCACTTTAGAAGACCTATAATTAAAGAACGTAAGAATATTGTATACATTATCACTAATTATGGTGGAAATTTTATACATATAAAAATAACATTTTAAAACCACTTATATATTTTTTTAACATCTTTATTGGAGTATAATTGCTTTACAATGGTGTGTTGGTTTCTGCTTTATAACAAAGTGAATCAGTTATACATATACATATGTTCCCATATCTCTTCCCTCTTGCGTCTCCCTCCCTCCCACCCTCCCTATCCCACCCCTCCAGGTGGTCACAAAGCACTGAGCTGATCTCCCTGTGCTATGCGGCTGCTTCCCACTAGCTATCTATTTTACGTTTGGTAGTGTATATATGTCCATGCCACTCTCTCACTTTGTCACAGCTTACCCTTCCCCCTCCCCATATCCTCAAGTCCATTCTCTAGTAGGTCTGTGTCTTTATTCCCGTCTTACCCCTAGGTTCTTCATGACTTTTTTTTTTCTTAGATTCCATATATATGTGTTAACATATGGTATTTGTTTCTCTCTTTCTCACTTTCTTCACTCTGTATGACAGACTCTAGGTCCATCCACCTCACTACAAATATCTCAATTTCGTTTTAAACAACCCAACCCAAACATGGGCAGAAGACCTAAACAGACATTTCTCTAAAGAAGGTATACAGATTGCCAACAAACACATGAAAGAATGCTCAACATCATTAATGATTAGAGAAATGCAAATCAAAACTACAATGAGATATCACCTCACACCGGTCAGAATGGCCATCATCAAAAAATCTAGAAACAATAAATGCTGAAGATGGTGTGGAGAAAAGGGAACCCTCTTGCACTGTTGGTGGGAATGTAAAGTGATACAGCCACTATGGAGAACAGTATGGAGGTTCCTTAAAAAACTACAAATAGAACTACCATATGACCCAGCAATCCCACTACTGGGCATATACCCTGAGAAAACCATAATTCAAAAAGAGTCATGTACCAAAATGTTCATTGCAGCTCTATTTACAATAGCCAGGAGGAGATGGAAGCAACCTAAGTGTCCATCAAAAGATGAATGGATAAAGAAGACGTGGCACATATATACAATGGAAAATTACTCAGCCATAAAAAGACACATATTTTTTCAGCAAATATTTTTTTTTTCATTCCTGTTAGGTAAGATCCCTGGGTTAGGCTCTGAAGGGGACACAAATATATAGATGACAGAGGCTGACTTCACTGAGCTGCAAGCAAGCATAAGGCAGATGTAAAAATAACTGGAATTTAAGATAGAATTTGGTAAGTGTTATAAGAAAGTTATACATGAGGTGCTGTGATGCTGCAGAGGAGGGACATATAATAGCCTGCTGAGAGCACTAAGGAAAACTTTGTAAGGGTGGTAGCCTCTGAATGGGCTTAGAAGGATGGATAGCTGTGCTGAGAAGACATGGGGGGAGAGGAGGAAATAAAGGGGATTCCAAGCAAAGAGAACAAAGAGGCTCAAAAGTGCATAGAAGTTGCGTAGAAAGAACATCAAGATGTTCTATTACTGTGAAAAGCACCTCCCTAACACCATGAAGGGAATCTTTGGGAATAATGTTAGAAAAATAGGGTGAGATAAACTGGACATGTCCATTCAGACGTGGACATGAGCCTGAATTTGAACTTTGCCATTCGGGTCTGATGAAAAGGTGCGAACAAGGGCCAATCAGAATCAGCCGTGAGCACATCGTCCCTCTAGTCTTAGAATGAACTGGAGAGGCAGGGGCATGGAGGGAAGCCCTGTGGGTTGGCAGGGGCAGCAAGAAGGGAGTGGACAGGTGGGCTGTCTTGGCAGTGGTGTGACCAACTGGGCGTGAAAGGGCCGAGGGCAGGAAGGGAGTGCAGGAGGCATCTCTGTCTGCGAGCCAGGGTGACTGGGGGCAAGGACACGATGAACCCGGGAAGGGGAGAATAGGCTGGGTAGACAAGGAGACTGAGTCTGGACATGCTGAGTTGCTGGTGGTGTATCCAAATGACAAAAGAACAACAGACCGGGGAAAAATGAGGCCAGGGCAGAAGACTGAAATCTGGCATCGCTGACATAAAGGAAATTTAAATTTGAAGCTTGGGAGGGAGAAGACACCAGGGAGAGAATAATGGTTAAATGATTGGTCATGGTCATCTTTAAACGTTTACCTTGACAAAAATATATCTGTCCAACAATCAATGTTAACAATATGGAACTAAGCCCATGTTTCCCAAACTCTCTCCTGGGAATAATCATTTTATTCTGTGCAGTGGGTGGTACTAGGTATTCTTAAAAAAAAAAATTTCATGATCAAATGGTAGGTTAAACAGAATGTAACAAATTATCTTATCGTAGACTAAAACTCCTCAGTAAAATTAAAAACTCCTCAGAGCTTTAATATGCTGCCGTGCACTGTAAGTCTCTAGTGGGAGAACCCGTGTGCAGCTTTCCTACATATCACCGGGCAGAGCACATTTCTTTTCACAGAATACTGACCAAGTCCTGTGGAGCACCGTGAGAGAAGCACTGCTATAAAGTACAATAAGGGGAAAATGCACTCAAGCAGTTACGCTCCATTTGTTAAACAAACACTTTCCCCGAGGACCGAGGCCCCAACAGAGACTGGAGCGCTGCGGGGACACGCCTGCTCTGACCTGCCAGCGTCTATGGGAGAGAAGACCACAAGGCACGCACACCCCTGGGCTCAGCATTCCTGGTTACTGATCTGAAAAGCAAACAGGACTGCGCGCCCTTCCCCACCTCAGCCCTCCTCCCCTGCATGGGCTGGAGGCTCATGGGACTGGGCTCTGGACTTCTGAAACTAATGGCCTGGAGAAAGTCCCCATCAATCTGAACTTCAGTTCAATGAGCCACATGTGAACAAATGTCCTTGCTCTACCCATTCCCAGAATTTTTCTCTTTTTAAAAAATTGATACAATAACATAATACTGATAAAAACTATATAGAACAATGGAGCACCCTGCAACACCAATCTGGCTGTTGTCAGTCCAGCACGATGTCACTGCGGCCCAGAGCATCAGGGCCCTTAGACACGCTCCCCTGGGCCTCTCGGCCAGCAGAGCAGTGAGCTCTGAGTGCTGCGCCCTGACCCACCACCCATGCCTCTGCCATCAGGGTTCCACACCTCTCATCCCTCCGTCTCAGTTGAAGGCCCCCCTATGCCCTGGCCTTTACTTATCTTTCCAGGTGTATTAGTAACTACTCTTCTAAAAGTCTCGTAGGGGGTGAGGAGAAGTTTCCTGCCTTGGAGTCTGGAGGAAAGGTGGTGCCATTAACAGAATCAGGAGCTGATTCTGCAGGTTGGAGGAGAGGGAGGACGAAGAGGACCCTGTGCAGTTACTGAGGGTCCTGTGCATATCAGGCTCTCTAACTCTTTGGCATCTGTATGCCTTTACACACTTAGAAATTACTGAGAATCCCAAAGAGCTTCTGTTTATGTGGGTTCTATCTATTTATATATATCATATTAGACGTTAAAAGTGAGGAAGTTTTAGAACACAAGAGTACACAAGCATATGTTCCGTCATTACACATCCTGTAGCCTTTACAAAGCTCCACTGCACACTTGTAAGGGAGTGAGAATGAAAAGGCAAATAACACTGTAGCATCACTTTTAAGATAGTTTTGACCTTGTGGGACCCCTGGAAGAGTTTCAGGGACCGATGACGGTCCCCAGATCACACTTGACAATCACTGTGCTGCTGTGTCATCAGGATCGCTGCCCAACATATACCTGGAAATTTGGGACTTAAATGAATGGCAAAGTCTGAGGCTGGAGATATGTGCTTGTGAGCAAAGAACAGCAACAAAATGATAGTTGAAGCCAAGAGCTTGGAAGATAGGGGAGAAGATGACAAAGAAAATAACTTTGGGGAAGGTTAACATTTATGAAGGCAGAATTTAAAAAAGGAGCAAGTAAATAATACAGAAAAAAGAAAAAATGATGAGTAAGAGCTAGAGGTTCTCAGGATCAGTGAAGGCAAACAGAAAATGTGGCAAAGGGTATGGGTTGCTAAAGAAAGGCTTGGGGTGCAAGGGCAGCGGGGAGAAGGCCACACAGCTCCACTCTCCTTTAATTGTTGTAGCTGATGTAAATGTAGCTTAGGGGCTTTTAAGAATTTTTCTTAGGACTTCCCTGGTGGCGCAGTGGTTAAGAATCCGCCTGCCAATGCAGGGGACATGGGTTCAAGCCCTGGTCTGGGAAGATCCCACATGCCACGTAGCAACTAAGCCCATGCGTCACAACTACTGAGCCTGCGCTCTAGAGCCCACGAGCCACAAATACTGAGCCCATGTGCCACAACTACTGAAGCCCGCACACCTAGAGCCCTTGCTCCGCAACAAGAGAAGCCACTGCAATGAGAAGCCTGAGCATGGCAACAAAGAGTAGCCCCCGGTCACCGCAACTAGAGAAAGCCCGTGAGCAGCAACGAAGACCCAACACAGCCATAAATAAATAAATAAATAAATTTAACAAAAAAAGAATTTTCCCTTTATCCTTGATAAGCAATGTGTTATGACAGCTTACTGTAAGGAGTCCAGGTGGACTTTTACCTTTATCCTGCTTGGGACTCCAACTACACTTGAAATCTCCAAACATATGTCGCCCTTTAATTATGGAAAACTAAGCAATTTATCTTTAAAAATGGCTTCTCTTTCATCCCTTCCACTCTTTTCTTGCTGGAACCTCCATTAAGCATATACTGGAGCCTCTGGGTCAAGAAATGACGACTGGATCATGGCCCACCATGATCTTCTTAAATGACTTCCAGAGAGAACCTTGTACATAATATTCAATGAAGATTTCTACAACACATCAGTTGTAAAAGAAAGGGAGTGAGTTCAAGACCGATAGTCTGACCTTTCAATGAATGCAGTGATGAAGGTGAGATGAAGGCTTGAGGGGATAGCAGGTCAAGAAAAGGGCATTTTATGATAAAAGAAAACAGAAAGGGAGCCACTGACACTGTAACAAAGAAAACAGATGGAAGGCTGAACCTTGGCAAGGAGGAGGGTTTTCTTCAGAAATAAGAAGGGATGCAAAGGTGCATGATAATCCGAATATTTCAAGCAACAAAGAAAATATGAACACTCCTACCGGGATGGCTTCAGTTTTGCCTGTAAAACAGGTAATGCTGTAATCTGATAAGAATGACAGGGGTAGGAGGGGTCTGGGTATGAGAAGTGGAGATGGTCTGGAACAGCCACTGTGGATCCTGCAGTACTGACTCACCAAGAGAGGAAGGGAAGGCCTCGTGAGGGCAGAGGCGTGCTGACATTTGTTGGCACAAGTTGTAGTAAACCCCAGCATTACTACGTGACTTCAGCCAAAAATTCTTGGCAACTCAAGATGTTAAACAACTGCTCCTCTTTGTGGACAGAGTGCCAGGAGGAGAGATTCAGGGAGCACCCCCTTCTATGGAAAGACTGGAAATCAATGGGAGGTTTGGCTTCATAAGTGTTTTGGTCATAAAATCCCGTAAGCAAAGAGGTCATGGGATTCTTCCCTTTAGAGGGCAATCCAGTCAACCTTGTTCCAGCCCATCAAGAACTAGATTAAGAAAGGCAATACTTTATTTTTATTTTGCGGTACGCAGGCCTCTCACTGTTGTGACCTCTCCCGTTGCAGAGCACAGGCTCCGGACTCGCAGGCTCAGCGGCCATGGCTCACGGGCCCAGCCGCTCCACGGCATGTGGGATCTTCCCGGACCGGGGCACGAACCCGTGTTTAGATGAAGATCTTCACTTTAGACGAAGATCAGCAGAGTATGACACAAGGGCCATCAATTCTCTGAGCAAACATGTCAAAGGCAAATATTTTGCTAACTTCTATAAGTCAAAAAACTAGACCTTCTGCTAAAAATCCACCTTCTTCCATGAATAGTTATATTAATATTATATACACAGTGTTCTTACCCAAGCTGAGGCCTGTGGGGTGTACAGGGGGCTATTAATAATGACTTGTGGACAAGGAGCTCATGGGGGTGACCCAGGCAAAGTGAAGCACATGGCCCACCCTCACCATGCGTGACCCACACAGCTTTTCTCACAGGAGAAAAGGAAAATTCCCAGAAAACTGTGAGCAACCAGGACAGAAAGCCATTTGAAGTATGTAATATATTCAAATGACTGTGGTTGGCTAAACTAGAACAGCACAAAGACAGCTTAGAATACGGAATGAGGAACGGAGTGACTCTTCTAAAGAAAAGATTGAAGCCATCATGAATCCCAGGAGACTCAAATCAGAGCAGGCTCTGTAGCTGGCTAGTACCAGAACGCTTTTTTTTTTTAAATGCCAAGTTTGGAAAAGATGGTTATTGGGGTAATGAAATTATTATTATTATGACTCAAATAATAATTCATCAATAAAACTGAATCCAAAATAAAAGAGCTTCAGAGTGGTCTGAGCATCCCAGTAGCTTATCAGGACAGGGCATAAAAGGAGATACTTCTTAGGAAAAAAAAACAATCTGTGAAAATGACTGAAGCATGTATGAATAATAAGGATAGTAAGAATGCTCTTTAGATATTTAACACTGGCAAGAAGAAACAGTAATGGTTCATAAGCAATTTGGAGGCTTCTTCAAATTGGTTGGGCAGTGGTTCTGCCTGTGTTCTCAAACTGTGGTCCCCTGACCAGCAGCATCAGCATCACCCGGGAAAAGTTGTTAGAAATGCAGATTTCCAGGCCCTCCCCAAACTTACTGAATCAGAAACTGTGGGGGCAGGTGCCAGCAATCTTTAAGTCTTCCAAGTGTTCCTGATGCACAGAAAGTTTAGGAACTTCTGCTTTATAAAAGCAGCTATCTTAGCAGCTGAGACTAGACGGAACAACTTTCACGATCCAGGTGAAGTGTTAGGTAAGCCTTTCTTTAGAGCCTCACTGCTAAAGCACTAAGTTCTTGCTAATCAAAATGTGGGCCATGAACCAGTGGCCTCAGCAGAATCGTGGGTCTCAGGGTACAACTACAGAATCCACATCCGCATTTACAAGATCCCCAGGTGATTCCTCTGCACTTTAAAGTTTAAGAGGCACTAAACTACGGCCGCACATTTAACTAATTAGTGAGAGGAGGTGAGATTCCTGCCTGCAGGCACCTCCTCTGAGACAAGTGGGAGGCCCCTTGCTCACCTCTAACTCAGGGTCTGAGGCTGGACTCTGGGACAAGCATGGCTCTGGAGCAGCTACCAAAGCTGCAGGCCCTGCCTTTCCCACTCACTGCCCCTGGAGCCCCCTGAGGAAGCCCCCACTTGTCGCTGCTGACTTTGACCTACTGAGCTGCTTGGCATAAACATGCTCGAAGGTGTGGCCAAGTGTACACCTCTCCAAACTGACTATGGTTTAAAATGCCAGGAGATAATGCAAGCATAGACCCGAAGTTCAATCCACTTCATCCCATATGTAATAGAGTAGAAAATATACAGGTGTTTTTGTCCCCATTAAATCACTTCTCTCCTATCATTTTAAATAGCAGGTGAGATACTTCCCAAATTTGGAAACTACTGAGTTGTGAGAGAGGAAAAAAAAAAGTTACCATGCTCTGCTTCAAAGAAAAGCCCACCAGGTTTTTTTTCTTCTTCAAACAAGTAAAAAATATTTTTATTTTTTGCAACCAACCTGATAACGTGGATCCCTCATTAGAAGTCTCAGACAAATTAATACTCTCAGAAAATGAAGAGATGGGGCTCGATCAACCCACTCTCTGAAAGAAGAACACAAGAGAGAACATGTTTGTTTATGTTTAAAGGCCAACATGACAGTTTATGAACAATGCAAGAAGAATAAAAAACATCTAAAGGAAGAGCATTAGTTTATCTCAAACAGTCTGCAATAGGGACTGTTATTTGATTCTTGAACACTTGACACATTTTAATGCAAAACACATAGAAACTGTCATTGTCACTACAAAGTAGAGGTCCCCAAAATTATTTGGTTCACAGGGACGTTACTGACTCACGGCAGCCCCTGACCAAAAGAAATAGCTAAAGGATTCAACTTTAAAAGACTTGATACCCTGATAACTTAGTATCCATTTGAAAAAATAATACACAGACACTAAAAAAAGCTATTTTTATTTTATTCTTAATCACATTTACTTACTGATGGGGTGTGTGCACCTGTGGACACTAAACAACTTCTCCAGCCTTGGAATCAGATCTAACACCATTACCTCCATTCCCTCTTCCACCTGACTTTCCCAGGGCACTTGCTTTTTATCACAGTAACCACTGAAAACCCAGCTACAGAAAAGTAAGCCATCATCTAAGGGAAAGCAGTACAATCTAATGTGGAAACTGTAACTACCTGAGTAGTTTGCGCTGTGTCTGACAGATGTTGTGTATCATTGCTGTTTTCCTTGAAATTTAAAAATATCCCACAACACCCCTGGGGGTTCTCTGCAGCTCCCAGGGCACTTCAGCGCTCCCTGTGGGAAACATTGTGATGAAATATTTTCTTACACCTTAGATCAGTCTTCCTGGAAGCAGACTCTTCCATGAAGATTGGTGTGCGTGTGAGTGATTGAGGACGTGCTCTCGGGGAGTCCACCTGGAGTGGAGAGCTGGGGTGAGGAGTGGGGAAGCCAAGTGGGCAAGGGCCCTTCTGTGCCAGCCTCACCTCCAAGGACCCCCCCACCCCCACGGAGGCAAGCACCCTGGTTTTCCTGCTCCCAAAACGGCTGTCACAGTGTGTGTGGAGGGTGCTGCAGCAGGGACTAGGGAGCAAGTTCTCAGGCACTGCTGCTCTCCGGGCCTGTGGGCAAAGTGGACTCAAAACTCCAGAGCGGGGTGCCAGGGCCCAGCCGCTCACATGGACGCTGCCACTCAGTCCTTGACTGAAGCCCGAGTCACAGGGGCCACCAGCACGGCTGGGGCTCACTGCAGGCACGGCTCGCTCAGTGGGTTCCAGCTCGAGGGAGCAGAGTGGTCGGCGCAGCACCCCCGTCACTCTGGGGTGGGGTCATCGGCACACCCAGCACCCATCCCAGCTGCTGTGCCTCCGTGAGCAGCTTCTACTTCACTGCTCAGCTTCTCTGTGCCAGTTAGAGTTAGTAGTAAAAAAAAATTCAAACTGGGAAAAATTTTCAGGCTGCTCCAGTGTTGCCACTCAGGCTGCAGAGCGTGAACACTGCGAAGGGCCTTTCATGGCACTATGTAAGGATGCTTCTGCCCAAGAACCTGTAGGAACAGAGCCCAGGCTGAGGCCGGGACCCACGGCTTCCTGAGTCTCAGCTGACAGCACACCTGAAACCGAATTCATGCCCCCCCGCCCCCCCCACCACAAACACGCCTCACCCCTCCAGGCCTCCAGTTGATCAGACCGAAACCCTGGGTGTTTTCTCACCTCCTCTACTTCCCTCACATCTTTCATCCAATCCGTCAGCACATCCTGTCTGCTCTACCTTTAAAATATCTCCCCATTCCCACCACTTTGAGGTAGGAGGTAGATGGGCCCCTGGGCTGAGCAGCTGGAGTTCGTCAAGCAGAATAAATTGGAGCTTTGTTTTCCCTGGACACACCAAGGACAGAGCTAGTGACAGGAGCTGAGCTCTGAGGGGGAGTAAAGAGATAAAACGACCACATCTATCACTACTGAAGTCAAGGAAACCTCCCTGACTGCACGTGCGCAGGAAGGCTCCTTTGGGGTCAAAAAGGGGCGACATCATCCCATAACAGGTGCTGTCAAAGCTCCGTTAGCCTCTGCACTGGAATCCATCTTGGCAAAAAGATGTGCACACATATTGGGCAGGGCAGTAGGACAGGTCAGGTGTGGGGAAAGAAGAGAGATAACTGGCCAGAGCAGAAGGAAGACCCAGAAGGACCGCCCCATATAAATAATTTAATCGCCTCTTTATTGCACTCCTCATTCAGGAGGATGCCCACACCCTTTCCCTCCAGGTGCGTACTCCTGTTTTGCTTCTGTCTAAATACACTGTTTCTCTGTGTGTTCTCCACATGTTGTGCTGTGTCTCTAATAATAAACTTTGTACCTGTTTTTGCCTCCTTGATTCATTCTTGCTTTCAAACAGGGGCAAGAGCCAGGGGAACTTTGCTTCTAGCCTCCAGCCCCTGCTGGACTAGCAGCTAGGATTCCTGGTTTTCATCCAGGCTACGCAGCTCCAATTCCCAGGCAGGGAAATAGGATCCCGCTTCAAGACCACTCACCGCTGTCTCTCCGAGATCAACTTCTCACTCCCTCGTCTTCTATGACCCTGGTTCAAGCCGCCATCATCTTTTGCTTGAACTATTGCAAAAGCCTCCCATCTGGCTTTCTTGCTTCCATCTTTGTCCCCAACTTCAATCTTCACACATCTGCCAAGGAGACAAACACCCTCTCCTGCCCTCCTCCAACAGTTCTCCTCTCACTCAGTCCTCACGGCCCCTGAGGCCCTACAGGACCCGGCCTCCCCACTGCCTCTCAGACCTCATTCCCCCCGTTCTCCACTGCCCCCACCCATGCTGTCTCAGACACACTGACCCTCTCATAACATGGCTGGGCTGGGCTTGGAACCTGTGCCTTTGGTGCTTCCCATGAAGCAGACTTCTGTGACTTTTTAACACTGGAACCTCCCATACAACTACATAGATGTCCTCTGACATGACATGAGGCCAGTCACATGCAGTTGTTCCAACCAAAGTGTATGTCAAGGTGCAGAAGCCACCAACACAGCACAGCCTGGACTCCTGAGGTGAGGAAGGGGGTCTGAGCACTGCCGAGCACTGGACCTGCCTGCATCACCTGTGGAAGTTAGTCCCTGCCAGGTGACACGTCTTACACTGCCCTCCAAACTAGTCCAACAGTGGCACTGGGTGCAAATGTTAACAAAAACCTAAAACAAAATGTGTCTGCTATTTCATACATAGCCAAGAAAAACAGAGAAAGATAATGGAAGCTACTTTGGACTAGAATCCACATAATTTCTCCCACCCTCTCCCACCTCCACAGCTGAGCTGGTTGTACATCCAGCAAAGTTAGGATATTTTAAAGATCTGCCCCTCAGTCAAGTGAAGCATTTACTTGAGCTGCAGTCCCAAGCCAACCCTTGCATGGCTTGTCCAATATTGATCCTTGACATTTGGTGGGAAATTCAGCTTTGACTCTTCCACAATCCTGAGAAATTCAACTCTGTCCCAAACCTGCCCATCTCAGACCTGAGTGCACGAGACACACCCTCCTAGAAGGCAAGCCAAACATCTGTGGTTCCTGCCACTGGAGGTGTCACCCCCAGCCCAGCCCCCTTACACTCTGCCCCAAGCCACTCACTGTTTCTTCCATCTACTAACTTAGCTCATGGGAAGGAAGTTGGAAATATGTTTTTCCCATAGCCTTATATTCCCAAGGATGTTTGACTGCTTCTTATAAATTAGAGCCCCCAGCAGAGGCCTGGCTCTGCAAATAGAGGTTGAGCAAGATGTCCCAAGAACATCACTGGCTGGGAGTCACTCCTCCTGCCATCACCAAGGCTCCTGGCAAGAGCTGCCTGCCACAGCCACCAGCAACATCACAGCCCTCCTATAGCCAGGGCACCACAACAGTGACGCCTCTGCTACGGAGGCAAAGTTCAGTTTCTTCTGAAAATAAAGGCAGGACTCAACCCATCTAAGGCCTGCAGCCAGGCAGAATTATCCAAGGCCACAGTGGGAAGCTGCACTATATTTCATCCTAAGTTCCTTGTACTGGGAAAAATAATGCAAATTTGAAGCACCTTTTGAATTTAAAACAGTCACCTCTGGGAACACTTGTAAGGATGTGGTTGTTCTGAGGCTCCTATTAGAGAGAGAATACCTTTAATCTCATAAGTAGAGGGATGGCGCATGACTAGTTTCCCTTCCAGGTGCTGGGGTCAGCTAAAGATAGCGTGTAGCCTGCAGTGCAGTGCAGACACTATATCCCAAAGATCTAACAGGAATAATGATCCAATTGCAACAGCTGCTGGTAACCTCCCGAGGTTTAATGCTGGCTGTTCTTCATTATTTAAGAGGAGAAGCCATGGGACATACTGAGAGATGACTCACACTACAAATATGTGTGTACATATTTTTCCTGTTAAGAATATACAATCTTCATGAGGAAAGTCCATGGCCTTTCAAATGTTTTTTCACATTAAATATGAAAAGGTTTTTTTGTCCTGTTTCTTCTCACCTCTAAAAAAAAAAAAAGAAAAGAAAAAGAATTCCGGAATGGTTTTTGTTTTGTTTTTACCATAAAAGGAGTGCAAACAAATGAAGAGTTCCAGAAAAGTCTCAAAGTTCTGTTCCAAGCAAATGGCATTTTTTTGTTCTACAATTTAGAACTGTGGCCCAAAGCTATTAATATTTCTATGTGATTCTGGCCTATTGCAAATGTAAATAGAATTCCTGGTGTCTGGGTCCTACAGGGCCTCCCCTCTGAGCGCTGACCTCTGAGGAGCAGTTGTTCCCTCCATGGCTTCCAGCCCTCAACCTCCCCCCTCACCCAAGGACCTGGCTCACTGACTGGAGCTCTGCTGTTCATGGGGAATGGCATGTTCTGTAAGGTGATACAGAGCTCTGTTTGCCAAGAGTCGGGGGACTAGGAAACACACTGAGTCTAGTGTAAGCAAAGGATTACAGAGAATAATAATGACAGACTCTAAAGATGGCTGCCTTTGTTTGACTGAGGAGGAGCCAGGTGACTTGTCCAAGAGTGCACATAGGTAGCAGAGCTGGGCCCTGACTCCCAGGCCAGGGCTCCCGCATCCCCCACCTCCACCCAGCACAGAAAGGGGCTCTTAGATACGTCTACTGCGGGGGCAGACATGTTCTGCACAGTGGTGAGGGGTCTCCTGAGGTAGCTCTGAAAACCTTGTCTGTCGGCAAAGACAGTGTTTCCCTGGAGGCTGTGTTCCAATAGAGTAGCTGCACAGCAGCAGATTCATGACCAGGCAAATATTTATCCCCTCTTGTGACTGAACTTTTGCCACTGCTTTCACAGGACTATTACCACATGGCAGTATGACCAGGCCCCACGGCCTTTGTCCACGGCCACCTGCCACATCGCTTTCGGCATCAGATGCCATTTTCTGCTATCAGTATAAAAAGAGAAGGAAAAATGGTACCACCAGAGACATAGCATTTGAAAAGAGGGTAGTTGGGGTTTCACCTTCCCATTCAGTCGAAGAAACCAGTATGCGATGTGAGAGTCACAAAGCTGCAGGACTGAGCACTGAGAGTCACACGGTCTGGGGTAAACTCCATCCAGGGGCTGATGCAAATGCCAGAGGTCACAACCTCAGCTGGCTCTCACCCAGAAAAAGCAGCATCTTCAGAGGAGGTGTTATTTAGATTGCGCTTTTCATTAACGCACAAAACAACCACCACCAAAAAACTACCACCTTTCACTAAAAATTTAAAAGTGGAGAAATTCAAACCTGTTTCAGTATAAATATTACCTCAAATTCATATGACAGAGCCCTATTTTTTTGGATAGTTGTAAAAGCAAAATTCACATCAAAATAGACATGTAAAACTTAAAAGGAATAAGAAAACGTGAAGAAATGAATTATAAATGAGTATTCAAGGAATATTTACTGACTTGTTCCACTATTCTTAATGGGTAGTGCCATCCATTAAACCTGGCCCAGAAGAGACACCCAGTCAGAGGTCCATCCAATTCATCATGTTGGTCCCAAAAGTCAGACAGATATTGAGTAGAAAGGACTGTTCTAGCTGTTTCTTCTCCATGGCTGGTGAAAGTTTCAGAGATTGAATGCTTTCAGATATTTGCTGATCACCTCCTAGGAGCCAGGCACTGTTACATGGCCAGGACTATAGCCTGGACAAAACCATGCCCTTGTGTTCACAGAGGTTACCATTTAGAGAAAGAAGACCAATAACACACACAAACAAACAAAACTGCACATCAGGTGCTGACCAGAGAAAAACAACCCTAAAGTTAAGGGTTTAGGGAGTCCTGAGAATGCTATTTTAGGAGAGTCAGAGAAGGGTTTTCTGATATGGTTAGCATCTGAGTGAACTGAGGAGTGAGTCAAGGTCAGAACAGCGAAAGAGTTAAGTATCTAGCTCCTGAGCAGGAGTGCACTGGTTTGCGCAAGGAAGCCCTTGGGGGCTGGAACAAACTGAGCAAAGACAGCGTAATGGGAGCTGAAGTTACAGAGGTGGTAGGAGCCAGTTCTGTAGGTCTTTTGTAGAATAGGAATAGGGATTTTGGACTTTTTATTCTGCAGAGTCACGGGAAGGCTTTAAGCAGAGGACTGACATTATGTGACAGAAATTCTGAAAAAACCCTTTTGGATGTGCTGTTAGGAACACCATACCATAGGGAGTCAAGGGTCAAAGCCAGGAGCCCAGTTAGCCCACTGCAATGGTCCAAGCAAGAGACAGTGGCAGCTAGGACTAGGTTAATAGCTGGGAAAGACTAAAGTTGAGAGGAAGGCAAGTTGAGTAAGAAAAATCAAAAGTCCCGTTTTTGGCATGTTAGCTTTGAGATGCCCAAAGAAATCCACCAATCAATACATGAAAGAAAAGACTAATTTATAGCAGGAGAGAGCTGTACTTTAGTCTCTCAAAGCAAAGCTGATAGAGGAGTTCAGGAAAGGGTGGACTTTCATAAGTGGGGGTTTTGGGGGACTGATTGATTTTAGCCATGGAAAGGGGATTCCTGGAATGTGTTCCAGCTTACTCCCTGGCTCTCAGAAGCTCATGTACTGATGGGAAGTTGTCACTTACTGATTTGGTCAGGTTTAAAACAGGTTCTGGTGCTTATGTATGGCCAGCAAGCAGTCCTTTCCTGGGAAGGTGGGAACATTTTAATTTCATACCTGTTAGACATCCAAGTGAATGAGTTTCACAAGAAGCAATAGTAGAAAAGAGAGAACATAATTACTCAAGTGACACTTTTCTGTGGGGCAAACCTGAAAACCAATTTTAAACATATTGGGTTGGCCAAAAGGTTTGTTCAGTTTTTTTCCATAAGATGGCTCTAGTAGCACTTAGTTTTCTTCAACTTCATTCGAAACAATTTTGTTAGATTGTATGTGACAGCTGTCATATCAGCATGCATTTGAAAAAAGACATCAAAATTGGTGAATTTTTGTGTAGCCATTTTAATATTGAAGATGGAAGAAAAAAAGCAACATTTTCGGCATATTATGCTTTATTATTTCAAGAAAGGTAAAAACACAACTGAAACGCAAAAGAAGATTTGTGCAGTGTATACAGAAGGTGCTGTGACTGATCGGACGTGTCAAAAGTGGTTGCGAACTCTCGTGCTGCCGATTTGTTGTTGGACGATGCTCCACGGCTGAGCAGACCAGCTGAAGTTGATAGCAATCAAATCGAGATATTAACTGAGAACAATCAACATTTTACCACATGGGAGATACTCAAAATATCCAAATTAAGCATTGAAAATCATTTGCACCAGCTTGGTTATGTTCATCACTTTGATGTTTGGGTTCCCCATAAGTTAAGCAAAAAAAACCTTCTTGACTGTATTTCCACATGCAATTCCCTACTTAGAAGTAATGAAAAAAATTCCGTTTTTTAAACAAATTGTGATGGGTGATGAAAAGTGGGTACTGTACAATAATGTGGAATGGAAGAGATCGTGGGGCAAGCAAAATGAACCACCACCAACCACACCAAAGGCTGGTCTTCATCCAAAGAAGGTGATGTTGTGTGTATGGTGGGATTGGAAGGGAGTCCTCTATTATGAGCTCCTTCCGGAAAACCAAACAATTAATTCCAACAAGTACTGCTCCCAATTAGGCCAATTGAAAGCAGCACTCAATGAAAAGCATCCAGAATTAGTCAACAGAAAATGCACAATCTTCCATCAGGATAACGCAAGGCCACATATTTCTTTGATGACCTGGCAAAAACTGTTACAGCTTGGCTGGGAAGTTCTGATTCAACCGCCATATTCACAGGACATTGCACCTACAGATTTCCATTTATTTTAGTCTTTACAAAATTCTGTTAATGGAAAAAAATTTCAATTCCCTGGAAGGCTGTAAAAGGCACTTGGAACAGTTCTTTGTTCAAAAAGATAAAAAGTTTTGGGAAGAAGGAATTATGAAGTTGCCTGAAAACTGGCCAGTGGAACAAAAGGGTGAATACATTGTTCAATAAAGTTCTTGGTGAAAATGAAAAATGTCTTTTATTTTTTCTTAAAAACCAAAGGCACTTTTTGGCAAACCCAATACTTTGGCTAATAAAGAACCAGAGAATCAGCAAGGCAGAGGAGAACATAGTACCAGTCAAGGTTGTGCCTCAGCCCCTCAGCTACTGGATCTCTCAAATGAGGTGGAATGGATTTTGTCTTCAAGGTCCATTCCAGCTCTAATTGGATGACACTTTTGTGTGTGCATATATACATATAGTGTGCGTGTATACACAATTTAAGTTTGGGATAAACTCTAAATAACATTTTAGGAGAAATTAACATGCAAGAGCTAGATATTTCCTCCAAGTTAGGAATCAGCTTGAGGCCTACAAGCTTATTTTCTTCCTTTCTACATTTAACGTTGTGAAACTTAGAACAAAAGGGAGACAAAAAGACAAGATTCTAAAGGATTCTACTCTGCATAAAAGCACATACAGTTGAGGAGATTTGTTCAAGATGGCAGAGTAGAAGGACGTGTGCTAACTCCCTCTTGCAAGAGCACCAGAATCACAAGTAACTGCTGAACAATCATCAACAGGAAGACACTGGAACTAACCAAAAAAGATATCCCACATCCAAAGACAAAGGAGAAGCCCCAGTGAGGTGGTAGGAGGGGCATAATCACAATAAAATCATATCCCATAACCACTGGGTGGGTGACTCACAAACTGGAGAACAATTATACCACAGAAGCCTACCCAGTGGAGTGAAGGTTCTGAGCTCCACATCAGGCTTCCCAACCTCGGGGTCTGGAAACGGGAGGAGGAATTCCCAGAGAATCAGACTTTGAAGGCTGGCCAGATTTGATTGCAGGACTTTGATAGGTCCAGAGGAAACAGAAATTCCACTCTTGGAGGGCACACACAAAGTAGTGTGCACATCAGGACCCAGGGGGAAGGAGGAGTGACCCCATAGGAGACTGAACCAGACCTACCTGCTAGTGTTGGAGGGTCTTCTGCAGAGGTGGGGGGTGGCTGTGCCTCAATGTGGGGACAAGGACACTGGCAGCAGAAGTTTTGGGAAGCACTCCTTGGCATGAGCCCTCCCAGAGTCCACCATTAGCCCCACCAAAGACCCTGTAGCCTCCAGTGATGGGTTGCTTCAGGCCAAACAACCAATAGGGAGGGAACTCAGCCCCACACAACAGCAGACAAGTGGATTAAAGTTCTACTGAGCTCTGCCCACCAGAGCAACACCCAGCTGTACCCACCACCAGTCCCTCCCATCAGGAAGCTTCCACAAGCCTCTTAGATAGCCTCATCCACCAGAGGGCAGAGAGCAGAAGCAAGAAAAACTACAATCCTGCAGCCTGTGGAATGAAAACCACATTCACAGAAAGACAGACCAAATGAAAAGGCAGAGGACTATGTAGCAGATGAAGGAACAAGATAAAACCCCAGAAAAACAACTAAACGAAGTGGAGATAGACAACCTTCCAGAAAAAGAATTCAGAATAATGAAACTGAAGATGATCCAGGACCTCGGAAAAAGAATGGAGGCAAAGATCAAGAAGATGCAAGAAGTGTTTAACAAACACCTAGAAGAATTAAAGAACAAACACCTAGAAGAATTAAAGAACAAACAAACAGAGATGAACAATACAATAACTGAAATGAAAAATACAGTAGAAGGAATCAATAGCAGAATAACTGAGGCAGAAGAATGAATAAGTGACCTGGAAGACAGAATGGTGGAATTCACTGCTGTGGAACAGAATAAAGAAAAAAGAATGAAAAGAAATGAAGACAGCCTAAGAATCCTCTGGGACAACATTAAATACAACAACATTTGCATTATAGGGGTCCCAGAAGGAGAAGAGAGAGAGGAAGGGCCTGAGAAAATATTTGAAGAGATTATAGTCGAAAACTTCCCTAACATGGGAAATAGCCACCCAAGTCCAGGAAGCGCAGAGAATCCCAGGTAGCATAAACCCAAGGAGAATCATGCTGAGACACAGACACAGAGTAATCAAATTGACAAAAATTAAAGACAAAGAAAAATGATTAAAAGCAATAAGGGGGGCTTCCCTGGTGGCGCAGTGGTTGAGAGTCCGCCTGCCGATGCAGGGGACACGGGTTCGTGCCCCGGTCCAGGAAGATCCCACATGCTGTGGAGCGGCTAGGCCCGTGAGCCATGGCTGCTGAGACTGCACGTCCGGAGCCTGTGCTCCGCAACGGGAGAGGCTACAACAGTGAGAGGCCCGTGTACCGCAAAAAAACCCAAAAACAAACAAACAAAAAACTATGAAACTTAGATATATTTTATCTTACATTTAACTTATAATGCAACTCTGCCCTAATGACTAGAACAAAGCAAGAATGGGTTCTGCTGACACTTTTTGGCATATGTTTTCTGACAAAGTCATATAACATGATCCAATTTCCTCGAATTTACTTTTCACTTTTGCAGCATAAAAGAGGTTCATTTCTGCAAATATATTAGAAAGATCCACCAATTTTTCCTAATGCCCTCTCCTATTCTTTGCTATTCAAAACATGCTTTTCTTAAGTTCCATCCTGTCACCTTCCTTGTAACTTCTACAATTGTCAAGCTGTCTGATTCTGGCAGGGCCTCATCTGTCAGATCCCACCAGTTCAGCACCATCACTTTCAGTAACTTCATGGAATTCTACATCTTTAGCCAGATTCCCTAGTTTGTTTCACAAATTAGATTATGTTTTATTTGTATTATATTACAGAATCTTCACATCAGCTGGCAATCAGCAGGGAATGGACCGACAGGGGCCTCAGAGGAACAGTTACACAAAAGAGATACTGGAGTAGAGGCCGACTGTATAGTAGACAGTTAACTGGGAAATGTGTCAGCTTTGTAACAATTTTTACTTCCCTACATAACCTCATAACCCTTTGTGCTTTCCTGCACAGGCAAATGAGATGAAAAAGAAGTGGGTGTATTTTCTAATGGCAGACTCTACTGTGGACAAATGATCTTAGGGCAGAAAGAAAAGTTAGAAGATGGAAATTCATTTCCATACCCTGCCACTCATCAAGATTCATTGCCATGTGTAACCCAGAGTAACCTCAGGTTCAGTGCTTGCCCTTTGAGATCTACTGTGAGATCTTGCCTTATCTGACTCTGGGTTAACAATTCTTGTCTCATTTCAGATGCTGCTTGGTAATTTTATTTCTGAGAATAAAGGCTCAATCACAGGTCAACCTTAGGGAAAAAACCCGGAAAAGGGGGTATCCAGAAGTGTGGTCTAGGGGAGACTGCAGTTGGGGAAAGTGAAATAGAAGAGGGACAACAAGAAGAATGTCAATTGGGCATAAGTAGATGAGACTAAATTCCCAGTCAGCCATATTCTCAGGGTAAACTTGAACAGCATAACATCCAGAATATGCCCAAACTTATCTATAACCAGAATTGGACCAAAGACCACACCCCCACCCCTGCAATCTCATCCATCCCTTGGTTGTATTAATACAGTTTATATTTATTACATTTTCTTTGTATTGAGATGCTGGGTAACTGGCTGATCAGAGTGAGTCCCTAGGAAGAAAGGGACCACATGTCCTACTCATCTTTGTATTTTCACCCTCTCTTCCTTCTCCACCACGTGCTCCCTCTCTTCCTTGCACATAGTGATAATCAATAATTTGTTTATTGAATTGAATCCAAGCCTTCCAGGCAACATCAAATCTGATGCTCATAAAGAAAGGGGATAGGAAGCCATACCAGGAAAGGCCCTGAGATGTAATTCTTCTATTAGTCTAAAGCTAGAGGGTAAAGAAACAAAAAAAGGTAGTTCTGACCAAACAAACGAGGTTATCTGGGGTGAGAAACAATGGAAGACCTTTGTACTTAATCCATCTTTTACCCAACCCTGCTTTTAGAATAGAACTGAACAAAACAACCTCTCAGCAGTGAAAGGATGACATAAAAGGATGCTCTTAATGTTCAACATTGCTAAATTCCTTCTCCTACTATGAAAGCAAAGACATTTATAATCATCGCTTCCTGGTTTAAAGATTTCCAGGGACCGATCATGTTGCAAGCCCGTAACTCCATCCAGTCTAAGATGCCTCATTAATCACTAAGAATCTGAAAAGGTCCTGACAAGAGATCTCTTGACTTCAGAATTGTTAAGATCTCTTTCAACGGCTGGATGCCAACCCTTACCCTGCTGTTTTCCCTAACAATTCCTGCACCCAGTGCCTTCAGTGCAGAGACACAGTAAGGTCTCTACATCCTTAATATAGGAAATCTTCTGCCTTCACCCAAAGTACCAACCTGACAAATGGCCTACTGGACATCCACTGAGGAGTCTATGATAGCTGTCTTCAAAACAAATTAAAGAACTTCATTTTCCAATACCATTTCAGGCATAATTACTCTGCTACTAACCATTGCTCTACTCTCATCAAGCTCAAGAAGAAACAGTCTAGGACAACCTCAGGTCCTTTGCAAAGGTCATTAATCTTTTAACAATCTTTGAGTATACTGTCAAGAGCTGAGCTGTGACCAAATTACATAACCTTGGTAAAGATTCTAGGCTTCTTGTATCATCTGAGCAAGTCTAATAATCTTCTGCTTAAACCAAGTAAAAAGGCATGACAGATGCAGTCCCAACATTGGATTGTTTTAAACTAAACCAATGTACTTGGCAGTCACTGTCCAGTACATAAATATGCAATACTAAATAACCCATCCAAAAGATCAAATCATTAGACCACCACTTAGATTGTATTTAGGGATGCTTTTCTACTTACAGTCACCTACAGCACTGGACCAAGTCAGAGTTTTATTTCGGCCAGGCATTAAATTATTAAGATATTTCCTATTTTCCAGAATAAGGGTAATTTTTCCCATCTCACTGGAACAGAATTCAGATATCTCAATCAAGCCCCAAAGTGATGGAGAAGATTCAAGGTTCTTCATGGACTTTTCAGCCAGTGCTTGTGCGGAGAGAGTCTGGGCCTCCTGGGAAGAGTATAAGGCCATGTCCGACCATGAAGGATGTTGGGAACCTCCTTCTCCCAACAAAGTCTGCTCCCAAAGTCTGGCAGTAGCATAGCTCTCACTGCAAGCAACCCAGAACAGAGAGGAAAATCTCATTTTGCCTGTCTATCATAAAATTCAGCTAAATTCAGGCCTAACCAGAGTGATCTAAATGAGGTCATCTGCAATGCCTATTCATTCACCTCCTTCGAAATGGTCTTTGCTCTGTTTTGCCCTTTGAGCATGCTATGTTCAGTCTTGTAAACTGCTTCAAACCATATGCTAGAAATAAGATATATAAAATATGCCATTCTTGGGCAAATGTCTTTTTCTTTCCTGGGACAATCTTACCTGCATATGAGTCTATTTTTCACCAAGGCTGTAAAAATCTCCTGAAATAGTTTATGCTGGGGATGTGTGCTGAAATTTCTCTCATTCTTGTAGTTTATACTGAGATGAAACAAACAGAAAAGCATTTTATAGTAAAAATTATTTAGGCTGCCTCAAAATTACCAATGAAGAGAAAGATCACCTGTATGCATGAAGATATTGAGGGATTTTGGGGATTCAATATATCACCAAAGCAAGTATCAGTTGTTAAAACAGGAAGTAGAAATTCAATTATAAAGTTAATAATAAAGATTATAGCATATATATTTCATTTTACCACATTAACTAAATTACTCCCTATAAACATTTAAGAGCTAAAACTGGTGTGAGGGAAGAAAAGGGCATATGGAGAGAAAGAATGATTGGGCACATGATCTAGACAGCCATGAAACAGGCAGACAAGAATCCCTCCCTTTACTTTACTACCCACAGTGGCTCATGGCCGCTCTAGTTGTTAACACCACTGGACGCCATGCATATTTCCTTGTGGTCAACACCACTTCAACTGTGGTTGTGGATTGTGGGTGTGGGTGTGTGTACAACAAAGTTGTGAGATATTCTAGCTTCAGTTTTTTCTTTCCTGATATTACAGCCATCAGAGAGGTTAAAAATATCCCAAAGCATTCCACTTTAAAACTGGGAAAGGATAAGAGGTAATGCACAAAAGGGTCATATCACTATGGAATATACAATACAATATTTTTGTGCCCATTAAAATAGACCAATTTAAGCCTATCTAGGTATGTTGTAAAGCTGTTTGAAAAGTGACTCGGAGCAAGATTTGTGAATGGAGACGTAGTGCTCAAGTCACATTCTGCTTTAAAAGTTGTAACAAATACAGATAAATTAAAAAGAAAAAGAAAATAGACCAATTTTAAGATCTAGGAGAAATACGCTGGAATTACATGGATGCACCACCTCAGAGGCAGGTTTTGTATCCTTATTATTGCCATTTGTTCTGTTCTGCCTTCACAGTCTTTCAGGTGTCATGGGACTGACTTGTGTCCCTAAGTTAGCCAGGGCTGTCATTTCTTAGTACATGGACATGGGCAGACTGAATATGTAACAATTTTTAAAGAATTTTGTGTTCCTCACTAAACATGCATTTTAAAAATGTTAACTCATGTAACATCATGTGATGTTTGTGGACTATTAAAGTCATTGTCATAAAATAACAGGGAAACAAAACCTAGGCCAAATAAATAAATTATCATTCTAGAATATTTATTTATATATATATATTTTTAAATTTTTTAACATCTTTATTGGATTATAATTGCTTTACAATGGTGTGTTAGTTTCTGCTTTATAACAAAGCCAATCAGTTATACATATACATATGTCCCCATATCTCTTCCCTCTTGTGTCTCCTTCCCTCCCACGCTCCCTATCCCACCCCTCTAGGTGGTCACAAAGCACCGAGCTGATCTCCCTGTGCTATGCGGCTGCTTCCCACTAGCTATCTATTTTACATTTGGTAGTGTATATATGTCGATGCCACTCTCTCACTTTGTCCCAGCTTCCCCTTCCCCTTCCCCATATCCTCAAGTCCATTCTCTAGTAGGTCTGCGTCTTTATTCCCATCTTGCCCCTAGGTTTCATGACCATTTTTTTTTAGATTCCATATATATGTGTTAGCATATACGGTATTTGTTTTTCTCTTTCTGACTTACTTCACTCTGTATGACAGACTCTAGGTCTATCCACCTCACAACAAATAACTCAATTTCATTTCTTTTTATGGCTGAGTAATATTCCATTGTATATATGTGCCACATCTTCTTTATCTATTCATCTGTTGATGGACACTTAGGTTGCTTCCATGTCCTGGCTATTGTAAATAGAGCTGCAATGAATATTTTGGTACATGACTCTTTTTGAATTATGGTTTTCTCAGGGTGTATGCCCAGTAGTGGGATTGCTGGGTCGCATGGTAGTTCTATTTTTAGTTTTTAAGGAACCTCCATACTGTTCTCCATAGTGGCTGTATCAATTTACATTCCCACCAACAGTGCAAGAGGGTTCCCTTTTCTCCACACCCTCTCCACCATTTATTGTTTGTAGATTTTTTGATGATGGCCATAGAATATATATATTGATACTTCATGTCATTCATTATTTACATGACACTTAGTGCCAAATGACCTTAACAAACTGTAAAATAGGGAGAACCAGCTCCTGGAAGGAGGGTGGCCCACGACAATGTGCAGCTTCTAAGAGGTCTCCATGGCAACAGGAGAGCAAAACAGGGGCTGACACTTTCATTGTGAAAGGGGAGGGTGATGCTTCAACTGAAAGCCTCATGGCCTTGACAACCACAGCCTTCAGCCATCACATCTGCTCACAGCAGGTGCTTCTTTATGCCTCCTCACAGCTGGCAAGATATGCACCAGCCAAAAGCTAAAGACAAAGCTTGTTATCAGCCTCGTCAGGTCAACAGCCTGAGCCATTTCTTCATGGAGCAAACACTAAATGTATGTCAAGAAGGTATCCTGAAACTCCCACATCACTTTCACCTGCAGCCATTCAGCCTGCTATTCACACAGTACTTATGGGAACAGGTTAAGCACTAACTAAAATGATTAAACTAAGAATCCCCACGATAAATTTTAAAATGGGTTTTAAATTTTAGCTCCTGTGACAAACTTAAATAAATCTTTGGGCTAATTAGCGGCCCAGGCTGCTGAAGGTAAGGGACGTACTGGATTTCTTACCTAAAATTTTCAAGTTCAATGGCTTCTGTGGACTCGTGCCACTGACCTCGAGCTCTGTGTCCACCCACCCTGATGGCAGGCTCAGACTTCGTCATGCTGCTTCTGGCACTATCGAAGTTAATGGCTGGAAGCTACAGAAATAAAGGCACAGAGGACTTGAGGATGACAATTCAGCACAGGATAAAGACAGTCACAAAAGCAGAGGCGACAGTGAAGGGAATGAGTGTTTCCCCGAGCCAACAATTAACAAGTTAGCTATGTCAAATGTAGGAGTTTTCCAAGATTTAGACATCCTTGACTTAAACATTTACTCTCTCTATCTTATGCTGCTTTTTCTTCATAGCTTGTAACACCACCTGATATCTTACAGTTATTTATGTATTTTCAGTCTCCTTGGTTATACTGTCAGCTCGACACAAGCAGGAGCTTGCCTATCGCTGTTCAATGTTGTATCCCTAGTACCTTACACAGTCCTGGGGATCCAGACCTGGGGGAGGCCTGGGCATTAGGCGCTTTTGCAGCTTCTTGGGCGATTCAAACGTGCAATCAGAACAGAGAGCTGACAGATACAGCTAGAAACTCTCTGGCCTAGAGTGGAGCCCCAAAGTGAGAATGAGTCATCTTCACTCATTCTTCATCCTTACCCGTCACGTACACTGCTTGCCAACTGTAAGAGTTATAAAGGTAAAGAGATTCTATCACTTTTAATCAGTCTGAATATCCTGATTCCTCAATCATGTTTATAAAAGTTATGAAAATATATTTTAGATACATTAACTAAAACAATTTGAGCATGCCCCCATTTACAATATTAACTGGTAATTATTTATATAGTAAACTGTGATGTTATCAGTATTCAAGTAGTGTCACTTACCAACATTTACCTATAATTGGGATAACCCTGAGAATTGTTTCTTGTACCACAGCAAAGTTGAACGAAGTGCAAACAAATACCTTATTCTTTCCAAAGTACAAATGAGGAATGTTCTATAATTAGCTAAGATTTTACAGATGAGGTACGGAAAGCATAGTATAACAAAATAAACTTTTATTTTCAGTAAATCATTCTGTCCTATATAATTATCAAATAATGCTACAATATGCTGTGCTTGTTGTCCTATTTCATCAAAGCATTTGATAGAAGTCTGCATAAAGACATGGTTTCCTCATCTAAAGAGAATATGCTGGACTTCCCACAAGGCAGTCAGCTAATAGATACATTCTAATAAGGGCGTTCTTTAATAGGAAGCAAACCCTTCTTCATCATATGCCACCCATAGCTGAATTCTCAAAATATTAATAATAAATCTTATATCCTGTAAAACTACATTTCTATCTCAGTTCAGTGGGCCAATCCACAGCCACCACAAGACAACACAATGCTCAGTGGTTAAGAGAACGAACTCTAGGCCAGATGCCCTGGGTTGAAATCTACTCTTAGACAACTGCATGATCTTGAAAGTTACTTAATCTCTCTGTACATCAGTTTCCACATCATTACAACGAAAATCATAATAATTCTATGTAGTTCAAAGTTATTATGAAAACTAAATGACTTAGAATTTATAAAGCACTTGCTATGTGCCAGGCATAGTTCTCAATGCTTTATACTCTTTTAATCCCCCAAATTATTCTCATTGCACAGATGAATTTGCTAAATAAATGAGATTTGACCTTCCAAATTAGATGATTAGATGTGATAACGCAAATGATGCTAGACATGAAGTCACAGCAATGAGTAGACCGTCCTGTGTTACTCAGGACGTGGAATGACGCAGAAAACAAGAAATAGGTTTTCCAGGCCCAAGGGCTCTCAAACCCCCTTGCCGTCACCACAACTGCCAGAATAGTGACTGCCAAAGAGAAGGTAGCCAGCACAGAGAGAACAAGCCCAGTGCACTCCAGGGAGAGGGCAGAAAGCGGCAGCAGCTTGCAGCCATTCCCTTCGGCAGCAGCACGGGCAGCTGGTGTTGGGAATCCACTCATGCACACGCAGTGGATGAGAAAGACTTGACATCTATAGTTGCAAAGACCAGGAACTTAACAGGAGAATCAATAAGCAACCAGCCTTCTTCAGATAAAAGTAACGTGAGTTTGAAACCCAGTTCAAAGCTTAGAGCCTTTTCTCTTGGCTCCCCAGTCCCTTAGGCTCTTTGTGAATCCTTTATCTACCACATAAGTAGGTCCAGTGAAATCTCACCATCTGAAATAGCCACAGTCGGGGTATCCAGAGTGAAGAGGCCAGGTGAGCAGCCCCTTACAGACTTCTGTCATGTTAAGCCATTAGTTCTGTTAAGATACACTACATCCGATGGGTTATTTTGGGCAACTCAAAATCTGAATTTTCAGCATAACACAAATTCATATAGATAATTTAAAAGTGTGTCCCTTCCTACAAATGACAGACTTATAGACTCTCAGATTGTAAAACTTCCTCGGAAGGCATAGGATCCAGCCCGCAATCATCATCACCATCATCACCACCATAATCATAATGATGATCATCACGATCGCCATCATGATTGTCATCATCACCATCAACACAGATAACACTTGTGTGGTAGTTACCACATGCCAGGCACTGTTCTAAGTGTTTTGCAGGTTTAAATCTATTTAATCCTCATAACGACCGTATGAGGTAAATACCATTTTATGATGAGAGGACTAAGGCACAGAGGGCTAAGTGACTTAGGGCCCATAGTTCACAAGGGGCACAGCTGGGATTCAAATCCAGGCAATCGCCCTTCCTCTCCAACACTCTCAATCCTCCAGCATCTCTGATGTATCGTCAATGATGAGAAACACTATCTTGAGTCAGCCCATTTGCTTTTCAGAGTCCTACTCTTGCCCAAGTTTTCCTTCAGGCTGAGATGAAAATCTGTCCCCCTGTGTTCTTTCCCTGTCTTTCAGCCCAGCGTCATCTCCTTTTACAATGTTAGATTTGACTGTAAGTCCACATAAAATAAATAAACAAAAAATTGGGGTGAATAAAAACAACTCCCCAAGTTGTAGGTGCATTAAACTGGTCACCCATCCCAGAAAGCATGCAGTGTAAGCATGCATCCACTCCTGCCCAGGAGCATGCTGCGGACACAGCTGCTGACCACTTTTCAGGGCTCAGCACACACAGCTCCTGGAGATCGCCTGCCCCAGCCTCCCTGGTGGAGCCAGTCACTGCCTCCCCAGTGGCATTACTGTGCCAATCTCTCTTACAGCACTTATCACAATCCCATACTACGTCTGCATGACACATCAGCCTTTCCCCCTGAATTTGGCCACCCTGAGGGCAGCATCACATCTGTCTGTCTTTCTGTTCTTAGCACCTCTCACAGATCCAATGGGAATGGGATACCTACTTTACCTACTGTGGAATGGGAAGTTCACTTCATCCCCAGTCTCTTTGCTAAACTGATTCATCTCCAGACAAGTTCATTCGCTCAGCGCGTGTGTTGCAGACACATCACTTGCCAGATGTGTGAGACACTGGGTATATAGTGAGGACAGCCACAGCCTCTTCCTTCTCAAAAAGTTTACAGCCCAATGGGGGGGTCGGGGGTCATCTAGCAGTAGAACACACAGCAAAATGAGTGAACAAGGGTTTGTTGTGGTAGAAAGTAAAAGAGAGATAGGGTGGGTCCCGGACCAGGATGCCTGGAATATTCCAGAGTATTCCAGGCAGATTTTTGCACAGGCTGGAAGGTAGAGAGAAACTACATGTGCTCTAGAAAGTGGCAGGTCTCTGAGCAGCTTGAGTAGCATGAGTGGAAAGGAAAGAGACTAGAGATTCAAGTGAAGGACCTTCCTAAAAATTTGATCATGTCACTTCTGCCTGGAAATTTCAACCTTCTCTGTTGCTTATGTGATAGATACAAAATTTGTAGATAGGCCTTCAGACATTGCACAGTTTCTTACAGCTTTATTTATCACTACTTTCAACAGAAATGTCTAGTCACCATTTTGCTTCAGTGCATGTTATTTTCTTTCCTTCAGATATTTGATTATTTTACTCGCTTCACCCAGAATGTCTTTCCCATCAATTCCACCAGAGGACAGCCAGCCCATTTCCCAAGAACCATGTCCTTTCCTGTGACTTGAGCTAAAAGTGGCCTCCTCATCCTCCTCAGAATCTGCCCAGCCACTGCCCATGCCTCTCCTACAGGATTCAAGTGTCCACTGGCCGTGGAAACCATAACTGCCGTTCCTAGTCCTGGTGTCTCAGAGCACAACAGTGCCTTAGACTTTTTCTTTCCACAGCATCTATCAAGACCTCTTTTATTTCAAGGCAAGTAATGGGCCTGTAATGAATTATTTTTCTATCTTTCTTTCATCTGTTTTTTTTCCTAATTGCAAACCAATTTCTCAGCTCCCTATGGTTTTAAATGTAGGAAAAAAATTTAATTCCAGCTCAAGGCAAATTATTTCAAGACTTGTGAAAATCTCTGGTGAAACCTCCAACCAACTTTATGATTTTACTTTGCTTCAACAACCCTGGGGCAATTCTTTTTCTTGAAGTATTTGGTTTTACTGGATTATGATTATTCTTACCCTGCTTACGATGAAAGGGCTCCTCTGCCTCAGTGTGTCTCTGTCCCCATTTCTGTGACAACAGAACTGTCCTCAGAACAGCAGTCTCTAAGATGGTGAAGCAAGGTACGCAGAGACTCACAGAGCAAACGGGATGAGGGCGAAAGTAGAACACGGGAACAGACGCAACAATGGGGAAGGGCTTGGCTCATTAGAAATTCAGATGAAGGACATGCAGTTCTTGTAATACTCTGCCCAAACCCACAAAGTACACTTCCCTCTGCAACTGCTTAATTAGCCATCTTGGTTCATTTGCAAGTGACAGGTCAGTTCTTGTTAGAACAGAAATTCAGGTGAGTGGGCCTTAATCCCCAGGCTTCCCTTTTCAAACTGACTGCTAAAAATCTTAGAGCCTAACGTGTGGCCAACTTGCATATTTTGATGGTCATTTCCTCTGGACTCTGAGTCTACTTTGTTCCCAAACCTTGCTTTTCTTTTATGATAATCTGAGTACTTTACATATTTTCATAAGCCACCTTACACTCTTTCTGGAGCAATCAAGATATAAACAAATTCTTGATTTATCCTCTCCAATATCTTTCTTCTCCTATAAATGTCTCCGCATTATTTTACAGAAAGGAGAACAGGGTGTTTAGAATAACATTTATTATTTCAAAATCATAAATGCATGAAAGTTTTATAAACAGAATTAAGAATGAATTTTGTCACCCTCAAGACATTTATATAAATGAGCAGTTATTTTCATTTTTTTCTTAGAACTATGCACTTTCTGAATAATTCAAGCATTGCAAACATGCATTTTTGAACGTATGAAATATTTTACAAAAAGATATGCCATGTGAACTTTTCAGACAACAGATTGCAAATTCTAAAATTGGTTAAAGGTGGCAAAACTCTTAAACTTACTTTAAGTCTGCCAGGTGTTAGCAAGGGAGTGGTGTTGAGAGAAGGCACAACAGATCCAGTGATCATGGACTTCAAAACTGGACAAGCAGAGCCCAAACCCACCACTGGTGTCTCTTTTACACTAGCCAGGTGGTTATACGTATCCATGAGGTCATCTAATTTTTAAGTTACAATTCAATTTGGTGAAAACTGATCAAGAGCTCACCGAATAGAGGATACGGTGAACTGGAAGCAAAAGTCAAAGCTGGAAACGTATACTCTCTCAGGAAATTAGAAATGTAGACAAGTCTTTCCAAAGCACAGAAAAAAATAATGCTATAATGTTGAAAGAAGGTACTTTGGGAAGAAAGGGATCATTTCTGGAATGGAAGATAAAGGAAAGCTTTTTTATGGAGGTGCTATCATTAGATCTTGGCCCTGGAAATAGGTAAGATTTTATAGAAAAGAAACTTGCGAGAAGGACAAATTTGAGAAAAAGCAAAAAGTAGAAATATCTGACATTCTGGTTACATCTTAGGATGTACAGTGAGAAAGAATGGAAACTATTGATACAACCAAATCTGTATGCTGAGTCACTGTGCTTCCTTTACTAAGAAGCAGTGAACTTGATGTGTGGCACCCACTCATGACTACCAGTGAGCAGTGGGCCAGGAAGACCGTTTTAGCCGTGTGGAGACGGACAAAGAGTAAGTGATGCTGAAATAGGCAGATGAGAAGAAAAGAGTTCCTGGGGTTATAGGCTTAAAAACAGAGAAGAAGGAGAAAAATATTTTAAGGCCATGTTTTCTTCAAATCAATGCTTATCCAGCTATTTTTTGAATTTAACTTCCCAAGTCATTTAAAAGACATCTCAGTGGTTAGAGGCACACATTGCAAAGATGGAGTATTTGGTTAGATCTGTACCTACCATTAGTTGGCTGTATGATCTCGAGAAAGCCATTTAACTTCTCTGTGCCTCAACTGGAGAAGAAGTGATGGGGTCGACCTGTGCCCCTGGGAGGAGACACAGAAGAGGAGGATAATATCACGGGTTCAGAGATCCTCCCTAGGGAGTGAGGGGTTCGAACCACATATTGGGAACACCAGACCTGGGGGCCGACACTGGAAAGATGAGTCCCCTTAGCTGATTCGAAAACCAGTGGGACTTACAGGAGGGCTGTAAGAAACCAAGACTCTGCCCATGAAGAGCATTCACACGCTTGATTACTCATGGGAACAAGGCAGAGGAAGCAGACTGAAACTGCCTGTGGCTCCGGCTGGTTTCCCGCGACCACCCCAGCACACACCCCAGCCCATGCTGCATGCCTGCTCTGGCCCCTCTAGATCCAGCACAGTCCCCCACTAGAGTGAAGGCCGCCATAGCTGAGGAGGGTTCACACTTGGAGGGGGACAGAGCCAGCTTGGACCCAGCACAGCATCCAAACAGAGTGAGGGTGGCCTTTACTGGCTTTCACAGAGGCTGTGGGTCTAACTTAGACCCAACCCTCAGGGCTTCTGCTCCAGCAACTCGGGCCCCACCTTGCCCCTGATAGAGCAGCGATGGCCACTAAGTACAGGAGAAGCCCTGGTTCACACCTGGCTCTGGCTCTATCCCCTCTGTCTTCAGCCCCACCTCCAACCATAGTGAGAGCTGCCAGCACACTCTGGGGGAAGACATGACCTCGGGCTCACGTCAGATCCAGCTCTCCCACCAAAGTCACTGGGCACACACAGACTGCATAGGTATGCTCCCACACAAGGACATGACTTCAAGACCGGATTAGGTAACTGTTTCACGTAATTGCACAGAGACAGAGAAAGTTAAGCAAAATAAGAAGACAGAAGAATTTGTTCCAAATGAAAGAAGAAGAAAAAAAAACCTGAAAAAAACACAACTAATGAAACAGAGATAAATAATTTTTACCAGGTAAAGAGTTCAAAGCATTATTAATGAGAATGCTAACTGAACATGGGTAAAGAATAGATGAACACAGTGAGTATTTTAACAAAAAAACTAGAAAATATAAAACAGAACCAGTCAGAGCTGAAGACTACAATACCTGAAATGAAAAACACAATACAAGTAATAAACCACAGACTAGACAATACACAGGAATGTATAAGTGATCTGGAAGATAGAATAATAGAAACCACTCAATCAGAACAGCAAAAAGTAAAGCAAATTTAAAAAGTGACAACTGAATAAGGGACCTCTAGGACAAACATCAAGCATACTAACATCCTCATTATAGAGATTCCAGGAGACGAGTGAGAGACAGGGGTCAAAAATGTATTTGATAAAATTCTGGCTGAAAACTTCCCAAACCTTTCGAAAGAACAGATATTCAGGTATGAGAAGCACAGAGGGTCCCAAACAAGATGAACCCAAAGAGACCCACACCAAGGTATATCATAATTAAAATGACAAAAGTTCAAGAGAAAGAGAGAATTCAAAAGGCAGCAAGAGAAAAATACAGTCACATACAAGGGAACTCCCATAAGGCTATCAGCTGATTTTTCTGCAGAAACTTTGCAGGCCAGGAGGGAGTGGCAGATATATTTAAAGAGCTGAAAGTAGAAAAATCTAAAACCTAGGATACTCTAACCAGCAAGGTTATTATTCATGATTGAAGGAGAGATAAAGAGCTTTTCAGACAAGCAAAAATTAACAGAGTTCATCAGTACTAAAATGACCCTACAAGAAGCGTTAAAGGGTCTTCTTTAAGTGGCAAAGAAAAGGCTACAACAAGAAGTAAGAATTTAGAGGAAAGAAAAAAATTCCACTAGTAAAGGCAAATATATGGTATAGGCTGTGGATCAACCACTTAAATAAGCTAGTAGAAAGATTTGAAAAAAGTTGTATAATCAACTATAACTACAACAAACTGTTAAGGGATAAACATGAAGATGACATCAAAAAGACATAACATGGGGGAGGGGAGTAAAAAATGTAGATCTTTTAGAATATGTTTCAACTTAAATAATTATCAGTTTAAAACAAGTAGATATAGTTATAAGTCAACATATATATAAACCCCATGGTAACCACAAATCAAAAACCTACAATAGGTACACAAAAACAAGAGAGAAAGTAACACAAATATACTACTAAAGAAAATCATCAAACTATAGGGAAAGAAACAAAAAGAAGAACAGAGAAGAACTACCAAAACAACCAGCAAACAATGAATAAAATGGCAATAAGTACACACCTATCAATAATCACTTTAAAAGTCAATGGATTAAGTGCCCCAACCAAAAGACATATGGTGGCTGACAGGATAAAAAACCAAGACCCATCTATATGCTGCTTAATGAAGAAATGCACGTCAGAGCTACAGACACCAACAGACTGAAAGTGAAGGGATGGAAAAAAATATTTCATGCAAATTGAAACGACAAGAAAGCTGGTGTAGCAACACTCATATCAGACAGAGTAGACTTTAAAACGAAGTCTACAACAAAAGACAAAGAAGAGCATTATGATAAAGGGATCAATACAAGAAACGGATAAAAATTCATTAACACATATGTACCTATTATAGATGCACATAAATATATAAAGCAAATACTAACAGACATAAAAGGAGAAGTTAACAGTAACAGTAAGGGACTGTATTACTGTACAGTGGGGACTTTAACACCCCACTTACATCAATGGACAGATCATCCAGAGAGAAAATCAATAAGGAAACAGTGGTCTTAATCACACATTAGATCAGGTGGACTTAATAGATATATAAAGGACATTTCATCCAAAAACAGTAGAATATATGTTATTTTCAACTACACATGGGACATTCTCCAGGATAGATCACATGCTAAGCCACAAAACAAGTCTCAACGAATTGAAGAGGATAGAAATTATATCAAGCATTTTTTCTAACCACAATGGTTTGAAACTAGATATCAATTACAGGAATAAAAATAGAAAAACGAACACTGGAGAGTAAACAACATGTTACTAAAAAAAATCAATGGGTCACTAAAAAAAAAAAAAAATCAGGGCTTCCCTGGTGGCGCAGTGGTTGAGAGTCCACCTGCCGATGCAGGGGACGTGGGTTCGTGCCTCGGTCCGGGAAGATCCCACATGACGTGGAGCAGCTAGGCCTATGAGCCATGGCCACTGAGCCTGCGTGTCCGGAGCCTGTGCTCCGCAACGGGAGAGGCCACAACAGTGAGAGGCCTGCATACTGCAAAAAAAAAAAAAAAAAAAATCAGAGGAAATTAGAAAATACCTTGAGACAAATGAAAATAAAACACAATTTTCTAAAATCTATATAGGATACAGCAAAAGCAGTTTGAAGAGGGAAGTTTATAGTGATACAGGCCTATCTCAAGAAACAAGAAAAACCCAGATAAACTACCTAATCATTCATCTATAGGAATTAGAAAAAGAAGAAGAAACAAGGCCCAAAGTCAGCAGAAGGAAGGAAATAATAAAGATCAGAGAGAAAATAAATAAAATAGTGACCAAAAAACAATAGAAAACATCAATGAATCCAATGCTGCTTTTTTTTTTGAAAAGACAAAATTGATAAGCCTTTAGCCAGACTCATCAAGAAAAAAAGAGAGAGGATTCAAATAAACAAAATAAGAAGTGAAAGAGGAGAAATAACAACCAATATCAAAGAGATACAAAAAATCTAAAGAGAATACTTCAGTTCTATGCAAACAAATTGGAAAACCTAGAAGAAATGGATATATTTCTAGAAATATACAATCTTCTAAGACCAATGAGGAGGAAATTGACAACCTGAACATACAGAACACTAGTAGTGAAATTGAATTAGTAGTTTAAACAATTCTCTGCCAACAAAAGTCCAGGACAAAACAGGTTCACGAGGGAATTCTACCAAACTTTCGAAGAAGAGCTAATGCCTATCCTTTTCAATCTACTACCAAAGACTGAAGAGGAGGGAACACTCCCAAATTCATTTTACAAGGCCATCATTATTCTGATTCCAAAACCAGACAGAGACACTACAAAAAAAGAAACTTACAGGCCAATATTTCTGATGAACATAAATGCAAAAATTCTCAACAAAACACTAGCAAACCAAATTCAATAATACATAAAAGGGTCATACACCATGATCAACTGGGATTTATTCCAGGGTCACAAGGATATATACAAATAAACTAATGTGATACACACCATTAACAAAAGGACGGATAAAAATCACATGATCACCTCAATAGACTCAGAGAAAGCATCTGACAAAATTCAACATCCATTCATGATAAAAACTCTTATCAAAGTTGGTATAGGGAACATATCTCAACATAATAAGGATCATATATGACAAATCCACACCTAACATCATACTCAATGGTGAAAAGCTGAAAGCTTTTCCTCTAAAATCACAAACAAGACAAAGATGTCCACTCTCCTCACATGCATTTAACACAGTATTAGAAGTTCTAGCCACAGCAATCAAACAAGAAAAAGAAATAAAAGGCATCCCAATTGGAAGGGAAGAAGTAAAACTGTCAGTAGTTTCAGAAAACATGATACTATATACATAAAACCCTATAGTCTCCAACCAAAAACTATTAGAACTAATAAATGAACTCAGTAAAGTTGCAAGATACAAGATTAATATACAAAAAAAGTTGCTTTTCCATACACTAATAATGAACTATCAGAAAGAGAAAGCAAGAAAACAATCCCATTTATAATTGCATCCAAAAGAATAAAATACATAGAAATAAACTTAACTGAGGAGGTAAAAGACTTATACTCTAAAAACTATACGACATTGACACGGGGAGGGGGAAGGGTAAGCTGGGACAAAGTGAGAGAGTGGCATGGACATATATACACTACCAAACGTAAAATAGATAGCTGGTGGGAAGCAGCCGCATAGCACAGGGAGATCAGCTCGGTGCTTTGTGACCACCTGGAGGGGTGGGATGGGGAGGGTGGGAGTGGGGGAGATGCGGGAGGGGGGAGATGTGGGGACATATGTATGTGTATGGCTGATTCACTTTGTTATGGAGCAGAGACTGACACACCATTGTAAAGAAATTATACTCTAATAAAGATGTTAAAAAAACAACAACAACTATATGACACTGATGAAGGAAATTGAAGACACCACAAAGAAATGGAAAGATATCCTGTGTTTGTGGACTGTAAGAATTAATATCATTAAAATGTCCATACTACCCAAGCAATCTACAGAGTTAATGGAATCCCTATCAAAACACCTATGATATTTTTCACAGAGCTAGAACAAATAATCCTAAAATTTTTATGGAACCACAAAAGACCCTGGATAGCCAAAGCAATCTTGAGAAAAAAGAACAAAGCTGGAGGGATCAAACTCCTTGACTTCAAACTGTACTACAAAGCTACAAGTGATCAAAACAGTATGGTATTGGCACCAAAAAAGACACATAGATCAAGAGCCCAGAAAAGAACCCACAAACTTATGGTCAATTAATCTATGACAAAGGAGGCAAGAATATACAATGGGGAAAAGACAGTCTCTTCAATAAGTGGTGCTGGGAAAACTGAACAGGTACATGTAAAAGAATGAAATTAGAACATTTTCTCACACTATATACAAAAACAAACTCAAAATGGATCAAAGACCCAAATGTAAGACTGGAAACCATAAAACTCCTAGAAGAAAACATTCCTTGACATAACCTGTAGCAATATTTTTTTGGTTCTGTCTCCTAAAGCAAAGGAAACAAAAGCAAAACTAAACAAATGGGATATAATTAAACTTAAAAGCTTTTGTATAGCAAAGAAACCATCAACATAATGAAAAGACAACCTACTGAATGGGAGAAAATATTCACAAATGATGATGACCAGTAAGGGGTTAATATCTAAAATATATAAATAGCTAATACAACTCAATATCAAAAAAACAAACAATCTGATTAAAAAATGGGCAGAAGACCTGAATAGACATTTTTGCAAAGAAGACATACAGATGGCCAACAGGGACATGAAAAGATGCTCAACCTTGCTAATCATCAGGGAAATGCAAATCAAAACCACAATGAGATATCACCTCACACCCATCAGAATGGCTCTCATCACAAAGACAACAAGTAACAAACGTTGGCAAGGATGTGGAGAAAAGGGAACACTGCTGGTGGGAATGTAAACTGGTACAGCCACTATGGAAAACAGTATGGAGGTTCCTCAAAAAACTAAAGGTAGAACTACCATATGATCCAGTAATTCCACTCCTGGGTATATATCCAAGGAAAACAAAAACACTAATTTGAAAAGTTACGTGCACCCTAATGTTCATAGCAGTATTATTTACAATAGCCATAATATGGAAGCAACCTAAATGCCCATCAACAGATTTATGTAGATGATATACATATCACACATATATATCACACACACACACACAATGGAATTCACTCAGCTATAAAAGAGAATGAAATATTGCCATTTGCAACAATATGGTTGGACCTAGAAATTATTAACCTTAGTGAAATAAATCAGAGAAAGACAAATCCTGTATGTTATCACTTATATGCGGAATCTAAAAAATAAACAAACGAATATGTATAACAAAACAGAAACAGACTCACAGAGAATAAACTAGTGGTTACCAGAGGGGAAAGGGAAGTGAGGAGGGGTGATATAGGGGTAGGGGATTAAGAGGGACAAACTACTATGCATAAAATAAATAAGCTACAAGGATATATTGTACAGCACAGGGAACATAGTCAATATTTTACAATAACTATAAATGGAGTATAATCTTAAAAAGATTTAATCATTATGTTGTACCACTGAAACTAATATAATATTGTAAATCAACTATACTTCAATTAAAAAAAATGTTGTAAATGCTGTAGTTCTCTGGTAAGTTTAGTAGATATAACAAAAGCCAGTAGGGCTGTATTACCACATGAGCTCATAAACAAATTTACTTAACAAGTATACCACAGTTGACTTTGGAGTCTGGCTCCCGGGGTTCAAATCCCATCCCTGCCATTTACTAATTTACTGTGCTAAATAAGCTGTCTTCATTATTATTAGCGTTTCTGTGTTATTCCCTAAACCTCCATGGATAGCCTCTAATCTCTTGACTCTCTAAAGTCTGACAGAAGCTAAACCAAAAAGAAACATTTAGAGATAAATTCAAGCAGCAGTACCATTCTTTCTCTGTCTATTAAAAAAAATTAAAATGCTATTGTAAAAATAGCCAAAACTCACTCCTTCCTTTCCCCTGTTTTTGGTGAGATATAATTTGCAGCAAGCATCAAAAGTGGTGCTGTAGCAAGTGGGCAGCCTGAGTGGGGAAGCAGAGACGAAGGGAAAGGTGATGAACAGTGTTTTGGAGAAATCAACTTCCCTAGAGCTCTGCAGTGTCAAACATTGGGCATTCAAAAGAAGAGAGCTGTTTCTATACTGAAATGCTTTTGCTGATTAGGACACATGGCACTGAACAGAGGATAAAGCGGGCCCCAGGCATGAGAGCAAAAGAATGAAAAGGCTGTGGATACAGAGTCTTGCATCCTGAACCTGAATCAGGTATGAAAGAAACAGCTAGAAGAAAGACAAAACATAAGAAAGAACAAAGAAAAATAGACTTATCGTTCACATGATGTTAAATGGATCCCTTTGGAAACATGTGATTTCTCTGTCGTTAATAGACGCACATTCTTTGAAAACACTACCTGTTGTTTGCTTGACTGAACGTTCAAAAGGCACAGAAGTCTTTTAAGATCTGAATAGTCCCTAGGAGAAAGAATAACACAAGGGGATATGGGGATATGTGTATACATATAGCTGATTCACTTTGTTATACAGCAGAAACTAACATGACATTGTAAAGCAATTATACTCCAATAAAGATGTTAAAAATAAAAAAAAGAATAACACAGTGTCAACCAACAGAAGACTCCAGGTGAACTAGTCATGTTACCCACTAGTAACATGGAACACTGCTACTTGGAGGCCTGCTTTTATAGACTGAAACACATACATGCTAAACGTTTCTGCAGAACTCTAGAAATGCACAAACATTTCAGTAAACACTGTACCCCAGAGCAGCAGTTGTCAAGGATCTACTCTATTTCTCAAAAAGCCATTAAATCTGGTTGCTGGCCACTGCCTGAGTTAATAATTAGCAAAGACTCAGAAGGGAGTTACCTGGTGATGATTCCTTGTTGTTTTTTATCGGTTGATTTTTCTGTGGTCTTCACTTTTTTGTCTTGATCAGGCATTGTAAAACATCAATGCCCCAGAATTAACATCACATTCCTTTCAAAGTAAACTAGAAGGAAAAACTTTAGTTGGGTTATGTGCTCCAACATATTCTCAATTAATGCAGGCAAAATTCACTTATAACATTTATTTAAATATGCACAAACTAACATTTATTTGTAATATAGCAATATAAATGCTAATATGAATAATAACATTTACTGTTTATCATTCAAAGGCCTTTGGATACATTTAGGGCATAGCTTATAATTATAGTAGTACTTTAGCCTATATTTTCTGAGTCATTCTTGATTTCAAATATTCTGACCCATTACCCCAACAAGTATTGATCTGCTTGTCAGGAAAAGTGCCCCAATTTGGGGTTTCCAAAATATACATAAGCAAATACCTGAAGTCCAACTGACACTTTTATGCCATCTTACTTGTCTTTCTTGGCAAGTTTCCTTAACAGTAGAGTACGCTGCTACTTCGGGGAGTTCCTCTCTCATCGTGGTCATGCCCCTAAAAATCCCAGAGGAAGCTCCACCCACTTGCAAATAAGCATTACAGTGTCAAGGGCAACACACAAAATGTCCTTGGGTTTCCAGAATTCCTAAAGTTTTTAAGCTGAATCCCCATGTGAGTCAACTCTAGTCATAACCTCTTCTGCAAGAACTGGGTCAGTCTTGCACAGCCCCTGGACTCACTCAAACATCCTGTTAAAAATAAGACAATGGGCGCATTGTTTTAGACAATGGAGTTGTTTATGCTAATCTCTGGGTCACTAAACTTAACTTAATTACAGTTTTGTCTCTCCCAGAAATGGGAACTTAAACTAGCCAATCAGGAATCTCCTGATCAGCACTAGTTAGGCAAGCTGCCTGATAAAACCCTCTATCCTCTTTAGGAAAAGTAACCTTGCAATAACCTATCCGTTTTTTGCCTAACTCCTAATGAAGAATAACTTCCTCATTCCTGCCCTCTTCTGCCTAGAAAAGTCTTGCATTTGTACAGTTCCTCAGAGCTCCTTTCCATCTGCTAGATTGAATGCTGCCCATTCATGACTCACTGAATAAAGCCAATAAGATCTTTAAAATGTACTCAGTTGAATTTTGTTTTTTAACAATCCAGACAGTGAGGCTGCCAGCCTGGGAACACAACCCAATAGGCATCTCAGTCTTCTGAATTAGGCTTTGTAGTCATTATGGTTGGTCACCCTTCCTAGGATAAATTTTAATACTATTTCCCACTCCTGCTCAAAAGGTTATTATGAGTTCACTAATGGAGAACAATTTATTTGTTTACCCTTTCCTTAATCAATTTCTGACTAAATTGTTTTAGAATAGAAACAAAAAGAAAGTTGAAGATACTCATACTTTCAATTACATAGCAAATACAAAATTAAATGTACTATTGGTTTAATTCTTGACTGGATGTAAAATTTTCCAGTTGCGCTTCAATGCTACTGCTTGACTTCAGAGTGTTTTTCAGGCATGAAAAATCATGCATTATTGTCCTACAATTCCATGCCTCAATGTATTATGAAATTGATGGTCAAAATCCAAGTGTTTCAGAGGTATTTAGAGGCAAAAGAAATGTGCCAATGGGTATTTTACTGCAACAGAATCTAGTGAAATTTAATTTTGCGAAATGAACAAACACAGTTTATCTAAGGATTTAAAAACTATTTTCCCAATATTGTTGTCATACTTGTGACAAATAGTTGAGCTGGAACTAAAAGCTGAAAAGCAAGGCTCTCATCACAGATGCACACCAAGAAAAGCACAATATCAATATTTTAGGATTGTGCCCAGGACCTAGCACCATGGCTTCATTCCTTCAAGAAATATTTATTGAATGCTTACTATGTCCAATCTCAGACAGAAAACTACTAAAGATAAAAGAGGATATCCCAGATATAGGATTCTACTACAAGCAAAGAAAAACCCACTTAGGAACTTTAAACTATGTTTTGTGAGATATTCAGATAGAGAGATGATTTAGCATCTGTTTAAAGGAAAGAAAGAAAAAAGGAAGGAACAAAGGGAGGAGTAGGGAGGAAAAGAGGAAGAATGGATGATCTGTACATAATTTTTCAAAAGCAAGAGATCCAAGTGCTTTTCATATATAGATATTAAAATGCCCCAAAAGTTCTAAAATAAATGGAAATCCAGTCAAAATAAATATAATCTAACTTTACTTTTCCCTGAAGAACAGAGGGAAAATTCCACATAGACACACTGGCCTGTCAGCTTCAAATTCTGCTCAAACCATAGCTCCAGACCATTTTAGAAACAGGGACGTGACAGTCACAGTGATTAGTACATGAAAATGTGTGGAAAAGCTCACAGGCTTCTGATGCTAGATGATATCTCCCACAATAAAACCCTACTAAACACTCTGTCTTATTCCCTTGTTTAATCTCTGTAATTTTATTGACCCAGTGTGTGAACAGGAAATAATCCTCTAATAGTTTTATCAGTTTAAGATTAGCTTCTACTCTGTGAGCTGGAAGAGTGAAAATAGATAACTCTCTGGAAATGTTTCACTTAATTTAACAGTAAACAAATTCACCAGAATCAGAAGAAATAGGCAATTGCCTTTAGGATAAAAAACAAAATCCTTTCCACTTGATGGCTGTTAAAATGGAAACTGTTCCAAAAAAAAAAAAACAAAACTTCAAGAACTTGGGAATACTATAAAATATTTAATTTAATCCCATCTTTAATTAACAAAAATGATAACACTATACCAAAGGCTATAATTCAAAACTGGTGGGTGGCAGGGAGGGCAGTTCATCTCTTAAGTCATTTCCTAGAAGCAAACAACTTTCTGAGGAAGTGTTCCTCAGAGGGCAAGTGAGGGCAAGAGCCATGCAGGTAGAGTTTGCCTCAGAGCCAGTGTCCAAACTTGAGGGAAGGAGTGGTTGGTAAAGGGCCCTGAGGGAGGTCCTAGCCCCTCAGGTGTAAGGGAGCAGGACCCTATGGGGCCTTCCTGGGGCAGACCCCTCCCCCATCCTCTGCTGTAGCTCGTCTCTGAAGTAGTATCTGATGCACATTTCCTGACTTGTTTTACAGATGCTAAAACCACCATCAAAAGGAAGAAATTAACTAGTTGATGATCCTAAGCACCTATTGGCACCTAAGGATTGATAATGTTAATACCCTGAAAGCTCACCATCAACCAACCAGACAATTGTGCATGAGTGGATCATATACCCTGGGACTCCCCTCCCTCACCTGGCCTTTAAAAATGTTTTGCTGAAACACATTGGGGAGTTTAGGCTTTTTGAGCACTAGCTGCCTGGACTCCTTGCTGGCCCCTGCAATAAAGCCTGCACTTTCCTTCACCACAGCTGGGTGTCAGTAGATTGGCTTTACTGTGAGTGGACAAGCAGACCTGAGTTTGGTTCTGTGACACAGGCACTGCTGACTGGGGGCAAAGAGACTCCAGTAGCTTGAGCAGTCCTCCCAAAAAGAGACCCAGGAGCTGGCTATTAGAAGCAAAAGAACTTTGAAGCCAATACCTGGGGCACACAAACAGGCCTTAGGGATGGGGGCTCTGTGGATGCCCACATCCCCCAAGGATGAGCGTGGGTGATGGGGCTGCAAGGGCCTGGCTGCAGATGCACACAGAGCAGAGTCGAAGGCAGTTCCCTCTTGCTTTGACTCTGACTTCTCTGAGCTCTTCCATCGTCTCCCTCACCCTCAGCCCACTGCAGCTCAGCTCCTTCAGGTCACTTAGCCTCAGCTCAGATGTCACCTCCTTGCTGAGAACTACTCTGCGACCCATTCACCATCACATGCTCACACTCACCACTCTACCCTGTTTTATTTCCTTGTGGGGCTCATCAACATCAGGAGAACTCCTAGCCATTCACTGGTCTCCATGCACTTGATAATAAGCCCCATGTGGGCAGGGACTGTGTCTGCTTTATCCTCACGCACAGAACAGCAAGTGGCACAGGGTAAGCACAGCGTATGGACTCAAAAAATATTTGTGTCACAATCAGTAAGGAGTGGCTCAGGTATTTTTACCAAAGTTTGTGAATTATTTGCTTTTTAACAATTACTAATTTTGGGATTAGAACCTCCCTTGACCACCCACCATCCCCCGCCCCCAACCAAGTCTGGTGCTCCTCCTCAGAGCCCAGGGAAGCCTGTACTCCCCACGCTGCAAACCTGTGCAAAAAGAATGGCAATTGCCTGACGACCCCATAAAGCAGGATTGGGTCTCCTGTATTCACCAGACACATGGTAGGCAAACAATAAATATTTATTGAAAAAAATTAATGAATGGATGAATAAAAGAATTATTTTTAAAAACCAATGTCATTATTCCTTTAGTTCAAAGGTCTTTCATAAAGCTTCCTTATAAATCAAATCAATTGATAAGTATTTGTAATGCTATAATAATATTGAACACACTCAGGAATGATCTAACTTATTCAATCTTTAGGAGGAAAATTGGAGTCCTAAATAAGAAAATATTCATGAACAGTGCTTCTCAAATTATCCATAAAGTTTTTTTTTTTCCAATCTATTATGGATCAACATTTTTGGTCCATATCGTATCCAGGAAAATAAGCCCATCACTGATCATGTGCTTGGATAGCACAGCAATGTCAAATTGCTATAAACATTTCTCAATGCTTGCTCTCAATTTTGTATCTCTCCCTCATGGACCAGTAACACTAGTCTGAAGATTACCTCAATAGCACTGGCCTAGGTACCTGAGGGTTCTCCTTTCAAATAACAATATTGTTTTCACAGTGACCCTAGATGACCCTCTGAGAATCACTGCCCTACGTGGAGTGCCTGAAAGGACTAACCCAGTCGTTGTCAATTCCAGGACAACCAGGGGAGGGTAAGAGTGGCTGAATGCACTATGTCCTATTTCTCTGGGGGTCTCTGTACAGTTTCATTTGAAAACAAGGTTCCACTGCTAAAAATAAAAATAGAAAACCACTCATTTTCTAACATTTATTTTACAGATGAGATGAGGCCAGAGATTATGATACTTGCTACACAAACACTTGTATTCACTTATATTCATATGGAGATTTTCCTTTGATTCTAAATGGAAAAGGTGAAATTTAGTATTTTTTCTTAAAATGGAATGGGTATGGAAGTGGAAGATTACATATAAAATACAAGTGCATATTACTTTAAGGACAGAAACATTCAGTATCTTTCCTCTGTACCTCTCAGTCATGGAACCCAAATACTATCTCAGATCAGATAGTCAAATAGTTTGGTGTTTACAGCCCTAGTCAAGTACAGGCATAATCACAGTTCTGACTCATTGTTGAATTTTTAAACCCATTTTAAAAAAGAAACTCTCGAAAGTAATTCATTCTCCTGATGTCACCTGAAATTTGGGTTAATAATAAAAGAAAGTCCCCAGAGACACACACCTCACTCAGTAATTGCAGGGTAAACACATATGACAGAGAGATTATCCATGCCATGGTAAAATTAACTGATTGTAATTAATCTAAATTGTGCAATATAAACCCACTAACTAAATAACATGGCGAGTATTTATGATATGGTTTTCAGATTCTCTGCCCAGAAATTCCTTTTTATACCACAACTGCCTTAGCTATTCGAGAGATCCTTAAATGGCCTCATCTTTTCTAAAGATAAAACAGAAAAATCATTTGATTCATTTTGGGAAATAGCTTCATATCCCACAGATATATGTTTTTCCTTCTAATCACTTAGGTTGCATCTTTGTAACTATTCCATTTTATTTACTACCTTTACTAATGGTTAAAAAAAGTAAAACCAGCACTTAGAACATAATAGCAGTAAGAGTTTGGCATGACTAAGGTTAATTACCACTTTGTTACATCAGCTTTATTATTTTTGAAAAGGCACTAAAATAAAGTGTCATGAACCCTACCACGGAAGTTAGAACTTCTTGTACCAACAACAGGGAGTCCTTCTTTCCTTGGCTGAATGACAGCTAACCTCCATGTTAGATGTCAAGATGCAGTCTGTCTGTGCTCAGGTAGGTATTAAAAACTTACAGAACTTTCAGCCCCACAAATAGATGGAAATGCAAAATGAAAAATCATTACTCCAATTCCTTTAATGTAGACATATTTCCTTAAAATTCCTTTAAAATTTGAAAAAAGTGGTTAAAATAAGATATAATTTTAAATAAGATATAATTCACATAGAGCAACCAGAAATAAGGAAAATGTGTTTAAGTGTATTGGTTAAATGCAACTGGACCCTGGCGTGCTTACAAATACACATCCATTCATCCTGGTTCACTCATGAGAACTAGGTAGGTGTTGTATTTTAATACCATCGTATGGTGCCAAACAAAGATGCACTTGTTACAGAACTGCCATTGGCAAAAGTGGCATCAGCCAAGGGCAAGTACTGTCATGGCCTTGCTCCCGAGTCAGCAGACTTGACACCTTCCTTATGCACACTTTATTCTTTAAACAACCTTCTATTTTCTAGTTAAACAAGCACTTGGGGGTAAAAGAATAAAACATGGTAAGAGTATTCTGACTGTCTCCCACTCATTCCCCTGAATATTTATTGAGCACCTGCTACAGGTTAGACACTCCCTTACGAGTTTGCCTTCATCTTCTTCTGGTGAATAGTAACCCAAGGTGGACTGAGAGTGCTGTTCCAAAGTTAACTAGAATATATGACAATAGGCACCATTATCATTTTCCTATTTTCAAGATGTATTCCCATTTTAACTCATATCTTTTGTGATAAAGGGTAATGCCTGCAGATAGGAATGGATTTCCTGGGGGCCCCCTCAACTGCCACTGCACAATATTTGTGATAGTCTGTGCTCATGCCTTGTGTGGCTGCTTACCCAAGTCTATTCGTGACAAAGGGTAGAATGAACCTAAGACCCAGATATTAAGTAGTGATATTGTAAAGGGGAAAAAAGGTCCAGGTGGTATGAAGAAAGAATTTATGCTAACCAGTCAATGAAAATAAATAAAGTAGCACACCAAATTTCTCTTTATTCATTGACCTCCAAACATAGTAAGATTACATTCAATTCTCTGTTTCTGTGAGACAGAGAAAGGTGACAATATTTATTCATTCCTTCAAGAAACAATTTTTGATTTCCTCATATATGCCAGGCACTGAGGATACTGCACTGAATAAGACATGGTAAAAAAAAATTGCCTTCTCCCCAAAGTTAGCCATCATGGAAATAAGACATGATAATAAGTGAGTATGGATTCAGCCCAATCCCCTAGACCCTCAAAGAGTAAAGAGAACACTGGGTAAACACACTGATGTTCCTAATAATTGGTGGCACTGAATAACTTTTGTTTCATCTAATAACATTTAAGTGCATTTTTAATTTATTGTGTGCTGACTGTGCACAAGACACTACTGGATGCTGCAAAAACATCCATCCATAACTCAGCAAGCGTGGGAAATGAGAAATATGTAGGTTAAACAACATGAAACTGCGATATTGGGTCTTTAAAAAAAAAGAACAATTTCTTATGGTTCGGCCTAATACAAGGGATTAAATAAGAACACTAGAAATGTCAAAAAGCAGAGAAAACTAGTTTCCCAAGGAGATTATAAATTGAATGAGTTTAAGGGAAAGAGAGACCACTGTGGGCTGAAGAAAGAGCCATGAAAAGGCACATGTGACAGCTGTGAAGCAGGTCTAGGAGAATGGCCGGGGCAGGGGAAGAATACTCCAGGGGATGCACAAAGGGAGGGAGGCCAGATCCTGAGAGTGGTTTGGGGAGACAGGGAGCAGATGAGCTGGGCTGGGGTTGATGGTGGCCTCCAAGGCTACGGCCAGCTCATAGAACAGAAGATCCTCAAATAATCTCAACTCAAGAAGAGCCCTTGGGCATGAACCTTGGAAAAATGACACTTCCTCTTCCTAAGGCCCTTACTCATTAGCTCACTATTTTTCTATTCAGTACAGTCCCTGTCTGCCCACTTCTCTCCATCCTCACTGCCAACACCCTCGTCCTCATCATTGCCCACCTGAACTACAGGAACCACTTCCTAAATGGACTCCCAACTTCCAGTTTCTCTCTCCTCCCAACAAGAAGAAGTCTGTTCTCCACACAGCATCAAAAGCACCCTTTTTATGGTACAAATCTGACCAATTGAGCCTTCATGGGCTTCCCATTTCTCTCGGCGTAAAAACAAATGTAAGGAGGATTTGAGGTGCCATGTGAGATGAAGCCTCTGCCCGCAACAGCTCCACTCAGACCTGGGCCATGTGTCCCTGCCCCAGGCCTGCTTTTCCTGCACTCCTGCGACCTTTATTCCTAGACTCAAGGGCCAGATTAGTGCAGAAAGCCCTGGAAGGCTCATCCATCTCAACTCAAGTATTCATTCTTTAAGGAAATTTTCACTGACCTCCCTGCCTTGAAGCTCTTAATAAAGGGGCAGATTCAGGCAATAATTCAATAACTATGCATCTGTCTCCTCTAGCTTACTATAAACTAGTCAGGGATGTGGATGACAGCCAGTTTGCTCATCCCCAACATCCAGCACAGCATTGCTAGTTTATAACAAAAGAAGTATTCAATAAATGATTGATGAACGAATGAATGAATAAACAAATCCCAAGAGAAATGTGATTGGGAAGCTCCAGCTATAACTGGAGGATCATTGTTTATAGATGGAGAATAAATATTATGAAAAAAACTATCAGCAAATGATACATTTGCCCCAGCTGACCAGCATCTAGCTATTACAGAATGTTGGTTTGACAAAAATCTCTTTATAAACACAGGGAAGCCACAAGGTAAATAAGATATTTGTGTTAAATATGGGCTACCTCAAGTATACACGATAGGACAATAACATTTCCTACAGGAATGAGTATTCACATTTATGTCAAGTGTAGCACACACACACACACACACGCACATTATATGAATGCTGTGGTCTCCACTGATGAGAGCTAACAGGCTTGGGACTGTGAAGTCTTCCTGTTACATGGCTGGGATGCAGGTGAAAGAAGCAGCAGTGATGGAGTAGACCTGGTTTCTACATGCCTGCTGAGTGACCTCAAAAAGTCCCTGGGCCTCTCTGATTATTAGTTTCCTCATTTACCAAAAAATAGACATAATTATATCCCCATTATAAGATGGTAGTTGGAATTAAATAAAATAAAATGAAACTCGTTTAAAACTGTCCAGGGGAATTCCCTGGTGGTCCAGTGGTTAGGGCCCAGGTTTGATCCCTGGTTGGGGAACTAAGATTCCCACATGCCACGTGGTGTGGCACCAACAAAACAAAAAACTGTCTGTAGCTAGCTAAGTTGTTATTATGACAGCTGTTGTAAATACTATCATTGGTAATATTACTATTACTTCAGTCATGCTTATTTTAAGTCATTTGCTTATATTCACTGACTTTGGTTCACTGATGACAAATACTAGACATAAAATGAAAAAAAAGTTTTATTTTTAATGTCACAAATAGTCTTCATTTTAATTTGTTACACCTGATGTTATTTCGGGTTTACAATTATAAGCACTTTCATGTATTTGTTAAATCCTAAAACAACCCTAGGAGATGGTTGTGTTGTATCTCCAACTCACAGATGAAGGAACTGAGGTGCTGAGCTTCAGTAACTTGGCTAAGATCTCATATCTGGTAATAGTAACAATAATAAAAGCAAATGTTTACATGGGGCTTACCCTGTGCCAGCATCATTCTAATTGCTTCCATACGTTAACTAATATAATTCTCCTAACAAAGCTATAAGGCAACTACCTTTACTGTCCCCATTTCACAGATGACAGAACTGAGGCCCACAGACGTTAAGTAATTTGTCCAAGTCACAGAGCTTTAAACCTCTGGTGGCAGAGCAGGAATTTAAAGCCAGGCAGGGCCTTCCCTGTTAATTGAATGCTATACTAACTTTCACTTATTGGTGGCCTTTATCCAGCTCTCTATCTGCCTAAGTGAATTTTCTAGGTAAATGTTTATCACCTTAGTAACCAAATATTACGTCAGACACACTTTTCTCAAATTAATTAAAAATTCCCGGTCATTTATGCAAAATACACTATATACTGGGTAACTTTTTCCTGCTGGCCCAGGATCAATGTTATGGCTGCTGTGCTTTATCCATTCTGCCTCTTGTTTTTATTTCAATTTTTGTAGGAGGGTTTTTTAGTCTCTCTTCTAGATATGTGCCATTTGATTGTGATTTTGTCACTTTGACTCTCTTGAGGGTTGTGAAGCTAGACTCCCTGTCAACTATAACTATTCCTAATACAAGACTGAATAAGCTCTGAGTTGAGCCTCCCCCATGGATGTGAGTGCATGACATTTATTAATGACTGTTGCAGATTTCAGCTGAGATGAAGGGAAGTTTGACTTCTAGATATGAATGAGCAATCATTTTACCAAACGAAAAACCATCTATTTTATTCAGTGCTCGTTTTCATGTTTTTTTTTAATCACACATGTCAGGCGGATATATGAGTACACATAGAGTTCACTTTCCTGTGGAGGACCAAGTCTCAAAAATGTAAGACTCATTTCCAAATCCAAGCCACATAACCTGTTCCCAAGGTGACACTTTCTATCCCCACACCCCCATCCTGCTTTATTGTTATCTCTTAACTTATTTCTCTCCCCCAGGTAAAACATAATAGAAACAGCTAACATGTACCTGGCACTTCCTATGTACCTACCATAGTTCTAGGAAATTTGTCTCTACTGATTCATGTAATACTCACAACAACTCCACTGTATATGTAAGGAAATTGAAGTGCCGAGATGAAGCAACTTGGCAGACGCCCTGTGTCCAGCAGTGGCAGAGCTGGAATTTGAACCCATGCACCTAGCATGAGTCTGAATTCTATGGACTCTGGGCTACCACCCATGGGATCCTGGGCTCTGAGGGCACAGGGACTTGGTTATGCTCCCTTCTGGACACCCAATAAACTTCTACCTCCTTTCCACCTCTCCAAGGGCTCCACTCAGTCCACTTGGACTCTGACCTCAAAGTCTGACCGGCTGAGACAGGCAGAGTGACATTCCAGGCCCTTCTTTCACTTACTTGAGACTTTACTGGTTACACTTTCTTTTGCCTCACCTTTATCTGGCAGAGCGCCCTGGATCCATCAGATGGTCAATAAGTTGTCACTGAATGAGTTTCTTACCTGTATCAGAACAAAGTTTGTGATCAAGTAGTATAGTGTGACTGGGTAGCAGGATGATGTCCTAGAAATTGTACTTGACTGAATTAAAAGATTGATTTTTACCTTTTGTGAGGTGACCATGGAAATTTCACAATTCCAACCTTCAGTGTTTCTTTTACTTCTTTTTTAAGACTATTTTTTAGGGCAGTTTTAAGTTTACAACAAATTTGAGAGGAAGCTACAGAGATTTCCCATATATCCCCTACCCCTACACCTACAGAGCCTCCCTCCTTACCAGAATGGTACATTTATTACCAAGAATGAACCTACAGGGACTTCCTTGGTGGCGCAGTGGTTGAGAATCTGCCTGCCAGTGCAGGGGACACGGGTTCGAGCCCTGGTCTGGGAAGATCCCACATGCCGCGGAGCAACTAGGCTCGTGTACCACAACTACTGAGCCTACGCGTCTGGAGCCTTTGCTCCGCAACAAGAGAGGCCGCGACAGTGAGAGACCCGTGCACCGTGATGAAGAGTGGCCCCCACTCGCCACAACTAGAGAAAGCCCTCGCACAGAAACGAAGACCCAACACAGCCAAAAATAAATAAATAAATAAATAAATAAAAGAATGAACCTACATTGACACATCATAATCACTCAATGTCCATAGGCTACCTTAGGGTTCACTCTTCGTGTTGTACATTGTGTAGGTTTAGACAAACATATAATGACATGTATCCATCATTATAGTGTCACACAGAGTATTTTCACTGTCCTAAAAATCCTTGTGCTCTGCCTATTCATATCTCCCCCACCCTCAGCTAACCCCTGACAACCACTGATCTTTTCACTGTCTCTAAAGTTTTACTCTTTCCAGAATGTCATGTAGTTGGAATCATACAGTATATAGCCTTTTCAGACTGGCTTCTTTTCTTAGTAATATGCACTTAACTTTCCCCCATGTCTTTTCATGGCTTGATAGTTAACTTCTTTTCAGCAATTCCATTGTCTGGATGTACCACAGCTAATTTATCCATTCACCCACTGAAGGACATCTTGGTTGTTTGCAGGTATTGGCAATTGTGAATTAAGCTGCTACAAACATCCATGTAAATGTTTCTAGTTTTTAGACATGTGAAAATTTATTAAGTATAAGGCACTTGATATGGGTTATACACATTTAGTCTTTAATATAATCCTATGAGGTGGGGGTTATTATTAGCCCATTGTACAGATAACGAAGCCACAGATAAGTGGCCACAGAGCTAAAATGTTGGAGCCAGGATTCAAACCCACGCATGTCTGACTCAAAGCCTATCTCTTGCAAACTGCACTGTACTCTCTCTCTTTCCCATGTTAAACTTATGCCATATAACAACAGCTACCATTAAAATGATTATGGCATGAAATACAGACTGTGAATTGAAATAGTTTCCAAACCAAGGATCTTGAAATTAAAGTAAAACCTGGAAGTTCAACATTCATCTTTTATAAGTGAAAGCTTTACTGGATGCTATGAAAAACAGTAACTTGTTTTAGAGAATCATTCATTTAACCAGTATTTGTTGAGCCCCTGCTACTTGCAGGGTGCTATGATAGACACAACAAATGGTGAGGAAGACAAACCTGGCCTCTGCGCTCAGAGAGAGAGTCTAGAGGAGGAAGCAGAAAAGCAATTAGGCAACATTCAGAGAATGACTGGGGAGTGAGAGCAGGGTTGGGGAAGGTGCAAAAGTGGAGTCCATCGAAGGCAGTGTGAGCAACAGGGGACATCAGCACACACAGGAGAGAATGTGGCATGTTCTGGAAACAAAGATGGAACTGCTGATGGACGGCCTAACTAAGAAGTGTGGATGAGGATGACAGGGAGTCTTGGCAGGAAGTGAAATGCCCTTATATGTTTTTTGGAAAGATCAGTCTAACAATAGACAGAAAAATGGATTAGATAGGGCCAAACTGCCATCAGGGAAGGTGGATGGGTGTTGAATTTAACCAAGAAACTGGTGGAAATTCTAATGCAGTGAGAAGGGATTTAGTGATGTGGGAATTGATTTGACAGCTATTAAGAAAGTATAGCCTTGATAACCGGTAGAAATGCAGAAGAGGCAGTAAGTGTCAAAGATATTGTCCAGATGTGGTTTTTGTATCTTGGTGCCCAAGACAGGGAATCCAAGGGCGAAGCACTCTGTGGGAATGGGGAAGATGGTGTTTAGGGTTGTGCACGTGTGGAGTTAACTCGCGGTTGGGTTTTGGGGTCTGGTGCTTAGTGGAGCAGCCTAGGCTGGAGGTGGAGGTTTTCAAGTAATCAGCTGACATGTGGTGCCTGAAGGCCTGGAACTGAACAGGCTCACTCACGTTGAGCAGAGAAGCAGAGGGACTGTCAGAGCAGCATCATAACATAAGGGGAAGGCAGAGAAGCGACGCCCATAAAGGGTTTTATGAAGGAGCCTCCGGAGTGTAGGAGCAGATTGGAAGAGACACACTCAGGCTTCCTGTAACCAGAATAAGTCCTTATGGAACTGAAAGGACCATCACGCATGGTTGATGGCACTTTCCCACCATCCATCCGCCAACACCAACCCGTCTGCTATGAGACAGGCTCACAGTGAATCCCGCACGCCCGACAGCCCGCACTCTCTGCCCTGCCTCCTGCCGAGGGGAGCTCGCTCCGAGGCCTCGGGCTGCTCCACAAGCACCTGCGGACATCTCCCTGGAGACCCTGCCTGAAACCGCGCGCCGGCAGAGGAACGCCCGCTCCGGCCCCACTCACCGCGCCCAAGGGAGGGCCCCTCCTTCAGGCCAAGCTCGAAATCGCCCTTCTCATCGTCTCTGCTACTTACTGTCACGCTGCTCTGGATCGGGGGCCCGTCCTCCTCTCCCCTAGCCCGCGCCTGGTCCCCTCCACCTCGGGGGCACTGCTGCCAGCAGCACCGTTGGTGCATCAATCCAATCCTCCTTCCGGCCACGAAACCGGAGCGTCCTCAGCCAATGCCGACACCTCTTCTTCCACCGGCAGGGCGCCCCAGCCAATCAGGGGTAGCCATGCTGCGGCCCGCCGAACGCCGTGGCGACGGGGACGCCGGCCTCGGGTTGCCGTAGCAACCGGAGACGCGCAGGGCCTGGCCGCAGCGCGCGCTGTCGGGTGGGGCTTGAGGGCCTGGCGGCGGCGGTAGCCTCCTCACCCCGACCTCGGGCTGCCTGCCACCCAGGGTTTCCTAAACGCTGTCGGTTTTTCTGGACTCGGTGTGCCAACCTTCAGTGTTTGAAATAAAATGGGTAGGAGAGAAAGCAGCTTCATTTTGGGGTGTTTAATTTCAAGAATTGCTATGGACTAAAAATCAGTTATCTTCCAAAGCAGATACTTAGTTTGAAAAGGACCAACGGTACCTGCTGAATAGCTTTCGTGTAACGTGGAGACAGTTTCAGCGACTCTGGCGTGAAAGTACGAGTGAGCTGTGTGGGACACCTGTCACTAGTTCGTTTTGTGGCACTCGGCAAGGCTCTTCACCTTTTGTGAAAGTCTGAAGCTTATTTTTATTGAAAAAATTTTAATTTTATTAAAGCTTTTTTTAAAAAAATACTCTTTACATTGTGAAGCTTCAAAAAATGAAAAATATTGAGCGCTTATTTTGTGCCAGGGACTGTTCCAGACTCTCCTCGTTATTTCACCTACTCTTCACATCATCTGCTTATTTTTTATTTATTTTATTTTTGGCTGCGTTGGGTCTTCGTTGCTGTATCCGGGCTTTCTCTAGTTGCAGCGAGCAGGGGCTACTCTTCGTTGCAGTGCACGGGCTTCTCATTGTGGTGGCTTCTCTTGTTGCAGAGCACGGGCTCTGGGCTTGAGGGTTTCAGTAGTTGAGGCACACAGGCTCAGTCGTTGTGGCTCACGGGCTTGGTTGCTCTGCAGCAGGTGGGATCTTCCTGGACCAGGGCTTAAACCCGTGTCCCCTGCATTGGCAGGCAGAGCCTTATCCACTGCGCCACAAAGAAGCCCCCATCTGGTTATTTTTCATCCTAGTTTAGAGTTGTAACATGGAGGCCCAACAGGGCGGAGCTGGTAAGTGATGGAAGCAGGGGAGAACCTAGAATTTCAATCCAGAGCCCAGTCTTAACCACCATGCTGTCTGTCCCCTGGACAATTTAATCTAGGACCTACTCAATCCCATCTTAATGTTGCTCCAAGTGCCCACAGGAATGTCAATTAGTGTGGTGATTCAATCTCCCAAAACCTGATTTAAAATGAATACAGTGAATGCTTCTGTGATGTTTCTCTCCTTTGAATAATAATGAAAAGTAGGCCTAATGGAATAACAACACTTAGGTTTGAGTACTTGAAAATACATATTTAAAACGAAAACAGTAAGGTACCATTTTGGAAATACAGAAAGGTGAGATGAAAGTCAAACTCAGGTGAATGGAGCAGAACTAATTATACTTCAGAGAACATAAAACCAGCAGAAATAATGTTACCAATCAAAACACAAAAAGTTGAGAGGGGAAGGCAGACTGATGCTGAGTAGAAAAAGTATTCTCTACAGACATTTTAAACATGATGCAGGAGACAAAATTACTCCTCTGAACTTTTCTTCATCAGAATATTGAATGTGCTTCCCACCTTTCTTCTCCTCTCTTAAAATCTTGCTTTGTCACAGCTTACCCTTCCCCCTCCCCATATCCTCAAGTCCATTCTCTAGTAGGTCTGTGTCTTTATTCCTGTCTTACCCCTAGGTTCTTCATGGACATATACACACTACCAAACGTAAGGTACATATAGCTAGTGGGAAGCAGCCGCATAGCACAGGGAGATCAGCTCTGTGCTTTGTGATCACCTGGAGGGGTGGGATAGGGAGGGTGGGAGGGAGGGAGACGCAAAAGGGAAGAGATATGGGAACATATATATAACTGATTCACTTTGTTATAAAGCAGAAACTAACACACCATTGTAAAGCAATTATACTCCAATAAAGATGTAAAAAAATGAAATAAAATAAAATCTTAAACCAATGTTTTGGCCTTCCCTGAATGTAACTGAAAATTGCAGAGATGATTATGAAGCATGGGACACACCGGGCTCTCCAGGAGAGAAGCACCACACCCACCCAGGGCCCACACCGTACTCTGTGAGAAATATACACGACCCCAGAGTGGTCACGCCTGCATCAAGCTCATGGCTGATGTGGTAGGGTCCAAATCTGTAAGACCTAACATCCCCTTCTGGTATTTTTGAATACCCTTTTTACTATCCTGAGGTGAATCCACAGATAATGTAAATTACATACTTCGGAAGTAAAAGAGTGTAACGTGTAACTATAAGGAACGAAAAAAATTAAGTTAAATAGGTATTAAAATAAATATTCAGAATCAACAAGAAGAAAAAAATAATTCATCGAATTTCTACAATACCCCTAGATCACTGGTCTAGGACAAAAAAACAAACAAAAAGAGGGCATTTTTTTTTTTTGCAGTACGCAGGCCTCTCACGGTTGTGGCCTCTCCCGTTGTGGAGCATAGGCTCCAGACGCGCAGGCTCAGCGGCCATGGCTCACGGGCCCAGCCGCTTCGCGGCATGGGCATGTGTGATCTTCCCGGAGCGGGGCACAAATCCGTGTCCCCTGCATCGGCAGGCGGACTCTCAACCACTGTGCCACCAGGGAAGCCCCAGACACACTCTTGTGTGGAGGCAGGAGAATGATCTTACAGAACACAGCACAAGGCAGAGCACAATTTGTAGAAAATGCAGAACTTAAATTGAGCTTTGCAAGAATAGCAGAGAAACAGAAAGGAAGGTTTTCCAAACAATAGGAATGTTTTCATTAAAAGCATAGAGGTAGTGAGATAAAGGTCACTGAACTGATACTGGAGAGATCAGATATACCTTAAGGAGCAAGATCAAACAAAAACTAGTGAGAAACTCACTATTTCCCTTCTTCTCCCCACCCCCAACCCCCACAAAAATCTCAAAGTTCTGTTGATGGGAATAGTAAATTGACAAATTCATTGTGGGATATCAGAAACTTTACAGTGCAGAAAACACAGGAGGAAATTGTTACATACGTGCCTAATGGAAAACAAACCAAGGCCTGTCATTAGCTATTACTAAAAAAATTTCATAATGAAATTAGCCATTAAAAACAAAAAAGCCTTGAGTCTATGAAAGTTCAGTATTAACATGCTCATTACATATCGTGTAATGTGATGTGTGTTTATTACATACCCCATTGCAAAATTCTATTCTAAACAGATGTGTTTTAAAATAGGGAAAATAATGGATCAGCCTATCTTAAAAGGCTTTAATTTCAGTATTTCTTAACTATCAAAAAATCATTGTGAAACACACACTATTTTGTTTCGTCTTCTTTTCTCACTGTTTCCTCTTTTCTGTCTTCTGCTTAGGAAAATTAGGAGGCAGGAAATAAAAATCACTTATTTTTCTCCAGCCCCTATCAGGTTCTCATGAGAAAGACATGCAGCTCTTCTAATATCAAAATAAAGACAATATTCAACAACTGATTCAGTAGACTTTTATTGATCTTTCAACTTCAATAACATCTCCAAAAATAGTTTTCTTCTAATATTATGAAACAGATTTGAAAGGCAGGATTATTCACATTACAGACTTGGTAGATACTTGTACTTCATATAGATGAAAAATATCACTTCTACATTTTAAATGTTTACTTTGGATTTTATTATAAAAGAAAATATTATCATTGTATAATTATAAAAGTCATAAAAATTAGAACTGTACTGTTATTATACCAAGCTATCAAATACTGTATAAATGAACAATAAAATTCAATTTCTATTTATTTAAATGTAGTAAACATTGGAAGAGAACCCCCCTACAAAAAAAAAAAGCTCTTAATATGAAAGTAACAAAAGAAAAGCCACAACACAAGAATCATCAACGCACAAAATTCTGATTAAAAAACAACTGTTAACAAGTACTCTAAGACAAATGTAGAAGTCAATATATGCTAATTAAATTTTTAAAAATGATCTTTAGACAATTCCATTTCCAACTATGTTTTCCTATTATCGACACTCAAATTACTTTTTGAAAAGTTAGAAAAGAACCAACTTTACATTAAAATTGCCAAATTTTGAAGTATGAACACTTTTAAATTTTGGATGTCCTTAAACTCTTTAAGTTTACTTTCTAAAAAAATAATTGTTGGACTAAACCAAAAGACAGTTCACATAGTTCTACTGCATATGATAACAATGATGTGATCTACATAAATAAATTTAAAACATTAAATTATTTAATTTAAACATTTTTGAATTACAATGTTATATTAATGGCTTACACATCCAAAATCTGAGCACTTTAAAACAGGATTCACATGTTACACTGTTGAGCACATTTACAGAACTTATATACATGATACAATCCTTTAAAAACAGCAAGCTCTGGTGTCATACCTCTGTTTCGGAAACCATTTTCCTTTTTACAGAATTTTGAACCTGCTTTTGCAAAAGGTAAAAGTTATAAAGCTATTATATATATACATAAACTTTAGGTATATGGAAGGAACATTTTTTTTAGATGGAGAAAACGAAAGTAATTTTGAGTGGTAAAGAAATCTGCTTTATAAATACATGTGTTAGCACATAAAAAATTCTGTCCTACACATTTTATATGCTTGGCAAATATGAACAATGATATGCCACAGCTTTTTTAAACAACTTGAGAGATTTATGATTGACAACATCATTCACACAAGCATACTCACATATACAACACCCATTAGAATGATCGTGTGCCTCACTTCATATATCTAATATCATTAGAGAACATACAGCATCATCCTTTTATCATAAGGAAGTTTTTAGTTCATTGTCTTCTCAAAAGCGGCAATTTTAGAGTGAAATAGCATTCAAGTGAAAGTGAATTTCAGATGGTCAACATGAGGATGTATTACAGTCCTTGTAAACAGATGTCTATAAATAAATAAAATAGGTGGAGGAAAGAATATCCTGAGGTGGCCCTGCGGCCAGGGTACTCAGTAGCACTGAGCTCCATCCTGGAAACCAAGGCATCTGAAAAAGTGCAGGGCTGTTTATATGAATTTATTTTATAAATGGAATATGCACAGGTTTAATTCTTTTTCACCTTGAGGTAAATCAGTACATAGCAATTACTACTGCTCATCTATACCTGTTTAAGGCAACATTTAAAAAGCAATATATGTAGTAAATTACATTTTTCACTGTCTTTCAAAGAATGCTATCCATGATTATTTTTCAAAAATAGTGGAAAAATATCATAACCACATAAACAAGCTATTAAACATGAGTTACCTTTGCTTTTCAATGAAGTAGTCAATCAGATCATTTTGTAAGTCAAGTAGTCAAAAGAAAGCAGAAACTATTAACAATTAGAAACATAGTAAAAACACTGAGTGCAAAGCATTTTGCACATCATGGTTTTTCTGGCACTGGACAACCAGTATTCATAAATAAAATCACATAAACACTATGATCCCAGGTAGATTTCAGTTCAAATTTTAAAATTACTTCCTGTAAAAAAGCACATTTGTTAACCCTGTGACATCCAGACACCAGGGAATGGTGTAAGGAAATCCTCTTGTTCAGGTTCATCAGGGGAGATACAAAATCATAGCAGCAAATACTGGGGTCTTTGGAAATGATTCTGCTGCTATGAATGAAAAGGAATCACTTCAATGGAAGCTCATAAACAGTAACAAGCACCGTGGATAATGCTCTCTCATCAAGTGCTGACAGCATCTCTCTTCTTTAGGCAGTACCAAATGGTGCCAGCTACATTTTCGAAAGAAAATCAGCTACATTTCCAACCTCCCATATGAGGCAGAAGTTGAATCCATTATTTTAACTAGAATCGGATCACATGGTCTTAGATGTGGAAATTTTATTAGTTAAGTAGTTTAGAATGGATTGCTAGAATTGCTAAAATATCAGCTTTTGGCATTGCTCATGATCTTCTATAAGATCAATTCTTCATACTTTTGTACTTTAATTAAAAATGATTAAAGGAAGCATCGGAATTCCATTAAAATTTTCATCCTAACATTCATGTTATTATTTTCGATATTTCAGTGGCTTCTCAATACTCATTTGGTTTTTAGAAATCATCCTCTTGCCAAATCAGTTTCACAACCCCATTCATCCAGTCCTACAGGCTTAACAAGAACAACATTTATTTATTTCATATGGAGGTAAAAGTATATAAAAGATGACTAAAAAGATTTGCTAGAAGTTAAAAAGACAGCTTAGAAAAGCAAAATCTAAATAAAACATACAAACACAAACTAGGAAGAATGTCATCGATCTGAGCTATACATAATAGGTCTAAATTTCTTTTAAAATACAAATATGGCAGTGCTTTATATCAAAGATGTAAAATCTATCAACTGCTCTCAGATAATAAACCATAAATGCAAGTGAGCACCAACTATTTATATTAACAATTTACTCTATATTTTTTACCTTTTCAAATGTTTATATAATATTTAAGCATCATATCAATTAAAATAAATAAAATATTTTAAAATGAAATCTATTAAATATTACCTATACAACAGAAAGAACAACGTAAACGGAAAATGAAAGGTAATTCGTAATAAAGTAATACTGATCTTAAACCCACTTAAGAGAATTCTGACTCCTGATTATTTAATCATACTACTTATAATAGAAAAATAATCAAGAACTTGAACCTGATACAAACTAAACCACATTTTAAGTAAAGGACAGCAAAGGCAGAGAATAGAGTGGGCATTTGGGGCTCTAATAGAGTACTAGGATTCAGAAAAAAATTTCTACAAAGGCAACAAAATTTAACTATCGTAAATTGGTATTTTATAGCTTTTAAAATTCATAAACTAATGAGTGGTATGGGAGTTAAATTATAAAATCACCTGCAATTATACTTGTTTATTAGAATGGAGGCCTAGATGCGGAGGTTTTAAAGTTTAAAATAAATTTCAAAAACATAAAGGTCAAAATTATAGTTCTTATCTAGAAAGTTTCCACTGTTCTACCTTTATAGCGAAAAAGTTCCCATCACCTGTGAAACATGATGGACATGCATGTAATGCAACACACACACACAGCAGCCAGGATATGGCCCCATCTGTGCCCCAGCACTGGCAGAGACGCCCTGTTCTTCCCACAAAGCATTAGCAGAAAGGAAGTAATATGGGAACATTTCTAGCAACTCAATGAAAAAATTTAAATACGTATCACTTAAGGTTGGTATGGACTGCCACTGATGAACAAATAGATTTCAAGAAAAGTAGACTGAATGCATTTCCCCACATTTTTCTATTGCAGAACAGAAAAAAATTTTCCAACAGAAAAATAAATATTTGACTAGTAAGAATCATGTACCTCACTTCTAAGAGACCATTTCATTATATACACAGTCTCCATGGTGCTCCTAACAAACTTCAGACACTACTTCAAAAAACCCCATAGTCATGCATAAATGGCATGACATACAATATTGTTATATATAGTGACATGAAATATTATATATACATACATATATATGTATATATATCTATAAATAATTCCTCTTGGTTCAATTCTATAATGAAGTTTCAGCATCCATGTATTTCTTTGTTGGTTCATCTTCAAAACTTATTTTCACACTTACAGGTTTTTCAGGGCTATTTAAAACAAAGAATGAGAATAAATAATTTTGAAATGGCTAAATATTACATTCAAACATGGCCAACAGTAAATATCCATAAGAGCCTTTTGAGACAACTATTAATACCATAAACATACAACTTGCTATTTCTATCTTACTGCTTTCTTTTCATATCAGTAAACTTAACTGGAAAGGCAAATATTAGAAGTCTTAGTTTTTTAAAGATATTTTTGCCACTAAATTTCACATTTTTCTTACAACTGAAGAGGAGCTCCTTAAAATTGGTCAGTGTAAGATGACTGTGCTTGACAATAGTTTTACTTTATATATGAACAGTTGTAGCATCTGACTTTTATTTTCCTGACAAATTCATTAAAAATTAATCTTTGTCAATATAAATAAGCATCAAATAATTTCCTGCAAAATGTAACAAATCTTATCTTCCCAAATTTGGTTCATAAATACAAGATCAAAATACAATTCTACATTTTCAAGTTAATATCAAATACAATGATTCCATGTATATGGATTCAACTGATTAACTGATTTGATTTAACTGTAACATGAATATCTGGGCTTTGAAAATTTTGCAAAAGATAGAAACACACTATGGTTTGCTGCCTTCTCCAGACAAAACTGAAGGAGGATAACCCAAACATTTTTCTGTTCAACAATGTAACAAAACATTCCCTTTCTTCCCATGTGATTTTGAATTGAGGGGCAACCTGAATGAAAGGCAGAAGTATAAAAGACAAAATACTACTACTGTAAGGTCCTTCTATTTATCCTAACTATACTAACATTCTGGGCCAGGGGTGCTGACAAGGTGCGAAAAGTTACTAAGAGTAAAAAGAGTATCTAGTGAAATTCTGGCTGCATGAAATAATCCAAAATGACAAAAAGTTTAACTTAAAAACTTTTGAGATCAAAGGTAGAAGTGAAGTAAACAGTCTACATTAGAGAATTAAAACTCAAGAAATGATGAGAGAAAAGCCAAAAGAGTTGATAACTGAGATTAAGTAGGAGCAAGGTTCTAAAAGCAGGTAGGGAAAGATATCTTGGGAGAAAAACCTAATCAATCATTATCAAAAGACAGTTGCCAGAAAGACAATAACGATTGCTTGCCTGGAAAAGTTTTAATTTTTGACACCCAAGCAGAATATACTGACACCCAACACAGCATCTGGCACAAAGTGTACACCAAAAAAAAAACTGTTGACTATGAATGACTGAGTACTCTGCAGGGTAATACCTAATTTCTCCAGAGACCTAAGGGATCAACATACTAATGATTATCAAGCCAGAATTCCTGAGGCTTAGGTCTTGAAGTGAGTGGGAAAGAAAGAAAAAAGGGTTATTACATAACAAGAAATATAAGCAAGGGGTTATGAAACAGTTGTGTAATACATGGTCCATTATAAAACTGAATGGCCTTTACTCCCATGGATTAAATTTCTTACAAATATCTTCTAGGAAAATGTTTACCTCGCCAGAAGAAATAGTAGGCTGAAACAAAGCAAAACAAAAGAAAGCCTTTTTTTTTTGGACCATCAGAAAGCATGATTGAGGTAGCATTCTATTTTAGTATTCAATCCCTAGTAATTATCTTTCTTTATATGGCTTCTGATCTTTTATATATTTATTCCTTATGTATATATTCATTTTTATTACAAAACAATTCTTTTTTGAAATAGGCAACTATAAATTTAAAAAATAACAAAACTATCAGCACGTATATCTGCTTCCAGTATACATGAAATGATGGATAGATGAAAGGAAGAAGGAAGAATAAGAGGGAGAAAAAAAGGTTGGTTTTGTTAAGTTAAGACAATGGTTTTCCTGAATAGCTATCCATAAGTAAACTGAAAGTTGGCTATAGTTAGAAAATGCATAAATCATTACAGCTACCTCGTGTTAGATCTGGTTACTTTGGCATTCTCAGTATTCATGGACAGTGCCTTCCACTGTGCAGTTTTGGCCATTTCATCTGATATGTTAACAACTGAGGGATCAACACTGAAGAACAAATACACTTTCTGGTTAGTATTCAGTACTTGCAAAAGCATTAATATTGTCATTCCTATTATCTATATCATATTTGCTTTCATCAACTTAAAACTGAGAAAATTCTTTGTCATGCACTTAAACCAAGATCTAGCAAGATAGCAGTATTTTGGAGTTCTATTATAAAGGTCTAAAGGGGAATTGCATCTTTCTTTATAATCAAAACTAGCAATGAGACTAATTAAATTGGCAATGATGCCCAAAGGTGATTATCTTGGCTATAAGTATATTATTGAAATAACATAAAGGAATATATTAATGTGCTTATAAATATAAAAAGTGATACTGCCTCAAGTCAGTTAGAAAACTTTTATAATCTGCGCAAATTTCAATTGCAGCAAACAACTATCCAAAGTATGTAAAGAAAAATTACAATTAGGATTTAAAAAAATTTTTTTCATAGCTTTTTTTTTTTTTTTTTTTTGTGGTACGTGGGCCTCTCACTGTTGTGGCCTCTCCAGTTGCGGAGCACAGGCTCCAGACGCGCAGGCTCAGGCTCAGTGGCCATGGCTCACGGGCCCAGCCGCTCCGCGGCATGTGGGATTTTCCCGGACCGGGTCACGAACCTGTGTCCCCTGCATCGGCAGGAGGACTCTCAACCACTGTGCCACCAGGGAAGCCCTTTTTCATAGCTTTTAAAAATCATTAAAAAGAATTCTGGGAAATGGGACACTTTAAAATTAGAAATTAAAATACTTCAACAGATAACACACAAAAAAGGTTTATAAGTACTGCTTTTAGCTGGTATTACCATATCAGTAATATTTTTAGTATGAAGGTGTTACTATATAAAATTTATCAAAATCCAAATACTGTCCTTTCATTATAAGAAACAAATGTAACCATTCCATGTCTCTGTGAAATATTGCAAAAATTACCTCAAGACCCCAAATCCAATAATGAAGATATCCATAATAATTTTGGGCTCAAGGTTGTCAGTTTGGACATGAAAGTACTAGGAAGTTAACAGGAATATATTTGCTAGTCCTTTTTCTTCACCAAAAGGAAAACATTTCATGCAAACAAGCGACAAATACAAATGTCAAATGAGATGTTAAATTAACAATGTGCTGGCAGCCAGGTTATAAATGACTAAAGAGCAGTCATCTGTTCACACTTTAAATCTGCATGTCGTTTATGATGTAAGACTGCAGTAAAGAGTGAAGCGGCCACTGGAGACTCTCTAGGAATGGCTGCTTCACCAAGTGAAGTTTTATTAAAAGTGCACAAATTTGGACACCCAAATTCACCATGGCAGAGCCATCCAACTTGAAACCCTGTCTACCCCAAGAAAACGTTTTTTTGCTCAGTTGCCAACTTCAAATAACTGAAGAGAGAAGTCCTTGAAGCACCTTCTAGCTTCTAAATGATCTTCTCTAAGAACTTTTCCGTTAGTAGAAATTGAGACCTTTTTTGAAGAAAGTATACATTTTGTTTTTCCCCAAAATAAAACTAGATGGGAAAAATTTTGTCTACATTAAATAAATTATTTTCATATTTTATAGGACTTTATGGTTTCCAGATGCTTTCATATGTTATCTTACTCTATTTTCATGGCAAGTAATCCAAAGCTACTTAAGATTTAAAATTCTGGCAAATAAACAGGTCAGCCAGTTCCTGGCATTCTGGATGTTCAAGTTTTAATTCAAATGACATTAATCATGGTTCACGTCATCATTTAAAAGACAAAAGTAAATATACATATACTCATTCTTTTTGTTAAATATTTGACAGTGTAAGCATGGACTCCATTTAAATTTGTCAAGATCCATGTGTAATCACAGTGAGAAAGAGATAATGCAGGACCTACAGAAATTAGGTGGCAAACAATCTCAGCAAACTGGTGAGTCACCAGTAACTATCATGGCAGTTCCTATACTCTTTTTAGCAACAAAGTCAATACATTAATTCATTCAACAAACATTTACAGAATCTAGAGAAGCAGAGCACTCTATTTGGATATATCAAAATGTCTATACCTGGCATTTAATTTGAGGTATATACAAATTTGAGGGAAAATCATGAAAGGTGACAAAGAATAATACCAATGATACAAGTTAATACCAATGACAAAAGAGAAAAATTACTTGTGAATTCATTTATCAAAACTAATCAACATGTACAAGTCCAAATGTGCTCTTATAAAAACTATAAACATAAGTTAGAAATGAAAAAAGGTTGAAGCAAGATAATTAAATATCAACAAACATTTTCCATTAACTGGTCAAGGAAGGAACCTATATATATTCTAAAACTGATTTTTCTTCTATAAATGGCCAGTCATAAATAGAATAAATGTGTATAAGAATCAGGTGTACATAAATAATAGAGGTTTTTAATCTACAAAAAAGCTTACATTTCCCAACCTCTGTATTTAGTTCTTAGATTCAAATATAAATCACCAAAATCATACATGATAAACTATATATGAAACTTAATTTTTCCCTAGTATGAGCCCTCACTGCCAATGCTCAAATCACACCCTTGGAAACCGCAGGAGAGTTCTAGGGCCTCCAAACATAGTCACATTGTCACAGGTTATCAAAAAATGGATTACAAATGTTTATTTTCCAACATACACCAACCCCAGTCATAATGAAAGGCAGGAAAAAAAAAGCTGTACTACTGAGAGAATGGGAATATTCTAAGACTGATTTTAAACTTCACTGAAACAGAAGGAGTGATGAACGACAAGACAATCTCTGCTTGGCATGGATGCCAAGGTCTCCTTCACTCCTTCCTACAAGTGAGAAGGGGGATGAGCCAGTGACTTTCTTTTCCACCTACAGGAAGCCCTCCTTTAGCCCACATGTCAGATGCAGTGTTTGTCATCTTTTAAAAAACAGGTAACACGACTTTAAAGAAACATTGCATGGCTTATTCATGCATCTGACATGTAAATGAAGCACATTTTAAAGGATGAAGCTGCATCTCACCTGTATTTTAGCGCCTTAACTGGAATCTGCAAGAGGCTTCCCCCTTCAAATGGAAGATGCACAGTATCTTCACCAGCTTGAAGCATTCTCTCAGCTTCCTTTAAAGCACATACATGAAGAGATTACTTTTCCCAGAATATTTCCAGGAGGACCAATTAATATATTAATATCTTAAAGAATCAGAAAACCAAACTGACATTATTTAATCTGCCATGACTGAAAATTTTACCATGAACACATACTTGTAGCACAAGCTGAAAACCACTTGTAAAGATTAATTTTAAGAGGTTGTAACTTTCACCTCTGTAAGTTAGTCACTGATACTGTTTAAATATCAATTTAGCTACATAAATTTTAGTATCAACTATGACATAGGCATACAATGAGTGACAAAATTTTGTGAAACCTCATAACTCTCATTGTAATATAAGCAAAAGCTCACTTGGATAAGGCAGGGTTTCTCAATCTCAGCAATACTGACATTTAGAGCCAAATAATTGTCTGGGAGGCAGTCCTGTGTATGCAGGATGTTCAGCAGGCCACTAGATGCCACTAGCAGCCCCTTTTTGACCATCAGAAAGTCACCCCAGGTTGAGAACACCTTAGCTATGAAACGCCCAAAATCATGACACAATTATAATGGGGAGGGGTGGTCAGTAAAGGAAAGACAGAAAGAGCATTCTCTCCTCTGTCTTACTGATAGAAATCCCACTACTTGGGGGTGGCGATGCACCCAGTTTTAACAAAAATAATAAAAGATAAAAAAATAAAACCTAAACTAAATTTCCCAGCACTCCTTGCTATTCAGTGTGGTGCCAGTGGAAATCCCTGCATGCCATTTCTGGAGGGCAGGGTGGAGATATCCACGGTCTACCTCCTGCTGTCTCTGATGCTGACATGATAGCTCAAACTCAGCAGCCCTTCTGACCTATCAGGGGATTCTGAGGATGAAAAGTCTATGCCGAGCTGGGAGAAAAGCAGCAGAGTTCCTGATAACTTTGTGGAGCCATCACACCAGATCACTTACTTTCAAGATTCCTTTTATAGGAGAAAATAAGCTCTTGTGTTTAAGCCAGCTTTACTTTTGTTTTGTGATATGCAAATAACCTTATTCTCCCTGATACAGGAATAAGCAAGCAATTTTACCTAAGTATTTTATAAATAGATTATACCCTATTTGAAAAATCATCAAGTTCATAAACATTTACATACATATATAGCTTTGAAGGAAACAAAGCTCTTAAAAATTCTGGAGACTCAATTCAAATGTTTTAATTAGTGTCCTAATTAAAAAGTCAAAATTTTTGTTGAAAAGTAAATATACAACCAGTAATTTTGCCATAAATCAGCACTGAAAAATCAATCGAAACCATGAAAAAATGCCAACAAGCCCTAAACGCATTTGTCTGCAAAACTTTAATAAATGCTTTTCCATAAATACTATGCAATATAAGTTATAAATTATGCTGATTTCCCTCAAAAATTAGAAAAAAAACCCAGCAATTCTGAGATCTATTTAAATAGGACCACAACTTTAAAAAATGTATATCTTCTTATCTTTGATTTTCAAACAATATTCTGAATGGGAAAATTAAGTGAGGCACTAAAATCAACAAAATCACCTATGCTACATACTCAAGTGTTTTATTTGTCCTTCTTACTAGGTTATAGTATTGAGCTGGTTATTTAAAAAAAATCAAATTCAGAAAAGAGTATTTATGTAAATCTCAGTATACAAATCAACTAAGGGTACATAATATTGAATATAAAAACTAAAGTTTTACTATACTTTCTGTAAAAAGGTATTTACTTAAAGTCCTTTTTGTCCTTACACTGGGTTGGCCAAAAAGTTCATTTCCATAAGATGTTATGGAAAAACCCAAACAAACTTTTTGGCCAACCCAATATATGCCAGATTATTAAAATGCTGTTAAAATTAAAATTTATGCTAAAATGTACTTATGTACATTTAACATAAATGTACATAAAGGCAAGGGATAAAGGCAAGTTGGTAAAATGGGTAAGAGCCTGTGTTTAGGACAAACTACCTACTAACCTCTCTCTCTCTCTCTCTCTCTCTCTCTGTTTCCTCATTTGTAAAGTGGGGATAATAAAAGTACCTACACTTTAATAATAAGGTTCTTAAGAGGACGAAAGGAGTTGATTCCATCAAAGTGACTATAATAGTGCTTGCTACTTGGTACAAAATATTAAACAATAAGTGAATAGTGTATATTTAAAATTCTTTTTTTACCTCTTTCTCTTTTTTCTTTTTGTCGTCTTCTTTCTTTTTCTTACTTTCTGGCATGAGATCATCAAGCCAACTAAGCTCTCTCTTTGTGAAACACAGATCCATGAGTTTGCGTACAAAGACTAACGCAAGAACCTTTAAAAAGTGATGGAGAGAATATTAAGTAACATCTAAAAATATGCAAATTATATCACTTGGAGAAAAAGTATTTATTAAATCGTAAATTGAAAAGTACTTCACATATTTTATTTTAAAATGACTTCATACACCATCTTATTTCAAAGAAACTGAGTCACCTATTTATCTTTTTCAACTTTCTGCTCAAAGACATAAAGGAAATGACATTTTTAGCCTTTTCCTATATAAATCCCTTGAACTGCATAAAACTATAAAGCAGATTAAGCATGATGAGTGTCTTCACAAACATGATTATTAATTTTTATGATTACTTTACATTATGTACATTATTTAAATAGATATAATTTTTAAAAATCTCTTCAGCAATGCATTAGAGAACCCATTTTCCAGCATTAGGTTTTAACTTTCAAATTATATTAGTGAAAAAGACACGTTATTCTTTAATTTGCTTTCCTTTAACTGCTGCTAAGGTTGAAGATGTTTTCAAATGTTCACTGGACATTTGGATTTCCTCTTCTGTTTTTTTTTTTACTTTATTTAAAAAAATTCTTATTTTATATTGGAGTATAGTTGATTCACAATGTTGTGTTAGTTTCAGGTGTACAGCAAAGTGATGCAGTTATACATATACATGTATCTATATTCTTTTTCAGATTCTTCTCCCATAGAGGTTATTACAGAATACTGAGTAGAGTTCCCTGTGCTATACAATAGGTCCTTGTGGATTACCTTTTATATGTACAATAGTAGTGTGTATGTGTTAATCCCAAACTCCTAATATGTCCCTCCCCACCACCTTTCCCCTTTGGTAACCGTATGTTTGTTTTCTATGTCTGTGAGTCTGTTTCTGTTTTGTAAAGAAGTTTCTTTGTATCATTTTTTTTTAGATTCCATATATAAGTGATATCATATGATATTTGACTTTCTCTATCTGACTTACTTCACTTAGTATGATCATCTCTAGGTCCAACCATGTTGCTACAAATGGCATTATTTCATTCTTTTTTATGGCTGAGTGACATTCCATTGTATATATAAATACCACATCATCTTTATCCATTCATCTGTTGATGGACATTTAGGTTGCTTCCATGTCTTGGCTATTATATAGTGCTGCAATAAATACTGGGGTGCATGTATTTTTCAAATTATGGTTTTCTCTGGATACATGCCCAGGGGTGGGACTGCTGGATCATACGGTAGCAGCTCTATTTTTAGTTTTCTGAGGAACCTCCATACTATTCTCCATAGTGGCCGAACCAATTTACATTCCCACCAACACTGAGGAGGGTTTCAATTGACTTCTGTTCATGAATTCCTAAAAGTTCTGTGTAGTTTGGACAGAAACACTTTATCTGTCTTATATGTTACAAATATTTTCTCCCAGTTCACTATCTAATTTTAATAAGGACATACAAAACAATTATCATGTAGTCAAATATATCATCTTTCTTTTACTATTGGATTTCTCTACCTTCTTTGAAAAATTACCTTCAATCACTGGATTATACAAATAATCTTCAAGATTTTCTACTACAATTCATTTTAACATTTAAATCCTGAATTGATTTATTATTTCTTTCTGAATATGATAAGATAGCAACTTTATTTAGCTCCCAGTATTCAGTCAAATCTTCTAATACTATATACTAAATTTTCCCATTTAAATGAATTACCGCCTTTAATGAAATAATCCGCTTATGTTATTCAGGTGGTAAATTCTCATATATCCTCACAAATTTCTGGACTCAGTCTGTTTTTCTGATCTATTTGTCAATTCCTATGCCAATTTCATACTGTATTAGCTATGCTGACTTGACAGCAATTTGTAAATATTCAGTTATCAAAACACTATGGTGGGCTTCCCTGGTGGCGCAGTGGTTGAGAATCTGCCTGCCAATGCAGGGGACACGGGTTTGAGCCCTGGTCTGGGAAGGTCCCACATGCTGCGGAGCAGCTAGGCCCGTGAGCCACAACTACTGAGCCTGCGCGTCTGGAGCCTGTGCTCCGCAACAAGAGAGGCTGCAATAGTGAGAGGCCTGAGCACTGCGATGAAGAGTGTCCCCCACTTGCCGCAACTAGAGAAAGCCCTTGCACAGAAATGAAGACCCAACACAGCCATAAATAAATAAACAAACAAACAAATAAATAAAAATAAAGGAATTCCCTTTAAAAAAAAACACAAAACACCATGGTATTAGCACAGGAACAGTCAAGCCCCTCACCCCCGCACCCAGCCAGGAATTCTGAATTATAATTATCTTTGTTTTGTTATTCTCTGGTATTTATTATATCTTTATCTTTTCATTAATATACAATTTACATATAGTAAATAAAAAAATATCAGGTGTAGAGTTTAATGCTTTTGAAAAATACATGTACTCTTGTAAAGCAACCCCAGTAAGATACAGAATATTTCTACCATCCATGTTGTTGTGGCTCTGGTATCTATTTTTCTCTATAAACTTTAAAATTACCCAGTTCACACTGATACCAACCCCCCCCCACACACAAACACACATGCAATAAAACTAGTAGGCTTCATACTTGGAAGTGACATTTTTATAATACTAAGTATGCAAAACAAAGAACATGGTATATATTTTTGAATATTTTTAGTGACTTTTCACTATTCATTTATAATTTAATTTATTTGTGATCAGGGAATATTAACTGTATAATTTTCACAACTTTTTAATTTTTAAAGATTTTCTTTTTGGCCATGTACATAAACCAACTTTTGCATAATATTTACAAAAGGATGCATATTCCCTATTTGCAAAATGCAATTTTGAAATGTGATAATTTAATGATTAAATTATGAATAATTATTAAAGTATATGATAATGTAATGAATTATTAATATCATCTATAATCTTTATTACTTTTTGACTTCTAGATCTATTAATTTCTGAAAAAGATGTACTGAAATAGCCTATTAAAGAAACATGTTGCTCTGGTTGCTCTGCTTTTTAAGTTAGGCTATCATATTTGCTTCATAAACGTCCTAAACTCTGAAATTGTTTAAAAATACGGAACAGTGTTCTATACCCAAGGACTAAAAATCAAAAACAAACCAAAATTAGAAAATGACAAGCAAATTCAATTTTGAAAACTATTGGTTTCATAGCTAGAAAGGGCTAATTCACATTTCAAAACACCTAAGGTGATTAAAATCCTTTTCTCAAAGTCAATTATAAATATAAGATAAGTACTATCAAAACACACAAAAATGTTATTAATTAGTGATAAAGTCTGAAAAAAAAAAAAAAAAAAAAAACAACTTACCATCATGGGAAAAACTACTGCAGCAGCCGAAGCTTTTATCACCCACAAGAGGATCAGACAGGTGAGCTGGACGACTGTGAAGACGTGGACCTTCCAGAGGGGCACATAGCGGAGGTAAATCAGGTCGGGCTGGTGCTTAGCGGGCATTCCAAATAATTTTATACGGTCAAAAAACTGGATATCGAATGGAAAGCAAAACAAGAAAAAGTTTTCAACAAAAATATCATTTCTGTTACTTAGGAAAAGAAATTGTATTCTGCTTTAGGGTTTTGTGATTTAAACTCTAACTTCCCTGATATGCCGTGATAACACAGGAGAATGTTTCAGTTTACAACATCTTGATCCAAGGAGAAAAAAAAAAATCAAGGCAACCACTTAAACAAATGTAATTCATTAATCAGAAAACTCAAGTCAAAATGTTTTAAATTGGGGAATTAAAATATTTTGATAAATTTATCTGCTATAATCAAATGTACAAGTCATTTAATCTCTCTGACCTTGTTTTCTAATATGTAAAATAAAAGAGTAACAATCTCCCAAGGTACTTTCTAAGTCTAACATTACCAATTTTATGAAAATAACCTGAGGTAACAATTACTAATTTTTCACCCACTGAAAAGGAAACTATGAGCCAATTCCTTGGTCCTTTTGAGCTTTAATTTCCTCATTTGTAAACCGGGAATAAGATCAGCCCTACATAACTCACAAAATTGTTGTAAAACAATCAGCTGAGTCAATGAGATCATCTCTTGACCACTGGAGAGTAGATACTGGACTGTGTTGAAAAAAAAATGCTGGTGCATCTGAGATACCCGGCAGCCGGCAGCTGGGGACCACACGCTGCTCACGGCCGGGACTGGGTGAGTGGTGCCAACCCTGCCTGAGCAGCTACACGTTCTACACTAAGGCTGAATTCACACAAATCCAAATTCATTCTATCAGCTTGTTTCCCAAGAAATACTATAAATAAGACAAAACAGAGTAGTGAAAACACTAGATTCTAGCCTTGGCTCCATTGCTTACTTAGTTAAAAACCTTCAGTAAGTTTATTTCTGTTTCATAATTTACAAAATTAGTATTTCTTCCTTTCATATCCCAAAGTTGTTTTGAGGATCACAGAAAATCATCTGTATACTAGGCTCTATAAACTGTACTGCACCGTACAAATGGCAGGTATTACCATGGTTATAGAAGACTAATATCTACATTTTCTTTTTAAGCAACTGAAATTACTGTTCTAACATGTCAGAAATAGCCCCTTTTCCCCCATTCCAATCCTTTTGATCCTCCCTCTTACTATACTAGTCTTCATTGATAGTTACCTTTCATTAGCTTCAATTAAAAATAGGTAAGGACATAACAGTTCATGATCTCACTCTCAGGGGGAAAAAAATGTTCAGTAAGCAATAATTACTTGGAAAATGTGGATTTGAAGTCACTAGTTAACCTGCCCCCAAAATATCAGAGAATAAATCACTACCATCAGAAAAACAATCATTGCAAATATAAAATGTTTAAGTTTTTTTTACAAAGTTATTAAATGCTTAAGACTTGCCTGGATTCCTTTTAATGAGGAAACTCCCATATAAAGGAAAACACCATACAGAACAGGCATTGGAATAAACTGTAAGTAAAATGACCACAATTAGAACCCATGTTACCAGAACAATTTCACATAAAAAATACATAAAAACATAGTCAGTGCCTATGAGATAGAGTTAAAAGATCTTTCAGTGATGAGACTTTTCTATAACAAAGAAAAATGCTAGTAAACAATAACCTCCTTGAAGAATCATTTACCATCTACATGTTCCCTCCTAAGAAGGGACTGTGTTCCGTGGTTAAGAGCAGAGGCACTACAATCAGACTACTTGGCCTAAAAACCCAGTTTACCTCTTCTTGAACCTTAATCCCTCTGTTTTAGTTTCTGTATCAGATTGCCTTGAAGATTAAAAAACTTCAAATTCATAAAATATTCAGAAAAGCACATGGTACATATCAATCACTCAAAAAGTGTTAGCCATTATTATTACTATCACTACCCCTACAGTGACTGCTATACAATACCATTTACAATACGTATAATAAATAAACACCATCCTGAAAAAGAATGTCCTTGTTACTTTGGCAGTTAAGGGGATCCCAAACTGCCTACCTAGTCCATGCCCAGGCATCCCACAGGAAAGCCAGCAACAGGCCCCATTCATTGATTCAAACACCACAATCAGCACTCACCCAAGGGAGAGACCACCTATAAGGAAAAAAGACCTAACAGCCAGAGGAGAATCACACTCATTCTCTAGTAAGCAACCTCGTATGTCCTTAACTAAGGACCGTGGGAGAAAAGAAAACATATCAAAAATCTAATCAGTATCCTCAGGGAATCTCAAGAAAATATTTAATACATAAAGCAACTTCAGAATGCTACGAGAAATGAATAACCAGAATGAAAAAAAAAAACTCCCAGAAATTAAAGATACAATTATCAAAATAATTTAAAAGAATTTTGTTAACAACGATTTTGATAAGACTAAAGAGATCAATAAAATGATAAAGAAAATAGAGGAAATTTTAAGTGAGAGAGAGTAGAGAAGAGGAATGTAACAACATATCTGGAAAGTCTAGTATCTGTCTAATTGAAAGTGAAGAAATATCTAAGAGAAAATAAAGAAAAGGAAATGAACAACTGAAGAGCATTCCCACAGTTAAAGGCATAAGTTTCTAGAGTAAATTGACCCACAGAGAGAGAAGCAAGGTAAATTAAAAGTTTCTATTTACCTAAATATCCTAGTGAAATTTCCAAACTCTAAGAGTAAAAAGGACATTTTGGTAGCTTCTAGAAAGGAAAAAGATGCTTCTGAAGACACAAAAACCAAATAGATATCAGACCTCTTACTAGAACCACTGATCTCTAGGCAACAATAACTTTAAGACTCAAAGAAAAATAAATTTGAAACTTGAAATGAATATCCATCTATCAATCATAGAGGGTAATTTTGAAACATGCAAGAACTCTGAAAGTTTACTAATTATGGTACCAGACATGAAAAAATAACTCAAGGAATTCCTTTAGAGATACAAAAAAGAAATACAAGAAAAAGTGGAACCTGTATATGTACTTTTTTTTAAGTAAGAGAAGTCAACAAATATTAAGAAAACTTCTCAGGTCTTGCGGCTTGGACTATTATTCTGAAACCGCAGGAGTTTGGGGAAATAAGGGTTATTTCTGCCTCCACGCAGGCTGATCACACCGCCTAGTCCTCAGCGAATATTTATTTCATCATAATACTGATTACGTGTTCCCAGAGGGCTTACATTGCTATAATTTAACTTACAGAAAAAGCACAGAGTGTAAATGTTGGTAACCTTTACAATAATAATAAAACTAAAAACACAGCCAACCAAAAACAACTGATGAAAGGGAGAATGGGATGTTTGGGGTAAATCCTCATGAAAGACATAAACTTAGGTCAGAGGCTCTCAAGTTTTTGGTCTCAGGACCCCTTTATACTCCTAAAAAGTACTGAGGACCCTCCCCCCAAATACTTTTACGTGGATTTTATATATATATATATATATATATATATATATATATATATATATATAGTATAGAGAGAGAGAGAGAGAGAGAGAGAGAGAGAGATAGGTATAGATATATAAATAGGTATATAGGCATGTGGGAAATATTCACCATATTAGAAATTAAAAGAAAAATTTTAAATAGTTTTTTAATTTTATTTTTGGCTGTGTTGGGTTGCTACATGCGGGCTTTCTCTAGTTGCAGAGGGCAGGGACTACTCTGTGTTGCAGTGCACAGGCTTCTCATTGCAGTGGCTTCTCTTGTTGCAGAGCACGGGCTCTAGGCACACGGGCTTCAGTAGCTGTGGCGTACGCGGACTCAGTAGCTGTGGCGCACGGGCTTAGTTACTCCACAGTATGTGGGATCTTCCCAGAACAGGGATCAAACCCGTGTCCTCTGCATTGGCAGGCAGATTCTTAACCACTGCGCCAGCAGGGATGTCCCAATAGTTATTTTTAAACTCATTTCGAAATAATAATAAACCTATTACAAGTTAATATAAAAAACATTTTTACTGGAAAACTATAATTTCCAAAGAACATAAGATTAAGTGAGAAGGATAGCGCTGTTCTGTATTTCTGTAAATCTCTTTAGTGGGTGGCTTAACAGAAGACGACTACACTCTCATATCTGCACCTGCATTAAATCTGCTACAATACATCGTTCTGGCCAAAGTCTATGAAGACAACCTGGCCTCAACACAGTCACATAAATGGGAAAGAGAGGCTCCTACAGACCCCGGACAGAGTGTCAGGGACTCCCAGAGGTCCTTGAACTAGACTTTAAGAATCACTGTCTTAGGCAAAGAGATTCAGTCTAAAGATAATAAAGTGAAAAATAAAATTATAAAAGTATATAAATCTATAATGGTGTTAACTAACAAAATAACTTAAAAAATAAAGGAGTAAAAAGTTTACCTCTGGAGAGCTGCTTTTGGAAAGTGAGAGAAAATAGACTTTTTATTTTAGAGCTTTCTTGATATTCTACTTGAATTTTTCTGCCTATATGCAGTTAATACTTAAAAATTTTTAGAACTACTTAAAAAATGTAAAGGGCAACCTTCATCAGGAGACGCAGCATCCCCATAAGACTGCACTACATATTTCTCCTCTTGTCCCAAGCACCTCTAACAATATACTCACCACTATGCAGTAATTGCCCATTTGCCTGTTTCACCAAGTAGATTGCCAAGTTTTTCAAAGTAGACAATAAAGTGTCCTATTTATTATTGTTGCCTCAGTACTTAATAGCACAGAAAGTACTCAACAAATATTTGGTCAATTAATTGGCTCCATGAAAGGAGGCCAAAGAATTCTAGTATTAACTACAATTCTTTTAGTTAATATGTAACACACACACATACACACTCCACGTTTGTACCCTAATTTATAAATAGTTTACAACTTTTTACTTATTTTCTTTACAACAAACTGAAACACCAAAAAACATGGAGTTGAGCTCTTCCATGATGAATAGAAGATTTAAGATTAGATACTTAGCTACGTTTGCTATGGTTATTGTTTTTTAGTAAATCACTAGATTAGCTAGAATGTGTACAGTAAAGATCAGATGTGACTAAAAGACGTTTATCATAAAGTATAATTTCTTACATGCTTCATTTATAGTATTAGCTCTTTTTGTTTTCCTAATGAGTGATACTACTCATATTTCATTTAATACATTCATTTCATTAATACATTCTTTGTCAGGAAGAATGTATTAATTCAATTAATAGCAATATTATTTTTTACATTGTGGTCAAATAACTGTTTCATCTATCTTTCAATATTATTTCCTCTAATATGCTTATAAAATCCTCTGGTATATTCTTCTTTTAGATCATAACTAAGCCATGGATTAACTCCTTCCTAAACTCTAATAGTCTTTAATACTACCCTTTTACATTATTATTAGTTTGTTTGTTTAAACTACATTATTTTTTAAAAGGATACAATCTAACACTGATGCCTACTACACTAACCACCATTTCAAAATATTATTTTCCAAGTAAATTCCAAGTAAATATTATTTTCCAAGGAAATGAAACTAATTTTAGATATTTTAATGTTTCATTTTCATACAACCAAGTATAAATTTTATGATAAAGATTTTAAAACATTGCAATAAAGAGATTTTTACCTTTAGTACTGAAGTCATGAACACAGACAGGCCCATTAGAATAAAAATCATTAGCCCTGTAACCCGCTGTTCACGAATTCCCAAAAACTTGGGTTGTTCCCCTGGAGCAGAACATTCAGATTCAACTTTTAGGCTGTTGACATGACTTATTGACAAAACTGTTGCAGCCACAAACCATGGAAGTCCCATGACAGAGCAAACTCCCAACATAACACCAACCACGAGCAAGTCAAGGTGATAGCCAGCTCCTTTCTGAAAAGTGAAACAAACATGAATATTTGTAAGCCTATATTGTTCTTTTAGGTTAAAACTCTATACTACTTATAAAGAGAGAAATTAATTTTCACCATCTCCAACTCAAAGAAACAATTCTTGGGACAAAATTTTAAAATTACCTTCAACTTGTGCTCCTTTCTGTTTATGATTACAGCTGTAATTTGTTGATCCATAAAGATGAGAATGGTACAAAGCAGAGCTGGAATAGCAGCTATTAATAAGGTCCACCAAGGATTTTCTCCCAAAGGGCTTATGATCCAGCCCCTATTTGTATCAGTAGGCTGTTAAAACATTTAAGGATTAAAAGAAGGAAAGAAAAAAAAGCTTCCTTCTCCTACTGCACAAAATTTCCACAGCACAGACTGTGTCTACCCCAAGAAATGCCAAGGGATCGGAAAGGACTGGATTAAATATTGGGATATATTGTGAATTATTTGCAGAGACAGCCATAGGAATTCTCATCCCTAGAGGCAGGTCTCTTGTCCCCGTGACTCAGCCACTCTTTCCACCTACAAGGGGAGTCTATTTCCTCCCCTTGAACCTGGGAATAAGGCCAAAGTAACCCTGTGATTTCTGAGTCCTGATCTCAAGGGACCCTGCTGCTTCTTCTCTAACCCTTCTGGAACCCTGAGATTAAGCTCTGAGTAAGCCTGGATAAGCTTTCTTGAGGATGAGACACAATGTGATGAGACACAATGTGATGAGACAGGGGTGGGAGGCAATTACCCAGCTCCTTCAGCCGTCTGAACTGAGCTCCCAGACATGCTCCCATCAAGGCAATAAAGACTGCAGCCACGTATAAGATCTCAAACCAGGAGACCAGAGCACTACCCAGTTAAGCCTAGTCCCAACTGTCGCAGATTTATGAACAAAAAAAGTGTTGTCGTTTAAAGGTATGTTGTTTTGGGAGGTTTGTTATGCAGGAATAGATAAGTGAAGTAGAGTGTCCTTTCAACACATGCCTATCTACTTCATATAAAGTGAAATCAATCTACCTACTAGATCAACTCCTAATCTAAACTGCCTTGGAGATCCTACGGACTAGTGATCTTGTCATGGTCAGTACTAAAGTAGAACTGGGCCTCGCTACACTATTTTTCCAAAGCATTGGCTGACAAAAATCTGGCACTTTAAAAATCTATTTCAATGCTGTAACATAAAATTTTTTTATAATAAAACATTTTTAGAGATCATAAGAGTTTAGCATTCTTGGGGGATATTGGATATATTGAAATTTAAATGCTTCTATTACTTAGATGTCATATTAAGCCTGTTTTTTCTACATGAAAACATCTGTCAACACAAAAGGGAAATTTACTGTTTTTGAATACAGATATTATAATTTTCCCACACTGATATACACTATACTGCTTCATATTCAATACTGCACATGAATAAATATGTTTTATCTATACAACGCATATATTCTTAACTGTTTCTTAACTTGTTTCCCCAAGTGTATTTTAAACCCCTTGAAATCAGTTTGCTACTTGAAAGCTACATAAATGAATAACAAGGATATATTTGGAACCAGAATAAGGAAATGGGACCAGGATTACAGGAAATTACATTAATATAATTTACAGTTTTGTCTATTTGTAAGACTTGGTAAAAACAGAATGACTTTGATATAGTCACCTCTTAACGGCCTAAAATCTTTAGTGGCTCAATATCTATGCTTTTAAACAAAGGTCTCCAAAACTTTTTAAATTATATACTCTTGGGGCTTCCCTGGTGGGGCAGTGGCTGAGAGTCCGCCTGCCGATGCAGGGGATACGGGTTCGTGCCCTGGTCCGGGAGGATCCCGCATGCCGCAGAGCGGCTGGGCCCGTGAACCATGGCCACTGAGCCTGCGCGTCCGGAGCCTGTGCTCCGCAACGGGGGAGGCCACAGCAGTGAGAGGCCCGCGTACCGCAAAAAAAAAAAAATAAAAAAAAAAAAAATTAAAAAAATTATATACTCTTAGCAGCAAAAAAATATATACCCAATGACGCTATACTCATTTATGTATTATGTTACTTATAATTATCCTTATAGTAAAATTCATACAATAAATATTATAAAGCTTAATTTTTCTTATTTTTAGATAAAAATATAAATAGATTTATATAATTTTGCTGGATCATTTTCCACCTCTACTTTTGAGGACCCTGGTTTTTAAAATAATGTTATTTTTCAATCCCAGAGAGAACAGACTAAATTTATCTTCGTTATATTCCTTATTCCGAATCCCCTTTAAATCTTCTGCTTATAAAAGAAGTCATATAATTAGTTAAATGTAAATATAAGCAGTGACACAAATATTTGACTATTAAAAATTTCCAGAAAGTATTCAAAAGCTACCACCTCTAACTTAGAAGGGAAAATAATTATCAAATGCTGTGTTATGCACATGATATACTGTATACAAAAGAACTGTAGTTTGCTAATGAAACCAAAGAGTTCATGGATGCTCAGATTAAGTATCATTTTTCTTGTGGAAAAAAAAATTGATTCTCTCTTGATTCTGCTGGGAAGTGTTACACAAAGCTTTCCAATTACTGTCAGATATACCACCCTTCTAAAAATTTTAATGAGGATCCCCTTGCCACTCTTATAAATTCAAGTTTGAGTTACTCCTTTATAAAGGAATAAAGAATGTTTCTTTCACCTGGAAAGTATATTGTGAACTCCAGCTATGAGAGAAGGGTCAAAAATTTTAAATGATTCCCAACTCCTCACCATGAATATTTTCATTCACTCTACCTGATGGGCCAGCTTTGATACCTTCTTGCTTATTTCCTAAATATGTTCACTTGTCCCTGTTCATCCTTTCATTTTTTTATATATGTGAGGCATATATATAATTTTTGCTTTCAAAGCATCAGCTCTTCAGAGAGACTATGCATATTTTAGAAATAACTACTTAGGAGGCGGTATCTCACTTTAAAGTACTTTGGTATTGCCAAGTAACAAATAGCCAAGTGCTTTAATCCTCACCTCGAATTTTTCAGGAACATGAAGTTTAGGAGATGGAACTCCTACAAGGTAGTCAATTGCAACCATTATTACTATGGTGAGAAATACAGCAAAGTCACTGATTGTCGATCGCACCTATGTTAAAGGGGTTTCGTTAGTATAAACACAAAAATACTATGTGTCCTTTCTAAATAATTCATATCTTTCACAGACTAAAATATGCCACTAGAAAGTGTGAATGAGGTTTTTTTTAATTAGTGACAATGTATCAGTGAAATACATTTATAACTAATATTTTTTGCAAAAGATAAGAAACACATTTCACAACTAACCTATCATCTCTCATGATAGCATTGTCTTCCTACTGTTAGCTCAGACATGGAATATACACTTTTCACTATGAATAATTTCTTTATAGCTATATGACATAAAGTACTAACTTCAAACAATATCTTATTGTTTTGAAATAAACCAAACCAAGGAAATGAAAACTAAAAACATGACTATTACAAGAACTCCAAAATTAAACCCCAATTACCTTGGTAGGAAAATAGCGCTTGGTCTTAAACTGCTTGAGGAATGAAGACAGAAAAAATGTTGTGAAAAATAAGATGACACACCAAAAGAGCACATCTGGAATATAAGGTCCATGGAGACTACAAGCTGATCCTACAAATGTACCATGAAAGATTTTACATTCCTGAAAAAAGGGGAAAAAACAGAAAAAGGAAGGGATGAAGGGGATTCTCAGATAGCCAATAAATTACTAAGAACTTCTTTGACTCTAAGATGCTACTGATCATAAGGCACACCATTATTTTATGTTTCACTTAGAAAAAACACTATCAAGTCAACATTAACACACAATCAATTTTAAAACATATCCTGAGTTCAGAGAGGTCATGGTTTGACAAATCTGCATCTTAAGTCACTGAAATGCAATACTGTATTTTTGTCGTTATTAACATCATACACTCCACTCCTTTCTTTCAACTCCTTATTTCCTTTAGTGACAGGCTCATATATCTCAATATATAAGCCTTTTATTAATTCCCAAATATTTGTTTGCATTCTTGTTCAACAATTTCACTGTCTTTCCTTTACCTCTGAACAAGTTGCTTACAACAAAAGCTATAGAAAATTACGACTCTGCCTTTATAATGCTGAATAAGAGATGGCTATACTATTAAATTCGAATCAATAATAAAAACTGTGCTTGGCTTTTCTGACTTTTCTTTCTTTTTCTTTTAGTGAAGAAGGACATCAGCTCAGCTTTTATTTATTTTTTTATTTTTGGCTGTGTTGGGTCTTTGTTTCTGTGCGAGGACTTTCTCTAGTTGCGCCAAGTGGGGGCCACCCTTCATCGCGGTGCGCGGGCCTCCCACTATCGCGGCCTCCCTTGCTGCGGAGCACAGGCTCCAGATGCACAGGCTCAGCAGTTGTGGCTCACGGGCCTAGTTGCTCCGCAGCATGTGGGATCTTCCCAGACCAGGGCTCGAACCCATGTCCCCTGCACTGGCAGGCAGATTCTCAACCACTGTGCCACCAGGGAAGCCCCTTTCTGACTTTTCTGATGGTGAGATTAATGCATGGGACTGTGAGCAGTAAAGTGACCACTGAAATATTTCCATTAATAAAATCAATAATATAGTCAATAATATAACATAATACAATTATAGAAATATATTGACTTGATTTTCCTCTGGGGGGAAAAATAACTGAAAGGCAACCAGAGATTAACAAAGGCACATGCAACTGAAGTCCTTTTTTCCTTACTTAGATTCTAATGAGACTCATTTTAAAAATACAACTCAGGGCTTCCCTGGTGGCGCAGTGGTTGAGAGTCCGCCTGCCGATGCAGGGGACACGGGTTCGTGTCCCGGTCTGGGAAGATCCCACATGCCGCGGAGTGGCTAGGCCCGTGAGCCATGGCCGCTGAGCCTGCGCGCCCGGAGCCTGTGCTCCGCAACGGGAGAGGCCACAACAGTGAGAGGCCCGCATACCGCAAAAAAAAAAAAAAAAAAAAAATACAACTCAGGTTTACTGAAAGAAAAACAAAGTTTCCATTATTCTCAATTTCTACGTGCTAAGATTAGTAATCCTACAATTTACAACATGGATCATAGAAATAAAAGCTATAGCTACACAAAAAAACCTAACATGGCCCTGATGGATATCAAGAAAATACACTGAAAAGACCATATACATAATCTAAAATATTAAGACATCCTATTCATCATGAAATGAGCTTTTTTAACAAATCACTTTCATATAGGCACCTCTATTAACTCTACCTCTTTCACAACAAAATAGACAGAGTTAATAAAATATTATTCTAATATAAAACAGTAAAGTATTATTCTAAGCTGATTACTGACACACAGTGCTTTACATCAGCACTGTCCCCAGAACTGTCTGTGATGATAAGATGTCAGGTATCTGCACCGTCCTGTACAGCCAGCCAGCAGTCAGTCACTCGACAGGACTGAGCACTTGGAACATGGCTAGTGAAGCCAAGAAACTGAACTTTTAATTAATTTTATTGAACGTACAGTTAAATAGACACATATGGCAGTGACTACTGTACCGGACAGTGCAGATGTAAATTATCAATGGGATAAAATTTCAGATGAAATCCCTCCAGTTACATATTTAGGAGCTATCACCCTTAGAGAGAAAAGAATGACCTACAATTGCTTACATGATATAAAAAGCACCAGAGAAGCTCAAGGGATCTTGGTTTTAATTGATATTGCCAGCATCACTGGACATCTTTATTTCTAAATCCCAACCTGGGAAGTGTCCAAAACAGATATTCTAGGGCTAGGACAACATTTCCCAACAGAATACAAAAATATGTATGTAATAGTGCTCAGTACCCAGCAGGTGCTCATTATATGTTTCTGTCCTTTTTCCTTTCCTTTCCTTTCCTTCAGTGCTGAAGTCATACTAGTCTCTACAAGGTAAACAGGTTCAGTACGAGCATTCCTCATCTTCTAAATAAACAGCTGCCGGAGCAGATGGACTGATCAACAGAAGGCGCAAGTGGGTAAGAGCTGCTGGAACTGTCGACTTGAGGACCAGCAACCACAGGCCTATGAACTTATGAATCCAAAAGGAATTAGAAACCAGGAGATTATTCACATCTTTTTAATAACTAATATCTTGGAAGCCACATATAGTCCATCTTGATCTCCCTTCCTACCAGTTTCATTCTTTTCAACCTATACACTTCAGTACATGATAAATAAAAATGTGGTAACTTCTATTTGGTCAACACAACCCTATATTCTGAAAACATATGATATCCATCAATCAAGAAGGAAATTTAGGTTTACTAAGGAAAAGCTAAATAACAAGGTTACTGTTTGCACCAGCCTTCACTTCACATATACTCACAGAGACAGTGAGGTTCCCCCAGGGAATGTTGTGTGCCGTTACATTTCTTTCCTCCCACACCTTCAGAGTTTCATTGCCAGGGTTAGAAGGCTCAACACAAACACATCTGAGAAATCAGAATTGGGTAGTTTTAACAATTCTGCATTTCATGTTTACATTTTATTAAATCAGTCACACAATGGAGTAGCTTTTAACTTCTTAACTTTTTTCCATGTTGCAAAGCATGAAGACTAAAAAGTGAAAATATCAGAAACAATGGAATGGAATAAAGTTTGGCTTATATAAATATAACAAAGCTAATAGAAATACCAATAAAATGTTTACTTAATGAAACTGGTTAGATATATCCCTTGGGGCAGTACTATTTTCTTTAAAAATCTGAGAAGACACCACCATGTTTAACACGGTCAGCCTCCACTAAATCTTACCACTTACCTCCACAGGAGCCGCTGCCGCCTTCCCATCTACACACACACAACATGTACTGGGAACCAGTATAAGTTATACTCCTACTAATTCTAGCCCTACCTGCTCATGCTCATCCTTTACTCATCTTAAGATGCATCCTTAAAGTAATAGGTAAAACACAGTTTTTCAGGACAGGACTAGGAGAGTCAAAGCAATCAGAGAGTTCAGTTCATATCCAGAACTATCTCACCTGCCTGAAAAAGCTAGAAACACATACATAAGCAAAGAAATCTCTAAATATGGATTTAAAAAATGAAAAGAAACAAACAAGAATATTCTCAATTGGATTATGAGCTGTTTGAGAAAAGGCAGGTGGCTGGACTTTGGATTCAACTGAGTCTCTATCATTTACTAGCTGTTTGACCCAAGTCAAGTTTTAACCTCCACGAGCCTCAGTTTCTTCATACACAATAGGGGCTACGGTATGAATGGCGAACACTGACATGAATATATTACTCAACATTGCTAACACAGTGCCTGGTCACAGAATGTTAGCTGAACAAATGATGTTCACATGTAGGAAACAGTGCTCTAACTGGTTGGCACTAGCTATAAAAACCATGCTTTTTAAAGATCAAAGTAGCAGGGAAAGAGAGAAGACAACAAATAATATTTAAAAAATTAATAGTTTAAGAGCAAAGAAAACGACACAAAATAGACTTGGCATCAAAGTGTCACTAATATTTTCAAATAGGTCAATGTCTTATAGGAAGTTTCACATCCCTCCCTCCTCTGTGCATCAAAGTCGAGAGTGTGTGAGAACAGCGAGAGGAGGAGGGGTGTGAAGTGAGGGACTGGGGCCAAGGGGAGCAGGAGGAAGGAAGGCTTTTGGTAACCACGTTCCTCCATGTAAGTTAATCAAATGCAGGCTCATGCTCATACCAACTGTGCTCAAGACAGCAAATACAGGCATCTACCTCGGTATGTCTAATTTTAATAACCTTTTTCAAGTTTAAACAAGTTTGCCAACCCTTTGTAACTATTATAATTACTTCTCAAATCCTATTTTATTCTAGAGTCCTAAAATATTTTCATTTCATGCTTTTCTTTTCACAAAGAAAATAATCCACTAAACAACATACAACACTGCACTGAAATTACACTTTAAAATAACTTCCAATAAAAATGATCAAGTTTCATAAACATTAATGAAAATGCAAAACATGAAGAATATATAAATATATGGTGGTTAGTTGCCAAACAACTGAATTTAAATTGGCCAATCCAATTTACACATAAAACCAAAAATACACACACTTGGACAAATTGTTTCAGTGAATAAAAATGACTGAATTTGTTCAACCGCGTTTACATCCACTGTGTGCTTTGGTAAGATCTCATCTGTAACAAACAAGTCAACCTCCGTATTGCCGGTTGGGTAGTTATAGCTAGATATACAGTGAGCATCACATTGCAAAAAATCCATTTTCTTTTGCTCAGACACCTCTGCAAAAATACATTTACTATTAGGGGAAACAGAAACACTTACGAGTAGCTGGTCAGTTCATCTAAACTGTTGTGCATATTAAATGCATATATTTCTCCTAAATGAAAGAGCTTCTCCAAAGCCTCATAGATGAATATGATGCAAATGAGAGCTGCGAAAGCCTCCTCAGTAAACCGGGTGATGTAACACACAAGGCTGCTTGCATCTGTCGCAACCAAAACAATGCACAAGAAAGAAGTCCACAGACCTATACTGGTTCTCAAAGACAGATAGGAAAGGTGATAATCTCTGTTTAGAAAGAAAAATGTGGACATGATCAACATATACATGTCGAACAGTATTGGTACTTAAAATTTTCATAACAAACAATAAGAACAGTATAAAAGCTTAAGATTTCTAAAAGAGAACACATTACAGAATAACAAAATAATGACTAAAGAAAGCTCTATGTGTTTTTCTGCTTCAACTGAAGACTAGCTTCTTATTAGTAGACTTAATGATTATATTTTACTTATACAAAAGGTTTACAGTGAAAATCTACTAGGCAATGAATATTTTAAAAACAAAGACCTCACTTTAGAAATCAGTTATGAGGAGTAAATGACAGATAAGCAGCCTGTAGAACAAGTGGATGTATGTCGCTCTCTCTGAAGACCCAGATGCTCCAGTGTCAACACGGCAGCCACGCCCCAGCCCCACCATCACCAGCTCCTCTACCACCAGTATCACCACAGTGACTTCATTTTCCAATTCAATTTCAAATAAGAAATTACTACCAGTGAGTCTAAAACACTTGAGGCCACTACATTCTCTATTTATGTGTGTACTGTGCCAGGTCAGAATCAGAATCAGCTTGTCCAGTGGCAAAAGAATCCAAACAAGAGAAATTAGTGAATCAAACATTTAACAGCATCAAGTTGTTTCAGACTAAAATATTCAACTGCATTTATCTCACAAAAGGAATAGTACTGCCATGTCAAATTCCGAGGCTACCAGCTCCAGTAATCTGCACTAACCCCACACTGTGAGCTGCAGCTCCCTCTGTGCCACAGGCCTGCTGGGTAAAGTCAGGGTGAGCCTTCGAGATCCACTGCTTTCTAAACTTCCTTTAGAAGACCAACATACCGTATAATAAATAATTCAGATTAACTACCTTCTTACTAGGTTGAAATTTGCTAACACAAAGGACTTTTACTGTCCCTCAAGTGATTTGCTTATCAGCACTCAAATCCATTGATTTTAAATTCAAGGTGACTGGGGATGACAGTAGGAGCCAGAGTAGGGTTGACCACACAATAGCCCCAAAATATTGAAAATATGCATACTCATCAGATCCTCTTTTTCAGCTATTAAATATACAATGTACTTTTAACTAAAGTTAGTAACAATAATATATAATTATAAACATACATAAACAAATGTGACAAGTAGGTAACTATTACATACCTGCAGAATTTAAATAAAATTTTTTCAAACACTAAAACTGGACCTGTGCTCCCCAATATTGTTAGAGGTTGCCCAGCAAACAACGAATAGGCAATCCCAGTTAATGATGCTCCAAAAAGAGACTCTATTGCACTCTGTTTAAGGAAAAAAGAAACGAATAAAGGTAATACATCATAAATATATCTCTAACCTACTATAATACATATACATAAGATACCTGGAAAATAAAAATATTAATCAAGTGGTTAAAAAAATAAAGCAAATGCAACTTTAAATCTCAAATTTAAAATTTAAATATGGAAAATTACAAATATATTTTAAATACATGGGAAAATTGTTTTGTTTTAGCATATTAAAGGTGAACTTTTATAATCAACCCTAATTTAAAACTCAATACTACGGGAGGTAAGGAAAAAGGGGTAAATGGAAGATGGACACAGAGGCTCCAACCCTATCTATACATGTTTTACTTCTTAAGCCTATGGTGAGTACAAAGATGTATACATTATTTTGAATATTTTTGCATGTCTGAAATAGTTCATTTAAGAAAATAAAAAACATACTAAATGCTCGATGTGGTGTGCTACAAAAAAAAAGACTCCTTCAAGTAAATGAATAAGAAATTAGCATGCTCAAATTTGAAACTATCATTCTCAAACTTGCTTCTAAAGTGCAATTTCCCATACATTTTAAAGAAATTAATCTAATATGATGGGCTTAACCAACATATATAAAACATGAAATGCTTAACATAAATAATAGATGAAAAATCTCCTTAAAAAACTCCTGGAAACCATACATGAGGAAATATTATTATTAAAGTGTGGTAAAAACGATAAAATGAAAGACTCATAGAAATCTTAAATCAAAGCTAGTAGGCCAATTTTGTTTCACTACCAACATTACATCCTAACTGATTAGGTTATCAGTTGCTAAGGCATATAGGCTATGACACTCGACAGAGGGGAGGGGTCAGAAAGAAAACGGTTTACCATTCACAAACATCAAGGTCAACTGGGATATACAATTAAGAAAGGAAAAGCCCATCATCGGTAAAGCAAAGACAAGACTCTTGTGAGAAACAAGCCTCTTGGAACTTGAGAGGCAGCCCAGCAGCAGGCAGAGATCAGGGCTTCAGAACCAGATCTGAAGTAGAAGACTGCTTCCCACCAGGTGCTAAACCATGGCAGTATCTCAGACCTGTCCAGCCCAACTTTTCTCATTTTTAAATGTGGGTGATGATAGCCAGGAGAACTTAAAGAAGCAGTGTTTCTGAAAACACTAGCAAGCACACTGTCTGGCATATGGAATGCACTCAATAAATGGTAGCAATTATCATCATCAGTAATAAGAGCATGTTCCAAAATCAAAATCACAACATAAGAATAGTATGTAGTAAAAGTAACATTCAATTATTAGTATAAAAATAGGATCAAACCCACATACAAACTAGACTTTTGGCAAAATGAATAAGTGTTCATATTAATAATATATTTATGAATTGCATGAGATAAATTTGTTTTCTTGCCCACAGACAAGAGATTGTCCTGGAAGACACTACTAAGCTATTATAAAATCCTTAGTTCAATTATAATATGTATATTTAGGAATGAATTTAGAGTTCAAATCAAAGGAAAAAATGTCTAAACAACATCTAGAAATAGAAAGCAAAAAATTGAGCAGAGAAACAAGGAGATGGCAAATAAAGAAATGCTACTGGGGCAGGGAAGGCAGTTGGGCGCAAAATTACTTTCCCTCCTCAATGTTGTGTTGAAAGAGCAGAAACTTCCAGGTGAAGACCTTCCTTTCACCATTCCCCAAACCCCTCATTGCCACATTTACTAGGTTCTTTTACCCAGACCTACTTTTTCCCAATTTTTAAACTGTTTCTATGTTCATTCCCAAACTAAAACCTGTCTTTCCCTAAAGAAATCACAGCCCTCCCTATACTGCCCTAACTAACCCACATTCAAAAGCTGCCATTTTACCCACCAGAAGCCCTCCCCTAATCTCCCCCATACGCCTCTCCACTGTACAGCACTGAACAATCCCTGCTGATCTTCCTCCTTCTCTACACCTCTATTTTGGTTTTTACAAAATTACATCATCCTGACTCCTCTTTCAGAGCTCTGATTGTGCCTGTGTCTAATTCTCTGGGCCATTTTTCTCCTCATTCTCATCCTTCCTCCATTTCATAAATGGGGATAACTTCCCACACTTTTTTCCTCTCCTTCTCTCCCTTTACATTGTTAACCTCATTTATTTTCAGTTTCCCAATTTTCATATTTCTTTCTTACCACTCTATAAATTCTGGAACTGCACCTCCTAATGTCTCCATTTCTACCTGAAGTTCCAATAAGGCATCTGAAAATAAACGCATCATCTCCATATCATTTCCCTCCATAATATTTCTGATTTCTCTATTCTAAATTATTACAACTCCTACAGCTCTTCCTTTATCTCACTCATGTGTGGCACAGAACACCACGACATAGTAACTACATATATACTATCCTATCTTTTTCTCCTAGGTTAGGACCCTGAGGATAGATGACACATGCCCATGTCTTACCCTTGTCTATGTTCCTCTAGTGCCTAAAGCTCTATCACATGCACAGGGTATTAAACAGCAGGATGAGGCGGGCAGGCAGTGAGTGACAGTCCAAGAGGAAAGAAACAGTATTTCCATGATGGTAACAGACAAGACACACTTCCTCAGGGACCAGCAGAGTTACATGTACAACTTGTGACAGCACATAAAGAAACTTAATAAAATTATCTATTTTGCTATAATAATATAAAAGAATAATATAAAAGAATCTAAATAATCAAAAATAAATTGAGTTGAAAGGAAATTTCAGTTGTCAGATTTATCTCATGTTCAGCTTATGAAATACTTTAATTGAACAATTATTACTACTTAGAATTGGTTGGTTTTTAACCTTTTATCTGTAAAAAATAAATTTTCTCCAAACAGTAAATATCATTAAACAAAATATACTTAGGAATCACAAACTGTCTCATTTAAACGCCATTAAAATGTATATAAACAGCAACAAAAAAGTCTTTCCAAATTTCACGAAGCACTAGATGCTGTTCCGATATCAGGCCCCCACAGCCCCAATACAGTATCACCAAGAACAAAAAACATAAGAACTTTCATTCTAGTCATATCAAAATATAGATGCAGTTTTCAGTTATACTTTCCAATTAACACTTTGGCAACGTTCACACAAATTTAATAACAGCAAAATTAAACACCACTTCAAAAATCCATCATTTGTCCAGAATTATGCTCCCTTCTTCCAAATAGTCTAGCCCAGGGGACCTGCCAGGGTGGATTAGTTAATGTTAATCATATGGCTCTAACTAATCCTATGATGCCTTAAAGGATACAAAGTGACCCCACGGATAAATTCTCCCACCCATGACCCACCCAGAATCAGTTCAATTGATCTGTCTCCTCCCACCCACTCCCCCCGCAAAGACAATACAAGCCTTTTACTCCATTTATAAAACCATTCATCCAGCAAGCCATGACAAACTTTTTTCTTTCTTTCTTTCTTTTTTTTTTTTTTTTACCTCAACTGTGCATCTTCTCCTGTTCAAATGGCTTCCCCATGTTTTCCATTGCAATTACCTTTGGGGGAAGTCTGCTTTGGGACAGGTTAATCATGCTGTGGGTAGACTCTTCAAATAAAAGTATGAATAGTGAGACAAATGCACACAGACACTTGCCTCTGAAGAGCTAAGAGCCTGGCCACTACCAATCTTTGTACTCACTATTCTGCCTTCTGTAGCTTCTCCAAGCAGCCCTCCAAAAGTGATTACAGGAGACATACAGGCACAGTATAGGAAAAGAATCGAGGCCAGGCACTGCAGACTTAATGCATCCTTGAAGTCACTCAAGAAAAAAGGTGCTTTCCTTTTGATGTCAAGTATCAAACCACCAAAAAGCCTAAATAGGTGAGATGAAACTCGTCAAACTGTACACTAGAGGATTCTGGCTAGTTCAAACTAAAACTATGGGCTACATAAAACTGCTGGTGCCTAGCGTTTTGTCAACAAAAATCAATATCCTATTTAAATAATGGTATAAATTATAGAAGACAAACTCATTTAATCTAATCCACTGATAGTGAGTGGAAAGGCAGACCTCACTAAGTTAAAAGAGACACAAACATCTGTATCATATGGACTATATACTGAAGACTACAGGCAAATGACTGTATGAGTAAATGCAATAGATATCAAACACAAATGTGCAAGGAAATACATAATAAAAATAAATAAAACCTAACAACCCATTCATGAAAATGTGCATAAGCAATGCTATTAATCATTATTTATATTATAAATCTTAAAGGCAAGTGTCAGAAATACCAGGAATGCAATTATAATATAATCATAAGTCCCCAAATACCCTTTAATATGAATGTAGTATGCTCAGGCCCACTCAGTAGTGAATTAAATAATTTTAGTTTTAAAATTTTAGTACTTCAAACACATAAATACTTCTGGTCTAGAAAAAAAGCCTAAAAACTATTTCAGTGTATGTAATTTACTGTATATGTAGTCAAACCAGTGTGCATATTAATAAAACTAAGAGGTTTTAGTTAGTAAATTTAAAATCTATATTTGCATATCAAATCATTTCAATGACTTATCATTTCAGTGTTTTTTAAAATCAGACTTTTGGATACATCTAACTTGAAAGCATTCCACTACAATATAAGCTCTGTGAGGGGCAGGGACCTTTTCTTATTCACTGCTATTATCTCCAGTGTCTAGAACACTGCCTGGGAAATAGTAGGTACTCAATAAATACCGGTGATAAATCAGTAACTTAAAAAGATTTTGTGACTCATAAAATATCATTCAAATCCCTACTGCAGAAAAATACACCAAACAAATTAATCTTATGCTTTCAAATGCTTTATATGTTTCAAGCTTTACCATTCTAGCTTTTTCCAAAGTTAATACTGAAATAAAGCCTAAACATACATTGACACCTGGAAGAAGTTATCCTATAAATAATATGACAGCAAGGGGACTGAGACAACTGTAAAAAAAGGTGCCAACTTGCAATAAAAATGGTGCTAATGATAATCTAGAAAATGAAAGTATATCATCAAATCAATCATTTATATGAGACTCTCGGGTAACATGAGGTCACTGGGGGTCTGGCTTGGTACTTCTCAGTGACTAACCCTACCTCAGTTTTAAGTCTGAAGAAGTAATAATAATACTAACTTAAATGAGCACCTTTCGCATGGGGACAGAGTCTTACTCTATTATACTCAGAGACTACTATATTAGTCAATGAATTAAGATATCCTGTATAAGCTATCCTGGTTTTTTAAACAAATATTTCAGCTTCAAGATCTTTAGTTCTATAGGGACCACCAATGGATAAAACAGTATCAACATCCACATGCTTTTTTCTACACAATGGTAATACCATATCATTTCCTACCTCTACAAAATATTTTAAGACAATGTTTGCACCGGTAATATTTCTGTTCTTTATTCCAAAAACTAACTTCTGCAACAATTTTTCTAACTAGGTTTCCAGAGACTATTACTACGGTTTAATTATGCTTGTCTGTCGAATTTTACATTACCTCATGATGTACTGCTCATGGAAGAGTTTTACATCTATGCACACACACGACACATTGGTTACTATTCCTCTCTGTTCCCATAATTCTCTAACTTCATATGAGAATGGCAATAGGACACCACACTTTCCTCAAGAACCTTCTGTACAGGCAGTTAAATTAACCTACTATAGAACTACAATACTCTTAACATATGCTGCATAATATTTTCATTTTAAATTAAATCCTGGTATACAGAACCCAATATAGTCTAGTAAACTACTTTAAAATGCATATTAATTATCCTTAACATTATATACCTATAAAATAATACACATTTTTTAAAATATGGAAAAAATACTGTACAAAATTACTTTCCAAATATTTGCAAAGAAAAAGAATGCTTATGCCTTTTCCATCAAATCAATCTCTAGCCCCTAAAAGACACCCACACTGTATCAGTATCTGTACCCACCGTCCAGTCCTCTGTAGCTCAGGCCCAGCATGGTGTGGGGCCTCCTTAGGGGTCTCACCCGAGGTGGGGGCAGATCCATTGGGAAATACAGGAATCTTTCTCTTTTCCTGCATTTCACAAAAAACACATTTTCAGAATTGTTTTAAGGAAGCTGAGAAGGCATCTTCAATTAGAGGGAATATGAGATCTCATACTGATTATATATCTAACCAGCACTCCTAGAAAAAATGCTTCCTAATGTAAACTTCCACTTTAAAGAAACTGCACTTTGAAATAGAATCTAAAATTTGTCTCTATTAATATTTCAAATTTATATTGTTTTCTTCTGCTTTATATTCTAATATCAGATAAACTATAAAACACCCACACACCCCATTTCAAATTACTACTCAGCAACAGAAGCAGAAATATCCAATAAAGCATCTCTCCAACTAGAATTTTTTAAATCTTACTCATGGTTAACTATAGAAAAAATACACTTTACATTAAGAGTAAATGCCATATTTTTCTTTTTAAAATACTTCCCTTAAGACATAAGTAGCACAAGTTATTAAACAAATTTTCATAAAAATCAATTTCCAATTAAGTTTTATTACAAATTCAAGAGTATTATTCTCGTGATAAAAGATCTCCTCCTCCTCACCAGAGTGAGCTTTTAATTTGTTACCTCCAAAGGTCAGAGGTTGCTGGACTAAAAAAAGTGTGTGTGTGTGTGTGTGTGTGTGTGTGGGGTGCGCGCGCGCGCGTGCGGGGGGGGGTGGGGGTGGCAGGTTTTGGGTGGGGGTGGGTGGGAGACCGCTAGAGGGAGAGAGAGGAGACCAAAGAGAAAGGGAGAGGGAAGAGGAGAAAGAAAAAGACGGGGTTGGCGGTGGTGTTTATCCTAGGAGGTCCCCCGGATCAAAGACTCTGGATCAACTAAAGACTTAAATTCCCTGGTTCACATATTCAGTATTTATAGAGCAGCACAACTTATCTATAATCATAAGATTACCATTTGAAAATGCCAAAATTGGGGCTTCCCTGGTGGCGCAGTGGTTGAGCATCCACCTGCCAATGCAGGGGACACAGGTTCGTGCCCCGGTCCGGGAAGATCCCACATGCTGCGGAGTGGCTAGGCCCATGAGCCATGGCCGCTGAGCCTGCACTCCGCAACGGGAGAGGCCACAGCAGTGAGAGGCCCGCATACCGCAAAAAAAAAAAAAAAAAAAAAGAAAATGTCAAAATTAAAACTAACTTACATCATAGCTCAAAGGGGAAAGGGAAAACAAAATTACAGAATTCCTAGAAAACAAATCTAAAGAAAAATACTATATACCACAATCTATGGGATACAGCAAAAGCTTCATTCAAGAAAATGAAGCACTTACATTAAGAAAATTGGAAGAATAAAAATAAGTGTATTAAGCATTTAATTCAGGAAATGTGAAAAAAATCTTTGAAGGATGGTGAAAGGAATAAAATAAAGCTGCTAAAAGCAGAAATCGAGTTACAAAACACAATATACTTTTTTTTTTTTTCAGTACGCGGGCCTCTCACTGTTGCGGCCCCTCCCGCTGCGGAGCACAGAGGCTCCGGATGCGCAGGCTCAGCGGCCATGGCTCACGGGCCCAGCCTTTCCGCGGGATGTGGGATCCTCCCGGACCGGGGCACGAACCCGCGTCCTCTGCATCAGCAGGCGCACTCCCAACCACTGCACCACCAGGGAAGCTTCACAATATACTTTTTTAAAAAGGAGAACTGAAATAAATTTTAAAAGCTGCTCTACTGGAAAAATATGATAAACTATTAGCTAATATACAACCAAAGATATGACAAGGGGGCAACTTCATAAATTTTACATATATAAGAAATATATATATATGTACAAAGAGAGAGACAGACTGCACAACACAACCCTCTGCAAATAAATGAAAAATTCTGATGAAATGGGTAATATACCAAAAAACATAATTTCCCAAAATCGACACCAGAAAATAGGTAATTTTCTATGGTATACAGTTTACCAAAACTGACTCCAGAAAAAAGAGAAAGCTTACACAAACCAATTTCCACAGAAGAAATAAGCAAGTTGTTGAAGTCTACGACACAAGAGTCAAGCTCAGAAAATTTTAATAAAGAAATCTTTCAAACTTTCAGAACCAAATTATTCCAAACCACTTAAGGTTTAAAGAACACAGAAAAAGGAAAACTTACAAATTTGTTTTTATGAAACAAGTATAATGATGATACCAAAACGTGAAGACTGCACAAAAATCTATATACCAATCACTTACAAACAGAAGATGCAAACAACTTAAATAAAACATTAGACAAAGACTACAGGCACTTTAAAGCCCAAGTTGGCTTATTCCAACAATGCAAGAGTGCTTTCAAATTAAAGAACCTATTAATGAGATTTACCATGATAACTGATAAATATATATATATTTTTTTGGTGGTACGCGGGCCTCTCACTGTTGTGGCCGCTCCCGTTGCGGAGCACAGGCTCAGCGGCCACGGCTCACGGGCCCAGCCGCTCCGCGGCTTGTGGGATCTTCCCTGACCGGCGCATGAACCCGTGTCCCCTGCATCAGCAGGCGGACTCTCAACCACTGCACCGCCAGGGAAGCCCAATAAATAAAATTTATATGATCATCTCCAGAGATGCTAAAAAGCCCTTTGACAAAATTCAACCTTCACTTATATTAAAAATTTCAATGAAACAGAAATTAGGGTACTTTCTTAACATGATAAAAATGTGTACTTTGGCACTAAAGACAGTAACTTAATGAGAGAAACATTAGGAATATTGACTACAATCAGGAAAAAATTAAGAAATGCCCTTTAAAGTCAACTACTACTTAAAACTATTAGAGATTTTAATCAATACAATTAACAGAAAACTTGTTAGAGGTATAAGAATTACAAAATAAGGGATAAAATTATCTCTTATTGCAGATTACATGACTAAAAAACTACTACATACAGTAAAAGCATTAAGAAAGGTAGCAGGATACAAAAGAAATATACAATAACCAATAGCCTTCATAAATATATATATGTGTGTGTGTATATACATACATATAAATAGATATATATATAAAGCAACAAGTAGATGATATAATGGAACAAAGACCTCATTTATAATAGAAACAAAGATAAAATACTTATGAATACACTCACCAAGAAGTGTGTAAGGCACAGATAAGGAGAACTTTATAATATTCTTTAAGGACACAAAAACTGACTTGAAATAGGAAAACAACTGGGGAAAGATGTACCATGTTCTTGAATAGATTCAATATTATAAAGATGTCAACTTTCCCTCAGTTCATTTAGAAATTTAATTTCCATCACAATTTTTTTAAAATCACATTTTATTTCTGTAAGTAAAAAGCTGATTTTAAAGCTCATGTGAAAAATAAATACGCAAAGATGGCCAAGAAAATTCAGAAAAACAAGAGTAAGAGAGGGGCTGAGAATGAATGCAGACCTACCAGATATTAAAATATAACAAAAAGCCTCAGAAATTAAAGTGTGAAATTGGTCCATGAATAGACAGACCACTGGAAATGAAATTCCAGAAATAGACCTGAATGCATATGGAAATTTAATAAATGATAAAGAACATCACCAATCAAGTGGAGAAATGCTTTTTAATTAATAAATAGGGACAACCAGGCTGCAATTTAGAAAAAAGACAAATTGCATGCATTCTCTACATAATACGTCATGATAAATTCAAAAGGATCAACAAATGATTTAAATGTTAAAACAAGTGATGGAGGGCGATGAGCAAAAAATATTCAGGAATATTCAACTTCACTAATTACAGAAATGCAAATTAAAACCACATTAAAATACCAGATACAGTAAGATAATGATACCTATCAGACTGACAAATATCCAAAAGTTTGACAACACACTGTGCTATTGAGGCTGTAGGGAAACAGGCCTTCTCATTCATCACCAAAATGAGTCCACAACAGTTCAACCTGATAAGAGGAGATTCTGGTAATATCTGCTAAAATTATAAATAAATTCCCATGTGAGCCAGCAATTTTATTCGCATGAATCCATCCTACAGACAGACACATCTGCACAAGACTAAAATGGCAATATAAACACTACGATATGGTTTGTAATAGCAAAAGACTGAAAACAACCTGCACCAGAAACAGGACAAACTATGGTGCATCCATACTGGAATAAAACACAACTGTGAGGAAAGGAAGAAGGAGTATGTCTATGATTTCTTATGATCAGATCCCCAGGAAATATTGTTACATGAGAAAAGCAAGGTGCAGAACACTACAAATAGGATGTTAACTTCTGGTAAGAAAGAGGAGAGAACAAGACTATATGTTCATATTTCCCCGTACTAAATAAAAGCTGGAAGGATAACAAAAAACTAATAACAAATGGTGACCCACAGGAGGTGGGGACAGGGATAAGAAGGCAAACAGGACACAGTAGGGAACAACTTCTCTGAGAGTAGTTCTTCATATAGTTTTTGAGTTTTGAAAATGTATAAACCAAGAAGTACTGTGTGGATTCTCACCTGAGAAGGAACGCTCTTTGGCGGCTCTATGCGTATGGAAGGGTCCCACTCTCCTGGAGGTAGGACAGTCACTTGATCTAAAAATTCATCAATTCCAGATAGGAGGTCATTTCTGTCTTTTGCTTTATAAGCTACATCATGAAAAATCTAAAGAAAAATACACATATTGAGTAAAAGGATTGTAGAGCTGAAAGAAAATTCTACACATAGTAATCCACTTTAGATATCATAACTAAGTCTACATAATTACCTTAACTCTTGTTCCCACTCTCGCTAATAACTTTAAAAAATAACCCACTATTAGTATTACCAGATGAATTAAGAGTAACAATTAAAAGAAACCAGTGATGTGTTAATACACAACAATTTTTAAAAAGAGAATATTTTACTTGGGAAATAATAAATACAGAATAAAATAATACTGTAGGTGCATCATTTACTTTTATGACATTTTAATGTCATTCATCCTAAAGGAATAATCATGGGTATGCTAACAATCTTACTTAAATAACTAATTTGATCATTTATATTTACTGAGTGCCTACTATTTGGCAGGCACAATTCTGAGCACTATGGACACAGATATGGCAAAGTCCCTACACTCAAGAACTCAGGGGGAAAGACAGTGAAACAGGTAATTACATAAATACACAACTGCAGGTAATAATAAATGTGCCTATAAAAATAAAGCAGGGTAAAGGAAGGGAAGCTGATGGGGAAGAACTGGGTGGCCAAGGAAGGTCTCTTAGAGAAGGAAACACTACAGGAGAAATCTGTCTGAAATGAGGGACAAAGCATGCATAGGGTGGGGTGGAGGTGGTAGAGTGAGCACTCAGGCAAAGGAAAGAGCAGCAATGTCCAGGGGCAGCAGTGGGCATAGCACATCTGAGGAACAAAAAGGAAGCTGATGTGGACGGAGCAAGTGGTAGAGAAAAGGTGACTATTCAGTCATAGCATGTAAATTTCCAAAAAAAAAAGCGTACAGAGGCTAGATTAGGCAGACCCTATTAAGACAACGGTAAAGATTTTAAATTTAAACAAATATACAATAGGATGTCATTGATACATCTGGATCAAGGAAATGATTTATTCAAATCTGCATATTACTGATAGTACAGAGGAAAATACTATAAGAGAAAGGCCCATATGATCCACTTTTGTCACCAAAGAAAAGAAGGTAAGAGTCTAAGCTGGAGGGAGAAGTGATGGTGCAGATGGAAAGGAGATGGTAGATTAAATGCAAAATACACAGAAAAGGTAAAATCAATAAAATCTGGTTACTGACTGAGACAGAACAGAGAAAGGAGGTCAGTTCAGACATGTGGGGTTTCAGATGCCTTAGGGACACAAAGCAGAGATGTCTAACAAGTACCCGACTATAAAGCTCTCTCCCAAAGAGACAAAGTCCTGATCAATACAGGCCATGGTCAAAGATGAAGTCCGCAAAAGCAAGAAATTATAAAGAAAAAAGGGGAAAACACAAAGTCCTGAGGAAAACCCAAAGAACCAATATCCTGAAATGCAGGATGAAGAAAATTTCAAAATGTCAAGAAGATGGTCAATAATTTCAACTTGGGCGGGGGGAGGGGAGGGAGGAAACCAAACAGTATCCACTGATCCCTGACAGAAAGGTCCTAAAGACCTTGCAAAAGGCAAATAGTGAATATGATAAAATAGTAAAGACAAACAAGGACAATTTTTTAAGCTTCACTATGAAAGGAGAACTATAATTTAATATGCATTATATGCTTTTTAATCAGTGTCCATGTCAAAGGGCATTTTAATTACCTCATCCGTCATGAGAGTGGCTATTGATCTTCCAATTTCGTGGTACTGTGGCGCCTTGCCTGCAGGACCCAATAACAGAAACAAAAACCTAAGGAAACATGAAAACACAGATTTAAACATAAACAACATACACACATAAATCTAGGAATCATAAAGAAATCATTCAAATGTAAACACAGAAACAACACTCAGACCTCTTTTCCGTCCTCACACACCAATGGCTGAAAAGAGGATGGAACTCTATTCAGATGAAAACAGATCACAAAACTACGAAAGGCATTCATAAATAACTTTCTACCAAGTTATTACTTTTCATCTTCCTTAGAGTAAAAAAGTACTTAAGGAATTGGTGTTTTACATTAAAAGTTCCCATCTTCGATATCCTTTTGAATTTTGAGTAAACAATTTTTTCTGGTCTGTACTGATGAAAAAAAGTAAATTAGTAAATAAAGTGAATACTAATCCCATTTAAGTATTTACTTTGGCTTAATAAAATAGCTAAGAGTATGCACAAGAAATCCATGATCCCTCAAACTACAGTCTGGATAAAGACACTAATGTGGTAAATAAGGGACTAATCCCTTTGGAAGGAAAAGTATTTTTATTTACAACTCCAAATTTAACATCAAACCTCTTATTATTTGATTTTAATTTATTTATAGTGACTAAATAAAAATTACTTAACTTCCTACTTAGTTATATCATTGTTCACACTACACTAAAATATTAATATTCACAATAATCCAAACTGGAAGTATTCAGCTTCCTGCTTTGTAAGAATTTAAATGTGAATCTATGAAATTATTCTTCTCATTTATCTTAATACTATACCATTAATGCAATTCAGTAAAGCTTATTAAGAACTGGCACATATATTTCAATCAAGCTGCAATTAATTCTTCTTATTTACTATTATATGAATAAGAAAAAAATATTTTTAATTATTCTCATTTGTAATTAAGTTTATACAATCAGTAGCTAACAAATTGATAACCCTTTATAACACAACTTGCTAATTTGTAAGGATATGACCCCCATTTTAATTTTTACTTATAATGTATACTGAACAGAAGATTTGATCAGGTCAGAACAAAGCATTTTGCCTAATTCAGAGGCATTATTACATTTAATCAACCCTGTGAGGTATGCTACCCTCATTTTACAAATAAAGCTTAGAGAACTGAAGTCTGGCTTGACCGTCCCACAAAAAGTGGCAGAGCAAGGATTCAATTCCATTCTCTCTGACTTCAGTGCCTGCACAGAACATACTATGTCTAAAATGATGAACCATTTTTTAAACCAAGGCTCCCAAGATACCGCACTTCTTGTAAAAATATAAATCCAATATATTTTTTTAATTTATAATTTGAGTTTTTAAATTTATCAATTTTTTTTTAACAGATCTTTATTGGAGCATAATTGCTTCACAATACCGTGTTAGTTTCTGTTGCACAACAAAGCGAATCAGCCACATGCATACACATGTCCCCGTATCCCATCCCTCTTGAGCCTCCCTCCCATCCTTCCTATCCCACCCCTCTATGTCATTCCAAAGCACCGAGCCGATCTCCCTGTGCTATGCTGCATAAAGCAACATGTTCCTTCAGTGAACAAAATGTTTTAGATTTTGGACATTCTGGGAGAATGTTAATTGGAATTAACCCTCTCTTTACCTTGTAGGAACAGGGACCTCGGTCAGCCCTGAGAGAAGAACTGCAGGAGCCAGTCTCACAAACGCAATTATAGGTCTTTCCAAAAAACCCACTTCTCCCACCAGAACATTGGATGCCTCAGCTCCTGAAGGAATTTTTCTCATGAAATTCATATCAACCTAGTGACAAATAAATAATAATTAAAAATAAAGTGTGCATGGTATTAATAAGACCAGAGGGAAATAGGAAAGAAAAGATGCTTTTAAAACTATTATTTGCTAATCAAAACTGGTGATCTAAAGGATGTAAAAATGCCAAAATTCTCACAAATACAAAAGACAAATACAAAAATGCAAGCAAAACACATCTACCAAACAATACTCCCAACTGTTTTACTGTCATAGTCTTTACTACTTCAGAGATCTAAATTACCAAACATACAAACTAGAGAAAATTTTCAATGAATATAGCAGTATTCATTAAAAACTATTAAAGACAAAAATATAGTTCACAAGCTAACAGTGGTCCATGAAATTATACACAGTGCTAAAAATATTCATTTAATTATTATCTATTGTTTAATCTTAGAAATCAATTAGTTCCTTTATATTTTATGTATTTTTATAAGTCCTTTTTATTTTAAAGAACTCTGGACATCCCCCAGTATTCTCATTAAGTGGGAAAAATCATGTTTATTTAAAACTAAAATAGCCATAATTGGTATAGATATATGGTAGTGCTATATAATCAAATTCAGTTGTCTGTGTATAATTACAAAGAAAAGGTTACGAGCATAATATCAAAGTATGGCAACTTCTTCGTTTATACGCAGTTTCACACAAGGCACTAAACAACCACTTACAGGGCTATCTATTAAAATAAAACCAGCACTTACAGCGGGCCTCTTGAGTCCCACACCCAGTGTGCCACAACTACAGTGCCAGGAGGCAGACTCCTGCCCAACAGGAGATAAGGAGGTGTACACAAGGACAGACCAAGTAAAAAAAGGAAAACTGTGACAGAGGAACAAAAGTAAATGGCATCTGCCATGTCTAGAGGAGATCTATAACTTAAACTATAGTAATTTATTCGTTGCAATTTAGTTACTGAACACTTTACACTCATCTGAAATAATTGGTGCACCAGTAAAAATATGATCGACTTAGAACAGTACAATGTCCCATAAGCAAGGCTTTTTTTTGGCAAAGCTTTTTATAATTTTAGAGCATGAAGCTCAGCAAAGCTATACCGCAAATCATCATTTAAATGCCTTTTCTGCAAAATGTGATTTATAGAATTTGCATCATAAGATAAAGGCTTAAAAAATGAATCTTACTTGAAATAATCACATTTAATTAAAAGTCTGACATTGTATCCTATAGTAAATACCAATAAAAAAATTTACAATGGCCACAGGGGATCAATTATTCAGAGGCAGTACTCACAAAGTATGCTTTAAATTCAATTGTAATTTGAACTTGTAGTTTTTTGTCCTGTTCTTTTGAAATAAGTTCTTTTTATATTTCATTTAAATACTCGTCTACCACAATTCAAAATCATAGTTGAGATGGGTGAATTGTTTTTAAATCCATGCCTTTACCTTTACCTACCCATGGGGAAGCACCAATGTTTCCCAGTGACATTCCAGAAAGTACTGACACCATAAGACAATAATTCTGGGATCACATTACAGCCGAGAAAAAGCTGAATCATTACTGCTATAACATCATTACCAGAATTAATCTTTCTAGTGGTGGTAGCTCCAGAACAAACGACTGTAATTCAAAAGGTACTGAAGTTTCATGATATCTATGGGTAGGTATAGATGAAAATACCATATTATTCATATATTCATTTCTAACACTAGTAAGATATAATGTTATTCAAGTGTTATGAGACTGTTACCTTTCTCACAATTTCTGATCATAAATTAACATATCATAAGCATCACATGCAGGTTTATAAGCACCAGTTATTAAAAAATTATTATAATCAATGTTAATAAAGCCACATTGCTACAATTTTCTCAGTAAAAATGACTATGAAAATGTATAGTTAGTAACAGAATTACCTTGCTGAAGTCAACAGTACTATTTTCTCTGCTTCCTCCACTTCCATTACCTTTAATTTCTCCACTTTTACTATTGTCCAAGTTTCCAGGTGCAGACTGTGGAGAGGCCAAAATACCTGTATTTAAGAACAAACAAATTCCAAACTAGTAAGGAGAAAATTCACTTTGTAACCTGAATCTGCTCATATCCTGAAAGTGATGGTTTATTAAAAGCAAATGTGCTAGGTTAAAAAAAAAAAAAAGGTGCCAAGTGTTAGTACCATACCAGCAAGAGTAGATTAACATTTTAAGCAATAATGAAGCTATATATTTTAACATTTTAAATAATATAATTGGCATTTACAAAAATGGTGGCCTTTTGCAAAAAGAGAAAAAGTGAGAAGGTGGAAGACCTGGGTCTGATCACCACTAGAAATACTTAGGGCATCCATTTTCAATGTATCCAATAGACATGTGAACTCCACATCATTAAGTTAGCTTAATGATGTCTAGCACACTTACATCAATAACAATATAAAATTTCTGATAAAACCTAAATGTAACTCAGAAAATGTTAAGAGCTACGTCAACTAAACATACACTAATTTTGCCATAATCATCCCTAACCTTAACAGTTTCCTCAAGAATTTTCATTCTCTTGTGTGAAATTTATGTGCTGCCTACTGTCATTATTCCTAAGAAATATGTTAAAACATAACAGTAATGTTTTTACTATTTTAGATACACGTTCTATTAAATTAGCTTATTTGTATTACAAATGATAGATATATGTTCATGCATTATGTATACTCATTTCAAGTAACACTCAGCAACAATTCACACAATAACATAAAAACACCCAGTAGAATATGACCAATCATTACCACTACGAATTTTGCATAAAGTTCAAATCTCAGAAATATTTAAGTACTTAACACAGATTTCTACCATTAAATGTATCTAATTTTTTCAAAACACCCAAGACTTTTTAGTTCAAGAATACAGATTTAATATTACCCAAAACACTGAGTATCACAGGAGAAGATGCACTAGACAATTACAACAGTCTTTACTTTTAGTTTTAACTCTGCCACTCAAGACAATCTAGTGACCCACAGAAGTTCAATTAAATTGTTTGCAGTTAGATCCTATAAACTTTAAAGTTAATATTCGTAATTGAGTTCCAAAATTTTAAGCATATCAGATATATTCAATGCCTCTAAGGGAGTTTTCGTTTTTACAAAATACAACATACACTAGTAACTTTAAGTCATTTGAGTTTACTGCTTAAACTTAGTGAAAGAAGACCTTTGTGATACCCACTTCTATGTTAAATATCTACGCTAGGATGTCACTCTGACTCAAAAATCTCAGTGTAAAAAGTATGCACAATCCCCTTAGCCATGTGCTCATTCCCTAGAAGTATTAAACAATTCTGAAATAAAAACTATTTCCTAAAACTTAACTAATTTATCACCATTTTAGCCTCTTCTTTGAACTTTGTCCCTACACTTCCATTATAGAGTCCGTTCCTTTATTAAAATACATGCCCAAGTGGAAAATAAAAGTGAACCAGTATTTTTCAGTGGTTTCCACCAACTCCCACACAAGAAAATGAAGAGTATCATTAAGACCCTGGCAGCAACTGCAATGACCATCAACACACACACACTGCTAACTACTAAATGCATCCAACCTGCAAACGTGTAACCAAAAAAAAACATAGGCACAGCTTCCCAGAACAGTCCCAGGCACCAGATTTTGGGGAGAAGAGTGGAATGGGGAGAAGGCTCTGGGGGAAAACAAGGATACAGTAGAATGGGAAGAAGAAATAATGTACAACTCAATACTGACAAAGCCAGAAGAGATGACGTGAAGTCATGGGCTCACCTGGTCACCTTGAACCTGTTAAAGTCATCATGCCAGGCACACCTTAGAGATTCCCACCATCGCCTTCTCCATGCAATCCTTCCTACTCTCAGCTAAGTTAAAGCTATTTCCTCAAAAGGTTAAGGAAGTATCCCTGCTCCTACACTAAATTCCTAGAGCTCAGAATTAAATGAGTAAATTCCCCAAAATTAAAACTATCATTAGCACAGATAACTCAGAAGGACTTTACTTGCTTTGAGCAAAAAAAAAAACAAATATGAGTATGTATACAATCAGTACTGGGATTTAAAAATCATACCCTGGTAAATCTATTATTGTGCCCTTACATTCTTTTTCTTAAAATAGCAAAGCTACCTAGAGAAACAGAAATCAAAGGTATCAGTTTTCTGTCATTAAAAGTTTGAAAGTAGAAGTATTTGGAGCAGTGGTTCTCACCTGGGGAAGATTCTGCCCCCCAGAGACACCTGGCAACGTCTAGAGACATCTTTGGTTGTCACCACTAGGGAGTGTACTGGCAGCTAGTGAGTGGAGGCCAAGGGTGCTGCTCAACATCCGACAACGCACAAGACATCCCCCACCACAAAGAAGTGTCCACCCCGAAAGGTCAATAGTGCCGAAGGTGAGAAACACTGAGTCAGAAGACAGTTACAAACACTAAAAGTGAGTTACGTCTTTTATATAATTATTCTCCAAAAAATAACTAATGGGAAACACCACTTTCTTTTTTTATTTTTACTACAGATATTCACAAATCATGACCCCGTGCCACAAAAATCTATGACATTAGTCTCTCAAAAATGATGCCAAGGCCACCTTCTTCATCAGACTTCAGGAAAACTTATAGAGTGAGTTTCCAGCTGCTCTAAGCAGCAAAGGTAACTAAGGCAAGGAATAATATAGAGTTGCCCCTATTATTGTAATTACATTCCTCCTATAAATGTCTTCTTAAACAGTAATTATGAGCTCTCCCTTTTCCTTAGAAATTCCCTCTTTCCCCTACGTTCTAATTTCTTTTCTTCAGAAAGGCTAATAAATCTCATGGCATACTTAATGGCAGAGGGGGAAATAATTTAATTGTGTCCCTCAATTTTCAGTTAATTGCTCTTTTTATCCTCTTAACAACATGACCTAAAGCCATTGTGAACCTGCACATCCCTTCCTTCCCATATAAAATTTATAGTCCCTTATCATTAATAACATTGAAACTGGTAAAACAAGAAATGTCCAGTATTACTGACAGATATAGGTAAAAACAAATGCAAGGGGAAGTAACTTTAAAGTCATTTTTGTTCAAGAAAAGTAGTAAACCTTGCTAGTCCTTTTTAATTAAAATAAGAATGTTTGTTATTTCTGAGTAATTATTTCTAGATTTTTTCTTTTGTTTAGTTACCTCATTATATAATACTCTATCTTTTCCACAGAGTATTAAAATTTACAATTAAATTCTATACTATAGATTTTGTTGTATGTAGATCTGGGTTCAATTCCTTGCTCTGGTCATTTACGGTATAACCTTAACATCTCTAAGTCTTAATTTTCTTCATTTTACAAACAGCGATAACATGAACTCATCAAATTGTTAGACAAATTAGAAATATGATATTTGAAAAGTACACATCACTGTGTGTGACAACCTATGAAACAATGGTTACTATAAGTACTATCATAATTAATGTTACAATGATTTAACCACAAAACTTCTATTTTTTAACTTCTAAAAGTATCATCTTTTTTTGGCAACTACAATGAGCTTTGATTAAATGTATTTAGTATGTCTGGATACAGCCAATAAAGAGAAGGAGAGCCTGGTTGGTCATATGCTGGTAGGAACACAGGATGTTTAGTCAGAGGACGTGGGCTGTCACTTACTAGCTATATGATCCAGGGGAATTTATTTAACTTAGCTGAGCTGAGCCTGAGTTTCTGAAAATAGGTATATCCACCCAACTTACACAAAATTTTATACACATCAAACAGGCTGTTAACTATAAGCTAGTATTGAAGTGTTACATATTATTCAGTGTTATGCAGAAATGTGATAATAATTATGTGATTAAAACCACTATAGTTAGTGTTCATATGTCACGTTGATGCTTAGCTGTCAGTAAAACATAGTCACTAAAGAATACTTTTTTAGGGCTTCCCTGGTGGCGCAGTGGTTGAGAGTCTGCCTGCAGATGCAGGGGACATGGGTTCGTGCCCCGGTCCGGGAAGATCCCACATGCCGCGGAGCGGCTGGGCCTGTGAGCCATGGCCGCTGAGCCTGCATGTCCAGAGCCTGTGCTCCGCAGCGGGAGAGGCCACAACAGTGAGAGGCCTGCGTACCGCAAAATAAAAAAAAAAAGAATACTTCTTTATATGAATTGGGTAGAAAGATAAATATGTATAAATATACATATAATTAATATATAAGAGGAAAAGCCAAAATTATAATAATATATAATAACCCTTAAGTGAGTTACAAACCTTTTATGCACTAAGAAATAATTTTTCTAATTCACATAGAAATATATCCTAGCCACAACTATTGGAACTCTAGTCCTGAAAATTTCAAGGTGAATTAGGATTAAAAATAGATATGGCATTAAATAAAGGACAAGTAAAGTCTATGCCAAATTATAAAACTAGTCTTGAAATAATGATGATCCCAGGAGACAAAATGAGAAAAAGAACATTCAATTCTATTTTTTGTTAGGAAGGTTAAAACATACTGCATTCCTTGAACAAAAGCACCAAATAGTAGATAAAAGGCATATCACCCCATTTTACTTTATGTAAAACATGTGTTCATTCACCTTATGGAATGAAATGCACAAGAAGAGCCACCATTTTTTTAATCATGGCAAATTAAAAGATTACTTGTAAAAATGTCTACATTTTTTGAACCATTCAAATGCACTGACCTGTAAAATCTCATTGAAAATTTTTGAAAAAAAAATTAAATTATGTGTAGTCTTATTTGGAGTCTTTTTAAAATTTTAAATTTTAAATAATTCTATTCTTCTCTGTAATATACTATAAAGAAAAAAACATGCAGAAGTCAAAATAAATCATAAGCATTATCTATGTATGCTGCTAAAGCTATGTGCTTGAAAGGCATTCCAAGTGCAAGTGATCTAGAGGCAGAAAGCACCACACATGGAGGACTTTGAATAGTTGCCTGAAGTTATGTCAACATTTTCCTCATTCTTCTGCTCCTGGCCTCGCAGTGCTTCTAAGTCTTCCTCAGGCGGATGAATTACTACTGTGGGAATATCGTCACTGGCAGGTGAAACCAGTAGCTCTGGGGCCTGAAGCTGCCTCTGCTGGGAACTTCTGGAGTTCAGGCGACTGAGCCTAGGGCTGGAAGGAGGACTGTTCTGAGGGGTAGGTACTGGGGTTGTACACTTCGAGCCTGCAGGGGTTCCAGCTCTCGAAGAAGGAAGAAGATGACTGAGAAGAAGAGATAAAGGTGATTCTCCTCTCAATGAAAGGTTTGAGGCAGACAGACCTGTTCGCAAAGAGTGGCGGGAGGCTGAAAGGCCTTCCCCTGAGATAAAACAAATAAATGAAAAGTGATGAAGTTCACTGCAGAAGACAAATGAGACACAAAATATCAATTTACACCATAAACTGCAAGGTTTAAAAAAGATGCAAAATTTCAAATTCATGCTATCAGGGTTAGTATAACAATCAGATTTTTAAATATTAGAAAATCACTGAAAAATGCCTTAAACTGTAATTAGTTCTCTGAAGATGTATCCAAAAATCAAAACAAAAAATAAAAAACAATGCTAATGATAGATGGTCGGGGACGATATTGTTAGTAATGAGAATGTCCAATAGTGTGGCTTTAAAATTAAAGAATAATATCAATGGAAAGCTGCTGCTTAAAAAAACGATAAATAGCAAATCAGAATATAACACAAAAATAATTTAAGAAATAAAACCCAAAACAAAACTTAACAGCACTGATATTTAGTGCATTTTATCTACATTGCACCGAACCGCTACATATTCTCTCATCAGAAAAGTCCACATTAATGGTATCTAATAATTCCTAACTTAAAGGTGATATCAATAACATTAAGTCAACAGGGCATCACCTACTGATAGCATTCTCAAGTAAAATTTAAAAACATAAGACATGTTATAGGAATTTTTTTTTCAAAAGAGAAACGTCAATTTTAAAAGATACATATTCTTGAGCTCATTATCTGATATTAATAAATGCCCTAAAATATGCTTACATTTCTAAGGCAGCAGATAAATTAAAACAAATACATACAATCTTTAACTTAACTAGCTAAGAATAAAGTATTTCTTACCAACAAGAGTGATGAGGAAGTTAAGTCTACAGTATTTCAAAAGGTCAGGTATAGTTATACTTCAAAAACTTGTTTATTCTAATTAAGTGTGGCTTAATGGAATAACATTGTTTTTTCAGGAAAAGCATGAGAAATATAACAACCCCACATGATCTAAGTAATCAAAGCTACATGCTCAAGAGATCCCAGAAATATTAAAAATATGAACTTTTAATCCATAAACCGCCACTATTTAGTTAAAAAATAAGCTACATGCAGAAAAAATTGTTAAATTACAACTATAATATAACAAAATAATGAAATGCCCATGCTAAAATGGCATCTAAAAGAAAACAGCCATTGTCTTATGATTAAAAGGAATCAACTGACAATTGGAGAATAATCAGGAACCACTGCATATGGGGAAGAAAGATTTAATATGGTCTCTCTCGGCAAACAAATTCACTTCACTAAAGTAGAGCATATGCAATACATGGAAAGGTGAAAAAAAAGACATGACATAGATGGCTTGCTTTCAGACTGAACTTAGGTCCATAAGAGATTTCTTTCATTCTTAAGGTTCCTTGAATATAGAAAGGCACAATTTAAAATAGATTAAAAAGAGTTTTATTGGTCAAATGCTCAGAAGAAAATGGACTTAATTATCTTACACTGAGCTGCAAACGATGACTAAGTACTGTCAACTTTAGACATGTTAAATCCTACCACCTGTGACTGCGTGCTTGTAGAACAGTTAAAAGCCATACTCTTTTCAGAGACAGAAAAGATGAGCAGAAGGATTTGTGGCCCATCCTCCACTCCTCTTCACTGTAATTCTCACAAGCCTTGGGTAATGGTAGCAACTAGAGGCAGCAGTGACCCTCAAAACCAGCTCCAATTCTTTGCAACTGGATTTTTCCAGTCACTGTCATCAGAGCTATCTTTGAGACCCAAAATAGAACCCCAGTGATAGCATGCCAGCCTTAAGACAGTGACAGAGGTAAATGGCTACAAAAACACATTCTCCCCATGTCCCACATAACCCATGCTAGACCGTGAATGAGAGGGGAGAGCAGCAGTGTGTGGGTCTGTGCCATTCTCAATGGCTTGAAAAAATCAACTGCATCATCCCTAGCATAAAACAGGAACAAGCACAAAAACCTTTCACCAATTATGTAAATAAAAAGCAGTGAAATCAGCAGACCAACCCCAAAATACTTGCTTATGCCTAGCAAGTAAAGTATACTCAGGAGAAAAAAAAAAATCTCCAGGAAAAATCTAATATTAAAGGCCCAAACACAAGACTTAAAATTTTCAAAAGATTAAATTTATAGATAATAATTTATGGCTCTTTTATCAAATATACAAGAATTCTTCAGCAGAAACAAAAAAGCAAGAAGGAGGGTAATTCAGGGTTACATACAGTGTAGTGTTTAAATATTACCAATACTTATCCCATTTTAACAGAGTAAATGCTTAATTTTTTCATCTAAGTAATTTCTACAGATAATTCTGTCACACTGTAAAGACATTTTAGAAATGAAATCTTTAAATGCACAAATTATTATTTTAAAGAGAATTTAAAAGATAAAGGCCTATGTAATTATCTAGAAAAAATATGTTTCTTTTCCTGAATGCTAATTGTAACACACTGGAATGCCATTAGTGTAGACGTGTTAGCAAAAAAGGAATGCCACAACTTATCTCACCATTCCTTTCAAGCAAGTGAGGGTCAGAATGTTTCTTGCCTATATCTGCAAAAGATCGAACAAGGGGAATCCGGCTGGTGAACCTTTTCTCATTCTGATGATGGTGCCTCTTCAGAAGGGCTTCTCTGACATTCTCTCTTATGGACTCGTCCAACTGGCCAGAGGCGATCATGTTGTCCAATACCATATCTAGGCAAAGAAAAAATACATAGATAACAATGATTTTTATTAAATAAACTAATACTTGGATGACTATAACACAGAATAAATCTTAAGTGAAATCTTACCAGAAAAATAAGACTCTTAAATAGCTCTAGAAAGTATCATTCTCTTCTAATATTGAATAATAGATGCATAAAGATAAATATGAACATTATCCAACAAAAATGAACATATTAAGAGACCCTTATTTTAATAAATACTATTATTTATTGAAAAGCTACTGTTATTCACCAATAGCCTTCCTATATAGTTGAAGGTGCTTTACTGATGATACAATAAATTCTATTAAAATGGATATTCAAATATTGGCTTCCTAAGAAGTGAAGGTATTTTCTTGTTTCACCTCATACTTTTCCCCAAAACTGTAGATGAGTATCTGTACTCATTCATTCAATCATTAACTATTTACTGAGTACCTATTATGTGTTGGGAATCCAGCAATTAACTAAGCAGATCAAGTTTCTGCTCTCACTCATCCACAGGTAGAAAAACCAGTGAGTACCTGAATAGATAAAATATGAAGTAATAAGTTTTAGAAAGATGACTATATCAGGCTGTGAGGGAGGTGTGGGAAATGGGGAGATTGATGGCAATGACATTTTATACATTACTGCAGTGCCCGGACTATTTTTTTTTTTTTTTTTTTTTTTTGCGGTACGCAGGCCTCTCACTGCCGTGGCCTCCCCCATTGCGGAGCACAGGCTCCGGACGCACAGGCTCAGCAGCCATGGCTCACGGGCCCAGCCGCTCCGCGGCATGAGGGATCCTCCTGGACCGGGGCACGAACTCGTGTCCCCTGCATCGGCAGGCAGACTCCCAACCACTGCGCCACCAGGGAAGTCCTGGACTATTTTTAATTTATAAAGTACATATAAATATTTTTTTTAAGTGGCAGTAACTTGAGATAAAACAGTCAGGCTTTCAAATCTATGATAAGGTTCCTCTGAGAGAAAATTAGATCAACCTAGCAGGTAAACTCTTAACAGCAACACCATGACTACAGGCTACCATACAAATGAACACTGGATTATACGTTTACTAAAATATTACATTGTATTATGTGATCATTAAAAGCCAAAGTAAGACATATTGAATATGTCTGAATTCAATATTCCTAATCCTACTCAGTTTTTCAGTCATTTATATAGAACAAGAAAGGACTTTGATAACTTAAAGATTTGCAGCACAAGGTCAAATCTATCAATCTGGTAATATCAACGTACTGGTATTTCTAGCCTGAGAAATTCTAATAAATTTACAGTCCTCTTGAAGATCAAATACAATAGTTTTTTGTTTTTATATTGGACAATCTATAATGGTAGTCACACTATCAAATTTATTACTATTGAACTTGATATTGGTTTTGAGCAACTTCAGTTAATGATCAAATAGCTTTATCACAGCTATCTTTTCCTTCTTTCTACCTCCACAGTATCCTTCAATTTTCTCTCCTTCGTTTCCATTGCTACTACCTACCAGACATCAGATCGTCATCACTTCTTGCTTAGACATTCCAAGAGAATAAATGACCTCCTTACTTCTAATCTCTTCTTATCCAAAGCCACCCTACCTCTTCTTGCCAGAATCCCTGACACACATCGAGATCATACTATTCTCCAACTTAAAAATCACTGAGAGCCAAAATGCCTACCAAATAAAATCCAATTTCTTAACCCAGTAATTCAAGGCTAGACACAATCCACCTCTAATTTATTTTTCTAACATATCTCAAGAAATCTGTATACTCACAGAGAACTGACTTTTCTGAGATTCATAGCTGTCTATACTTTCTAGACTTTTCTTCCTTCTCTTCCTCCTCCTTAGAATACTTTCTTTTCTCTTGCACCACCCTGCTCCCTATCGCCATGTGTTCAAATTCTATGGATAAGTTGAATAGTTAATGTACTCTCTGTATCTTCCCCAGATACCTTGGTCCAAAAAACAAAGAAACAAAAAGCTCCTTCCTCTGCATTTCCAGAGAACAGACTTCATATCTTGCTTATGGCACTAGTCACTTTCTTCTTGATAACTGTAGTTACATCTCTCTAATTTAATCTTTTAGACTCCAAACTTATCAAAGACAAAAAGGGTTATTTATATGTCTACTCCTCATACTGCCCTGCACAGAATGGAAGCTCAACATGTAACTGTCAAATCAATGGTCTAAAATTCCACTTTATTTTCCTTATTTAAGTATCTCTAACTTCAATACAATTTAACTATAAAGAAGTCACTTTGCTATCACCTGCTATTTCATCAAGAGTGCCTGCTCTCATATCCAGCATGACTGTTCCATTTAGGATGCAACTTCTCAGTTCAAAAAGACTGTGCAAAGAGAGGGTCGCCACGTAAGGCTTACTCCACCGGTCACCACCGTCTTCAACATCCTCTTCGAATTTCAGCCATCTGAAATGTATAATGTATAACAATATTTTACAAATAATGATTCCATTTGTTTAATATGATAAACATAAGCTTTTTCTTTTAAACAGAAACAAAGATCACCACTACCAAAACAAAATTTCGCTACAAACACATTTTTACAAATTAGGCTAATGGTCTATAATGTCGATAGGCACAAGTTACCTTTGTAGTTCCTCTTTCTATTCTAGCTATCACTGTAGTAAGTTTACAGAAACAAACTCTGGAATTTCATAGTTTCAGCTTCCAATCTTATTTTAAACTTTAAATATGCAAGACATTGATTTTTCAAACTTGTTTCCTCTAATTAAAGATATTAAAATCTACAGTAACATATTTCCTTTTCTTATATTATAGTATTAAGAATTATTTAAGGAAACAAATTTGAGAATAAAGATAAAATTTCCAGACAGAAGGAAATTCTCTACTCATTGTTTTAAAGTACTGGATGTCTCAATTTCAATTTTATATTCTCATTACAAAAAGAAACCAAGTAAAGGCACTTAAAAACTGAGAGAGTATCATCACCTGGCAGTTTCTTTCCATTCATACTCTTCTCCATCTCTGTAGCACAGCTCATCCATTTCTGTGAAGAGGTCATGGGGAATGTGTTCTTCATCATCATCTTCGGTACCCAGGATGAACTGGACTCTCTGGGATGGTGTGTCTTGACAAAATCAGAATTTAAAAATATACACTCAAAATTTTCCTCAATTAATACAAAGGTAAATTCAAAATTTTGAAAATGAAATGCTTTTCTTATAAATATATTTCATCAGAACAAATTTCTTTTCATTATTATTAAAATACTATAATTCTGGAAGGAAACAAGGACCAACAATCTAGAACAAAAGAATTTCACAGAAAGATCACCTCCACAGATTAAAAAGAAAAATTATATGTTAAAGTCACACTAATCTTTAACAAACTAATGTAAATCAAACAAATAACAGTAAGCAACATCCAAAACCAAGAAAACACTATGCATAAGACAGGACCTTTTCCTCACCAAAAATAGATGGAAATGTTAGATAATATAGAACATTTCAAATATTTAATTAATATGTAGTTAAGTTCAAGAGTAAAAAAAGAAATCCCCAAGTTCAAAAAAAAGGATGAGAAAACTCAAAACTAACTTTTCCTACTATCATGGAGAAGCAAAAGTCTGTCAGCTGAGGTTAGGGAGGTAGACAGGTCACTGCCGCTCATGACGTCTGAGTTTTAAACTACTTGTGTGGTACAGGATCCCCAAACAGAGAAATTAGCGTACATTCTAGTCCAGGACAATTGAAAGCCCCAGGGGTCCCAGAATAAACACTGAAGCATACAACAAGCATCAATTAAAAACAAAATCAAATTCTTCCAAATATAATAGAGGAGGTCAAACTCAAAATTTACATCTAGGTAAACAAACCTCCAGGAACTTATAGCTGCAAGAGGGATATTAAAACAGGTTAAAAAGTAAATAAGAAGGACTTCCTTGGTGGCGCAATGGTTAAGAATCCACCTGCCAACGCAAGGGACACAGGTTCAAGCCCTGGTCCTGGAAGATCCCACATGCCACGGAGCAACTGTGCCCGTGCGCCACAACTACTGAGCCTGTGCTCTAGAGCCCGCGTGCCACAACTATTGAAGCCCACGCACCTAGAGCCTGTGCTCCACAATAAGAGAAGCCACCGCAATGAGAAGCCTGTGCACCGCAACAGAGTAGCCTCCACTCGCAGCAACTAGAGAAAGCCCGCGTGCAGCAACGAAGGCCCAACACAGCCAAAAATAAATAAATAAATTTATTGGAAAAAAAGATTAGAAATAAAATTGTTAAAGGAAAAGACAGATATAAGGAGGAGGAGGTTACACAGAATGCATCAATGACAAATAAGACAAAAACACGGAAGGTTAAGAGATATAGAAAACAGAATAAAAAAGTCGCACAAGAAAAACTCCAGAAAGAGGAAAATATAAAGAACAGGGGAAGAGGCAGTATGAAAAACATATCTGAAACTTGTCCAGTAGGTACACGACATGGGTCTTCATAATGAAGGAATACTCTAAGACCAATGCAGGACAAACAAAAACACAATGTAACTGAACTTCTTAATATTTGAACCTTTCAACAATTAGGTCTTGCACATCTTTTGTGAAATTCATCCCCAAGTAATACTTCTGGTGCTATTGTGTTGTTTATTTCAGTTTCTGATTGCTCACTGCTACTATATAGAAATACAGTTGATTCTGTACACTGATTTTGTATCCTGTAACCTTGTTAAACTTACTCAGTTCTGTAGTTTTGTAGATTGCTTAGGATTTGCTACACACATATATGATTCTGTAACTGTGAATAAAAACAATTTTACTTCATTTACTTTCTGGATGCATTTCATTTCTTTCTTGCCTTATTACACTGGCTACGTGTGCCAGTACCATGTTGTATAGAAGCAGTGAGAGAAGACATCCTTGCCTTTTCCCAATTCATAGGGAGAAAACATTCAGTCTTTCACCAGCATTTCTAAATGCTCTATATCACACTGAAGAAGTTTTCTAATATTCTTAGTTTGCAAGGAGATAAAATTCTAGAATAGAATTTAGAAAATTTCTAAATAAACAGAATTTGTTAGATGTAGATAAATAGGATTTATCTAAACACATTTTAACTCCTAGCAAACAAGGGGGGTGGAATTTTGTCAAAGGCTTTTTCTGTCTTATTGATATATGGGTTTTTCTCCTTTATACTACTAATATGTTTATTTACACTGATAGATGTTTAAATTTTAAACCAACCCTGCATTTCCACTTGTTTATCGTATTAATTTCCTATTGCTGCTATTACAAATTTCCACAAACTTGCTGGCTTAAATAACACAAATTTATTCTCTTACAGTTCTGGAGACCATAAGTCCAAAATGAATTTTACACAGGGCTAAAAAATCATGGGCTGGTTCTTTCTGGAGGCTCTAGGGGAAAATCCATTTCCTTACCTTTTCTAGCTTCTGGAGGCTGCCTACATTCCTTAGGTCTGGATGCCTCCTCATTCCATCACTATAACTACTGTCTCCTCTCTGACCTTCTGACTCCTTGTGATGAAATCTGGCCCATCTGCATTAATCCAGCATAATCCCCACTTCTCAAAATCCTTTAACTTAGTCACATCTACAGATGCACTTTTGCCAAATAAGGTTAACATTCACAGGTTCCAGACAGTAGGAATATGGACACTGTGGGGGCCACTATTCAGATTACCACCATCGTGATGTATTATCCCTCTTAAGTATTGCTGGATAAGATATGCTTTTATTTTGTTAAGGATTTCTGAATCTATATTCATGAGAAATAATTAGTGTGTAGTTTTATTCTATTGTAACATCTTCATCAGGTTTTGGTATCAGGGAAATGCTAGATTCACAATATGAATGGGAAAGTGTTCCCTCATCTTCAATTTTCTAGCAGAGTCTGTGTTATTTCTTTCTTATATGTTTGATGCCATTTGGGAGTAAATTTCCATTGTGGGAATGCTTTAGACTACAAATTCAATTTCTTTTTATACATGTAGGATAATCCAAGTTACCCATTTCTGCTTAACAGTATGTATTCCTAAGAAACTTCCCCACTTAATCTGAAGTATCAATTTTGTTGGCATAAAATCATTCATAATATTCCCTCCTTATTCTTTAATATGTAGAATCTGTACTGAAAATTTCTGGTGCTGGTCATTTGTATCTTTTTTTCCCTCACCTGATCAGTCTGGCTATTTAGATTTCTCAATTTTATTGATCTTTTCAAAGAACCAGATTGCAGTCTGACTGATTTTTGCTACTATTGGTCTGATTTTTATTTTATTCATTTCTGCTTTCATTTTTATTGTTTCCTTTCTTTTGTTTATTTAGGCTTAATTTGCTCTATTTTTTCCTTCAATTTCTTAAGTTACCAGCTTAAATCATTGATTAGGTCTTTCTTGTTCTGCGTTTTTTAAATTAACTTCTTTATTTAAATTTGTTTGCACTGGGTCTTAGTTGCAACAGGTAGGCTCCTCGGTTGTGGCATGCGAACTCCCGAATTCCCACCTGCGGCATGCCTGTGAAATCCAGTTCCTGGACCAGGGATCAAACCTGGGCCCCCTTCACTGGGAGCACAGAGTATCTACCACTGTGCCGCCAGGGAAGTCCCTTCTTTTCTAGTATAAAAACTAAATGCTATACGTTTTTCTCTAAGCACTGCTTTAGGAATATCTAACAAATTCTAATATGTAGGCAGTCCTCACTTTGCACAGTACCATGCTAAATGAAACCTGTGCGTGTCAGAACTGTGTCCTCACTTTGCAAGATTTTCTCTCAATTTTCTGCCTATACCGTGTTTTCGTTTTCTTGAGTTCAACATATTTTCTAATTTCTGATGTGACTGCATCTTTAACCCATGGGTTACTGAGAAACTTTGTGCTTAATTTCCAAATATCTGGGCATTTTTCATAATATCTTTTTAGTTTAATTCTATTTGTGGTCAGAGAATACCCTTCCAGTCTTTTTAAATGTATTAAGACTTGCTTTATGGTCTAGAATATGATCTTGGTTAAATCTTCAATATGCAATTGTAAAGAATGTGTATTCTGCTGTGGTTGGGTGAAATGTTCTATGCATGTGACTATCAATCTGACTTACAGTGTTATTTAGGTCTTCTATATCTTTACCGATTTTTTGATAACTTGCTATTACTGAGAAAGGAGAGTTGCAATCTCCAGCTATACTTGTGGATTTCTCTCTTCCTCTTTTCAATTTTTTCAGTTTTTGTTTCATGGATTTTGAAGCTGTTGTTATATACATTTAGGACTGTTATGTCTTGGTTTCAGCAGTTTGATTTTTATGTAACTTTGTGCAGTTTATCTTCATGTTTCTTCTCCTTGCGTTTTGCTGAACTCCTTGGACCTGTGAGTTCAGACTTTTTATTAATTTTGGAAATTTTTCTGGCACTCCAATTATACATATGATAGACTACCTGATACTGTCCAACAAATTACTGATGCTGTTTATTGGTCTTCAGCCTTTTTTTTGTTTCATTTTTATTAGTTTCTATCACAATATCTTCAAAAGTCACTTATCTTTTTTATTCTGTAATTTCAAAGCATCTGTTAATCTTATCTAGTGTAATACTCATTTCAGATACTGCATTTTTCATCTGTATAAGTTCCATGTGGGACTTTCATATATTTTCAGCCTCTCTCTTCTTGAACATATAAAGCATATTTATTATATTGCTTTAACATGCTTGTTTCCGAACTCCATTAACTTTGTGATTTCTGGATCTGTTGTATTTTTTTTAACATCTTTATTAGAGTATAATTGCTTTAAAATGGTGTGTTAGTTTCCGCTTTATAACAAAGTGAATCAGTTATACATATACATATGTCCCCATATCTCTTCCCTCTTGTGTCTCCCTCCCTCCCACCGTCCCTATCCCACCTATCTAGGTGGTCACAAAGCACTGAGCTGATCTCCCTCTGCTATGCGGCTGCTTCCCACTAGCTATCTATTTTATGTTAGGTAGTGTATATATGTCCATGCCACTCTCTCACTTTGTCCCAGCTTCCCCTTCCCCTCCCCATATCCTCAAGTCCACTCTCTAGTAGGTCTGTGTCTTTATTCCCGTCTTGCCTGAAGGTTATTAATAATCATTTTTTTAAAGATTCCATATATATGTGTTAGCATATGGTATTTTTTTTCCTCTTTCTGACTTACTTCACTCTGTATGACAGACTCCAGGTCCATCAACCTCACTACAAATAACTCAATTTAGTTTCTTTTTATGGCTGAGTAATATTTCATTGTATATATGTGCCACACATCTTCTTTATCCATTCATTTGATGATGGACACTTAGGTTGCTTCCATGTCCTAGCTACTGTAAATAGAGCTGCAATGAACATTTTGGTACATGACTCTTTTTGAATTATGATTTTCATAGGATATATGTCCAGTAGTGAGATTGCTAGGTTGTATGGTAGTTCTACTTTTAGTTTTGTTTTTTTTTATTCAAACAAAAAGTCACAAAACTTATAATCATCCTCCTCACTTCACTCAGTCCCATATAATTAATTTTTTTCCACCTTGATCTTTTGTTAGAACTTTTATGAATTCATCAGTTTTCCATTAGAGTTCTGAAAATGCTTATTCATTCAGTTCAGCAGTATAGTCAGTTACCAGAAGCCTGTACTTTTCAGTCTTTTCCATGAATTCCTTGAAGATGAAACCCTTTTATAGGAACATTTTTGCAAAAGCATCAGAGTACACCCAGAACTCTGTAAATGACAAAAGACTTAAAAATGACCATGGTTAAAGATTTGATGAAAGTTCATAATAAGGCAATTGACAAGAAAATTTAGTTAATTCTGAAATATACATTTTAAAGTAATAACTAGAATTATGGCTTTTAACATTATACCAGAACATATAAGATTTTTAGAAATTTCATGTTATGTCTGAAACATTTATATTAACATATTTCCATAAAACTAACCCAAAGAAAGTTTAGTATTAGTTGTTTTTTGTTTGCTTGCTTTTTTATATGGCAGGTTCTTATTAGTCATTAATTTTATACACATCAGTGTATACATGTCAATCCCAATCGCCCAATTCAGCATACCACCATCCCCACTCCACCGTGGTATTCCCCGCTTGGTGTCCGTATGTTTGTTCTCTACATCAGTGTCTCAACTTCTGCCCTACAAACTGGTTCATCTGTACCATTTTTCTAGGTTCCACATACGTGCGTTAATATACGACATTTGTTTTTCTCTTTCTGACTTACTTCACTCTGTATGACAGCCTCTAGATTAATCCACGTCTAAACAAATGACAATTTCGTTCCTTTTTATGGCTGAGTAATATTCCATTGTATATATGTACCACAATTTATCCATTCGTCTGTCGATGGGCATTTAGGTTGCTTCCATGATCTGGGTATTGTAAATAGTGCTGCAATGAACATTGGGGTGCATGTGTCTTTTTGAATTATGGTTTTCTCTGGGTATATGCCCAGTAGTGAGATTGCTGCATCATATGGTAATTCTATTTTTAGTTTTTTAAGGAACCTCCATAGTGGCTGTATCAATTTACACTCCCACCAGTGCAAGAGGATTCCCTTTTCTCCATACCCTCTCCAGCATTTGTTGTTTGTAGATTTTCTGATGATGCCCATTCTAACTGGTGTGAGGTAATACCTCATTGTAGTTTTGATTTGCATTTCTCTAATAATTAGTGATGTAGAGCAGCTTTCCATGTGCTTCTTGGCCATCTGTATGTCTTCCTTGGAGAAATATCTTTTTAGGTCTTCTGCCCACTTTTTGATTGCGTTGTTTCTTTAATAGAGCTGCATGAGCTGTTTATATATTTTGGAGATGAATCCTTTGTCCGTTGATTCGTTTGCAAATATTTTCTCCCGTTCTGAGGGTTGTTTCTTCATCTTGTTTATGGTTTCCTTTGCTGTGCAAAAGCTGTGAAGTTTCATGAGGTCCCATTTGTTTATTTTTGTTTTAATTTCCATTACTGTAGGAGGTGGATCAAAAAAGATCTTACTGTGATTTATGTCAAAGAGTGTTCTTCCTATGTTCTGCTCTAAGAGTTTTATAGTGTCCGGTCTTACATTTAGGTCTCAAATCCATTTTGAGTTTATTTTTATTGTTAGGGAGGGTTCTAATTTCATTCTTTTATATGTAGCTGTCCAGTTTTCCCAGCACCACTTATTGAAGAAACTGTCTTTTCTCCATTGTATATCTCTCCCTCCTTTGTCATAGATTACTTGACCATAGGTGCGTGGGTTTATCTCTGGGCTCTCCATCTTGTTCCATTGATCTACGTTTCGTTTTTGTGCCAGTACCATATTGTCTTGATGACTGTAGCTTTGTAGTATAGTCTGAGGTCAGGGAGTCTGATTCCTCCAGCTCTGTTTTTTTCCTTCAAGGTTGCTTTGGCTATTAAGGGACTTTTGTGTCTCCATACAAATTTTAAGAATTTTAGTTCTACTTCTATAAAAAATGCCATTGGTAATTTGATAGGGATTGCATTGAATCTGTAGATTGCTTTGGGTAGTATAGTCATTTTCACAATATTGATTATTCCAATCCAGGAACATGGTAATGTCTCTCCAACTGTTTGTATCGTCTTTAATTTCTTTCATCAGTGTCATAGTTTTCTGCATACAGGTCTTTTGTCTCCCTAGCTGGTTTAATGCTTGGTGCTTTATTCTTTTTGTTGCAATGGTAAATGGAAGTGTTTCCATAATTTCTCTTTCAGATTTTTCATCATTAGTGTATAGGAATGCAAGAGATTCTGTGCATTAATTTTGGACCCTGAAACTTTACCAAATTCATTGATTACAGTAGTTTTCTGGAGGCGTTTTTAGGATTCTCTATGTATAGTATCATGTCATCTGAAAACAGTGACAGTTTTACTTCTTCCTTTCCATTTTGTATTTCTTTTTCTTCTCTGATTGCCGTGGGTAGGACTTCCAAAACTATGTTGAATAATAGTGGTGAGAGTGGACATCCTTGTCTCGTTCCTGATCTTAGAGGAAATGCTTTCAGTTTTTCACCATTGAGAAGGATGTTGGCTGTGGCTTTGTCGTATATGGCCTTTGTATGTTGAGGCAGGTTCCCTCTATGCCCACCTTCTGGAGAGTTTTTATCATAAATGTGTGCTGAATTTTGTCAAAAGCTTTTTCCGCATCTGCTGAAATGATCATATGGTTTTTATTCTTCAATTTGTTAATATGGTGTATCACACTGACTGATTTGCGTATATTGAAGAATCCTTGCATCACTGGGATAAATCCCACTTGATCATGTTGTATGATCCATTTAATGTGTTGTTGAATTCTGTTTGCTAGTATTTTGTTGAGGATTTTGCATCTATACTCATCAGTAATATTGGTCTGTAATTTTCTTTTTTAGGGGTACCTTTGTCTGGTTTTGGTATCAGGGTGATGGTGGTCTCATAGAATGAGTTTGGGAGCGTTCCTTCCTCTGCAATTTTGTGGAAGAGTTTGACAAGGACGGGTGTTAGCTCTTCTCTCAATGTTTGATAGAATTCACCTGTGAAGCCATCTGGTCCAGGACTTTCTTGGAAGATTTTTAATCACAGTTTCAATTTCATTACTTGTGATTGGTCTGTTCATATTTTCTGTTTCTTCCTGGCTCAGTCTTGGAAGGTTATACCTTTCTGAGAATTTGTCAATTTCTTCCAGGTTGTCCATTTTTTTGGCACAGAGTTGCTAGTAGTAGTCTCTTAGGATGCTCTGTATTTCTGTGGTGTCTGTTGTAACTTCTCCTTTACATTTCTAATTTTATTGATGAGTCCTCTCTCTCTTTTTTTTTGAGTCTGGCTAAAGGTTTATCAATTTTATCTTCTCAAAGAACCAGGCTTTAGTTTTATTGATCTTTGTTATTGCTTTCTTTGTTTCTAGTTCATTTATTTCTGCTCTGCTCTTTGTGATTTCTTTCCTTCTACTAACTTTGGGTTTTGTTTGTCCTTCTTTCTCTAGTTCCTTTAGGTGTAAGGTTAGATTGTTTACTTGAGATTTTTCTTGTTTCTTGAGGTAACATTGTATTCCTATAAACTTCTCTCTTAGAACTGCTTTCGCTGCATCCCATAGGTTTTGGATCGTCGTGTTTCCATTGTCATTTGTCTCTAGGTATTTTTTGATTTCCTCTTTATTTCTTCAGTGCTCTCTTGGTTGTTTAGAAACGTATTGTTTAGCCTCCATGTGTTTGTGTTTTTTACGTTTTTTTCCCTGTAATTCGTTTCTAATGTCATAGCGTTGTGGTCGGAAAAGATGCTTGATATGATTTCAATTTTCTTAAATTTACTGAGGACTGATTTGTGAACCAAGATGTGATCTATCCTGGAGAACGTTCTGTGTGCACTTGAGAAGAAAGTGTAATCTGCTGCTTTGGGATGGAATGTCCTATAAATATCAATTAAATCTATCTGGTCTATTGTGTCATTTAAAGCTTCTGCTTCCTTATCTATTTTCATTTTGGATGATCTGTCCATTGGTGTTAAGTAAGGTGTTAAAGTCCCCCACTATTATTGTGTTACTGTCAAGTTCCTCTTTTATAGCTGTTAGCAGTTGCCTTATGTATTGAGGTGCTCCTATGTTGGGTGCATATATATTTATAATCGTTATATCTTCTTCTTGGATTGATCCCTTGATCATTATGTAGTGTCCTTCCTTGTCTCTTGTAACATTCTTTATTTTAAAGCCTATTTTATCTGATATGAGTATTGCTACTCCAGCTTTCTTCTGATTTCCATTTGCATGGAATATCTTTTTTCATCCCCTCACTTTCATTCTGAATGTGTCCCTAGGTCTGAAGTGGGTCACTTGTAGACAGCATATATGTGGGTCTTTTCCTTTGTATCCATTCAGCAAGCCTGTGTCTTTTGGTTGGAGCATTTAATCCATTCACGTTTAAGGTAATTATCGATATGTATGTTCCTGTGACCATTTTCTTAATTGTTTTGGGTTTGTTTTTGTAGGTCCTTTTCCTCTCTTGTGTTTCCACTTAGAGAAGTTCCTTTAGCATTTGTTGTAGAGCTGGTTTGGTGGTGCTGAATTCTCTTAACGGTTTGCTTGTCTGTAAAGCTTTTGATTTCTCTATCGAAACTGAATGAGATCCTTGCCGGGTAGAGTAATCTTGGTTGTAGGTTCTTCTGTTTCATCACTTTAAGTATATAATGCCACTCCCTTCTGGCTTGTAGAGTTTCTGCTGAGAAATAATCTGTTAACCTTATGGGAGTTCCCTTGTATGTTATTTTTCGTTTTTCCCTTGCTGCTTTCAATAACTTTTCTTTGTCTTTAATTTTTGCCAATATGATTATTATGTGTCTCGGCATGTTTCTCCTTGGGTTTATCCTGTATGGGACTCGCTGCGCTTCCTGGACTTGGGTGGCTCTTTCCTTTCCCATGTTAGGGAAGTTTTCAACTATAATCTCTTCAAATATTTTCTCTGGTCCTTTCTCTCTCTCTTCTCCTTCTGGGACCCCTATAATGCAAATGTTGTTTTATTTAATGTTGCCCCAGAGGTCTCTTAGGCTGTCTTCACTTCTTTTCATTCTTTTTTCTTTACTCTCTTCCACAGCAGTGAATTCCAGCATTTTGTCTTCCAGGTCACTTATCCGTTCTTCTACCTCAGTTATTCTGCTATTGATTCCTTCTAGTGTAGTCTTCACTTCAGTTATTTTATTGTTCATCTCTGTTTTTTCTTTAATTCTTCTAGGTCTTTGTTAAACATTTCTTGCATCTTTTCAATTTTTGCCTCCATTCTTTTCTGAGGTCCTGGATCATCTTCACTATCATTATTCTGAATTCTTTCTCTGGAAGGTTGGCTATCTCCATTTCATTTAGTTGTTTTTCTGGGGTTTTATCTTGTTCCTTCATCTGGTACATAGCCCTCTGCCTTTTTGTCTTGTCTATCTTTCTGTGAATGTGGTTTTTGTTCTACAGGCTGCAGGATTGTAGTTCTTGCTTCTGCTGTCTGCCCTCTGGTGGATGAGGCTAAACGATTGATGGGAGGGACTGGTGGTGGGTAGAGCTGACTGTTGCTCTGGTGGGCGGAGCTCAGTAAAACTTTAATCCACTTGACTGTTGATGGGTGGGGCTGGGTTCACCACCTGTTCATTGTTTGGCCTGAGGCAACCCAACACTGGAGCCTACTTGGGCTCTTTGGTGGGGCTAATGACAGACTCTGGGAGGGCTCATGCCAAGGAGTACTTCCCAGAACTTCTACTGTCAGTGTCCTTGTCCCCACGGTGAGCCACAGCCCCCCTTCCCTGCCTCTGCAGGAGATCCTCAATCGCCAGCAAGTAGGTCTGGTTCACTCTCCCCTGGGGTCACTGCTCCTTCCCCTGGGTCCCGATGCACACAGTACTTTGTGTGTGCCCTCCAAGAGTGCAGTCTCTGTTTCCCCCAGTCCTGTCAAAGTCCTGCAGTCAATTTCCACTAAGCTTCAAATTCTGATTCTCTAGGAATTCCTCCTCCTGTTGCCAGACCCATAGGTTGGGAAGCCTGACATGAGGCTCAGAACCTTCACTCCAGTGCGTGGACTTCTGTGGTATAAGTGTTCTCCACTCTGAGTCACCCACCCACCAGTTATGGGACTTGATTTTACTGTGATTGCACCCATCCTACCGTCTCATTGTGGCTTCTCCTTTGTCTTTGGATATGGGTGTCTTTTTTGGTGAGTTCCAGTGTCTTCCTGTCAATGATTGTCCAGCAACCAGTTGTGATTCTGGTGTTCTCCCAAGAAGGAGTGAGAGCACGTCCTTCTACTCTGCCACCTTGGTTCCTCCCCTACTTTTAGATTTTAAGGAACCTCCATAATGTTTTCCATACTAGCTGTATCAATTTACATTCCCACCAACAGCGCAAGAGGGTTCCCTTTTCTCCACACTCTCTCCAGCACTCTGTAGATTTCTTGATGATGGCCATTCTGACCAGTGTGAGATATCCCACTGTAGTTTTGATTTGCATTTTCTAATTATTAATGATGTTGAGCATTCTTTCATATGTTGGTTGGCAATCTGTATATCTTCTTTGGAGAAATGTCTATTTAGGTCTTCTGCCCATTTTTGGATTGGGTTGTTTGCTTTTTTGATATTGAGTTGCATAAGCTGCTGGTAAATTTTGAAGATTAATCCTTTGCAAGTTGCTTCATTCGCAAATATTTTCTCCCATTCAGAGGGTTGTCTTTTAGTCTTGTTTATGGTTTCCTTTGCTGTGCAAAAGCTTTCAAATTTCATTAGGTCCCATTTGTTTATTTTTCTTTTTATTTCCATTTCTCTAGGAGGTGGGTCAAAACGGATCTTGCTGTGATTTATGTCATAGAGTGTTCTGCCTATGTTTTCCTCTAAGAGTTTTTTGGTGTCTGGCATTACATTTAGGTCTTTACACCATTTTGAGTTTACCTTTGTGTATGGTGTTAGGGAGTGTTCTAATTTCATTCTTTTACATGTAGCTGTCCAGTTTTCCCAGCACCACTTATTGAAGAGGCTGTCTTTCTCCATTGTATATTCTGGCCTCCTTTATCAAAGATAAGGTGAGCATATGTGCGCTGGTTTATCTCTGGACTTTCTATCTTGTAACATGGATCTATATTTCTGTTTTTGTGCCAGTACCATACTGTCTTGATTACTGTAGCTTTGTAGTATAGTCTGAAGTCAGGGAGCCTGATTCCTCCAACTCCGTTTTTCGTTCTCAATTTTGCGTTTCCATACAAATTGTGAAATTTTTTGTTCTAGTTCTGTGAAAAATACCAGTGGTAGTTTGATAGGGATTGCACTGAATCTGTAGATTGCTTTGGGTAGTATACTCATTTTGACAATGTTGATTCTTCCAATCCAAGAACATGGTATATCTATCTATTTGTATCATATTTAATTTCTTTCATCGGTGTCTTAAATTTTCTGCATACAGGTCTTTTGTCTCCTTAGGTAGGTTTATTCCTAGATATTTTATTCTTTTTGTTGCAATGGTAAATGGGAGTGTTTTCTTAATTTCAATTTCAGATTTTTCATCATTAGTGTATAGGAATGCAAGAGTTTTGTGTGCATTAATTTTGCATCCTTCTAATTTACAAAATTCATTGATTAGATCTACTAGTTTTCTGGTAGCATCTTTAGGATTCTCTAGGTATATGTCATCTGCAAACAGTGACAACTGTACTTCTTCTTTTATGATTTGTATTCCTTTTATATCTTTTTCTTCTCTGGTTGCTGTGGCTAAAACTTCTAAGACTATGTTCAATAATAGTGGTGAGAGTGGGCAACCTTGTCTTGTTCCTGTTCTTAGTGGACATGGCTTCAGTTTTTCACCATTGAGGACGATGTTGACTATGGGTTTGTCATATATGGCCTTTATTATGTTGAGGAAAGTTCCCTCTATGCCTACTTTCTGCAGGGTTTTTATCATAAATGGGTGCTGAATTTTGTCGAAAGCTTTCTCTGCATCTATTGAGATGATCATATGGTTTTTCTCCTTCAATTTCTTAATATGGTGTATCACATTGACTGATTTGTGTATATTGAAGAATTCTTGCATTCCTGAGATAAACCTCACTTGATCATGCTGTATGATCCTTTGAATGTGCTGCTGGATTATGTTTGCTAGTATTCTGTTGAGGAGTTTTGCATCTATGTTCATCAGTGACATTGGCCTGTAGTTTTCTTTGGGACATCGTTGTTTGGTTTTGGTATCAGGGTGATGGTGGCCTCGTATGAGTTTGGGAATGTTCTTCCCTCTGCTATATTTTGGAAGAGTTTGAGAAGGATAGGTTTTAGTTCTTCTCTAAATGTTTGATAGAATTCGCCTGTGAAGCCATCTGGTCCTGGGCTTTTGTTTGTTGCAAGATTTTTAATCACAGTTTCAATTTCAGTGCTTGTGATTGGTCTGTTCATATTTTCTATTTCTTCCTGGTTCAGTCTCAGAAGGCTGTGCATTTCTAAGAATTTGTCCAGGGCTCCCCTGGTGGCGCAGTGGTTGAGAATATGCCTGCTAATGCAGGGGACACGTGTTCGAGCCCTGGTCTGGGAGATCCCACATGCCGCAGAGCAACTAGGCCCGTGAGCCACAACTACTGAGCCTCCGCGTCTAGAGCCTGTGCTCCGCAACAAGAGAGGCCGTGATAGTGAGAGGCCCGTGCATCGCGATGAAGGGTGGCCCCCACTTGCCACAACTAGAGAAAGCCCTTGCACAGAAATGAAGACCCAACACAGCCAAAAATAAAAAAAAATTTTTAATTAGAAAAAAAAGAATTTGTCCATTTCTTCCAGGTTGTCCATTTTATTGGCATATAGTTGCTTTTAGTAATCTCTAATGATCCTTTGTATTTCTGCAGTGTCAGTTGTTACTTCTCATTTCTAATTCTATTGATTTGAGTCTTCTCCCCTTTTTTTTTGATGCATCTGGCTAATAGTTTATCAATTTTGTTTATCTTCTCAAAGAACCAGCTTTCATTTTTATTGATCTTTGCTATTGTTTCCTTCATTTCTTTTTCATTTATTTCTGATGTGATCTTTATGATGTCTTTCCTTCTGCTAACTTTGGTGTTTTTTTGTTCTTCTTTCTCTAATTGCTTTAGGTGTAAGGTTAGGTTGATTATTTGAGATATTTCTTGTTCTTAAGGTAGGATTGTATTGCTATAAACTTCCGTCTTACAACTGCTTTTGCTGCATCCCATAGGTTTTGGGTCTTGGGTCATGGTGTTTTCATTGTCATTTGTTTCTAGGTATTTTTTTTGATTTACTCTTTGATTTCTTGAGTGATCTCTTGGTTATTAGTGTATTGTTTAGCCTCCATGTGTTTGTATTTTTTACAGATTCTGTCTTGTAATTGATATCTAGTCTCACAGCACTGTGGTTGGAAAAGATACTTGATATGATTTCAATTTTCTTAAATTTACCCAGTCTTCATTTATGACCCAAGAAGATATGATCTATCCTGGAGAATGTTCCATGAGCACTTGAGAAGAATGTGTATTCTGTTGTTTCTGGATGGAATGTCCTATAATTATCAATTAAGCCCATCTTCTTTAATGCATCATTTAAAGCTTGTGTTTCCTTATTTATTCTCATTTTGGATGATCTGTCCATTGGTGAAAATGGGGTGCTAAGTCCCCTACTATGATTGTGTTACTGTCAATTTCCCTTTTATGTCTGTTAGTATTTGCCTTATGTATTGAGATGCTATGTTGGGTGTACAAATTTTTACAATTGTTATATCTTCTTGGATTGATCCCCTGATCATTATGTAGTGTCCTTCTTTGTCTGTTGTAATAGTGTTTGTGTTAAAGTCTATTTTGTCTGATATGAGAATTGCTACTCCAGCTTTCTTTTGATTTCCATTTGCATGGAATATCTTTTTCCATCCCCTCACTTTCAGTCTGTATGTGTCCCTAGGTCTGAAGTGGGTCGCTTGTAGACAGCATATATACAGGTCTTGTTTTTGTATCCATTCAGCCAGTCTATATCTTTTGGTTGGAGCATTTAATCCATTTACCTTTAAGGTAATTATTGATATGTATATTCGTATTACTATTTTTTTAATTGTTTTGGGTTTGTTACTGTAGGTCTTTTCCTTCTCTTGTTTTCCTACCTAGAGAAGTTCCTTTAGTATTTGTTGTAAAGCTGGTTTGGTGGTGCTGAACTCTCTCAGCTTTTGCTTGTCTGTAAAGGTTTTAATTTCTCCATCAAATCTGAATGAGATCCTTGCTGGGTAGCGTAATCCTGGTTGTAGGTTTTTCTCCTTCATCACTTTAAATATGTCCTGCCACTCCCTTCAGGCTTGCAGAGTTTCTGCTGAAAGATTAGCTGTTAACCTTATGGGGATTCCCTTGTGTGTTATTTGTTGTTTTTCCCTTGCTGCTTTTAATATGTTTTCTTTGTCTTTCATTTTTGATAGTTTGATTAGTATGTGTCTTGGTGTGTTTCTCCTTGGATTTATGCTGTATGGGACTCTCTGTGCTTCCTGGACTTGATTAACTATTTCATTTCCCATTTTAGGGAAGCTTTCAACTATAATCTCTTCAAATATTTTCTCAGTCCCTTTCTTTTTCTCTTCTCCTTTTGGGACCCCTATAATTCGAATGTTTGCACGCTTAATGTTGTCTCAGAGGTCTCTGAGATGGTCCTCAATTCTTTTCATTCTTTTTTCTTTATTCTGCTCTGCAGTAGTTATTTCCACTATTTTATCTTCCAGGTCACTTGTCTGTTCTTCTGCCTCAGTTATTCTGCTATTGATCGCTTCTAGAGAATTTTTAATTTCATTTATTGTGTTGTTCATCACTGTTTGTTTGCTCTTTAGTTCTTCTAGGACCTTGTTAAACTTTTCTTGTATTTTCTCCATTCTATTTCCAAGATTTTGGATCATCTTTACTGTCATTTTTCTGAATTCTTTTTCAGGTAGACTGCCTATTTCCTCTTCATTTGTTAGGTCTGGTGGGTTTTTATCTTGCTCCTTCATCTGCTGTGTGTTTCTCTGTCTTCTCATTTTGCTTAACTTACTGTGTTTGGGGTCTCCTTTTCGCAGGCTGCACGTTCGTAGTTCCCATTATTTTTGGTGTCTGTTCCCAGTGGCTAAGGTTGGTTCAGTGGGTTGTGTAGGCTTCCTGGTGGAGGGGACTAGTGCCTGTATTCTGGTGGATGAGGCTGGATCTTGTCTTTCTGGTGGGCAGGTCCATGTCTGGTGGTGCGTTTTCGGGTGTTTGTGGCCTTATTATGATTTTAGGAAGCCTCTCTGTTAATGGATGGGGTTGTGTTCCTGTTTTGCTAGTTGTTTGGCATAGGGTGTCCAGTCCTGTTGCTTTCTGGTCGTTGAGTGGAGCTGGGTCTTGGCGTTGAGATGGAGATCTCTGGGAGACTTTCGCCCTTTGATATTACGTGGAGCTGAGAGGTCTCTTGTTGACCAGTGTCCTGAACTTGGCTCTCCCACCTCAGAGGCACAGCCCTGACACCTGGCTGGACCACCAAGAGCCTGTCACCCATATGGCTCAGAATAAAAGGGAGGAAAAAAAAGAAAGAAAGACGAAGATAAAAGAAAATAAAGTTATTAAAATAAAAAAGATTTTAAAAAAATTTTTTAAGAAAAAAAGAAAGAAGAGAGCAACCAAACCAAAAAACAAATCCACTAATGATAACAAGTGCTGAAAACTATACCAAAAACCTAAACAAACAAACAAATAAAATGGACTGACAGATCCCTAGGACAAATGGTAAAAGCAAAGCTATACAGACAAAATCACACACAGAAGCATACACATACACACTCACAAAAAGAGAAAAAGGGAAAAAATATATATATATAGTTGCTCCCAAAGTCCACCTCCTCAATTTGGGATGATTCGTTGTCTATTCAGGTATTCCACAGATGCAGGGTACATCAAGTTTATTGTGGAGATTTAATCCGCTGCTCCTGAGGCTGCTGGGAGAAATTTCCCTTTCTCTTCTTTGTTCACACAGCTCCCGGGGTTCAGCTTTGGATTTGGACCTGCCTCTGTGTGTAGGTCGCCTGAGGGCGTCTGTTGTTTGCTCAGACAGGACGGGGTTAAAGGAGCAGCTGATTTGGGGGCTCTGGTTGACTTAGGTCTGGGGGAGGGAGGGGTACCGAGTGTGGGGCCAGCCTGCGGAGGCAGACACCAGCATGACATTGCGGCAGCCTGAGGCACGCCGTGTTTTCTCCCGGGGAAGTTGTCCCTCGATCATGGACCCTGGCAGTGGCAGGCTGCACAGGCTCCCAGGAGGGAAGATGTGGATAGTGACCTGTGCTTGCACACAGGTTTCTTGGTGGCTGCAGCAGCAGCCTTAGCATCTCATGCCTGTCTCTGGGGTCTGCGCTGATAGCCACGGCTTGCGCCCGTCTCTGGAGCTCCTTGAAGCAGCACTCTTAATTCCCTCTCCTCGCGCACGAGGAAACAAAGAGGCAAGAAAAAGTCTCTTGCCTCTTCAGCAGCTCCAGACTTTTTCCCGGACTCCCTCCTGGCTAGCTGTGGCACATTAGCCCCCTTCAGGCTGTGTTCACGTAGGCAACCCCAGTCCTCTCCCTGGGATCTGACCTCCGTAGCCCGAGCCTCAGCTCCCAGCCCCCGCCCGTCCCAGTGGGTGAGCAGACAAGCCTCTCAGGCACCGATCCTCCATGCGGGAATCTCTCCGCTTTGCCCTCTGCACCCCTGTTGCTGTGCTCTCCTCCGTGGCTCCAAAGCTCCTGCCCCCCACCGCCACCCCCATCTCTGCCAGTGAAGGGGCTTCCTAGTGTGTGGAAACTTCTTCCTTCACAGCTCCCTCCCTGAGGTGCAGGTCCCGTCCTTATTCTTTTGTCTCTGTTTTTTTCTTTTGCCCTACCCAGGTACGTGGGGAGTTTCTTGCCTTTTGGGAGGTCTGAAGTCTTCTGCCAGCGTTCAGTAGGTGTTCTGTAGGAGTTGTTCCACATGTAGATGTATTTCTGATGTATTTGTGGGTAGGAAGGTGATCTCCACGTCTTACTCTTCCGCCATCTTGAAGCTCCTCCCTCTGGATCTGTTTCTATTGATTTATTTTTCTCTTGGTTATGCCTATTTTCCTACTTCATTATATTCCAAATAATTTGTGGATGTCAGATATTGTGCATTTCTCATGGTTAGGTGCTAGGTTTTACTGTATTTCTTTTAGTAGTACCAGACTTTCTTCCAGCATGCAGATACTTGAAGTCAGTTTAATTCTTTCAAGACCTGCTTTCAATTTTTTTTTTTCCTAGCAGATCCACTGCAGCCTTTAGTGTAAAACTAATTTAGACCTACTATTAAGGCAATACCCTTCTGAGACCTCTATCTAATGCCCTATATGTCACAAGGTCTTTCCACTCTGACTGGTGGGAACACATCCTATTCTCAGTCTTTGCGTGAAATCCAGGAATTGTTTACCATACTGCTTTCTGGTGGCTATTTATCAAGCTTCAGGTAGTTTCCTGTCACACATACCCAGACTAGTACCCAGCCAAAGATTTAAAAGGATCCTTCTTCAGACCTTTAGAACACTCTCTGTGTGTAGCTCTCTACTCTCTGGCACTCTACATCTTAAATCCTAACCTACTAGGCCTCCCCAAATTCTAAACTGTCTCCTCAACTCTGAGAGCCTGCTACACTCTGTCTGGGTTCCTCATGCTGTGGCCTGGAAACTGTCTCACAGGGAAGAACTCAGGACCACAGGGGTCATCTCACTTGCTTCCCCTCTCTCAGAGCTCAGCATCCTATGCTGTCTGTTGTCCATTGTCTGAAAATTACTGTTTCATATATCTTGTGCAGTTTTCTAAGTGTTTAAAATTGGAGGGCAGATTCAATTCCTGTTATTCCATCATGTCCAGAAGCAAAACACCTGTGTAATCTCTTTTTGGAGAGTGGGGGGAAGAAAGAAGGGACTTCATAGCAATTTCTAGGATACAGATTGGAGTTAAAACCAAAATAAACCCAATTCTGTGGCATAAAACTTTTCTAGGCATAATTACTCTATGAAAAAGTTACAAATATTTTCTCCACCAAATTTATTTTCAAACCACTATATTTAGACTTCATATTTCAGACCTCAGCTTGAACATTAAACCACCTAGCCAGGTGAACATATAAACATACTTACAGTCTAGTAAGCCGCATTCCTATAAAAAATATGGTGTGCCTTTTTATTCAGAATGAAATAGAGAAGCATACTGATCCACTCACAAAATAACAGCAAAATACTTCTCAACTACCAATGTCATCAAAGTCCACTAATGATGCTTTCTAAAATTACTGATTTTTCCTTCACCAGCGACATATTTTTGTTAGCTATATGACCACTTAATAGTTTATTAGGCCATCAGTATCTCTTAGTACTGGCTAAGAGATTCCCATCATTTAGCCTAAGTTTAAATTTCTCCATCTATATAATGAAAACAATAATACCTATCTTTAATTTTTTAAAACTGCTGAGAAGGTTAAGTCAAAGCACATTGTCAAGGGCTTGGTGGAATACTTAGCAAAGAACTGGCACTTAATATTTTACTAGGCCATCAGTATCTTCTTTCTTATGATCATGACATAAGCTGTAGTATACACAGTAATTCTTTCCCTCTTTACCTCGTCAAAAGAACTTTCCTTCAGCACAGCACACAAGTGCCTGAGGGGGTGCAGCTCACATGGCTCCTCGAAAATGCACACACTAGGACCTATGGCGTAGATGGCCATATGGGCCATGATGTCCTAAAAAACCAGTGACGCCCTACATGTCAACTGAGTGCAACGTCCTGCTCAAGCCGCACAGCTATTTTTTTGGGCTCTTGCCTTTCCAGCTTTCAGGGGCACTTAAATAACTACTAATCTTTATGATCAGATAATAATTCGTTTTCCTCTACCATATGCCTTTTTTGCCTTCTGAGATTCCCATCATTTCCTCTGTCTACTGGCACTTCTTTATTGCTCTGCTTTCAAACAAAAATTCTGTCCTTCTGAAGACAATACTATTAAATCAAAGCACTCTTTTCTGCACAGATAACCAAGTAATCCAGCTTTATGGATAAAAATCTTCTGGCAAAAAATGTATTTAAGAATGAAAAAAAAAATTTTCAATCTCTTCCAGGAGCCTAAGGATTCCAGATATTTGTTCATTGCATATGTTAATTGTGAAATATATAATAGAGAAAAGGAAATAAAAACCCTCCTAAATTGCATTTTAAGTGTCAATACTCAACATTTACAATTCCAAGGCTGGAATACAATAAAGAAACCAAAGCCCCTTACTTTTTTCACTCATCCTAAGTAGATCTTAACCTATAAACTAAGCATTTTTCTTGTAGAAAAAATATTCTTACTTCAATTAGTATTCCTCAATGCATATACTGTGTCTGAGTTATAGCAGAAATACAATTTTAAAAAGGAAATATTTAATTAAAAAAAAAAAACTTTCCAGGAAAGAACCTTAAACTGTTAATGGAGAACTTTCCATTCTCTTACCGTAAGAAGGAGATTCCCGTCCATCTTCTCTGTCTGAGTCTTTGTCTTTTCTTCTCCGGTGGTGATGTTTGTGTCCACGATGCCTGTGACGCCTGCGACTCTCTTTACTAAATGGGACGTGGACACCTATATACACAGCTCGATGACCTGGTAAAATGTTCGGAAACATTACTGGCAGACCTCATTTTATTGCACATCACAGATACTGTGTTTTTTTCAAACAGAAGGTTTGTGGCAACCTTGCATTGAACCAATGTATCAGCACTATTTTTCCAACAGCATTTGCTCACCTCCTGTCTCTGTGTCATGTTTTGACAGTAATTCTTGCAATGGTTCAAACTTTTTCATTATTATTATATTTGTTATGGTGGTCCATGATCATTGATTTACTATGGTGATTGTTTGGAGGCACCACAAACCATGCCCATATAAGATGGTGAACTTAATCGATACATGTTGTATGTGTTCTGACTGCTCCCCTGACCATCCGTTCACCCATCTCTCTCCCTCTCCTTGGGCCTCCCTATTCCCTAAGACACAGCAATGCTGAAATTAGTCCAATTAAAAACCTTACAACAGCCTCTAAGCGTTCAAGTGAAAGAGTCGCACATCTCTCACCTTAAATCAGAAGCTAGAAATGATTAAGCCTAGTGAGGAAGGCATGCTGAAACTGGCATAAAGCCAGGCCCTTGTGCCAAACAGCCAAGAAGTGAAAGCAAAGGAAAAGTTCTTGAAGGAAATTAAAAGTGCTACTCTAGTGAACACACAAATGGTAAGAAAGTGAAACAGCCTTACTGTTGATAAGGAGAAAGTTTTACTGGTCTGGATAAAATGTAGACAAAACAGCCTTCTATTGGAAGAAGATGCCATCTAGGGCTTTCATAGCTAGAAGAGAAGACAATGCCTGGCTTCAAAGCTTCAAAGGACATGCATGCTAATGCAGCTGGTGATGTGAAGTTGAAGCCAGTGTTCATTTACCATTCTGAAAATCCTAGGGCCCTTAAGAGTCATGCTCAGTCTATTCTGCCTGTGCTCTATATATGTATTTTTTTTCCTTCCTTCCTTCCTTCCTTTCCTTCCTTCCTCCCTCCCTCCCTCCCTTCCTTCCTTCTTTCCTTCCTTCCTTCTGAAAATCCTAGGGCCCTTAAGAGTCAATGCTGAGTCTATTCTGCCTGTGCTCTATATATACTTTCTTCCTTCCTTCGTTCTTTCTTTTTTATTTAACTTTAGTTGATTTACAATATTGTGTTAGTTTACGTGTATAGCTTCAGATTCTTTTCCATTATAGGTTATACAAAACCTGGATGACAGCGCATCTGTTGACAACAGAGTTTACTCAATATTTTAAGCCCACTGTTGAGACCTACTGCTCAGAAAAAAGATTCCTTTCAAAGTATTACTGCTCATTGACAAGGCACCTAGTTACCCAAGAGCTCTGATGGAGATGTACAAAGAGATTAATGATGTTTTCATGCCTGGTAACACAACATCCATTCTGCAGCTCAGGGATCAACGAGTCATTTCAACTTTCAGGTCTTGAAGGCTATAGCTGCCATAGATAGTGACTCCTCTGATAGATCTGGGCAAAGTTAATTGAAAACCTTCTGGAAAGGATTCACCATTCCTTCCCAGATGCCATGAATAGCATTCATGATTCATGGCAAGAGGTCAAAATATCAACATTAACAGGCATTTGGAAGAAGCTGATTCCAGCCCTTGTGGATGACTTTGAGGGGTTCAAGACTTCAGTGGAGAAAGTCACTGCAGATGTGATGGAAACAGCAAAAGAGCTAGAATTAGAAGTGGAGCCTAAAGATGGGACTGAATTGCTGCCAGCTCATGATAAAACTTGCTTCCTACTGATGAGCAAAGAAAGTGGTTTCTTTGGATGAAATCTACTCCTGGTGAAGCTGCTGTGAAGATTGTTGAAATGACAACAAAGGATTAGAATATTGCATAAATTTAGTTGATAAAGCAGAGGCAAAGGCAGGGTTTGAGAGGACTCTAATTTTGAAAGACATTCTACTGTGGGTCAAATGCTATCACACAGCCTTGCAGGCTACAGAGAAATCATTCATGAAAGGAGGAGTCAATCAAAGTGGCAAACTTTATTGTTGTCTTATTTTAAGAAATCAACCCCAACCTTCAGCAACTATCACCCTCATCAGTCAGCAGCCACCAACATCAAGGCAAGACCCTCCACCAGCAAAAAGATTATGACTTGCTGAAGGCTCAGATGATGGTTACCATTTTTTAGCAATAAAGTATGTTTTAGTTAAGGCATGTACATTGTTTTTTAGACATAATGCTATTCACACTTTAAACAGACTACAATATAGCATGAACATAACCTTTATACACACTAGGAAACCAAAAAAATTCATGTGACTCACTCTACTGCAATATTCACTTTATTGCAGTGGTCTGGAACCAAACCTGCAGTATCTCTGAGTATTGCTAGTATTAGTTTTCCAAAAAGGAAAAAAAGTAACATACACAGAAGTATACAAAATTTACTATGATAAAAAAGAATTATGGGGCTTCCCTGGTGGTGCAGTGGTTGAGAGTCCGCCTACCGATGCAGGGGACACGGGTTCATGCCCCGGTCCGGGAAGATCCCACATTCCACGGAGTGGCTGGGCCCGTGAGCCATGGCCGCTGAGCCTGCTCGTGCTCCGCAACGGGAGAGGCCACAACAGTGAAAGGCCCACGTGCCGCCAAAAAAAAAAAAAAAAAAAAAAAGAATTATGTATAAGTTCATGTAATTAACAATGCTAGTCTCCTGTTACTTCTCTTATTTTACAGAGCACCAAGGGCTCTGTTATACCAAGGGCTAATTACACCAAGGGCTAATACCATCGACTGATAAATACACTAGATACACAGGTTACTTTAAAAAAACGTTTTTTTTTTTCCACTTCAGGAAGCAAATGTGGAGAACACTTATTTGTGTCTCTTTCCACCTCTTTTTGTAAAGCAATGGCCCCATTCAGCTGTCACAGAAGACTTTAACTCAATAATGTAGGTCTCAAAAAGACCCCAAAATAAGTCTATCAAAACATCTGCCATGAACACCACCTTAAGCAAGTGTTCAGGGTTAACATAACAGGGTAAGTTATGTCCATAACAGGCTAAGTTATGTCAATAACACCCGTCCACAGGTGAGAGGGGCACATCACATGCGGTATGCTCCTCACATACCCATGATCTGGGCTATGAGATTATAATGTCACAATGTGACATTAGACAAACCCATATTTTGGGACATTCTATTAGTATCTAACCACTACTCTTCCAAATGTCAAGGTCATGAAAAATGGGGAAAGATCTAGAAACTGTCATAGATTACAGGAGGCTAAGGAGACCTGACAACTAAGTGTCCTATCACAACCTAAGCTGTTCAACGGGATCCTGGGACAGAAAAAGAACATCAGTGGAAAAACTAGTAAAATCTGAATAAAATCTGTAGTTTAGTTAGTAGTATTGTATCAATGTTAATTTCTTCATTTTCATAAACTTACACCTAAATAAAATGTTAACATTAGAAAAAGCTGCGTGAAACGTATACAGGGGACACTCTGTACTACCCTTGCAACTCTTCTGTAAATCTAAAATTATTTCAAAAAAAAGAAAGAAACAAAAAAACCATTTGTCAGGACTTCTTCCGGCTCAGGAAAACAGATTGGCAAATAACTCATTTGCTACACAATTCTATGCTGAGGTTTTTATAAGTACTTTAAAAGGCTGATTAACAGACATATAAAACGAACGTTTAGATGACAACTAGTCATAACTGTGGCTTATTAGTCTGGCACGCTATAGTTTGCTCATAATTCAAATTACCCAGGCTATTAGAAAAACAATTAAAGAATTAACTCATTTTATAATTGTGGCATTTCAATTTCCAAGATAAGTAATGGTAACCATCAGTAAAGTTTGAAAAGCATTCTGATATTTATATTTCAGGGAATGTTCTATTTGCAGATATGAGTAGTGGTTAAATGGGGTTTTGCTGTATTATTCTTCTTTAAACTATATTTAGAAAAGTGTTAACACTCTTCTAAATGTATGCTCTACAATGACAACAACAAATATTTCAACAAATAATAGGTAAAGGACACTAACAAACATTCATTAGTAATTTATCCTGCTAATCAAGTTATTTTAAACAAACTTACTTTCTAGTTCTTCTTTTTCAAACTTGGTGTTCACAGTTGAGCTGGTTTTGCCAAGATCTACAACAGCTTCTTCATCGGGACCCTAAAAAGAAATTATTCCCATTCACTCATGAAATCAATATATACTGAGGACCTACTTAATAGGGTGTGTTATTTGAGACAGCCAAAAATATGTAACAGATTGCCTTCCTCTCAAAGAACTGAATTCGTAATATAGCTAACTGTATTCTTTCAAAAGTATGTTTATAGGCTTTTTTTTTTTTTTTTTTACTCCACAGAAGACCATTCAAAAATCTCATGGAAAGAACTGAAATGACAAAGATTTTTCACTGGTCTTCTATGGAAGTTACTGGTAACTGGTACACATACTCACTTCAATGGAACAACCCTCCAGATCAGAAATTAAAGAAAATCGGGGATGAGGGAAACCCTTAGGTATCAATATAGAATACTTTTCTTTCCTTCTTCTTCTTTTTTTTTTTTTTGCTCCTAGGTACTCTTAACCAAAAAAAAAAAAAACCCCGCTTATTAGCTCAGCTACATTGGATATTGGATTGGATTATGGTTAAACATATAATGATCAAAAATAAGTCCATAGACTTAACATGTAGTATCACTTTCACTCATAAGTTACCAAGAAACAATCAAAGTTATATGAACTTTTTATTTCTCTACAAAGGAAAAGCCATGCCAAAATGTAACCTCTAAGCAGAGTCCAGCTTTGAGTTGTGGAAGTCAACCTTTACAATTTTGTTCCATTCTTCAGCTCAACAAAAAGACTAACCATATTTACTGTAAAACACTGCACAGACTATTTTTAAAAGAAAATTTTAGCTTAAATTTCCCTTCTCAACTTCTTAACTTTCAAAAGAACATTATATAATCCTCATTAACTACTTATTATGAACTTAGTATGTACAAGATTCTGCGTCACTGACTGAGACAGATGGACGAAGCCCCTTCCCTTCAGAAGTCTTAATGTGAGCTGTGGCTCACACTGGCCTCATGCCCAGCAGGGCTCTGCAGCCTCACAGACCTTCACTGCTGATGGGCATGGCCAGCAGAGCCACCATGAGGTGGCCCTACAGGTGCACCCAGACTCAGTGGGCAAGAGTGATGAGGAGGACAGCACCTGCCACTTCCAGTTCCTCAAGGAAGTCTGTTCCGTCTTAAGTGACAGAGACGAGAGAGCAGAGTACAACGAGCAGGGGACAGTGGATAAGGACTCCGCTGTACTCAACCAAACCTGGGACTGGGACACACACTGGAGGAGGACACTCAAGGTTCTGAAAAGATAGACAAAGGTTCTGAGGAAGAGCAGACTGATGTGACAAAGGCCTATCTGAACTTCAAGGGTGACATGGATCAGTTTGTGGAGTGTGCATGTGTGTAGTACAGAGGAACCCAGAATATGGAACCTCATTTGGCAAGGCATTCATACTGGAGAAATCCTGTCCCACAATGCGTCTGTCAAAGGATCAAAGCAAGAGATGAACGGAAGGAAAAGGGTGGCCCAGGAAGAGGCTAAAAAAACACAGAAATGAGCAGAAAGGAGCCAGGGCTTGATGAAGAGGTAGATGACCTAACCAGCCATTCAGGCAGGCAAAAGATGGGCAACTGGAAATGGATGATATTCCTGCTCAGAAAGAAGCAAAGTACTACAAACCTCCCAAAGGAGAAGAGGAAAAAAACCCCAACAGCTTTCAAGAAAGAAAAGAACTAATCTAATTTGTTCTCTTTCATGGTCTTTATGCTTTAATTGATAACTTTATAGTACTCCACTATCAGTTTTTTAGAAGGAAGTTATTTTATCCATCAGATGACAGTTATTTTTCCCCATGGTCTCCATGGCTGCTCACTGCCTAGCACTTCCTCTCCACTTAAAACAATAAACCAGAAGGACATATAATGCAGTCAGCTTCTCACCACTTTCCATGTCCAAGCATCAATTGGAGGGCCAGTTTGTTTTAGAAAGGATCAAACAGGAGTTTGGGTAAAATGATCTTTTAAGGTCTCCTCTAACTCTTGACCTTAAAATATCTTACTTTTTGGGTATAGGTTTTATTTTTTCAGTGCATACAAAATAAATTCATATACAATTATTCCTTGCTATCCAAACTCTCAGTGTCTTAATTCTTATATCTTAAAACTCAGGAACTGAATCAATTTGATTAAATTTTCAAATATATTCCCTACTATCCAAACCCTCACTATTTGCTACCCGAAACTCAGAAACAGACACAGTATATTAAGGAAATGCAGATCTCAATATCCAAACTTACTTTCTGAAGGAAGGCTAGATATCCAAACTGTAGAATCAAATAGACCTGGATATCAAGAGGTCTTGTATATGACTCTAAAGGACTGGGATTCAATTTAATACAGGAAACTCAGAAGTTAAATGACTTGCTAAGGCTTTACATCTAAAGGACTGGGAAACAGGCTGTGTAGACCATTATACATTTTCATATAGTAGACTAAGAAAGAAGAGACAGCTGTATGTGTGGTAACCTACCTCACAGCAGTCACACTCCCTTAATATTGAGGAAAGGCTAAAAGTAGGAAACACACACACACGTACAAGAATGAAGAACTAATCATTACCATCCATTAAGCATGCCACACTCTAAAACCATTCCTCCAATGATGTCATGCTATTTAGTCACTAAGCATGCACAGGTAGGTACAAAAAAGAAGCTGCCTCTCAAACAAAAGACACAGATGTTGTATGATCCAAGAGGTAGCACACTGTGTATTCTAAAAGGGATTAACTGCTCCCATTCCAAACTTTCGTTTCAACAGAACAACTGCCAAGGAAGCAAAACAATATACTTATCTCTCATCCTTAACAAACAAACAAAAAAACCTCTTTTATTCCTATGCAGATGTACTTACATGTTTAGATGTACTAACACTAATTAGCTAACACTATGAAACAGCTAAGTTGGGCAAGCTCACAATATTTATTTAAAATACACATACTCTTTGACCTGTAAACATCTACCACAGAAAAATACTGCCACGTGTGCCAAAAGGGGCATGTAAAAAAGAGGATGTCCATCTATTCATCTTCTCATGGTCCACTCACCTTGCTCTCCTTAGATACCCTCTTTGAAGCCTGGAGTAAGTGACTCAAAGCCAAGTGAATATATAATTTTATTGTTACTGTTTGGGTTTTCAATGAGAATGCTTTCATGCGTAACTTGTAGAAAAAACTAAGGTTAAAATTTTTGAAGTCTGGAAAATTTACAACACAACACTGTTTAAAAAAAAACAAACAAACAAAAAAAACAGGGAGGGGGTATCTGCATTTCTCCCTTCCCTTAAAAACATTATCTACTTTTCAACAACTGTGAAACATGAATCAGAAAGGCACACACATTGCCCATCTCAACATATTACAAGTAATTCATCGAAATATGCAGGTGCATATGGCTATATATTGAAAATATATATATTTTCTGAGGGATAAATATATCCCTCAGAACGAAGGGATTGACGTTTCAAGGTAGAAATACACTTCTGAAAAAACACTGCATTTTTAATTCTATCACCTTAGGATAAGCTTTAAGCCATGTTTCTAAATATAGATCTAGTTAAGACACTATATAAAGTACAATTTTATTTGAGTTCCTTTTTGAAATAGATGTAAAAAATACATGTAAATATTTAAAAGGTTAAACATCAAACCACTGACACTGTGTCACACGGATGGCTGGGGAAGGAGAAACAGACAACCCTGTAGTGTTTAATTTTCTGTTAACAATAAAAATGTAATTTTGGTAATTTTTAAAAAGAATAAATTCAAGTTTCAATTTAATGTGTCAGTTACTTTTAAATCTGTATCTAGAAAAAACTCTTCTTCATTTTTTAACTCCAAGAATATAGTGGAAAACTAAAAATAGCAAAAGCAAAGAGCCACCCCTGACATCAAAATGTTTTCGTTCCTAACCTCAGATGAGTAAGCCACACAAGCCAGTCCTTATAAAGCCTACCTAAAATGAAATAAAGCCAAGGCACTGGGAAAACTCAAATACATGGAAGAATAAAAAGGCACCCTAAGTATACCAATGCAAGATTGACTCACTCTAATCTTAAGAAAATTATTTTGCCTTGGTTTCAATTTTTTATTTATAAAATAAGGTAACTATCCAGAATAAAACTGCTCTACAACACAGAAGACAACAGATTTAAGAATTATCCATATAAGATCACTAAGAAAGTTTAAATTCTCTTTATATGAAGTAACAAATGTGCAAGGTTATTTACTGCAGCTTGTAACTGGAAAAGACTGGAAACCATCCCCAGGGGCCCTTAAAAGAGGAAAGGCAATGTATTTGATGGAATACCAAGCTACTAAAAAAAATTAAGATGCTATATACTGACATGAAAAATATTTAAGACCTATTATAAAATGAAATACACACAAGGTAGAGAACCACACGTACAGCATACTACTTTCTGTATAAGAAAGTCCCTAGAAGAGGAATATCTGAATTTACACAATGAACACTGAAACTGAAAGGACATACAAGCAAACAGTATAACTGGTTACCTCTGATTTCTGGATTGTTTTTCTTATATTGCTTTGATTTATTTTAACCTTGTGAACACAGAGGTAGACTTAAGTATAAAATCTTTTGAAAGCCATGTCACCTATCTACTTGGTCCTCATCTACAAGTGTTACTTGCCCTTGAAAGAGCTGTGAGGCGAGGTGCCATGTGAGTGTGCCAAGCACAAGGGCACAAGCACAGAAGAGGCCCACATTTTACTGAATCTAAATAAGGAGACTAAAAATGCTTTCTCATCTACCATACAGCTTTAAAACTAGATTAATTAGCAAAGTCTTAACAATTACAGAAACAAATACCTATTAATTTCCTAATTAAAACTGATATGAAGATTCAAAATATATCCTGAAATAGTATTGTGGTTGTATAGGAGAATTATTCATAGGAAATGCGTTCCTAAGCATCTAGGATGAAATGCCAAGAGAAGGCAACTAACTCTCATAAGAATCTAGAACTGTATTACTTTAAGAGATTTTCAGATTTTATGATATATTATAAATTCAGACACACCTAGAGAGTTTGTTAAAATTCAGCTTCCTGTGCCCAGTGCTGGAGATGCTGACCCAGTAGTTTAGGTGGAGCCCAAGCACCCGTATTTTCAATAACCTCTGTGTGATTCTGCTGCACGCCAGTCTGCACACCATGTCCTCAGTTATGTTACAGACTTAAGCTATATATATTTAAAATGCTCTTCAAGAGAGGCTGCTTCCTGCCCTTAACCATTTTAGGAGGGCTTATAGGGACCACTCTCACGTCATTCACATTGTTTTAATCCTTCAGAAAATGAAATATACATTCCAATTCACAAGAAAACACTGTAAAGTTACTATATACTTTCACTGTATTACAAGCAACCCTAAATCTATTTCTTCCAAATATTGCCAATTCCCAATCTTATCCCACCTACTACCAAGAGTTGAACTTAATATTAAAAAAACTTTAAATTTATGGGCAAAACGCTTAAGGGTAAGCAAATAATCTTTCCTAATCCAGGTAAAAGGAAAAATCATCAGTGAATACTGTTTCACAAAATAAAAAGCCAAAGAATGATATTCATAGTTTCTAAAGAATTCACTTGGCATTTTTTGATTGATTCATTACTCTAAAATAGGTGGAAGAGACGTAAAAGGTATATGGAAAATTAAAGCAATTTAAAATCACAAATTTTAAACTCAGGCAATCATGTGATTCCGACAGAAAAAAATTTAAAACCCTGGGAAAAATGCTTTGTCACCAGACAGAGGAGGAACTGGATAGATTCAGATACTGGAACACAAAGTTTCAGAAATTTTTATTTTAAATACACACCCTAAGAAAAAGTTACAAAGGGAAAAAGTGAAGAGGTCAAAGAATATAAGAGCAAGAGAACTCAAAGAGGTGTGAGGTGTAAAAACTCACAATTGACAGATTCCAATAATAAAGAAGATTATTAGTGAAACACTATTGTCAGAAACTTCATTACAAAGCACAAGAGTCATGGACAAATGGAAAGCCTCATTAGGGTCTATCTGAAATTATAAATCACAAATATTTATGGCACTCTTGCTATGAGGAGATACTTATATTCATTCCAAGTTCTAACTCAGCACACACACCAAAAAACACATAGGAATCACTTACTTTAGGTTATCGAGTATATATAAATTAACAGAAATGAGGATAATAATAAAATCTATTTCTGAAATGGGCTTTTAAAAAAACGATCTCAACTTTATCAGTAACTAAAATGTATAGAAAAGCACAGGCATTCTGCACAAAAGGAAAAACACACATACACAAAGATCCAGTAGATGTTTTATAGCAGAAGGTCTAGCAGGTATTCTGTCAAAATTCCCCAATTTCGGTCAGCCGGGGTTATCATTAGCTAGGTATTTTTAGAATTCCATTGAATTTTTTTTACCAAAAATCGACAAGAAAAAAACAGGAAATCCCTCAGCAATATGGTCTATTTGTCTATTCTTTCCCTGGTTAATACCCCTGACCGCATGAATCTGATGGACCATAAAAAAAAATCTCATTTCCTTAAATAAAGACTAGGAGTTTGGACTCATCCATTCATTCAACAAATATCTACTGAGTGTATGTACACTATGTGCTGAGCATCATTCCAGATACTGAGGATACATCAGTGAATAAAAAACTGTAATATAATCAAATGGCCAGCTTATCAGTTAATTTACAGCTAAGGTAGGGCTCCCCATGATAAGAAATCAAGGCGTAAATGAATTATCTTCTCCATTCCTGATGAATAAATGAGGTCTCACAGACTCATAGGTATGGATGGGTTTTACTTTTCCATTTCAATCTTCTCATTTTACACACACACACACACACACACACACACACACACACACACACCCCACAGAGCTTAAGGGACTTGTTCTTTATCCAGGAGACAAGAGACCAAGGTCACTGTAATACAGGCTGAGAATACACAGTACTTTATAGTATTTATTAAAACTTGTAATTATATATTTATGTAACTAGCTGCTTAACTGTTTCCCAGCCTGAACAATAAGCTCCAAGAAGAAGGGAATCATGTCCATTTTGCTCACCACTGTCTCCTCAGCATCAAGCAGGGCCTGGGCCTTGGTTAAATACTCATTGACTGTTGTGTATATTCCAAAGGACAAGACACTGGGCTAAAAAATTTATATTGGATACACTTAAGGCCTCCTTATGAACACAATTAAAGCTTAAACATAGATAGGTACTCAACAGTTTGGAATTTAATCAATCAGTTTATAAACAAAAAAGCCCAGCACCAACACATGATAAAATCAAAATTCAATTCACTAGTAGGAATTCCCAGCAAAATCTAATCTAAGTTTTGTATCAAACAGGTCTTACCAATATCTCTCATAGTCATTTATCCTGCCTGAAAAGCCAAAATTCACAATTTGTACTGTCTTGGTCAAATGATAAAAATGAGACTTTAACATGCCAAAGGCATATTAGGGGGAAAGGAGTGTTAAAAGATTATTTAACAATAAAGTCATAAACCTAGGCTATTATCCTCTTCTGACACCTGAGGTTTACAAAATCCATTATTAAAACAGCATCAGAAGATCCCTATCACAAAGTAATTTCTTCATTATAAGACATATGGCTATAGCCCAAAAGTAACACCTCCCATAAATTATGATTATTAACCATGTAATTTCAGTTATCAAATACTTCAGTTTAGCTTCAAAACATATTTAACCATTAAGACAAAGTAACTTCTTTCCTAGTATCTTAGCCATATAAAACTGCTTAAAGCCTCATTCAAGTAACACTAACTAATCAAAAAATGAATTCTATAGAATAATAAAAATGCTACAAACATTGTTAATATAACACAAGGATTTACTCCTTTCAGCAGATGACTTCCACAGCCAAGGACACAGAGGATGATACTATTCTAAGCCAGTGCTAGTAAGCCTGACATTTCTTCAAGCTTCACTATTAAACTCTGAAAGATTCAAACTTGTTCGTAAATAAAACACAAGATCATAACTGGGTACATACAGGTAACTTCTTCTCCAGCTGAAATCTTTCCATAGTGGTATATAAATGCCTTGTTTATGATAGTGTAGTGCATCAAGTCCCTTGCAGAGTCCAGGGGCAGTGAGGACATAGCTGATTTAGGTCACTGTGCTTTACACAGATGAACCCTCTAAGTTGCTTTCATGGTACAACCAATCAGGGTCCTCTAAGTTACCTAATCTTCCAAGCTAATAACTACCACTTACGCAGGGTCAGAGCATAAGAGATCTGACAAGTAATACACACATTTAGTTATAACTGAAAATACCAAAAGAAGAATGTAGCAACCAGTTTTCAACTGAAACCTTTCTATAACAATTAATTCAAAAGAAAGCATACACTAAGGATATATGTAATGGGTGTGTGTATTTTTTTTTTTTAGAGAATAAATTTTCAAAAACATAGTTAAATCTAGCTCTTAATTTCATTTAAATTCAGGAAAGATCCAAATATATTTTCACCTGAAGAGAGTTTTGCCTTTTTATCATTACTATATTTATACCAACTTATTGTAACCATATACTAATAACAGGATGAATAAATCATATTGTGGCTTTATTTATCATTTTACTCCCAATTAAGTATTCATATGGATAACAGCTAAAAGGGAAAAGGAAATAAGCAGCACCCCTCTAACCTTCGGACTCAAGATCTCTTTCCACCCTTAAAGACTACTTAAGACCTCAAAGGGCCTTTGTTTATAAAGTTTACCGTCTATACTAACGATATTGGAAGTAAAACTAAGAAAACTTTAAAATATTTATTTAAATTCATTTTTAAAAATAAAGCCATTACATGTTAACATAAATAACATTTTACTTAAAAAAATTTTCAAAAACAAAACAAGATTTAGTGAGAATAGCTTTTACATTTTTTCAAATCTCTTAATATCTGACTTAAGAGAAGATGACTGGATTCTCATATCTACTTCTGTAATCAATCTCATATGATTTGTTATTTGGTTGAAAGATATGAAAAAAATCCAAGTTCAGACAAATACTCTATTGGAAAAGGGAGAAGTGTTCTAATACTCTTTTCAGGTGACTGGATATTCCTCTCTGATGTGTCACCAAACTCAACAAGTAGTCATTCTTAAGGTCTTTTTGCGGTACGCGGGCCTCTCACGTTGCGGAGCACAGACTTCGGACGCGCAGGCTCAGTGGCCATGGCTCACGGGCCTAGCCGCTCCGCAGCATGTGGGATCTTCCCGGACTGGGGCACGAACCCGTGTGCCCTGCATCGGCAGGCGGACTCTCAACCACTGCGCCACCAGGGAAGCCCAACAAGTAGTCATTCTTAAAGGTTAGGTTGCAAGGTGGACTCTGAAACCATTTCAAGTGAATGTTTTACATACTGCTACATTAAAATCCATTGGTCTATCATATACTTTGAATGGATCTCTCATCCATTTGTAAAATTTCACACTTCATTATACAATATTTTTAAAAATCACATTTGTTAATATTATCAATAATCTCGTAAGTTTTAAGTGTTGAGAACAGATATGTTTTTCAAAATTATAATTTTGTTTTATGAAAGCTAGACTCATTATCATTAGTAGCAAGTACCATGAGTTGTTTTTCTTGAAGTGACAGACTCACTTCATTTCTTTCTGAGGAAATATCTGTCAAATGTCAAGTCCGAATAACCATAGTTAGTTTGTCCGTTCTTTCAAGTAAAAATGGCATCCTGAGAAAAAAAGCAGCTAGAGGAGCTCACAATTCAAGCAAACACACCAGAGCTTTTTCTCCAGACAACCCACTGTACCTCAGTATACAGATGTATTTCTATGCATGCTTCCTATTCTGTCATTTGGAATATTAAAGCAATGTATTCTCAAAGGCTCGGATTTAACAAAATAATAAGTTTTTACTGCTTCATCAAGGACATTCTTTTCTTCAGTGAACAGTTTTGTTTTGCTTTTAAACGGAGAGTGCCTGGTGGTGCTGCCTGGTGCCTCCCTGAGTCTCACCCAGCACTGCTCCCGCACCATCCGCACAAACTTCAACCCAGGGGAAAAAGGCAAGTAGTGTCCCAGTATTATTATGAAAGTAATTTTGATCTTGCAGATCCTCTGAAGGGATTTCAGGGACTGGCAGGGGTCCCTGAATAGCACTTTGAGAACAATTAAAAAATTCAGGTTTAAAACATAGAACTGGGCTTCCCTGGTGGCGCAGTGGTTGAGAGTCCACCTGCCGATGCAGGGCACACGGGTTCGTGCCCCGGTCCGGGAAGATCCCACATGCCGCGGAGCGGCTGGGCCCGTGAGCCATGGCTGCTGAGCCTGCGCATCCGGAGCCTGTGCTCCGCAACGGGAAAGGCCACAACAGTGAGAGGCTTTCGTACCGCAAAAAAAAAAAAAAATTTTAAAAAAAATAATATATACATATAAAAAAAATAGAACTGAAGAATTGTAGGTGAATATTCTTTTCATTTTCTCTATGATGCTGTTTGTTCAATGAATATTTTAATGTGTATAGAAGGAGAGAAGATTAAAAAGTATTATCTTGTTATTCTGTTTTCTAGAAAAATGATAAAACATTTATTATACCTATTATGTGCTAAAACTATGCTAAACATTATCATATATATTATACAGCACATTCAGATATTTCATTTTCTCCTCTCAGCTCTGACTAAAGCTCAGAGAAGTGAAGTCACTTCTCCAAAGTCCCAGAGCTAGTAGGCAGTGGATTTAGGATTCAAACCTAGTCCTTCTCAATTCATACTTTTCTTCTACTCCAACTACATATAATAAAATTTAAGAAAAAAATTTCAATAATAGTTGAATAAAACAAAATTCTAACTGAACACAGATGAATAAAATAAAATGTTTACTGAATTCAAATAAAATGTAATCTAAATTAAATCAGAAATATGTTCTGTGAATAGACAGACTTGCTTCCTGGTAAACAAAGCAAACAAATGATAATTTCTATAGAAATATCTATATCCCAAAAGTAAAGTCTTACTACCAGCTAATCCTGTAGAACTTACTGACAACATGCACCAAATAACAAAATAAGAAGTTTAAATTGAAATAATATATATCAAACAAAAAAACACTTTATTTTATTTTATTTTATTTTTATTTTTTGCGGTATGCGGGCCTCTCACTGCTGTGGCCTCTCCGCTGCAGAGCACAGGCTCCGGACGTGCAGGCTCAACGGCCATGGCTCATGGGCCTAGCCGCTCCGCGGCACGTGGGATCTTCCCAGACCGGAGCACAAACCCGTGTCCCCCGCATTGGCAGGCGGACTCTCAACCACTGCGCCACCAGGGAAGCCCAAAAAAACTTTATTTTAATCTTCCATGATCTATATGAAACAGTAGATACCAGGCAAAAGACATGACACAGCCTTCAAGTACAGTTTTGGTTTTAGTAAGCTTCTCTAAGAATTGGAAACCCCAATGACATCAACAGCTACAATAAAAATTTTTTAATTTTTAAAAACTTCAACCTTTCTATGATTTACACTTGGCAAATGAACATAAATCTGAAGAAACAAATAAAAATAATGTATGTTATTCACTGATTTTTAAAATCCTCAATACATCAATCCTGGAGTAAAGAACATCTACAAACAATTAGGTTCAAAACCAATTTCCACAATGACTTCTTGAAATTTACCTGCTGTGGAAATTCTTGGCCCTTGCCACTGGTATTTAAGAGCTTAATCTTCTGGTGTGGCACATGTCTCACGCCCACTGGATTACAAGAGCCCTCAGCATAGGGACTTAGGTAGAAGGAAGGGAGGGAGAGAAAAAGAAGAAGCTTAACAGGCCTCAGGGGAAAAGGAGGAATTCGGTGCATACAATTTTTTAATTTCCCAAATTGCAAAACAAAATGTTATTCATCAAAATACAGAAGATCCATCTTTCCAATATGTTACCTGTTATGACACTATCCTGGGCACTACTAAACCAATATTCAAATAACAATTTTAAATCAAGTTTTACAGGTTAAATAGAAAGGTAAAGTCAGTTTTAGTCTACTACTTTCTTGAAAAATAAAGATATTAACTCAACATATAAACTCAGGAATTTTAATCTGGCTAGTCCTTTAAAGATTTCTTTTCAGTTTTATTTTACAGCAATACTTAATCCTTTTAAACCAATCTATTGAGGTATGACTGGCATGTAAAAAGCTATACATATTTAATATATACAACTCGATTGAGTTTGGGGTAGGTATACATTCATGAAGCCATCACCACCTTCAAGACCACAGACATATCTGTCACCTCTCAAAGTTTCCTCCCAGCCCCATATTATCATTATTATTTGTGTGTGTGTGCCTGTTCATGTGCGTGTTAAGAACACTTAACTTGTCAGATCTACTCTTAAAAAATGTTAAGTATACAATGTGGTACTGTTAGCTATAGGCACTATGCTGTACATATTACTTATCTTGCTTAACTGAAACTTTGTACCCTTTGACCATCACCTCTTCATTTTCCCCACCTCCTAGTCCCATTCTACCATTCTACCCTGTTTCCATGATTTTGGCTATTTTAGATTCCACATATAAGTGCAATCAGACAGGATTTGTCATTCTGTATCTGGCTTATTTCACTTAGCAATAAACATGTTTACACGGATCAAAAAAGTCTCACTTGTTCCCTTGGTTTCTCTGCCCGATTTTCAACCTTTTCTCCATTTTAATAACACAAATATAAGTATATATGCATATACACTTACCAAAAAAGGTAGCTACATACAACTCATTGTTGTATACATAACTTACTTTTTTCCACTTAAAAATCCTTGTTTTTTCTGCATCAGTATACGGAAACTACATTTTAATGTGATTTATTAAATTAACCTGTGTATGGTAGAAAAATTCAAGTCTTACAGAAGTGTTCCCAAATAAGCATTCCTCCCATCCCACTTCCACTGACCAGATATAACTACTTTCTGTTTCTGCCTTATAATTGTTCTTGGTTGACATCATAATTTTAAATAATGTACCATTTGAGACAATATCTGTTTATTCTACAAAAAGAAAAATTAGATTTTTTTTCACCCACATATACCTTTTTCACTTACAATCTCCCTTCCACATCTCGGTTTTAATTAGATTTTCATTTTTATATCAAGATTGATAACACTTACATTCTCCATTTTTATAATGAAGGCTTCTAAGCTGTGTCCTCTAGCTAATTCTAAAATTTTAAAACCTGTGCTCAAAAGCATTTGAAGGCACATGTGCATGCACTACCCAGAAGTACATGGAGGTAACCCTGGTGGCCACCCCTAACCAGTGGGGTTTGGGAAGCTGATAAATGCTTTGCATGCCTCCTCCATCCCTCAGGCAGACAGGTCTGAGACACAGTACACAAGGGTCCTCTGAGGGTCTGCGGGACTGAGGGCCAGCCACACACTTCAATGGCCAGTCTCTCACTTATGCTCGCAGAGGCTTCCTCGCATCTCTTTAATTCCCTGTCCCTCACTCTTGCTTCTTGATCTCACTTCACAAATAAATTACCTGCAGAGCCCTTGTCTCAGACTCTACTTCTGGGAAAACCCACGCTAACACATCCAACAAAAATGTATACATACATGCACCAAAAAGACATGTAAAAGAATGTTCATAGCAGCATTATTCATAGTAATATGAAACTGGAAATGATCCACATATCCAAAAACAAGAATACAAATAGATTGTGGTATATTCATACAATGTAATTCCATGAAACAGTGAAACTAAACAAACCACTGCTACAGGCAAGAACATGGATAAATCTCACATAATCTTGAGAGAAAAAAGCCAAACATATAAAACTATTCTTATGTTTTTAGTCAGGATAGTGTTACAGCAGGAGGGAGGAAGCAATGATGCGGAAGATGCTTAAGAGGGTCTTTCTGGAACGCTAGCAATGTTCTACTATTTCTTTTCTAAAGTGATAGTTACATGGATTTGTTTATTTTCTGATAATTGGCCACATTTACTATTTGTACATGTTTATGTACGTTTTACTTGAATTAAAAATAACTAAAATAAATAACTACATTATCACCAAGAAACAGAACAAGAAAGAACTTTGGAAAATTAAAAATAAGATTTTCAATGTATAAAAGGGCTAAGATTTCGAAGATAAAATATTTCAAACAGTGTAATAAAAAGAAGAGTTGGAAAACATTAAAGATAAGAGAGACAAACAATCAACCAATTCACAAGGTTCAACTTCCAAACAGTATGAGCTAAAAAGGGTAAACAGAAAATGGATTAAAGGAAATTATTACCTAAAATAAACTATGAGAATTTGCTAGAATGAAAAAGAGATATGAGCCTTTAAACTGAGCAGGCCCTGAGTGACAAGTGCATTATCTTAGGTAATAACTGTAGACTCTCAGGGAAATGTGGGTTTAAAAATGAATATTATGGAAGGAAGTGGAGGAAGAGGACAGAGACTATTATCAAGTTGGAGTTGTGAACACATTCTCTTGCTCAACCTCTCATATTTCCAGGAGCTTTTATAATTGCTTTTGTTTGTTTTACATTCCCTGCCTGTTATGGACTGCATTGTTCCCCCTAAAAATTTATTATATTGAAGTCCTAACTAAAAATAACAGTAATAATAATAATAATTGGGAATATTAGGATTACTTAAATACTATCTGATTCAGAATCAAGATTAATGACTGGACCAACAGAAAAAGAGACCCTCTCAAACATTAAAGTCAAGTAGGTCCCTTTCCTTGTGACTTAAGTATAATGGGAATAAAAAGAACCTGCCTAAAAATGATGAGATTATTGACCAGTTACCGAAAGCAAACATATTAAAGTGCAAAATACTAAAGAGTTCACTCTTTATATGAGTCATAAGTCTCCACTATCTCTAGGATAATCCATCAATTTGTATGCTGTAGCTAATGTAACAAAGAAACAGAATTTTAAAAACCCAAAATTATCTTTATTTGCAGATGATATCATTGTGTACCAAAAATACAATAGATTCCACCAATTAGCACAAATGAAAAGATTCATTTGATGGCAGCCAGTTACAAGATAAATAAACACCAATAGCTTTTCTTTAAACTACAGATAGCAAACTAGAGATAGAGGTAGAAAAAGATCCTGTAAGGATTTTTGTCCTGTAAGGACAAAATGATAACTACATAGGAATAAATTTAATCTAAAAAAACTATAAAATTTTATTGAAGGACACTAAATAATCTAAAGATACTCTATTCTCCTGGGTGGGTAGACTTTAAATATACCAAAAAAAATAATAATAAAGCTTTCTATACTAATATAGAAATTATAAAGTGAATCGGAATCCCAAAGGGTTATGTTTATCTTTTTAAAATGATTTTGAAGTTTCCATAAAAACTAGAATTCTCAATAAAATCATGAAAAAAAAAGAGTGCACTATGCCTAATAAATATTCCAATATACCATAAAACTATGGTAAGCTAAACAGTATGGTACCAAAATGGAAACAATTCAATATAGTAAATATTTTCAAGACAAAACAGAATGAAGAAACAGATTAAATATATATCGCAGGAAGGACCACTTGGCTCTCTAATTTGATGAAGCTGTCTACATCAAACCACAGGTAAAAATAAATTATAATGGATTAAAGATAATTTGAAGGGTAGTATTTAAAATTTAGAATAGTACTTTATATTACTGGAGTGGGGATGTATTCTTCGGCAAGATGAGAAACCTATAAGTCATAAAGAAAAAGACTGATATAGATTTCTTTACTGTATTAAAAAAAAAAAATTCGGACTTCCCTGATGGCGCAGTGCTTACGAATCTACCTGCCAATTCAGGAGACACGGGTTCGAGCCCTGGTCCAGGCAGATCCCACATGCTGCGGAGCAACTAAGCCCATGCACCACAACTACTGAGCCTGCGCTCTAGAGGCTGCAAGCCACAACTACTGAGCCCACATGACACAACTACGGAAGCCCGTGTGCCTAGAGCCCGTGCTTCACAACAAAAGAAGCCAGTGCAATGAGAAGCCTGTGCACTGCAACGAAGAGTAGCCCCCACTCGCCGCAACTAGAGAAAAGCCCACGCGCAGCAATGAAGACCCAATGTTGCAATAAAATAGATAGATATCTAGATAGATAGATAGTATCTACAAAAAAATAAAAAATCCAACATTCGTCTAAAGCAAAGACAATAAAGAGACAAGGTAGAACAAGAGGAAATATACGCATTATAACAGACATGGCATTAAATATTTGTAATCAAGAAACTTCTTGATTTTACAGGGAAGTGAAAGGAATACAAAAATGGACAAAGAATGTGAACCAAGTAATTCCATTAAGAGAAAATACAAATGGCCAATAAATAACCACATATTATGATGGATACTCTCACTGGTGGTTCAACAAATTTTATCCATCAGATTAGCAAAAAAAAAAAAAAAAGTCTAACATCTAAAGCTCACAAAGGCAGGGAGACACAGAGACACTCTCATACTTTCTAGTGGGAATGTAAGTTGCTCAAAACTTTCTGGAGAGTAAGCTAGCAAGAATTCATTTAAAATTTTGAGAATATCCTTTGTGTAGCAATATCACTTTTGGGTACCTACTCCACAGAAATCAAAACACCAAAATATAAAGATACGGTCAAGAATGTTTACTGTTCAAACTGGCAAAAACAGAAAACCACCTGAAAGTAAATAAATATGGGAATGGCTGGTTACCGTGGAATATTATGAAGTATAAAGAATGAGACAGAACTACAAGCTCCCAGTCAAGCGGTCAGGAATATATTGGTAAGGAACAAGCAAGTTGTAGAGTTATATGCTTACTATGATCACATTTTTATGTTTTACAAAGGATAAAACTATTCTAGGATAAGGTATTACTATCTTAAACATATAAAAGAATAAATTTAGCCTCTAAAATTAAGTAATTTTCCCAAGGCCCCACAGCTGTACGTGGAGAAGCTAGAATTTAAAATCATGTCGTCGCCTCCAGGGACATGCACTTTTCAGCAGGCCACTTACAAACATTATTTTTAATTCTCACTGTAAGAAACTCTGTAAGGTAAACTGGCTGATCATTTTCCAACCCAGGGCCATCTGACTTCACAGCCTAAGCTCTTTCCGCTAGGCCACATACCTTCCCCTAAGTTATATTACATGTAATTTTATTTGCTCATCTGCCTTATTTTAGGGAATTATAAGTAAAATATAAAGTATTCAGTCACAAAAACATTCACCTAATTATTTCTGAATGCTTTAAATGTATTAGAAATTCAGTAACAGCTAGTAACTACCATAAAAAGCAAAAACTTTAACAAAATAAAATCAGCATCAATATTATAATAAATACGTGAAGATATTGTTTTAATTTGGTTTCCACAGAGATATTTGAAGCAAGCAGCCAAGAAAAGAAGAAAAGCTCCTGTAAAACAAATGGAAACTTGTCTAATTTTAAAACACGTTTCAAAGAGTAGCACTGCCAGTCCACACCTTTCACCGTTGCTAAATATCACCGCTCACACCAATTCAGTTTTCACCACCTATCACTAGTCTTCACCAGTGTAGTATAAGCTCTCCATCTGGTGGCCATCATTAGACATGTGGATTTTTTCTCTCACGCTGTGTTTATGATGAAGAGCAAAGAAATTGAGTTTGAAAAAACTTCCCTGACAGTTTTTCTTAAAAAACCTGGACATTTAATTTCATTCAAAAAACACTTAAATACTAAGAAGGTAAAAAACTATTGAATAAATATTCCGTTTACATATTAGAATATTCAGGATATAGTGGAGTCAAATTCTTCATATGGGCATTTATACTTGCCACTGAATACTCAACGTGTTACAGTGAAATATAGAATTCCAGTCATGTTTTTAATGCTGTTTCAAATACCCGTAGCATTTTGGAATTTTGTTTTTAAACATACTTTGAAGTATATCTGTAAATTTCATGAGAACTAAACAGTTGAAGAATCTAATTCACAGATAAAATAGTTAACATAGGATAAAAATTGTCTGTTTTATCAAAAATTTTCCAGAAACATACACATCATGACAGAAAATGACAAGTGTACTTGGCAAAGTGTATCTGTATTTTTGTTAATAATACTCCACACTTAAATGTTAGGAAGAAAGAATATGTAGCTCAATTTATATTTACATTGAGAAAATATTAGTTTAGTTATAGTGTTCCTAAATATTAATTATTTTTCGTTCTTGTAGGTCTCATCTTGGGCTACCATTAGCTAGGAAAATTAATCTAAGATATTAAAAAATAATCTGATTGGTAAGAATTTAAATACAACTGAAACTGGTTTAATACACAATTACCAAAGTCAAAATATGGCTTAATAAGTGAATTCAGATATATTTAGACTCAAGCTTTCAGCAGAAGTGAACTCCTCTCTCACTCCCTCTAAGACATTCAAAACCAGTGAGGGGTAATTTCTCTAAGTCCAAAAAATCCTCTGTCTTCTCTATTTTGAACCCTGTGACCTTTTTGCTCTATAATCCTTGAGTCTACGGACAGGGCTGCTCAGCTCTAGCACTGTTGGCTTTCAGGCTGGATATTTCTCTGCTGTGGGGTGGTCCTGTGCATTGCAGCATGGTCAGTAGAGTATCTGGCCTCTACCTACTCCACACAAGTAGCACACATAACGCTTCTCTCCCCAGTTGTGACAAACAAAATATATCCAGTAATTGTCAAATGCCCCTTAAGAAGTAAAAACACACCCCGACACTCACACCCATTTGAGAACCACTGCTTTAGAGATAACTGGGAGCTGCTACTCACTTCCAGCACTTTAAAATGCTGTGAAGAAAAAAAAATTTACCAGATTCTTCCTCGTAAGTCACCATGAACGCAAACATAACCTAAAGCCTCCATCCTTTAATAAACTACATTTAACAATGAACTCTACAGGAAGAAATGCATCTTTTTTTTTTTAAGAAATGCATCTTGAACTTGCATTTAGAGTTTCACTGAAAGCTACCTGATCTCAGTGTATAGACATATAAATGATGTCATGTGGATAATTGTATTCTAAAAAATATGCCTACTGTAGTTTCAATATAACACTTTCAGCTAAAGGCGAGATAGAAATGTTTTTTAAATGCATACTTTTAAAACTTTACAGATCGAACACTCAGGTTTTTGAAATGCAGAGCACCTCTACACTGACTCATCCAGACCAACTAACTACACTAGAAAATCACTGTAACTTGTTCCTGTGTTCATTTCACCACAACACAGTGTTTTGGTTAATCTGCTAAATTAAAATTCATAGTCCTACCCCGCTTAGAAGGATGCAGACTAGAGACTCAGTCAGCTTGACAGAAAAAAAAGGGGGGGGGTGGGATTGAAGTAGACGCAGATATAAGAAATAAGCGACTTTAAGTGGTACCTGACAAAGAAGCCATACATCAGAGATGAGAAAGATAAAGATTAGAGGTAGCTGTTTTCTGTTCTCTTCCCTCTTTCTGAAGTTTTTGTTCAGCAAAAACTCTACAAACTTAGAACAAGTATCTAACGCTTATTTAAACTTGTAGTTAAAGACTACAGTTTAAATATACTTCTGACACCGGGCAACCAAAAGAACCCTGCCTGGAACACTCACACAATTCCTTCCATTTGTTTTGTACTTACTGAGATAAAAGCTGTCATTTCTGAAACAGCAGTAATTTAAGAATTTAAGATTAAAATATTGCCAAATTTAATTGTTATGCAAGCAAACTGGCAAGTCTTTACCAATTACAAATGGCTGTTGCCATTTACTCCTTGATATTAGTTACTTTTAAAGAATCAAGATAGGGACTTCCCTGGTGGCAAAGTGGTTAAGAATCCGCCTGCCAATGCAGGGGGCATGGGTTCAAGCCCTGGTCCGGGAAAATCCCATATGCCGCAGAGCAACTAAGCCTGTGCGCCATAACTACTGAGCCTGCGAGCCACAACTACTGAGTCCGTGTGCAGTAACTACTGAGTCCGTGTGCAGTAACTACCGAAGCCTGCGTGCCTAGAGCCCATGCGCTGCAACAAGAGAAGCCACTGCAATGAGAAGCCCGTGCACCGCAACAAAGAGTAGCCCCTGCTCACTGCAACTAGAGAAAGCCCACACGTGTAACAACGAGGACGCAATGCAGCCAAAAATAAATTAATTAATTTTAAAGAGTCAAGATAATATTTACCTTTCAAATTACCCAAATCTGAATGAAAATTCATTCACAGGCAATTAGCCTCATGCTCAATAGAATACAATCTAACTTTAAGCACTTTTAGTAATTCAGTTCAATTAAACAAACACTATGGTCAGACAGTTTATTTCATATTCTCCCAATATTGTTCCATATTTGTTCTCTAACAAGAGAAACATTTTATGTGAATAAAAATAAAACTTCCTTACAATAGTAACTCATTCTATGCTTACAGAAGGAAGAGGAGTAAAGAAAAACAACTTGGAGGTCATCAAGATAACATGAGAAATCAAAGATTTGGGTTTGGGTTTATCTCTTCTTCCCATATTACTAACATGATAGTAAATTAATTTTTAAAAGGATAAACTGACAAGGATAAAGACAATAGAAAAAGCTACAACAAATCAGAGATTTCACAGAATTTTTGGAAGATGGAAGGTGGATGTAGGAATGGTTACATCATTTGGAAAATAGACAGCAACCTTAAAATAGGTGTCTATGGAAGAAATAAAGTATGACACAGAAAGCAAAATCATGTTTAATTAATGAAACATTGCATAAAATTTCATTGTTATTGATTTACATATGTTTGAAAAACAGCTTTTAATTAATGACCTAATCCAGAAAACTATCTCCACAAATTTTGTTAGCATGAAATTTACTGAAAACTGTACCAATATACACATAATGCAATTTGTCAACTAGTTTATTTTGGCTGAAGATAAAACATTAATGAATATAGGTTCTAGATCCAGATAGCCTAAATTCAAATCCTAGCTCTTCTACTTACTAGGTAGGCAAGCTATAACCTCACTGGACCTCAGTGTCCTCATTTGTAGAATGTGGATAATAACAGTACTTTCAACTAATAGATGATAGAAATTAAACAAGATAATGAATATAATGTGCTTAGAAAAGTTCCTGGCACAAAATAAGCCCTCAATTAAATATTTAGTATTAGTACCATCCTACTACATGATCATCTCTACTGGCCCTACTATGTTACTTTTAGATTTTATATTTAAGTAAAACTGAATTTATTTTCTACATATTCTCCACCATTTCCCAACTTATTTCAAGCTCCTTGAAGATATAATTTTCTTTATGCAGAATTGTATTGACTCTATGTATGCAATAGATTCTTAGTGATAAAAACAAAATACAATGTTCTATGCTAGATAGGTTGGAAGCAAGTCATATAGAGCTTTTATCTGTTTTAATTAGAAAGCACTGACATTTAGAAAGGTTAAAAAAAATCTAGCAGAGGGAAGACAAATGCTTCACTGCCTTTCCAGTTGTGATAATGGTTTCATATTAATTTAAGTCACCTCCTCATGAGTCTAAGAGACAGATGAAGAAACAACCAAGAACTATAAGCCATGACACTGCATGCAAACCTGAATGTAAGGAAAGTGAGCACCAACTTTTATATCAAAGGCTTCCTCAATGCAAATGGTTCTCCATTCATTTTATACAAAATTTACATCTAATTGAAATTACAGTATACACTATTCTGAACAGCCAAGTCGTCCCTGCATTATCAACTAATTCTGCAGTTGAATAAAAGATTTTAAGTGTATTTTTAAACTACCTGAATCATTTGGACATCTATATATTTCAGAGATTGTTATACCTATCCTTCCACTACAAGACACTCTTCATTTGCTCCTTTATTCACGTAATCATCTAACAGATATTTATCAAGTGCCTACTATGTGCCAGGCACTGTACTAGGAATAGGGATACACCACGCCCAGGTCCAGAGATGAGAAAAGTCTACTGTGTTCAAATAACTAAAATACACCATGGTCAGAAAAAGATGGAGCAGACAAAATGGGCAGGACCTTTCAGGACCTAGGTAAGTTTCAGACTCATTCTGAGAGCAATGGGCTTTAAACAGGGGAGGTCTCTCTAGCAAGGTAACAGTGTAGAGAATTATAATAAAGACTCTCTCCTTTGGCCAAACTTTAACTAGGATCCTCTGAGCCAATCTCCAGCTTCCCTCTCTGTCCCTGTAGAATCCAGCATGAGCAAGAATCTTGCTAAGTCAGTTTGGCAAAAATCCTTCATCATCAGTATCTTATCACCCTGTCCTGACTTCAGCAACTCGGCTGAGTTGTTCTAACAAGAACCCGCCTCCCTCTGATGTTTCCTCTTAGCAATTTTCCACCCACTGCCCCCTACCCCTGCTTCTTGGATATAAATGGCCACTTGTCCTTGTTAAGAGTTGAGTCCCATATCTCTCCCCCACTGCAGTGGTCCCTACACCCACCATGACAGCCTCCCTTAAAAAGTCTGCTTTACCATTCTTTAACAAGGGTCACTGAATAATTTTTTCCTTCACAGAATATTTTTTCTTTAACACTGGAAGCCAACTAGAAGGGTGCTGCATTATTCCAGACAATGGCAAATATGGTGGTCAAAGGAAATATGGAGAGAAACAGACTTAACTAGAGACAGTTAGGATGCCGAGTCCACTGGATTTGGTGTTTGGGTAGAGGGAGAGAAAAGTCATAGATAATGCTCACATTTTCAAATCTGAGTAACCAGAGAGTGGTACCCATTCACTGAGGTAAGAAATGCAGAAAGAAGGGAAGGTTTGATAAGTTGTAAAACATGTTAAGTCTCAGCTGAGTTATCCAAGTGGAAATAGCAGTGGATGGGAGCTCCCTTCTGGCATCTTCTACTGACTCTGTGAAGAAAGTAGCAGCATTTCCTAGGATTGAGGGGTGAGAGGATACAGTCTGAAGAGAGCAGGGAATGTTCAATGTACCCACTGCAGAGAATAGGAGAGAATTAGAAAGACAGGGGAGTATTTTCTATCTCTGAGGAACCAGAGAGAAACCTAAATGGAGAGGGGTACCAACCTATAAGGCTGCGTAACAATTTTCCACTTGTGTTGAGCAATCTCAGCAGTTAGGTTGATTAAGAATTAGGGATTTACCAACATATTTAATACTAATAGACATGATGGTATTCTCTCTCTCAAACAAGACAGAGGCTGGATATGGGCCGTGCATTCTAAACTGGATAGGGCCGTGGAGGCAGTGGACCAAAAAAAAGCGGGGGATGGGGGTAGTATGTGACTCAAGAGCCTCAAAGTTCAAAGAATAAGAATTATGGGATTAGTAGAGTAAGAGAAGAAAGCTTTAAAAAAAAAAAAAAGGAGCTTGTGGTTAGACTCAAATATCTAAATTTAAGAATTCACGGGCTTCCCTGGTGGCGCAGTGGTTGAGAGTCCGCCTGCCGATGCAGGGGACACGGGTTCGTGCCCCGGTCCGGGAAGATCCCACATGCCGCGGAGCAGCTAGGCCCGTGAGCCATGGCCACTGAGCCTGCACATTCGGAGCCTGTGCTCCGCAACGGGAGAGGCCACAACAGTGAGAGGCCCGCGTACCGCAAAAAAAAAAAATTCACTTATACAGGAGGAGCTCCAGAAGTTAAGGCCATAAGGCCATGAGCATTGCAGAATGGAAGTAAGGGCCCTGGCAGATGAGAAAAATCAACAAACTGATATGGGTCACCCCACTGGCACTCTCAAATAACCTAAGACAATAACAGGACTCAGCCTAGGGGACCTACGGGAAGACTGTGAGTCAGGTGTCAACATTTACAATAGCTGACTACACTTTAGTAGGTAACAGGGAAGAAAGATACAGGGTGCTACGGTTACACAAGCATAAGCCTCAAAAGTTCAACAGATACGCCAAGGTAATAAAATACTTTCAATCAGTTCTCTCAGCAGGAAGAGGGGAAAAAACTGGCTGAATACCATCAACAAAAACCATCACCTTTTAACTTTTAGAAAGACATAGGCTATATCCACTACATATATCCACTACAAACATTCCCATTCATATTAAGAAAAAGACAGGATTGAGCACAAAAGGTATTTTATGTTTGTTTTGTGAGCATTTTCCACAATATTAAGATGGATATTAAGGGCACTTACTGTACCAGCTTGAGGGCCAGACAGCCTGGGTGTGAAATCTGATTCCTCGATTTACCAGCTGAGTGAACGTGCACAAAGGCCTCATCTTCCTGAGACTCATTTTCCTCATTTGTACAATAGGAACGTTACACTATCACATGTGACTGACAGGGTTATGTTCTAACACTACTCACAGCACATGAGTAAATATTCAGTTAAACTATTATCAATAAATAAAAAAATTAAAAATTAAAAAAACAAACGATTAGCAATATCAGAAATATCACCCTAATTTATAATAAAAACTGAAAATTATATAAAATCAATTACTTTACAAAGTGACTAATACTATTAGATATCTCTATACAAATGCTATTTTTTTAACCATAAGTATGTTTTCTTTTTTTTTATAAATTTATTATTTTTTTTAATATTTATTTTTGGCTGCGTTGGGTCTTTGTTGCTGGGCGTGGGCTTTCTCTAGTTGCAGCAAGCGGAGGCTACTCTTCATTGAGGTGTGCAGGCTTCTCACTGCAGTGCCTTCTCTTGTCGCGGAGCGCGGGCTCTAGTCGCGAAGGCTTCATTAGTTGTGGCACTCAGGCTCAGTAGTTGTGGCTCGCGGGCTTAGTTGCTCCGCAGCATGTGGGATCTTCCCAGACCAGGGCTCGAACCCGTGTCCCCTGCATTGGCAGGCGGACTCTTAACCACTGTGCCACCAGGTAAGTCCTGATGCTATTTTTAAATTTTTATACTTTACAAATATATATCCTGCGAAGTAAATGAACTTTCATAAAGTACATCTTTATGAAATGTCTGTCTCAAACAGTTTCTCATGCAGCATTTGGCAGCAGTGACTGCTTCCATGTAAAGAATAAGAAATGTAATGACTACTGTTCACAGTGGGGCAAGTCTGGGTGAGGGACTGGGAACATGCAGTTAAGAGCACAGAAAGGAAAAGTAAGGAAAATCATCAACTTAACAATTTTATTTTTAAAAGCCTTGGCAAGTATCGAATGAATGCCCTTCAAAAAAAGATTCTGGAAGAAAAAACTAGGTAACAGCTTAGGTGTTTAAATGAAATATATATGGGCCACAGATTCTAACTAGATATGAAAGAAAGTGCAAATGGTGGAAAGAGGGGAAAAAAAGGGTGGGGGGAGAATAAGCAACAAAGAATCCTCAAAGTTCAAAGGATAAGAATGATGGGAATATACTGGTTACCAAATCACATTAATGACCCTGTAAATTAGAAATGGGCATAAATTCTTATCATAGTTTCATTGTCAACTTCTGTAACGGTCATCAAAAACTTACACGTTGATTAGCCTTGAAAACTTCTTAAAGGGACTCATTTCTAGAATGGCCTACGTAATTTAGAGGACTTCTGGTAAGATGAGAGGCATGCCTAAACACACTTAAACTCTTCAAAAGCCTAAACTTCAATTATGTGAAAATGGTTTTCACTACAACCATCTTCACATTAAAAACAAAACACACAGGTATTGAAAACACAGAGCAATTAAAAGCCATTGCTATGGTGCCAAAAATGATGATACAGTTGGCAGTCTCCGAAAAAGATGACCGACTATTTTATCCAATCCCCCAAAAATAATTTAACTCTTTTAGAGACAATCATTTGACTGATCTGTGTGGGAAATGGCTATAAGAGGATAACTTCAGATACTTAAAAATACATTATTTTACAAAAATATTACACACTCTAAAAATTTTGAAAACTAAAACATAATAATCTGTCTACCTTCAAATTCCACCTCCAAGAGATAGTCAATATTTACTTTTGACCTACTTCAGTATTCAATATTAATAATAATTATTGAATATACGCACAAAAAGTTAAATCATACAGGAACATACTCTGCTTTTTTCACTTTCAGATATTAATCTGCAAATATACTGAGTCTTATATTATAGTTCAGTCTCTAAGGATTATCCAATACAATAAACAATACCTGTCTTCTTTCAAGCCTCTTCTAATTCAATGTCACTAAGCATTCCACGCTTCTCATCTTGCCTCTTAAAAAAATCTCAAAGCACTTAAACTGTACTAATAGAGTACTGATTCAACAGTAAAGGCAAGATCTCTACAGCATCTTCCATATAGGTCCTTTCCAAAGGATAGTCTCATTAAAAATATTGCAGTATTTCGGGTACTTCTGAGTCAAACTGACTAAACAAAGTCTTTCTAATTGCAAATATTATAAATTTTTTTTTGCTCACAAGCCTAAAGAATTAGTTGATGAGAGTTTGAAAATGAACAGAAATCTGTTGACAGTTCTTCCTTTTCATTACACTTCATTTATTATACATGGACCCAGTAAGCTACTATTAATGAAATATGAAGTTCAATTCTCCAATATAAAAACTGCTAATGTAGCATTAATTTATAAGTCAAATAACAGCGCCTAATCTAAATACTTACTTGCATATGTTAAACTTTTAAATGAAAAAAGTGTAAATATTATTCCTAAATGAATGCAATCAAATGTTAATTTATAGAAAGGGATTAAAAAAAATTTTTTTAATAGCAACCCCTGGGAATACATTTTACATCACAACCAGTATGCATATATCTGTTTACATGTCTGCATATGTATATATAAAACAAAAGTTCCACAAAACAATATTTGCCCTTACTATTGCAATGTATTGTTATTTTCTACTCCTATTTCTTTTCTTTTTTAATGCTTGTGATAATCCACTAGTTGTTTCTGCAACCACTAACAAGTCACAACCTGCAGTTTGGAAAACAGTGAGACAATTCAGAGACAATGAATACGTGGGATAACCCGCCCTAAATTTTAGATGGTCCCCAACTTCAAATGGTTCAACTTAACAATTTTTCCACTTTACCATGGTACTAAACCAATACACATCTGGTAGAAACCGTACTTCCATTTTTGAATTTTGATCTTTTCCCAGGCTAGCAATACATAGGATGACCCTCTCTGGTGAGGCTGGGTGGCCACAGTTCCCACTCAGCCATGCAATCCTGAGTGTAAACAACCAAATCAACACACAACCATTCTGTACCCAGACAACCATTCCACTTTTCACCTTCAGTACAGTATTCAATAAATTACATGAGATATTTTTCAATGCTTTATCATAAATTAGGCTTTGAGATAGATAACTGTGCCCAGCTATAGACTAATGTTAAGTGTCCTGAGCACATCTCAGGTAGGCTAAGCTCTGCTGTCCTGTAGGTTAAGTGTGTTAAAAGCATTTTCAACTTAGGATATTCTGAACTAACGAAGGGTTTATCGAAACATAACCCCACCGTAAGTTGAGGAAGATCTGTACTTTAAAAGCTGGACAAGCACAGGCTCGTCCGAGTTTTAACTCCATGGTTACTTTGAAAAGTGGAGGACAAGGTGAAGAGGAGCAAGTTAAAGCTGTACTTCACAACCCACACAGTAAGTAAAACATTCTCACTAAAGACCCTAGACCTGCACTCTGTAAACCACAGGTCAAGTTTATTTACTTCAGACAACAAACTAAGATAAAAGCTGTGACACTACAGTGATTCAAGGCATTTAAACAGTAATTGGCCCCTACCCACAGGCCCAACCAAAGTTAGTCTACCAATGCTCCTTTATTAAGGTATCTAGACCATTCTCTTGAGGCTGCTTGGAAAATGTTATCATTTTGGCTTTCTACACAAATTTTCTCAATGAACACGATTTACTCCTCCATCAGATACCTCTCTCTGCCTATTCTAGACACAGGGAGATGAAGCAATCCCCAATGATCTGAAATTCACTGCCACCAAACTGTCATCTCAGACTGCCCCTAACTATTTGAAGTTCACAACCATAAGGGGAGAAGCACTGGCACTGCAAGTGTAAAACAATCCCTCATGGCTAATCCACTCAATATTCAGCACTTAACCTTTTAAACCCACTTATTGCTAAATCAATGCAATTAGCAGATGATAGCAAAATAAGTTAACATATAAAAACTGAGTAGATGCAATTATGCAAAACAGGCAACTGGTAATTTTCAACTGTGATCTGAAATGATGAAATTTAATCTAAAATCCTTTCCCTCACCCCCCTTTACCACCTTATCGCCCACCCCTCCTCATACCTCCAATGTGAATTCTAAATTTGGGGGAGGTCATACCTTGCTGTGAGATCATTATGTTAAAATACTATGTTTTGATTTCTAATCAATAAAATTACTTTTATTTATTTATATCTTACTCTATCAAAACTGCCTTTAAAAATATTTGAGGTAGCTTGAAAAATGTAGGTAAGAAAACATCAACCTCAGAAAAGTACAGTTAACTTAATTAAGTCCGTACTGCCGTCCTTAAAACAAACTGCCTTACTTTAAAACTCCCATGAGAAATCACATGTTTGTAAAACAGAATGAAAACTTGACTATTTGAACTCAATAAAATTCAATGTTACATAGTTAATCTGAAAATTCCTAAGTGTCTCTATGTTGTTTAATTAGCCAATGATCCAAATAAACACATAATCATGTATATAAAATGACTGTGTATACATTTATATGTATGTATGTGTGTATGTATATGCAAAACAAAACTCAGAACATTCACTTTATCCAATAAAATACATTCTTGTTACTTCAGATTACAGAAAAAATAATATAAATGACAATTAAATTTAAGAAGAAACTATGAACTCTTTATAAAGTATAATTTCTTATTATCATGCCTCAGCAGAATAACTAGGAACTATCTTATACCTACTCTGCCAAGCAGTGTGAGAAACTCTTTTGCATTGTAATACCCTGCAGACTAAATTCTGATATCCTAACAAGAAAATACAGTAAAATCTCATCAAGACAGTATTAAGCTATCTAGCAACCCCAGCAATCTACAACAAGCCAAGAATTAGAAGACCATCCATAGTAGGTGGTAAAATTTGTGCCAATGACATAACAGAAAACCCTTCCCCCATCCCACTTAATAACTACAAGATTTCATTTGTTATCTATAACAAATCTATAGTAGATAAGAAATTCAATGACAAAAGAAAATAATTAAAACAAGATTAAAAATACCCACAAGCCTAAAGCTAGTTAATGATCAGTAGTCTATTTTTAAAAGGAGAGACATATATCACATTTTAAATATTTTGTCAAATGGTTAAAATTATTTAAAGAAAAATAACTATATTATGCTTAAAACTTCTAAACACTTTGTCAAAATATAATTATATTCTTTTAAATCTGAGGTGTAAGGCAATAACCCATTATCTAACCTGTGAGATAAGAGACCAATAAATATATATATTGGTCTCTGTCCCCGGTTCCTGGCACAGAACTCCTAAAGCCCTTGTAATTTCCTAAGTAATACAGCACTAAGAACATCTTTTGTTCTAGTATTTGGACTTTGACCCCAGTTCCTGACACAGGGCTCCTAAATCCCTTGGAGTTTCCTGGGTGACAGCAGTGTCTTGTTCTAATGAGGTGACTGGGTGGGCTCCTGGATGGGGCTGGTCACCAGAAAGACTAAGCCATGACAAAAAGCTTGGAACTTTCAACCCCAGCCCCCGTTCTCCAGAGAGGGGAGGGGACTGGAGAAGGATTTAATGACTGTCATGCCTACATGATGAAGCCTCCATAAAAATCCCACAAGTAAGGCATTCGGAGAGCTTCTGGGTTCCTGAACACATGGAGGAAGTGGGAGAGTGGCTTCCCAGAGACGGCACCTCCCATATACCTGGCCCTGTGTATCTCTTTCATCTGGATGTTCATCTGTATCCTTTATCACCCTTTTATAGTAAGTTGGCAAATGGTAAGTAAACTTTTCCTGAGTTCCGTGAGCCACTCTACCAAATTAATCAGCTCCAAGGAGGGAGTCACGGAAACCTCTGATTTATAGCTAATGACTCAGATGCCCAGGGGGCCATCAGGACTTGCAAGTGGCATCTGAAGGGGTGGGGGCGGGGGGCAGGCAGCCCTGTGAGACTGAGCCCATGGGACCTGACACCATCTCCAGATGGAGTGTCAGAACTGAGTAAGATTACAGAACACTCAGCCACTGTCACAGAACTGCTTGGTGTGGGAACAACCCGCACACATCTGATGTCAGAACTGCTGCAAGGGTAGTAGTAGCGTGAGCATAGACGAGAAGCACAGGAGGAAAACCGAGTGTTTCCTAATACATAGTCCCTCCGCACAGAGCTAATCAGAATCTCTCAATGCCAGGGTTTAAGGGGAGTTAAGACTTTCTATTTTCTACCTATTTCTTCAATCAATATGTACACTAACTCTTTTAGAATTCTGTTACATGAGATAATTTATAAGAACACAGGATGAATATTCATAACAAGTTTCCAAGGTCACAGTTAGCATTTTATACAGTATATTCCTTTCCTTAATCATGAAAAAGCCCTGTAAGTATTATAATATCAATTATACAGATGAGAAAAATGAGATTCGAAGATGGTAGCTGCCCAAGGCCACCTGGTGGCAGAGTAGGGATACGGAACCCAGGTGTGTCTGAAACCCAAGCATGTAGTTGTTACACCAGGGACTAAAGTTAAGCTACTTCCAAATTTTACCTTGTTTTGAAAAAGAGGTTTTGGGCTTGTGGTTATTGAGTAAATTTCCTATTACTGAATAAAAATAGTTCAATAAAATAAAATGAAAGACCAAACGAAGGCCAATTTTAGTCTGAATGAATCCGTTATTACAAGTTGGCCAGACATAAACAGGCTCCTAACAGAATCTTATCCTGAGGATACTGCTAATGGCACGTGCAAAAATCGAAAAGGAAGTTCCTCCTGAACATATTATGAGGTCATCTGGGAACAATTAAAGGAAAACAGAAATAAGGATGCTGAGTCAGTGCACTGGTTACTTACAGCACCTGCACAGGCAGTGATGCGTGGACTGCAAAGTTAGGGAGGCAGAGTCCAGGAAGGAAGAGGGTCCACAAACCTCAAAGGTACAAAATTAAAAGCAGATGAACAAAAAAGTTCTATTATGTAAGTAATAATTCTAAAGAATTAATAAAAACAGCACAATTTTAAACCAATATATATAACAGCTGACATCATATCTGGGATTTGAGATCCCTTTTCTTGCCATTGGCTATAATCATATATTTTGAAAGTCACTAATTTTCATGAAGAAACTATTATAGAAGTATTAATATATAAGTAAAATACCTACTGTTTTCCAACAATCAATAGATATGTATTTCAAACTTGTGAAAATATCTTAAGAGTTATAAAATTTTCATTTTAATGATGCTTAATGCTCACTTGCCTAAAATCCTAGCTCAGGTTAAAAAAAAATGTTAAGTACTCTTACTTTGGGATCAATCCAAACCATTTATTCAATATTCCCCCTCAATAGAACCAAGGAAAGGAACATTCTATTCTCTTCTACTGGCAGTTATATCAAGCAAAGTAGAAGCCTTTCTCTTAACCACAAATAAAAGTTATAAAATTTATTAAGTTACTGATTAAACAATTAACTAGAAATATATTCAACTTCAAATCTATGAGTTCATGGCATTATCCTAGCATTCATTCACTGAACAAATATTCACTGAATACCTTCTATGTTTGAAAACCTAGAACAGACTTAGTTGAGAACTGAGTAATGATCCAGAAAAGTTCTATCCCAGCCTTCAGAGAACCTCGAGGCAAAGGGGCAAATTTCATTAAAATATTTAACTTCTGTAATATTAGCAACTAATTCACAAAAGTTACAGTAATAAAGCTTTTAAATATAGAAGAAAACTACAGTTATCTGAGGCAAATAGAGCTTTCAACTATCACACCAGTAAAATCACCTAGTATGCTTAATGTTAAGGTACTGACAAACAGGGATCTCTCATTACTCCAGACTAATGAGAGATGGAAGACGAGGAATAAGCAGTGGTCTGGCACCAACCATGAGTTCAAATCTCAGGTTAGCCTCTTACTAACCGTATGGCCTGGGAAATTTCAGAAACCCTCTCTGCCTATGAGTTCACATCTGCAACAGGAATAGTAAGTGATTTAAAGATGCCCAAAAAAATGCATGGCTCAAAGCAGGCTTTCTCTAAAAAGTCAGTTTCCAGTTCTTCACCAACTTAGCCACAGCAAGGTGAAAACCAAAAATCCTAGATAAGTGACGCACATCAATGTGAGAAAAATGACATTCTTCACCGCCAGTGCTGCGATTGAAGGAAGAGTTAGCAGTCTTCAGTGGGGTTTCACTGTTTCATCTGAGGTGCTGTAGTCTCAGAATATCACTGAGGTTTACACTCAAATGGAAATATAAAAACACCTTCAGGAGAGGGAAAGAAATGATCATCGCTCTTTTCCAAATTACTGGCTTCTAAAAACTGGCTAAGTGGAAGTCATTTCTTTAGTTTTACGTGTAACTAATTTTTTAAAGTGTAGGGCTAGACGTTTCACATGGATTACACAGAACAGGAGGAACCCGCAGTTACAGGGGCATCTTCCCAGAGCAATGCCATGCTGCACAGCCCAGAGAAGCCAGTCAGCAAGGCAGATGCTGCCTTCCGGAGCAGACACAGGACAGCAATGCAAGTGGGGCCCCTGCAACTGTGCCACAGTACTCTCAACAAATGTAATTAACCTGGATAATTTTTTTAATGTATATGATCCTCAATTGAAGGGAAGTATAAAAATCATAAAGGAAAACGAAGTTTAAAGACATATATATAACCAGGCAGTTACTTCCTTACACCTAAGGCACTTTCATTTATAACAGCATCACCCTCAGTCTCTTCCCACATCCTACCTTCCACTGACTCCTCACTAATCTAAATCCCTTGATAGAAAGAAGTTGAAAGGGAGAGAAGGATCAGGACATCGATAACATGCAAACTTAAAATTTCCAAAGGAATCGAGCATTCATTATCATAATTAGGCATGTAGTATCTGATTTTACTGATAGACATGTATTGTTATATGGCACCTTTAGAACATGAAAAATTACGTAGTTCATAATATATTACACTATATCGACAGCTATACAATTCTCTTTCATGAAATAGCTGGATAAATATGTCAACCCATGACATAAAACAATATAAGAAATCATCCCATTTTACTGAATATGTTTGCATGGTTCAAAAAATCAAAACTATATTGAAAGGTATACAGTGTGTCCCCTGCATATGAACGAGTTTCGTACTGAGAGCACATTCATAAGTCCAATTTGTTCATAAGTCCAACAAAGTTAGCCTAGGTACCCACCTAATACAATCAGCTGTATAGTACTGTACTGTAATAAGTTTATCATACTTTTCACATAAATATTATATAAAAAACAAACACCAAAAATAAAAACATTTTTAATTTTACAGTCCAGTACCTTGAAAAGTACAATGGTACAGTACAACAGCTGGCATACAGGGACAGGCATCAAGTGAACTGGCAAGAAGAGTTACTGACTGGAGGAGGGAAAGGAGGTGGGAGGTGGTAGAGCTGAAGGATCGTCAGCAATAGGACATGGAGGACAAGCTGCAATTTCACTCATGCCTGACATTGATGGCACAGGTTCTGGTTCCTTGCTGGATTCAATTCTATCTACCCTCTTGAAAAAACGATCCAGTGATGTCTGAGTAGTAGCTCTTTTTTTTTTCACCACAGATGACACGGTAGCACTGGACTGTCTTCTGAATGGCTGCTGCAACCTTTGTGTACCGTTCCACTTTCGGGTTCTGTGCCTCAAAAACTAACAATGCCTCCTCAAATAAAGAAAATCCCCTTGCCATTTCCTGCATCATGAATCTCTTCGGTTCTTCAGTTACTTCTTCCTCTTGTCTCTCTCCGTCCTTTCTCTGAGCCTCCAATTCCAGGCACTTCTTAGCAGTACCAGCTACATCACTGCTGCTTTTACACTTGCTTCCAGACATCCTGGGCTTGAAATAAAGATACTGTACTACTGTACTCTATACAGTACTGTACAGTAAAGTACACAAAAGTACAATCACTTGTAGAGGATGCACGCATGTGACAATGTACGCCAGACACATGAACTAACTTACACGATTGGACATGCATGTTCACATCTTTGAAAGTTCCTAAGTAGGGGACTTACCATACACTGAAGTTTTGTTCCCACTCTTGTCTCAAGTCCTGTTCCCTCATACCCTCAATGGCAATCGTTTTTATTAGTTTTTTGATAATATTTCCAGGGTATTTATACAAATACTAGTAAGTACAAATATACATTCTTATTACTCCCCTTAGAGAAAAGGCATGAAATAGTATCTTCTGACCCACACCTTGATTTTTTTAAATCAATTTATCCTAGAGATCTCTCCACATCAGTACAGAGATCTTCCTCATTCCTTTTTCATAGCTGTAGCAACCTACGGTGTGGATATACCATAATTTATTCATACAGTGCCCTATCATGTTGCTTCCAAAGTATCTTCTTAAGTGATACATTTTTCAAATCTCTCCTGTTACTGTAACAAAGTGAATTATAAATACCATAGGATTTGCTTTCTTAGACCTATAATAACACAACATATTAGTGACCTACTTTTTTTCAGGGGGGTGGGGAGGGGGCGCCGCGTGGCATGCAGGGTTTTAGTTCCCAGACCAGGGATTGAACCTGTGTCTCCTGCCGTGGAAGCACAGAGCCCTAACTACTAGACTGCCAGGGAATTCCCAGTGACCTATTGTTCATATTTTGTAAGAACCATCAGAAATTTCTACCCCACATGGCCGCATTCTCTCCCCATCAAAGCTGAATGTCTTTCTCAGAGCCTTTAATTGTGCACTGTGAATCTCCCAAAAGTATAGCACGTGACATTTGCTGAACTTAATTTGGTTACAGGATGGTTCTTTTGCAAAACCTTCTACAGGTGTATAGTATTCTGCAAAACAAACTTTAGCAAATACTGGGGTGAATTTAATAATTACTGTCATCTATGAAGTGAGAGAGTGGCATGGACATATATACACTACCAAATGTAAAATAGATAGCTAGTGGGAAGCAGTCGCATAGCACAGGGAGATCAGCTCGGTACTTGTGTCCACCTAGAGCGGTGGGATAGGGAGGGTGGGAGGGAGATGCAAGACGGAGGAGACATGGGGATATATGTATACGTATAGTTGATTCACTTTGTTATACAGAAGAAACTAACACACCATTGTAAAGCAATTATACTCCAATAAAGATGTTAAAAAAAAGAAGGGCATGTAACAGAATTCTGGTCAGTAAAACATATGGGGAAGTCTGTCAAGTGGCTTTTGGGAAAGGTTTCCTTATTCCTAAAAAATGTTGCACAAGAGAGGGTCTCTGCTGTCTTTGGATAATGTTGCCTTAGAATGTGATCGAAATGCTACAGCCACCTTGTGAACATGAGAGCCAGTCTAAGACCAAAGCCTCCCCACTAAATGGCACAGTAGAGTAATGGATGGAATATGAGTTCTTAATGAAATCAATGAGTCGCTGAATTGTTACCAAGTCTGTATTCTCATCATGTGAGATAACAAGATGGTAAATTTCCTTTTGTTAAATCACTTGGAGTTGAAGTTATGTAACTTATAGCCAAATACAACCTAATAATATAATTTTATTTATATTTTTGTATTACTTTCTAATAAAAAAAGTGCTTATCAATGACTGCCAAAAAATAATAATAATAACTATTGTCATCTAGTTAAGTAAAATATAAGACTATGAACTTTCAAGGAAGGCACAAAACCAAACTGAGCTAATTTTTAGACTAGGCCTTAGCTGTTTTCTGAATTATAAACCCCTTTGAGATCTGAATGTAAAACTATTTGACCCTCTCCTAGATAATGCATATAAACTTAAAATTTTTCAGTTTCTGGGGATTCACGGACCCCTGAGGCCCTTCCACAGTCCCCATGGGCATATCTATTTTAGAAGCAATTTTAAATAGACAGTGCTATATTATCTATGGCACCATCAATACCCAACTCTAGGACAGAACTCAGAGTACTTTTCATGCAAAGCTAATGAAAAACCAGCAGAAAATTCGCCATGAGGCGTTCCTTGGTGCGAAGTGAATAAAGCATACTCAAAGGGATCATATTTAACAATTAATGATATCAGGCAAAGTAAATTCTATTAAATTACTGTGGGAACTTTTACAAGGGGCTGTGGTCTGATTTTTACACAGTTGTCTCTTAGTTTAAATAAATAAATTAGGTTCTTACAGGATTAAGAAAGTTGGCCTTTAATTCATCTTATACAATGTGTAATCTTATCTGGGATTTTAAAAACGCAATACATTTTACATTAGACAGTAGTATCTACTAGAAATATAACTGCAGCAAATTTGAACATGACTGTGTAAATGCCCAGGAGAAACAAAAAAAATTCTGTGTGCTTTAAATGCAGATCAAAGAATCCCCAAGCATGATTACAGTCATGCTATAATGATTAGGAGAGAAGAGGTATTAAATTGAAAAGGTGATACATGCAGGGCCACCACATTTGGTTTTGAGGGTGATACAGAAGAGCATTTGGAAGACAGAACCAGTAGGGGCTGAAGCCCAGTCCAGGCTCCTCTCATCAAGCCTGATGCTAAAGTTGCATCTGTCATAATTCAGACAAACACAGCCCTGTAATACCCTCTTCCCTCCCTTCCCTGACACTTCGTCCCCCCAGAACCCCACCCACCCATGGCAAATATTAAAAAGTGCTAAAATTTTGAAAAGGAAAGATATTTTCTAGATCAAGATAATATCCCAGTAGCCAAAGTATAGTACAATGGGAACTTCTAATTTGAACTCTCAACAAAAATTTGTTTCTTAAGGACTTATTTTAACAGAAACATCTCCAATGAACTCAATGGGAAGAGTCTACTATACATAAATTTGCTTTATTCCTTTTTTGTTGTTGTTGAATGTATCGATTCCTAAAGTGAGAGGAGTTCTGTGTAAGTATTGTCAGTATTTTTTCCAGAATAAAGAGTAGTATTAGGCTGAAAATATTCTGTATATAAAAGAACAGGCACCAAGCACAAAAGCACCAAGTGTTCATTATGTTATGAGAAATTATGAGAAAAAAAGATTTTGAGTATCATCTTGTCCCTTCTCATGCTCTATATGAGTACAGGCATCTTGCACATGTGAATCCATTTTCAAAGATATATCCATTTCCCAAATGTCTCATGAGAGATGATATACAACTCAACAGCTCTCCAAATCGAGCAATCTGACAAAAAGAAGCAATGCAGTCCTAGAATCCGGAGAGAAGGCGATTCTATACTGCCTGACATGAGAAACGAATGAGAACCAAATGATACCAGTCAACATAACACTCTCTACAAAGAAAAAGAAAGAATATTAAAAATATTAGTGCATCTTTTCTATTTTGTTATGAAAGGTAGATTGTGTTTTACCCTTCACTGTGATACTTACTGTGCCCCCCCAAAAAACTGCTCTAAATAAACTTATCAAAATTCAAACTATGGGGCTTCCCTGGTGGCGCAGTGGTTGAGAGTCCACCTGCCGATGCAGGGGACACGGCTTCGTGCCCTGGTTACGGGAAGATCCCACATGCTGTGGAGCGGCTGGGCCCGTGAGCCATGGCCGCTGAGCCTGCGCGTTCGGAGCCTGTGCTCCGCAGCGGGAAAGGCCACAACAGTGAGAGGCCCTCGTACCGCAAAAAAAGAAAAAAAAAAAATTCAAACTATGGCTAAAGAAAAATTAAAATACTTAAAAATAACCTCATTGGAGGAAACCTGAAAATATGCTTAAAATAGCCAAACTAGAACCTTTCTATACTGGTATATCAGCTCCAGATAAATATGCAAATCTATAGCATAATCTCATTATCTTCCTAAATCAAGCACTGAAAAAGTGTTTGGCCACTCTCATCTTACAGCAGTCACTGAAAAGCATTCAGCCCATGGAAGCGAAGAGTCAGTACTTTAGGAATCCAGGACTACTCCAGTCTGCTGGCCCTCTGCCCTCAGGAAGACTGTCAGCAGCAGCATCACCAAACACCATCGTAACACTATGCCAACCACAGACCCCTTCATGGTTTATTATCATTATACAGCTGACCCTTTAACAACGCAGGTCCACTTATATGTGGATTTTTTTTCAACAAACACATACCACATCTCTACACGATCCACAGGTGGTTGAATCTGTGGATGTGGAACTGCAGATACAGAGGATTTTCCACTGCATGGAGGGTCAGAACCCCTAACTTCTGTGCTGTTCAAGGGTCAACTACAATTACAAATAATCCTAAAAGTCTCCCCAAGTTGTAAAATTCAATGAGTACTACTCAACAAAATACATAAAGTTGTCTGCGAACAAAAACAGAGGCAAACTCCATTTTAAATTAGAACCTTGGAATATACCCGCTTTGTACAGGAATCAAAAATTCTCTTGTTCAAAAGGAGGCTTAAAAAGAGGGGGAGGTAGCTAACTGAACCTTTACATATATAAACACTTATCTTTATTACTGATACATGCTTATTGCAAAATTGGAAATAATGTATGCAAAAAAGTAGTAACTATAGAAGAATCCTTAATCAATAAGAGAAAGCTAAAATATAAATCAAAAGCCACAATGAATAATCTATAATATTAACCCTATGAATCACCTGTATGCTCCTTGATATAAATGGCCCATTTTGTGAGTTGCAGATACTATCTACTTTAAGATCACATTTGCAGCAAAATACAGTAAGAAAGAAAGGGAAGGAAAGAGGAAGAAAAACCCATTACAGGATGTTGACAAGTATAAGTGCCAAGGTTTTAGCACACCACATACCACTAAAATAACATACCAGGTTCCTCCAACACCAGGTTACTTTGGCTTTCGATTTTAACCTACTCAATTAACAGGAGTTTAGTGTAACAAAACACTCTATTTTCATATCTTAAGTTCTCTTAGAAGAAAACCTGTGTACTTCCCCAGCTCAGTTACCAAATAAACCAATTCTTCAATCCAACTCAACTGTCCCACAGTTTCAGTTGGACTGATGACAGATTTGCTATTGTTCCCTTTATTACATCTCCACAGATCGTGGCCCAGAGGTACCAACTATAAGGCCAAAAGGGAACTAAAATACTTATAATGTGCCTGGGGTGCTTAATATCTCTAGAGCTAACCATACCTAGTCAGAGAGCTCCCCAAAGAGAATGCATACTTAAAGACCTACCAAAACACCTTCTACTGCCAATCACCACTGAATTCATACCAGGTTGTTAAATTCTTTCATTTCTACTAACAACTACTTTTCTAAAAGTATTTCTAACTCATGAAAATGTTTTAACTGGCACTCACAAGTGGAATTAGCAGGAATGCAAATGCTATCACTGTATTCACTACACATGCCAAAATAAACTCAGTGAGGTTAGGATTCTGCCTACCTTGTCTGCTTATATCCCCAGTGCCTGCCACCTAGGAGATACTTAATAGGTAGTGGTAAAATGAATGAAATTACGTAACAATTATTAACAGAATCCTGTTAAATCATATAGTGCTTAAAAGTAGAACATTTGCTAAAACCTGGGAACCTTCTAAACAGTGCTATTTGTTGTAACAGGATTTAATCTATACCAGAAAATAAGAATGACAGTTCAAATCAATTCTCAGGGAGGCCTAGGATAATGAGTTCTTGTACAAAGCAAACAAAAGTTGCATTTTTTTCTATAAGATAAATGCCTTTCCTCAAAACCATAATCAATGAAAATTACAGAATTTTAAGAGCAGAAGAAACCTTAGAGCCTGATTTATGAAACAGATGGGCTCCAGTTTCAGAGTAATATAAACTGCCACCAATTTATTTAAAAATTTTTGCATAATTACTTACCTAAGATAGAATTTTAGGAGTAATAATTTTATTCTTTTTTTTACTATGCTAAGCAGTTGGCTAGGGGTTAGAGAAGTTATGACTGATGAATACCATAATCTTCCACTTTTATGACATGCATTTACCATTGGAAAATCAGTGAGGAAAGAGTTAATTTTGTCAATACAAATAGTTCCTCTTCCCAGTTTTCAAGTAATAGTCTCTACTACTTAAACCAACAGTTCTCCTGTTCTCTCATTCTATTTTTAGACTGTATGATAGCTTATCATATTTGATTTATATTATCAACTTGTACGTGGTTACTGTAGCCAAGTCTTACCTTCCCAAGATTTAGGAGGTATACCCTTCCAAACTGCTCCCCTGCCATGCCATTAATAACGGTGTTTGATAATCCCTTTGTCATTTGTCTCCCTCATTTGAGCAGAGCTGGTTCTGTCTTGTTGGGTACTACAGAACGGGTTCTAAGTAGTGTTATCACAATGAATGAATGAATGATTTGGAAGGCAATGGCATTATCAGAGGCCTCCTTTGCTAGCTAAGGAGGCAATATTTGAGAACACATCATAGTTTCTCTCCAGCTTTATGTAAACGCTGAGGCTCTTTACTGTTCTGAATTGAAAGTTTGCAAATAATAAATTTAAGAACAGCCAAGTGTATCTGATACATAGTATCAGAGAAGGTGCTAATACATCTAAAACAGTTTATTCAAAGGCCACACAAAGAATTACAGAAGATCCTTAGGACAAACGAGCTTCCAGGATTCCATTACCATCAATATGAGTGATCTTCCCAAAAACCACTGCTAAATGACTTCACCGTCTGGAGACTAAGTTTTTCTCCATGTTTTGAGAATTTATAGTTGAACATGTTGAAATGATGAATGGCTACTCTCCAGGCCCTTACAATAACCTTTAAAAGGACGGGGGGAGCGGGGGGGGGGGGAATAAGTGAAATTCTTGAATAAAAATATGTGAAAAGCAATTTTCCTGTTACTTGTGAAAGACTGGACGTTTTTCACTGCAACCTTCCCTCCTTTCCTGGTCACCAAGTAAGAGCTGGAAGCAGGAAAATTTCTAACACCTCTATGCCCTTTGAGTCACGAACTATGAAGGGAGGAAAAAAATCACAACTGTGGGGACCTATGCATCCTATATGAAAGCAGGAAGTCAGTTTCTTGAGCGTGGGCCACCCGTCCGGCATCCCAAATGCGAATGCCGACCTTTTGAAAGCCCACCCCCACTCCCATCTCACCCTGAAGCCACCCCCAGCTTCAGCGGAAAACGCGCTTTTGCTAGGCTGCTGTAAAGAGCAGCGCGCAGGGTCAGAACACCTTCCACTTTGCACTTGGCCTGCGGCAGGAAGACACTCGGGTTCTCGCCAGGAGAGGAGGAGGCTGGCCGGGCAGAGTCGGCACTGAGACGCAGCCTTGGCCGCCAACGCAGGCGGCTCGTCCACGCGGCCGGAGAAGTCCCGGAACAAAGCGTGCGGCAGGCGGGTGGGGAAACAGGGAAGACGGAGAAGATTTAACCAGCTCCTCACCACGGCCGTGGCTTAGCCAGGTGGGGCCGCGCTCCTCCTCGCGGGGAGAGGATGGGTTTATCGAGGGTCTGACCTCAAGTCCAGCGCCAAGGCCACTGGAACCGAGACCTGGCGGGGAGAACGCCGGGAAAGAGAGGCGAGCCCCGCGGAGAGGAGAAGGCGCCTGTTCGGCTGTTGACCGGCCGAGCCCGCGGGCTGCCGGGCCCCCCGGATGCCGAGACCCCGGGACGCGGCAGCCGGGATGCCGGCGGCGCGCTGCCGGCCCCCCACGCCGGCCTCCTTGGCGCCGCGCCGCCCGCCCCCAGCTCCGGGCGGTCACACAAAGGGGCTGCCCAGGCGCGCCGGCCGCCTGCGGTGGGGGGGCCCGACCCGGGACCTGCGGCCGGCCCGCCGCGCCCCAGCCTTTGTCCGCCGCGCCCCGAGCCCGCCTGCCAAGGAGCCCCGCCGCCCGCACCCTTCTCGTTACCCGGGTGAGAAGCGGTCTCATCTGCTCTCCGGCCCCGTCCGCCTCCATGGTCGGCCGTCCAGCCGGCGCGGTCCGCCCGCTGCCGCCGCGGCCGACAGCTGGACGCGCGAGGGGAAACGAACGTGCGCTCGTGAGCGAGGCGCTCGCGTGGGGAAAGCCGTGAGAGAGAGACTGGGGCGCGTGCGCGGAGACCGCGAAGCTGCCTCTCGCGGGCTCTCGAGGCCGCAGCGTGGAACGTGGAGCAAGCACTGAGCTGGAGGGAGGCCGAGGCGGGGAGGAGGGCGCCGCAGAGGCCCGGGGGCGGGGCCAGGCCGCGACGTGAGTAGGCCCCGCCCACACGCCCGCCCCCTGGCGCCACGCCCCCGGCTGGCAGGGGTCGTCCCAGGCGAGTCCCGGCCCGGCGGCCAGGCAGCCCAGAGGTGGAGCGGGAGGGTGGGAGGAAGACGGGCGTTCCAGCCACTCGGAGGTCTTCGGGTTTCCACACTCATCCCGGCGCCACGCCACCTCCTCAGGAGGCCCGCCCCCCTGTAAAATCTTAAGTGACCAAGACTAAGCGTGTAGCTCGTTTTCCTAGTCCGAGGGGGGCTGGGGGTCACCACGGCGCCTACCTCCTAACCACGTTCCTCGTGGCAGGAGGGAAGAAGGTCGCTGCCCATTACAGGGGCGCTCACGGGAACCCCAAAGGAACTATCGGGTCGTTAGGAGTGCTGCAAGGTTTTTTTCTCTGTTCTGTTGTGACGAACCCCAACTTGGGGCCAGTGAAACAGGGAGCACTCCTGGCCAGGTGTCCTCGTGTGCTTGCGCCCCTGACCGGGCACCACTGCGGCACCCCCACCCAAGTCCACCCTCTGGGGCACCACCCCCCCATATCCACAGCTCTAACTGCACATGGTGACGGTGCCTGCTACACAGGGTCATTGAAGGATCAAGTGAATTTCTATCCTTAAACGTACCTGAAACATAGCATGCTTATTAGAGGCATTATTGTTTACTAGGTTGTCTTGCGTGTTTAAAAAAGAGAACAAAAAGATTAGCTGGGAAGAGCTAAATCAGTGCTATGGAAGGAAGCTTTATATTCCAGCAAGTCTGGAACGCTTACCCTATCCATCTCAAAATAGATATTAGTAAAGCCCTTTGTCAGAAATAGTTAAGTATGCTGGATGACTCCTTCCTGGTTTGGGTCTTAGTCCCCTTTTTTTCTAAATTTCCCAGAGAGTTACTTCTAGGTGGGCCCCCATTATTCACTTACTGTATAAAGAAGCCTACAATTAGACACTGTTACATTAAGGCAAACATGCTGCATCTCTAATCCTCACAACACCACAGTATGTTTTCTGTTATCCCCATTTTACAGATGAAGAAGCTGAGCTTCAGAGAGGTAACTGGTTTTAAATCCTAGTTAGTGGAAGTGCTCTATTGCACCATTCTAATGATTCATTAAAGAAAGTTGTACAGCAACAAGGAAAAGGGATGAAAAGGAAAGAATATGGAGAAAGAGAGGAACTGGAATTAAAAAAAAATAAAAGAGCCTCCTAAAGTTGTTTAAGGCTTCAATCACTTTTACCCATACCATCACAAGGTAAATATGATTTATATTGAAGAATTAGTTCTGGGGTCTCTTAAAATGCAGCCTCCCTACCAAAAAACTAATTAGTGTATACAGAACATCTTCTATTCCCTTTCTCTGCTTTATTTTTCTATACAGCAGTTATTCTTTTATAACATTCTATATATTTATGCCTCATTATGTTTATCATCTGTATACATACACACACACACACACACACACACACACTGATGTAACAAAATTATTTTAAAGGCAAGACAAGAAAAATTTAACATGCACTTTTTTCTGCCATCTGAGCCACTGCTCTCTCCCCTTTCATGTGTATTGTGCATCTGCATTACACATTAGTTAGATCCCCTTAGAAGACACAGGAATGCCTACTAGCCAAAAAAAAAAAAAAAAAGGCAATATCCTCCTGGCACCAGCAAGGTAATTCCTTAGGAGATAACATTCCTTTCTCAATCCTGTAAGGGGTCACAATGACCCACTATCACCTTGTTGGACTATGTAAACTGTCAATATGTTACTTTGATATAAAACCATTTGTCTCAAAAACGTACATAGCTGTGCTTTGACCTCTAATGGGCAGATCAGTCCTCAGAGCTTTCTGAAAGACTATCTTCTGGGTTATAACCCTCAGGTTGGCTCGAATAAAATTGTCCACTTCTTTCTTAGGTTGACTATCAATTAATTTTTAAATTATCGATTAATTTTAACATCAAACACAGATTAATGTGTGCTCCAGGCTTCCCTGGTGGTTAAGAATCCACCTGCCAGTGCAGGGGACACGGGTTTGAGCCCTAGTCCGGGAAGATCCCACATGCCACGGAGCAGCTGGGCCCATGCACCACAACTACTGAGCCTGTGCTCTAGAGCCTGCGAGCCACAACTACTAAGCCCGAGTGCCACAACTACTGAGGCCCGCATGCCTAGAGCCCATGCTCTGCAACAAGAGAAGCCACCCAACAAGAAGCCCGCGCACCGCAACGAAGAGTAGTCCCCGCTCACCGCAGCTAGAGAAAATCCCGCGCGCAGCAACAAAGACCCAACACAGCCAAAAATAAATAAATTAATTAATTTTTAAAAAAATGTTTGCTCCATGTAAGCTTCATGTAAACAGTAATTTTTTTGCCTGTTTCATTTTCCTGTTATATTCCCAGCATACCTAGAAGAGTGGTTGGCCTTTGTAAGCTTTCAGTACCTGTGTTAATTGAATGAATTTGGGAGGTGGGGAAGGGGGGAGGCAAACTTCCTTTAAGACCTAGGAGCATCCTGGGAGAAATCTGAGGATGTGGCCAAAGTAGTGACAGGAGCAAAGTAGGAACCTATACCCTTGGTGCCAGAGTTGAAAGAGCTAAGTAGGCAACTTCAAGAAGGGCTTAAAAATATATGTTCAGGAGACCATGCTAGAAAATGAGTTTCTATTAATCCAACTTGTGAAAAGAAAATAATAAGCCCTTGGTTTATTTAATCCACAATTATTTTTTGAGTGACCTCTCTGTTGCCATGCACTTTTTCCACTCCTCAGTTCATCCCACCTGCTGGAAAAATAGTGTAGTAAAGGTCTGAATTATAGAACTGATTACTCTCAATTGCCCGCTTAATTCATATTCAGCCAGAGTTCATCCCGAGGTGATGGTTGCAGTAAGTAAAGAAGATAATGTATTAAAATTGCTTTCATGCAAATGGTGATGGCTATAAAATGTTCAAAGGTTCTGAAAGGCAAATTGTTCTCAGTATTTTAAATACTCATCCAAAATGTAGCACAGGGAAACATTTGCTAACCAAAGGTTAATCTGAACCTAAATTCATCACTCACAATGAACTTGTAGCACCTAAAATTAATGACATTTAGCTATATCCCAGATTCAGTACACTTCCTGGGTTTCTGGAACAGTAGGTAATACTAGCAGGGACTTGGATACAACCCCTTGGCAAGATCTTCATCCTGAGGCGTGAATAATCTTCCCACCAACAGCTCTCTATGAGCCAGAACATATTTTTTAAAGAAAAATAGCAGTTTCTCTGTCATTTTGAACAGCTTGGAACCATCCTTTAGCAGAGGATCCTTTGACAATTCTTTATCTCTTCATTGCCTCTTCTTGGTGCTAGCTGAAACTTAAATGTTCCCAATCATCTGATTCTATAAGGAAAACTAAAATCCTTGGAATAGTGTTTACAAGAGCATCAAAGCAGCCTCAGTGGGGAAAAGACAAAAGGAAAATAGTTGAAAAAATTATTCCTCTTATTTCTGCAGGCTAGGCCTACAGATAAGCTGAAACAAGACAAAAAAACAGACCTGATCTCATGGAGTTCTGAGTGGAGACCGATATAGAAACAAATGCCAGCAATGAAATATGTACACTCTAATGTGGGAATCTCAATGAAGGAGAGTGGGGTGACTTTTGCTAGAGGTAGAAGGGGCAGGGGACTGTCAACTGTGAGAAAAGGATGCATATGAAGGTGTCTGAAAAAGCTACAGAGATACAGTAGATTTAAACTGAGTCATGAATGATAAAGGCATAACTTCATCAAATAAGCATGGGGAGAAGAAGGGCATTACAAGCAGAAGCAACAACAAAATCAATGGCATCACCTGAAAAGGCAGGGTAGTCCAATGGCGAAGCATCCCCCTCTCTGGAGGCAAACTGCATGGGGCTGATTCCCTTTGTGCTAGTGGTTGTGTCTGTAGGCAAGTCACCCACCTTGCCAGTCTTCTTTTTAGAACCCCTCTGGACACTGTAATTGGGGTAATAGTGGCACTGTCATGGGTGTTCCATGAGAGCATAAGGCACAGCACATAACAGACAAGAAACACTCATTACACATTCGTTATGATTATCTGTTTGGGAAACCATGAGGTGGGAAAAAGGTGGGCTTAAGCTCATACTAAAGGAAGAGCCTTATTCAGCAGGCCCCTGAGGAGCTTACATTCCCATTAGAGTGTAATTCCCATTACACTTCTCAGGGGCAGAGACAACACCTGTCTTGTCACTGGGGACACCCTGGAGTACCTGGCACATGGTGGGTACATAAAAAATATGGAATGAATGAGTGAACAGCACTAAGGAAATTGGACTTTTTGCTACATGCAGTTACAGACATACCATCAGAGGGCATTAAGGAGGGAAATGATATATTACAGACCATATAAAAGGATGGAAAGGAGAGATGCTAAGAACAAGATTGGTTCAAACTGCACTGCTCAACATGGCGGTTATTGAGCCCTTGAAATATGGCACATGTTAAATGAGATGTGCTGCAAGCTTAAAAGATTTGACACACACAAGAAGAGTGGAATCTTGTTATTCATATTGAGTACATGTTGAAATGAAAATATTTTAGATATGTTGGGTTAAATAAACATTAAAATTAATTTCCCCTATGTCTTTTGACATTTTTTAATGTGGCTACTAGAAAATTTTAAATTACATATGTGGCTCACATTATATTTCTATTGGATGGTCCTGGGTTACAAAGCATGGGCTAAGACAATAACAAAGGAAATAGAAAATGTAAGTCTGATATAAGAGATAGTTTGGAAGTAAAATTGATAGAACATAGTGACTCCTTAGGTCTAGAAGCTGCAGGAGGAACAACCAAAGATGACCCATGTCCATGAACAGGTTGAATTTGATAATTTGATGTCCTCAGGATAAACATGTCTGGAACCGAAAACTGAGCTGGATGTATATAGTCTGTGAAACTTATCTGTCTCCACTGAAGCACTAAATCCCTAGACCAGTATCCTCCCAGACACTCTGGAGCATATTATTACTAAAGAGTTAAGCAGAGAGAGAGAGAGAAGGATACAGATCACTAAGATCAAGGTAAATGTGACAGGAAATCTATGTGTACACATACAGTTCACCTACAATGTAACAACACGATCACCATCATTCCTCTTCCTTGATAGAGACACTTCCCCTTCAAGACTTAAAAAAGCATTTTAAGAGAGAAATTATTTGCAAATGATACATCTGGTAATGAACTGTTATCCGAAATATGTAAAGAGCTCTTAAAACTCAACAATAAAATAATACACACCCAATTAAAAAATGGGCCAAAGACTTTAACAGACAGCTTACCAAAGAAGATATAGAGATGGCAGTTAAGCATATGAAAATATGCTCAACATCATATGTTATTAGGGAAATGCAAATTAAAACAACCATGAGATAACACTGCACGCCTGTTTGAATGGCCAAAATCCATAACACTGACAGCTCCAAATACTGGTAAGCATATGGAGCAACAGGAACTCTCATTCATTGCTGGTGGGAATGCAAAATGGAACAGCCACTTTAGAAGACAGTTTGGTGGTTTCTTACAAAAATAAACATACTCTAACCATATGATTCAGCAATTGTGCTTCTAGGTATTTACCCAAAGGAGCTGAAAACTTATGTCCACACATAAACCAATGTTTTATAGTAGCTTTCTTCATAATTGCCAAAACTTGGAAATAATTAAGATGTCTTTCAGTAGGTTAATAGAAAAAATAAACTGAATATACAATGAAATGTTATTCAGCACTAAAAAGAAATGAGCTATCAAGCTGTGAAAAGACACTGAAAACACTTAAATACATATTACTAAGTAAAAGAAGCCAATCTGAAAAGGCTACATACTATATGATTACAACTGTATGACATTCTGGAAAAGGCAAAACTATGAAGACAGTAAAAGATCACTTGTTGCCAGGGATTGGTGGGGTGGTGGTGAATGTGGATGAATAGGGAGAGCACAGAGTATTTTTACTCTGTATACCATAATGACAGATACATGTCATTACACATTTGTCTAAACCCATAGAATATACACCACCAAGAGTGAACCCTAAGGTAAACTACGGACTTTGGGTGATTATGATGTGTCAATGTAGATTCATCAGTTGTAACAAATGCACCATCTTGTGGGGGATGTTGATAATGGGGGAGGCTGTGCCTGTGTGGGGGCAGGTCACGTAGGGGAACTCTCTGTACAATGGACCCTTTTCAACGATTTTGGTTTCTTACTAATACATACAAAACCTTTTGTGTGTCTGTTTCTGAATTCTTTTATGCACATATATTCAAAAGTAACTATAATTACTGAAACTAAAGATTGTAAGCACTATCATGGCCAAATAACATAGCAAGTTAGGAAGGGGCCTGGGACCGACTGGACTAGACTAGCTGACTCTCAGCTCATTGTTTCTTCAATAATGTTGAGGTTTTCTGAGTCAGTTCATAGTCACTGGTCACCATCTAGTTTGCTCAGGCATTGGAATAGTGTCATCTACTGTTGAGGAACAAGCGGCAAGTGAGTACAGGATTGGCACTCCGAGATGTGCCAGCAAACTCCTTTTAAAGAGTGTTGTATGTTTTGATGTAGGCAGTGTTCTTTCAAAGTCAGAGTCTATATTGGTCACCCCTAGGCACATCTGAGTGTGGTTTATATTTTTGTTGCTTTCCAAAGACTATTCCTCTTAGTGCTTGGGCTAGGGAAGCGCTGAAAGACCCTTGTGGCTTATTTTTTTTCTTCTCAGAACCACTCTTTATACATAGTTAAGTTTTGATAAATGTTTACCCCTTTTACGAAAGTGCTCCCTTCAACCATGTCCATGACTGAGACTACAATGAATTTTGGAGAAGCACTCATCTGAACCAAAGGGGAAATCTAAAAGCTCAAGGTCCCATTTTGAGAAACATAATACAAAAACGTAATAGACTTCAGGGAGGCAGAGATAGAAAAAACATTTTTTGCCAAGGAATCAAAATGCTCAGAACAAAACTTTCCATGAGTGAATGTTAAAGTAAGTACTTATATTGTTTTAGATAATCTTGGGATATTCATAATAATCCCATTTTAAAATAATCTAAAACTAACATTGGATATATCACTTAATGCCTCTGGACTTCTGTTTCCTCATCTATAAAATAGGGATAATTGAGGCCACAATTCCTTATCTTCAGTTGCAAGCTTCATAAATCTCTGAAAAACTTATGGCTTTTCATAACTCATTTGGCTACAAAAACCTAACCTAGACTGAGATGAGGCTGTTTATAGTCTTTATCTCCTTACTGTAGATGCCCATATTCCTCATTACTGAAATATTAATGCGTCTGAAAACAGGATGTTGTCCCAGACTCTACTAGGGGTGTTTCATAACATACATAAGTGGCATTATATCACTTGTCTAAATTCTGATAAATTCTGAAATCTAAAATATCTGGCCTTAAGGGTTTCAAATAAAGGATTGCAGACCTGTAATACTTGTTCTGTTTATTTCAAAGATGTTGCAAAAGCCAAATAAGATAATACATAAGAAAATATTTGACAGAATGGTGCTGTACCTACTTTAACTACAGAGAGCCCTGGGGATGCTACTTTTTAGAACTCTGGTGTGGAGACTCTCTCCTCCTGTGGTAGGAGCAGCTTCCACTTCTACGTGTCTTCTTCCAGCCTCCTTTCCTGTCCCACACCCAAGCTGTCCCTCTCCCTTAAGATTTCTCTTAAAGACAGCTACCTATGGTTAGCGGTTCATCCCCACCCGGCCAGTTTGAGTATCTCTCATTGTTCTGTAGCTTTGCTAAACTCAGGCTGGTAAGGAATTGCCAACAGAGAGTGGAAAGAAATCAGATTAAGTGGGAACATAAGCCTTTGAGGTGCTTCTGAATGTTCTCATCATTCTGGAGATTTCTGCAATCTTCACTGCTTGAGGCCAGAAGCCAAATATAGGGTACGACCTGCACTTGTATGTGAAACAGGACACATACTTTTCCCTTTCTCTCTCTCTCTCTCTCTCTCTCACACACACACACACACATATGCAACCCAAGCCCCAGTCTATTCAAGTAAATTATGGTAACTTTCTTATACCAGTTGATTCATTTGGTGGGAATAGCAGTTCATCACACGTCACTGGGCACACCCACCCACACAACAACTTCTCTTAAATAATTGTGTCCTTGTAACTTGGGGTAACTAGGACTGAAAAGTTACTGAAAAGGTAAGCTTTCCTTTTACTTGTTTTTCATAACTAAGGTTCATGGAGACATTATACACAATTGAAAGTTGAGTGGGGAGAGAAAGCTGAAAAAGATATTTTACAAGGTATGAAGCAATGAGCACGAGCATTTCATCTTTTCTTAGAGACAGTTAACAAGAAAAAGCACTGAGAATTTGTCTCCATTTGAGGACTGAGAATATATCCCCCACGAATAGGAATCTTAGTATTATTATTCACCAGTGATTAGTATTATTATTCACTAGCTGTATCTCCCCTTTAAACAACAATTAACAATAGTGCTTATAATATAAGCAGAGATACAGACCATGGTTCCAGTCATTAGCTGCCCTTTGTATATAAAGATAGCCTGGTACTTATCATCAGTAAGACATGTTCTTCAAGACTTTGGTGCAATAGCAGAGATAAGTTGATATGGCTCTTTCCATGTGCTACCAATGGTATGCATTTGTGAAAATATATTGTCAGTTAGGAATACAAGTCTGGGATCACAGAACACATGGAGGCTAATTGGTGCATCCATAAATCACATCTATTTCCTAGTGTTTATTGGTCCCTGTGGATCCATCTACTCAAGGATAGAATCCTTTCAATTCCTGAAAAGCAATTTGGCAGCATGTATTAATCTCAAAAAAAAGCATATACTTCAATCCAGCAATTTCATGACTAGGACTGTCTTGTAAGATGTCATAGCTACAGATATAAATTTACATACAAAGGGGTTTATGCCGATGTTATGTGTGAAAGTGAAAAGTTTAAAACCATATAAAACTGAAGCAATGAAAAAATTATTAAATAAATGTTTGCATACCAATATGATAGAATATAATGTACTCATCAAAAAGACATTCTAAACTTTAATGGAAAAATGCTCATGGTATCAAGTTTTGTTAAAAGATCTGGATACAAACTTGATATAGAGTATAATCCCAGTTATAACTATCTATCAATGAGTGATCAATTGAAAGTAATATTAGAATTTAATTAAAATATTAAAAATTAACAATAGACTAAAATGCTAACAGATGTTGCTGAGTAGTAGGATTATGGGTGATTTCTAAATTTAAAATTTCATTCTTTGTAGGTTCTACAAATATCTACTATGAATAAATTATATTTAATTGAGAAAAAAGCTGTAAACATTATTTTTAATACAAAATAGTCTAAAATACTAGTGGAAATTTTACAATGTTTTATAATAGGAATATTCCAAACGTAAATACCACTTTTAAAAAGCCAAACACATTAAAGCTAAACAGTGTAAATACAGTATAATGATATTCATAACCTGTTAAGAGGACCACTTCTCTCATTGAGGCCAAGTCAAAACCTGAATGGGTTAAACTAAAGCCTGCCATGAAGTCGGTTGAGTATGCTGGGGGTTCCGAAGGGAGAAGATTGTTAAGTTATTAAATAAATATTCTCAATGGCATAATTTCTGGATAAGAATTTTTTTTTTTAATGAAGAGAAAGAAAACTGCAGGAGTTTCAGAAAGTCTTGTATCTAGGAGACTAAATCCAGCTGGTAGAGTAGCCCATTACCTAGCAACCTAATGAAGGTTTCATAAAGGTGGCATTCAAGTCCATAGGTCATCAGCATCAGCAAACACAAATTTGAATTAGAAGTTTTCTGCCACTTATTATAACCAATCTTCAAAGATGTGCCAAATAAGCCTTCTTTAGAATGAAAGCCTGGTTGGAAGTTAGAGTTGTTGTCTTTGCTTTAAATTCTGTTTGACCAGCGTTTTCCAAGTGTGCTTGTTCATAAGGATTGTCTGGGCTACTTGTGAAATATATGGAGTTCCCTAGAGATCATGATTCAGCAGATCTGTGATGGGGCCAAAAGGAATCCATTATTTTAACAAGGGCCCTAGATGATTGCTATGACCAGCAATATTTGAGATATATTATAAACTTCCATTTCCTTTCTATCAGTTCTTGCTAGTTCTAATTACATGCTATCTTATCTGTTTGATAACTGTTTAACATGTGCCTCTACCAGCAAACAGCAAGTTCCATGAGAGCAGAAATGGTATCTATTCATTCCTGCCCCTCCAAGGACCTGTGTGGTACATATGGTGAGCAGCTGAGTAGACATTTCTTGAATCAATCAATCAGTGAATCAAAATTTCTTTTGTTGTATCTAATAAGAGACCACTTTAAGTCTGAATCATCCTCAAGCTTGTAGGTAAAACCCTGCCTCTGGAAAACACAATGGAACGTAGAATATATTATACTCTGGGAGGGAGTGACCTTTTGTTACCTTAAGGAGAGTACCCAAGCAAAACGGGAAGAGTATTGCAAAAGAGGAGATGCTGACTGCCAGACACATTAAGACATCACATTCATAGAGAAAACAAATATCCTGTCCATATCTACCTATCTATCTAGATAATACTTATTACTTAGGCAAGCATATTGCATGCTGATCTGATATGAAAAAAAAATACAAGACATAACTTCCTGGCTCCTTTGAGGCCACTCTGAGGGGAAGAGATTGCCAAGCAGGTGAAGGGCCAGTACAACTGAATAGGGTTCCACTTTCTTCTAATATTTAGACTCACCAAGAACTATACAGGCAAAGAATATTATAGAAAAAATTTTTCTCTAGTTTTTGAAAGATTAAATTAGAGATGAGTATTGAATATTAATTGGTTGAAGTATGGTCCTTGTATAGTTAAATAAATTATACAGTAGGCTACCATGAAAATACAGTAAACGATTGCATACGTAGCCACTGAGCAGGTGTTTATAAAATGCTCATTGAATAAACTTGTCAGGACAGAATTAATTCTGGAGAGTGAGCTACATGGAGTTCTCCAGCTGTAGCCTATCTACTCTACTACCTCCACCAGCCCCCATGGCACTGTCCACAGAGATGGCACCTCTGCCCTCACTATGGGCCATCACACCTAGAGAAGCCTGTTACTACTGTGACCTGGACTTCAGAGGACTGAGGTCACCGTTGCTACTTACTCTTGGCTCCTGGGTAAGCTTTCACACTCACCTGTCAAAAAGGTGTGTCTGTGGGTGGGGGGCAGGGATGGTCAGAAGATGAATTGCCCATGGGCACAACTGACCGGCCACTGTTTCTGCAAATAAAGTTTTATTAAAACTTAGTCATGCCCATTCATAAAAGTATGGTCTAAGGGTGATTTCAGCATTACCACAATAGACTTGAGTAGTTGTGACAGAGATCATCTGACCCACAAAGCCTCAATTATCTACTGTCTGTCCCATTAGAGAACAATTTTGCCTACACCTTGCCTGGATGCATGGGGCCAGATCATAGCAATTATTGTAATGAAATTCTTATGTGGCATTTACTGTTCGCCAGGTAGTAGTCTAAGGTCTTTTCATGTGTTAATATTCCTCACAATCCTATGAGGAAACTAAGGCGCTAAGAGGTTAAAATAACACAGCTAACAGGGACCAGCCTAGATAGGAGATGTACTGCAGAGTAAGTAGGTTATCACAGGGCTCCAAAAATGATGAACAAAATGATAATTTGGAAGCTCTAGTAGAGAAGCAAACAAATCATGATGGACATTGTAAGAACAATGCGATCATGGAAGCAGGTTATTACTAATAACCACATTTTGATCAGCTGCAGATTTCTCTTGTGTATGGAATTAGATGAAAAAGTAATGTTTAAGAAAATTAAAAACACAGAAATTACCCAAAAAGCTTTCTTCAAAAATTATTTACTCCAGAGTTTCTATATTTAAAGTATAATTTATGCTTCAAGGTAGTCCCTTTGAGATACTCTTCATTTACTAAAAGTAATTCAAAATGTTTTTGAAACTTATATTTGAAAATTATCTTCAGAACCAGTTTACTCACATAAGAAACCCAGTGTTTTTAATTTATGGTTCCATAGTTATAAAGTTTATTTTAGTCCCAAGTGGTATTATTGATATTACTTAGTTTTATGGCCCGCTTTATTCACCAGATATGACCCCTCAGAGACTTCTGACTTCTTTAGAGAAGTGAATCCACCCCAAAGCAATTTTAAGGATGAAGATTTTCCATAGCCTTATCTGAATAGTTCACTGCTATACACCAGAACCTGGTGTAATAAATGTTCAAAAAATATTTGTGACCAAATGGTGACCTTCTCAAAAAGAAGTTCCAAAAATGTTACAGGAAATTACAACTACTGGAAAATCCATCAGGGTGGTTGCTTTGAAGAAACATGCATTTGGCTCATCAAATTCCTCTGATTCATCTCTTCAACGAACACTCATGGAGAGCCAGAGATAGTTACATAATTTGTGGGGCCCAGTGCAAAATAAACATGCAGGGTACCTTGTTCAAAAACGAGAAAAAAAGTGTTTGTTTTTTTCTTCTGAGTCTCCTTCTCAACCCGTCCTTTCGTTTTTTATTTGCTGCTCAGCATCGTGTCCCCTTGGACACATGGGTACTTGCAAAGAGAGTGCATATCCTCACAGATGCTGCAGACTCTGTGCAGGACTCCACATGTGAGCACAAGAACCTGCCCAATCCCTCATTGTTCCTGCACCAAAGCGGGGTGCTGGAGGGGAATGGGCGAGGGAGACAGTGATCACGGGTCGGAGGTGGAGGAGCCTCCCAGGGACCAGGTGGAACTAGGTGGGACCAGGTGGGAGCCTAGGCTCCACGCCCCTGGCACATGCTCCATCATTCCATTGACTTCACTTATAAAACATTAAATCCAAAGACAAATGATTCAGAATTTCAAGACTGCACTGATGAGCGTTAAACCCCAAATGTTCATCTCCCTTGCAAGTGCTCCTGAAGATGGCCCTAGTGAGAACCCACTGTGTGCTAGGCCACGTGTGTAGCATGCAAACAAGACAAAGACAAGGTCTGTCCAGGAACCTCTATGTCTTAACAGGGAGAGCAGATAAGGAAAGAGGAAATGATCCTGCAGCGTTTAAGAGCATTGATACAAACACAAGCAGACCCTGGTAGCTTGTGTCCTGGTGTCAAGGAAGGAGTCCCCAGTACAGAGACTGCTCAGTGAAACCTAAAGTAGAGGAGGAATAAAACCAAAGGAAGATTGTAGACAGAGGAAATAGCCCTGGATGAACTAGGGGTGGAGAGCATGGGACATTGCAGGACCTGAAGAGGCTGGCTAGATCAGGAACACACATTTCAGGGCTGGCAAGTGGGAAGAGGGGGCTTTCTCCATTATGTTAGGGAATTCCAACATTTTCTGAGGGCAATGGGAGACATTTAGAGGAATTTAAGACGGTGAATGACTTGATCAGACCTATGTTGTATAAAATCATTCAAGTTGCAGTGCGAAGAAGAAAAGTTCCAAAGCGTGGGAAATTTGGCAGAGAGAGCAGTCAGGGTCAAAGGAGAGGCAGTAGAGGGCAGTTTGGGGAGGTATGGGAGGCACTAGGTAACTAAAGGGGACTTGCACGGTATAAGGAAGAGCTTGGATACAGAAGATTGAGGCATGTAGAATTCCCTTCAATATTAATCTGGTAGGTGGGGAGCAGAAGTATCAAGACAGAGCAGGCTGAAACCTGCATTGAGCATGCTTCTTTGGAGGCCTGGACAAGATTAGCTATAGGCTCTGGCCACCCGTTGTTCTAAAATTGTGACACAGCATTGAAACCTGAGCGCTGTTCTGGGGCCTGTTAACAGCACTCAGTTCCACACCCTTCCTTACCAAAGAACTTACTCTGCAAAGCAAATATAACAACGCTGGGGGAATGTTATCTCAGCAATTCCATAAATGGACCACAGGTAAAATATGAAGACACATTTCGTTCCCTTTAAAAAGCATGGGTTATGTGTCTCTGTTTAATCTTTAGGCCTGTGCACATAGAATAGCATCATGGGGTAAATGTTGGGGAGATGGAATCCTAACACATTCAATTTGCCCTACAACTTTCTGAGCACATGAAGTATCTACTGTATTTTAGCAATCCCAAGCTTGCCTGTCAGGTGCAATAAAAGTGACTGATAGTTTCAAAAGTAATTTGGAATCTGAATCTGATTTGCTGAACGGTGTGGCGAGTGCTGTAAGGGATAGCAGAGCTGGTCCAAGGAGCTTGTTGGATGTGCAGAACTGTGGGCATTTGTACACACTTAAAGATCAGGAAGCACAGCTTTTACTGTCTCCTTTCGGACCATAAGAAGGTTATCATTTGAGCTGGGAAAGCCATAGGCAACCATTGAGGGCAGAAATTTTAAAAACTGCTAAATAATGTGGCATGAAATAAAAGGGTAATAAGACTTAATGAGAGAAGGGCTATCACCACTAATGTTCTCACAGGATATCAGAGTACCGTTTCACTTCGTGTTGGGTTATAATTAATTGCTTTCATGCCTTCCGTGTTGAATACCAATAAGTTCCCTAAGGACTAGAGACATGGCCCACTCATTTTTGCCTCCCTCTCAGCTCTCTGTACATTTTCCATAAAGTACATAAAGATTTGTTAGATAAATGAATGAATTAAACACCTTCGTCTTTGGTAATATGATCCTGGCTGGTTTTTAACAGATTAAATTTTTAGGGGGATTTTCTTAGCGAAGACATAAGAAAATGTGCAGGGTCAGGACGTCTCTTGTTCATCCTTTACTGCATGTCCTGGTAGCTCCAACATTGCCCTTCAGCTCTGCATGGGAGGAGAGGTGGAAGCTGACCCTAACTGCACAGCAGTAGTCTAAGTCAAGGATATCAAACTAACTCTTCAGGAAGTGAGCCGATTAAATGTGATTTCCTTAGATATGAGGCTAATAAACAAAATTTAGTTAAAGAATCAAAACTCTTTAGATTCTTATTTTCCCTAAAGTGGTACAAATAACTGATATCCTGTGATAAAAATAAATGAAGACCATGGGAAAATTTTCTCATTCTTCCCCAGTGCATTGTCTCCTCTTTCATGCCTCCTATGACATGAAAATCAGCAGAAGAACTTCTCTTTTCTTTCCCCTTTTGCTGGGTGGTAAATACCAGCTGGAGTTTTGTGAGCAGTGAGTAATACACCTGGCACAAGACCAAGGTAACTGCCACCTGAAAACTTTCCACTCTGCCATTATTCTCCAGCTCAGGAGTCTTATGGTCCAAATGGACGACTGGAGGAAACTACCCATGTGAGCTCTCATTTATTTATTTTAAAATTTATTTTCTGTTGGACTATAGTTGATTTACAATGTTGTGTTAGTTTTAGGTGTATGGCAAAGTGATTCATATATATGTATACATATACATATATCTATTCATTTTCAAATTCTTTTCCCATGTAAGTTATCACAGAATATTGAGCAGAGTTCCCTGTGCTATACAGTAGGTCCTTGTTGGTTATCTATTCTATGTATAGTAGTGTGTATATGTCAATCCCAATCTCCCAATTTATCTCTTCCCCCACCTTTCACCTTTGGTGACCATAACGAGCTCTCATCTACAGGACGTTTCCTATGGCGTGAGTGCCTGCTCAGGCTGCTGTCAACCCTCCATGGCCCTGTGCCCAGCCCATGCTCAAATGTCTAATCTCACAAGGGTTTCCTCCTGTTTCTTGGCACACAGCCAGCTCTCTCTCCCTTGGCCACAACTTGGCACATTCTCAGGGATGGAAACCAACTTTAATATCATAACAAGAAAAATACATTCAGACCATCAATGTAGCAGAGGCTGCCTTGACAGTTCCCTGCATGCACCCCTCAGGCTTGATTTGCAGGCTTCCAACAGTCAGTTTCTGCCTCTCTGTCCCTCCCGGCCACTTCCTTAAGCCCAGGGAGACTGCTGCCCCTGGGCACAAAGCAGACCTGAAGTTGAGAGAACAATAAGCCCTGGTGACTAGTACCCCTGCTTCCTTGCCCTTCCGTCAAGATAATTCTCCACTGTGTTTTGTTTTTCACAGTAGGGTTAAGCTCCTGACTACCTTTGATAGGCTGCATTCTCCATCCCTATATCATCACCTGCTACCATCTAACATTTCCTAAACCTGGGAGGACGAAGCTTCCAGAGCCGCGTTGTTGAGGAAGATCTCAATCCCCATTGGAATGAGGTATTTGAGGTGATCGTCACATCAATTCCAGGCCAAGAGCTAGAGATTGAGGTTTTTGACAAGGACCTGGACAAGGATGACTTTCTGGGCAGGTGTAAAGTGAGTCTCACCACAGTCCTAAACAATGGCTTCCTTGATGAGTGGCTGACCCTGGAGGATGTCTCATCTGGCTGCCTACACTTGCGTCTGACCCCCCATCCCACTGCTGCTGAGTTAGAGGAGGTGCTGCAGATGAACCATCTGATACAGACTGAGAAGAGTGCAGAACTGGCAGCAGCCCTGCTCTCTGTCTACCTGGAGCGGGCTGAGGACCTGCAGCTCCGAAAAGGTACCAAGCCTCCCAGCCCTTATGCTGCTCTTGCTTTGGGAGATACTTCTCATAAAACTAAGACTGTTTTCCAAATGTCAGGAGTGCCTCCTCTCTCATCAGGAAACCAAACTCTGAGAGCCTGGAGTTGCAGGTTCCGGGTGAGGGGACTGGCACACTGGGCTTGTTATCCTTGCCTCTCTCTGAGCTCCTCGTGGCTGACCGGCTCTGCTTGGACCACTGGTTTGTGCTCAGCAATGGTCCAGGGCAGGAGCTACTGCAAGCACAGCTAGGGATCCTGGTGTCCCAGCACTCAGGGGTGAAAGTTCTCAGCCACAACTACAGCCACAGCTCCTCTTCTCTGAGCGAAGAACCAGAGCTCTGGGGGGAACTCCCTCACATCACTTCCTCAGCCCCAGAGCTCCGGCAGCGCCTAACACACAGTGACAGTCCCCTTGAAGCTCCAGCCTGGACTCTGGGCCAGGTGAAACTGACTGTTTGGTACTACAGTGAAGAACACAAGCTGGTCAGCATCGTTCACAGTTGCTGGGCCCTTCGACAAAATGGACAGTATCCCCCTGACCCCTACGTGTCACTGTTGCTACTGCCAGACAAGAACTGGGGCACCAAGAGGAAGTCCTCACAGAAGAAGAGGACCCTAAATCCTGAATTCAATGAATAGTTTGAGTGGAAATTGTCACTGGATGAGGCCTTTCGGCGAAAGCTGGATGTCTCTGTGAAGTCTAGTTCCTCCTTCATGTCAAGAGAGCATGACCTGCTGAGGAAGGTGCAGTTGGACCTCGCTGAGATAGACCTTTCCCAGGGTGCAGTCCAGTGGTATGACCTCATGGATGACAAGGACAAGGGCAGCTCCTAGGAGCCAGAGATTACCAGCCTGACTGCTCTGTCTCCTTGCCTCGCCTCTCGCTGCATCACCACCTCAATGTGATGAGCCTAAAGCTTGGAGTCCGAGGGCAGAGCCTGCACCCCTCAGCCATCTCACCTCCCAGGCCCATGATAAGGCCTTTGCGTGACCAAAGAGGAGGACTGTATGTTACCCTTTACTGCACGGCCTTTATCCTTCTGGGCTCCTGGACAGGGACGTGAGCTGGCTATTTCCTGCTCTGCCTGCACATTCTCCTTTCTGCCCAGCTCCTCAGGACCTTCTGTGTCTGTGCCTGGCCACTGGCAGCACTAGCAGTGGCTAGCATTAGCTTATGCCAAATACAGCTTTTTGAAAGACCAAAAAAAAACAAATAAAACCATATAGTTTCCCCAGGAAACTACTAGCCCTTGAATTTTTGTCTCAGGTCCGTTTCTGGGGAAACCCAAACCAAGATGATCAGTGGGCTCCTCCCAAAATTCTTGTAAGAAATTCCAAAGCGAAATGGACATCATTTAAAAATCATCCATAGGGCTTCCCTGGTGGCGCAGTGGTTGAGAGTCCACCTGCCGATGCAGGGGACACGTTTTTGTGCCCCGGTCCGGGAAGATCCCACATGCCGCGGAGCGGCTGGGCCCGTGAGCCATGGCTGCTAGGCCTGCGTGTCCGGAGCCTGTGCTCCGCAACGGGAGACGCCACAATGGTGAGAGGCCCGCGTACCGCAAAAAAAACCCCAAAAAACAAAAAAAATCACCCATAGGATGATTAAAAGTTGACAATTCATAGATAAGCCAAGACTCAAATTTGCTAAATTTAAGTTCTTTCACTTACAGCATCAATATTCAACAAACCTGCTTCTTCGTGCTCTGAAAGTGTTCTTATGACTGAATGACCTCTGTTAGGAAATAGTTTGACAGAATGCATTTCCATTCATTTTCATGTGCTTTGAAGGTTATGGCACAATCCTCTGATTCACAGGTGTTTTCCAAAACTCTCATTCTGTGACCTTGGCCATTTTAGCAACTACCTTCCCCGGGAATGTGCTGTGCGTGAAATCATAGTGGCTGGTACACACAAATTTTTATTTTTAGATTTATTTACTTTCCCTTTTTCCCAAATACTGATACTGATACTTTTTCCCAAATACTGATACTTCACAGAAGAAGAGGACCTGGATGAGGCCTTTCGGTGAAAGCTATACTTTCCCTTTTTCCCAAAATACTGATGTACTATTTTCCTTCTCTTCCCTTCTTACCCACATTTCTCCCTTTGCTTATTTCTATCCTGTCGTTTCTCTTTTTATGACAAAATGATACAATCTCACATAGTGTGCTGACAGTGGATGCTGTGTGCCCAACACATCCCTCTTGGATCAAGGAACTCACTCCTCCTGCTGAGGGATATTGGCAGCTGATGGCTCACAACTCAGTTCCTTTTCCAAAATTGTCCTCAGCTGAAGGAAGCTACCTTGCCCAAGATTATGCTCCACCCTGGGGACAGCCTGCATCCAAAAAGACCCAGATACTTTCAGTTTGGAACAACTCTGAAGGACCATCCCAGTTCCTAAGCTCCTCATGGGATCAGCTGAGGCTTCTTTTGCAATTGCATCATGGTTTACCTTCTCCCTTTTCCTGTTCTGCTTTCCTTACTCTTCACAAGTGCTATTCCTGACAGCACCCTCAAATTAAACTTCTGAACGACTCTCTTAGAATCTCAGAGTCTGTTTCCCAGGAACCTGACCTATGACACAAATAAAATAAGATCAAGAGGGATAAAAATTCATTCATTTAGATTTACTATCATCTGTGCACTCTGCCTAGTATATATAAGATTTATATATAAGATGGTGTCACAAAACCTTGGAAGGTGTTAGTATATATTTGTATATTCTACTACTAAAATGTATGGAAAAATAAAGCGTGTAGATTTGGTTGACCCATGGGAGACAAGTGTAACAGCACCTGATATACAGAAGAGTTCAACAAATATTTCCAGAATTTTTCATTCAGCTTTCTTACAATAAAATGTGATATACACTTGTCTCATAACTCAATGCTTCAAAGAGTGTGTATTTTAAATTGAAGACAGTGTTTTAATAAAAATGTTCACATTTTAATCTATATCCAGGTAAATAAAACAATTTAAAATAAATTATTTCTTAAACTACAGAAATTGTCAGATCAATTTCATTGAGTAGGCACTCTGGATCAGTTTCTTTACCTGAACCCTCCCTAAGTTACTATCCATTACCATATTTAATAAAATCAAAATCCCCAAGAAGCAGGAAAAAAAGACTATAAATTAGATGGTTCATGCTATCCAGCTGGCTGTTCATGCTACACCTACATCTACTTTTTGATAGTTGAATAGGTAGATGGAATGTAAACAATGTGCATTTTGTTGAATGAGAATTTAAAAACTTAACATACCTGAAAATAATCCACCATCATGCTTAATGAGCAGCTGTGTCTTCTCACCATCATTGCGGGGAAACAAGGCCCCTGTATGCTCCCTGAGGCCTCCCATTAATCACCACTCAGCCTCTCACTCACTAAGCTCCCATCACTCTCATTTTCATCCTTGGAGAATTTATGAAAATCTTTCCTGGTGACTTTTTCCAAACTCAGTCTTATTTGGTGTGTGTTTGGGGGGTGGGGGTGGAGGTGACAAGATTTATAGAAGAGCTATCACTACCAACAAATTAATCAGTTAAAACATGAAAATACAAAGTGAGCCAATGGTAGACTAAAAATGAGAAACAAAAGAAAGAAAAGGTGAAAGGGTTATGTTTCTGAAATGTTTCCCATGAGTTTCAAGAAGGTACATCCATTGGTGCTGCCTCCTTTAATTGCTAGCTACTCAAGTGCCTTATTAGTTAGGGTCATCCTAGCAGTTGTAATAACTAGACCTCAAAATATAAAATATGCAAGCCTAATCCAAGTTTATTTCTTGCTCAGGTAAGTTGTTTCTGGGTGATGGGAGGCTCTCCTGCACCTCAGGCCCCTTTGTACTGTGTCCTGGGTGTCATGCAGCCCTCGCTTCCCTGAGGACTCACTTTCATCAGCATCCAGTCAGTAAAGGAAGAAATAGAGCGAGGAGGAGACATAGCTATCTCTTAAAAGGCTTGGCTCAGAAATGGCACAAATCATTTCTGCACATGTTCCATTGGTTGGAATTCAGACTCACAGCCACAACTAACTGCAAGGGAGCCTGGGAAATGTGGTCTAGCGTTGTGTGCAGGAAGAAGAGGAAACATTCTTGCTGAACAGCCAGCAGACCCAGACACAGAGCCTTTGTGAGGCTTAAGGAAGACAAGTGAATACGAAGCTTCTCAAACGACACTGGGGGAATCTTAAAGGTGCCAGTGGGCTGACTACTGGAACCAGTCAATGGGAGTCCATGTTCTTCAGCCCTCCTCAGAGTGCCTAAAACTTAACATTTTAAAATAATTCTAATCTTTCAGTAAGAGTTGTACCAATACACCACCAAAGTGATCCTCACACTAAAGCACTTTGTCTCTCCAAGACAGGATAGATGGCCTCTTAGGGACAGACCAAAGAATTAAGTCAGTCTTTTCCCCCCTCCCTCCTTCTACTGAAATAGTCACATTGTTTGGGAAGGTTTCTGAGATCATTATCTGGATGCCTCATCACTCTGACACTGCTACTTTGGGCACTAGAATTTCAATCTTGAAGTCCTGTGAAACTTAACCAGTTCGTTTTCTTAATGTTTTGTCAACAAATGGATAGGCTTTTTTCATAAAATGACAGTTAAGAAAAAAATAAGCATTTCTCTTGACCTATTCGCACAAGAAAACAGTGACTCTTTCATTGCAACATTCAAGCCAGAGATGAGAATTTTATTTGAAGATGACAACTGGTGGTTAATGGTATTCTTTTTGTACTTACTCGCTCTTCCAGATGAACGACAGAAAATAATCGGTATTCTGAAGATGGGTTCACAACAGGCGAGCTTGCAACCCGTACTGTGTTTTTTTAATTCAAAAAGGACATTCCTGAGGGTAAATGTGATCAGGTTTATGCGTCAAACAAAACTGTCTGTGTGGGAGGCTTTTGCTTTGTAGCCTAAATGGTTAACTCAGGCGTGTCTACACATAAAAGAGCTGAATGATAATTAAGAACTGTCAGTGAGCACCACCACACTAGATATTATCAGTGTTTACCCGCAGTATCTGCTCATATTTACAAGTCACTTTATAATGTTCATGAAAGTATCTTACCTCAATTATTTATTTGTAACTAGTCATATAGCATGGGTGGATAATGGTTTTTTTAATTGCTGGTTACATCCCCCAAAGAAAAACCAACCTTGTAATTAATTTAGAGCTGTTTTTTCTTAAAGAATTATTAAACATCAAAATCACTTCTTTTTTTACCTATGCAAAGACAGCCAAAAAGTACATGTCTTACAAAAATACTTTAAAATATGCTTTATTTCCACATTGTGGCCAGTTAAGAGAGGAAACAAAGAGGATGAGAAGAAAGAATAGGTGGGAGCAAAGGATGGGAAATAGAGACAGAGAGGTGAGTAGATGGAAAAAGAGAAAGAAAAGCATGAGTGACAGAGGAGGGGCATGTCACAGAGGAGGGGAAAGGATGAGAAAGAAAAATGGAGGAAAAAAGGAGTAGCAGATTGCTTTCTTGAGCGGAGTGGGGGACATTTGGACAAAGTGAAGAACAGCATCCACCATCAGGGAAGGGAATGGGGGGAAAGGTTTTCTCTCCTATCACAGCCATTATGATCAGAGCAATGCTAAGATTGAATGAGATCAGGTCCAAGGTAGGTCTAGCAACAGGATGAGGTTTCCCACGCTTGCTGTGGACTCTACGAAGAGCCATGTCTCTTTAGTCACTTAAATGATTCCTCACAATGATTCCTTCTTTATGAATTTCCTAGGTTCTTAGATTCTTTTTTTTAAATTGACATATAATTTAAATACCATCAAATTCACTTTTTAAAAGTATATATTTCAGGGTTTTTGGTAAATTCACAAGGTTATACATTCATCACCACTACTTAATTCAAAAATATTCGTCACTCCTAAAAGAAACTGCATGAATACTAACAGTAAGTCCTCATTCCCTCCTCCTACCAACCTCTGGAAACCAAAAATCTCCTTTATATCTCTAGCAATTGGCATATCCTAGAAATTTCATATAAAGAGAATCATATCATATGTGGCCTTTTGTGTGTGCCTTCTTTTACTTAGCATGTTTTTAAGGTTCATCCATGTCATAGCAGTATTCTTCACTCCTTTTCATAGTTGAAAAATATTTCGCTGTATGGATATATCACATCTTCTTTATCCATTTATTAGTTGATGGACATTCTAATTGTTTCTAGTTCTTAGTTATTATGAATAATATTGTTCTGAACGTTCCTGTACAAGTTTTTGTGTGAATATATGTTTTCAATTTTCTTGACTATATGCCTACAATGGAATTGCCAGATGTTATAGTAACTCTATGTTTAAAATTTTGAAGATACCAGAATTTTTAACAGAATAAAGATCACCATTTTATTCACACCAGCAATCTTGGAGTGTTCCAAATTCTTCACAACCTTCCCAACACTTGTTATTGTCCACCTTTTTGATTAAAGTGATCCTAGTGGGTGAGAAATTGCTCTCACTGTGATTTTGATTTGCATTTCTCTAATGACTAATGATGGTGAGCATCCTTTCATGTGCCTATTGGTCATTTGTTTATCTTCTTTGGAGAATTATCTAATCAAAACCTTTGCCCAAATTTTAATTGGGCTGCATTTTATTATTGAGCTATAAATATGCTTCATATATTCTGGATACCAGACCCTTATCAGATATATGATTTGCAAATATTTTCTCCCATTTGGTGGGTTTCTTTTCACTTTCTTGATGCATAAAAGTTTTAAATTTTTATAAAGTCCAGTTTATGTTTTCTCTGGCGGATTATGCTTTAGGTGTCATATCTAAGAAACCATTGCCTAATCCAAGGTCATGAAGATATACACATAGACTTACTCTAATAAGGGTTTTATAGATTTAACTCTTACATATTTAGGTCTTTGATCCATTTTTTGGGTTAAATTTTGTGTATGTTATGAGGTAGGTGACCAACTTCATTATTTTGCATGTGAATACCAGTTGATCTAGCACTATTTGCTGGACTATTCTTTCCACATTGATTTTTCCTGGCACTCTAGATATTTGTCCATTTCATCTAGGTTATCTTATTTGTTAGTATACAATTGTTTATAATAATCCCTTATAGTCCTTTTTATTTCTGTTGGGTTGGTAATAGTATCACCTCTTTCATTCTTAGTATTAGTACTCTGAGTCCTCTTCCTTTCTTTGTCAACCTAGCTAAATATTGTCAATTATTTTGGTGCTTTCAAAGAACCACAGTTTGGGTGTTTTTATTTTCTCTATTGTTCTTCTATTCCCTATTTCATTTGTTTCTGCTGTAATCTTCATTATTTCCTTCCTTCTGCTTGCTTTGGGTTAAGTTTGTTCTTTCTTTCCCTAGTTTCTTAAGGTGAAAGGGTAGGTTATTGATTTGAGAGCTTTTTTCTTTTTATATAGGCATTTAGAACCATAAAGTGAGCGTTGCTTTCATTGTATCCCATAAGTTATGCTATATGTTGTGCTTTTGTTTTCATTCATCTAAAAGTATTCCTAAGGTCATGTGATTTCTTCTTTGACCCATTAGTTGTTTATGAGTGTGTCATGTAATTTCCAGTATTTATGAATTTCCCTGAGTTTCTTCTGTTATTGATTTCTAACTTCATTTTTTTTTATGGTCAGAAAACATACTTTGTATGACTTCAATCTTTTTAAATTTTTTAAGACTTCTTTTATAAGGCTTAATATATGGTCCATTCTGAAGAGTACTCCAAGTTCACTTGAGAAGAATGTGTATTTAGCATTTGTTGGGTGTTCTATAGATGTTTGTTATGTCAGGTTGGTTTGTAGTGTTGTTCAAATCTTCTTTTTCCATGGTAATCTTCTGTCCAGCTGTTCTATTCATTATTAAAGTAGAGTATTGGTGTGTCCAGTTATTACTCTTGAATTTTCTACTTCTCCCTTAAATTCTGACATTTTTGCTTCATGAATTTGAGGGCTCTGTTGTCAGGTACATATAAGCTTATAATTGTTATATCTTCCAGATGCATTGACCATTTTATCATTACAAAATGTGTTGTTGTTTTTTTTGTCTAGTAAAAATTTTATCTTAAAGTTTATTTGGTCTGATATTAATATAGCCAGTCCAGCTCTCTTTTGATTGCCGTTTGAATGGTATATGTTTTTCTATCATTTTACTTTTAACCTATTTGTCTTGAATCTAAAGTATGTTGCTTGTAGACAGCATATATTTGAGTCATTTAAAAAATCCATTCTACAAATCTTTGCCTATTAATGGAGTGTTTAATCACTTATATTTAATGTAATTACTGATAAAGTAGAATTTCCTTTGCTATTTACATTTTGCTATTTGTTTTCTACATGTCTTATGTCTTTATCTCTTCTTTTTCCATTACTGCTTCCTTTTGTGTTAAAGTCCAGTTCTCCACTATTAGTAATGTTAATTCTGATCATTTGACAACTAAGAAATATCAACCACTCTGAGGTTGCCCAGGTGACTTTAAATCTCACTTGAGATATTGATTGTTCTTCACTATTCCAATAAACCAAATCATGCAAAAGATTTCATGATATAGTTTAGGGTTTAGTCACCACTTGCTAGAAGAATTCAACGTATTATCAATGACAATATAAAATATTTTGAAAAGTTTTATTTTGTGTCTTAACTCCTTTCATTATTCATTCACACACAAGATGCTAAGTGCCAACTTAATTCTAGGCAATGACATAGACACGGGGGAAACAACAGTGAATAAGATAGACAAGGTCCCTGTCCTCATGAAGCTTAAGTTCTAGTGGAAGAGACAGTCAATGAATAGATAAACAAGTATATTCTAAAATACACAGCAAGATAAGAGCTAGGAATAAAATACGGTATGGGAAAGATGTAGAGATGCATAGTGGAGGGGATATGTTAGATTGGAGGATTCTGAGAAGTGCTCTCTGAGAAAGTGACTTTTGAACAAACACCTAAATGAAGAGAGGGTTCAACTCATAAAGTTCTGTTGGGGTAGTGTTTGAGGTAGAGAAAATAGCTGCAAAGACCCTCAAGCAGAAGCGTGCTTGGCATGGTTGAGGAGCAACAAAGATTCCCATGTGGCTGAGGAGAAATAAGCAGGGGAAAGACTGGTGAAAAATGAAGCAAGTTAGGTAGCCAGTGTTCATATATGCATGATCTCATAGGCCTTATTCTAAGCCAGTAGAGGGTTGTGAGCAAAAGAATGGTATTGTTAGTTTTCATTTTTAAAGGATCACTCTGGCTACTGCATGGAGAATAAACTGTTGGAGGACATGAGTGAAGTTGAAAGACCAATGTAGTGGACACTCCTTAAGTTGATTTCTAATAAGCTATACCCTCATATTGGTACTCTCCCTGAATTCAGGCAGAACATATGACTTACTTCTAATGAACAGAATATGGCAAAGGTGATGGGATTCAATGTCACAGTTATGTTACATTACATAAGACTTCATCTTAGCAGACTGGAATGTGAGACATTCTCTTGATTCTGTTGAAGAAGCAAACCATCTATGACCTAGGAGTGGGCCATGTGTCAGAGACCTCTAGGACCTATGGGCAAGGCAGTCCCTGGCCAAGAGCTGGTAAGAAGCTGAGCCCTAAGCTCTATAACCACAAGACACTGAATTTTGCCAACTATTTGAGTTAACTAGGAGGTGGATCCTTCCTTAGTTGAACCTCCAGATGAGAATGCAGCCTGCCAACATCTTGATTACAGACTGTCAGATGCTGAGCAGGGTCAGTTAAGCTATTTCTAGACTCCTTCCGGATCCATGGAAACTGTGAGATAATTAATGTGCATGGTTTTAAATTGTGAGATAATACATGTGCATGGTTTATGGTAATTTGTTACACAGCAACAGAAAAACAACACAACCAACTCAAATGTTTTTGTAGTAGTCCAGGCAAGAGATGATAGCTAGTAGTAATGGAGATGGGGGGAAGTGGTCTGATTCGGGATGTGTTTTGAACATAGAGATTTTGCCAATAACATTTGCCAGTAGCTTGGATATGGTATATGTGAGAATGGAGGAGCCCAAGATGACTCCAAGAATGGCTCCATAAATAAAAATATCCCACTTACAAAAATCAATTGATTTATATTTTGTGCATCTTATAAATAAAATCTGCTCAACCCCCATTGGCATGATGTAGCACTTCTTCCAGGAATGCATTTGACCCTATTCTAAGCCAGGCTAGTTTTGCTCATGCTTCACGTTTCAAGTGAAATGTGTCCCTTCTGTGAAAGCTCCATCATGTAGGATAGTAGCTTAAATTTTTGCTCCCTGTCTTAGTCAGTTTGGGCTGCTATAATGGAATCCCATGGCATGGTGTCTTATAAACAACAGAAATCTATTTCTCACAGTCTAGAGGCTGGGAACTCCAAGGCACTGGCAGATTCAGTGTCTGGTTCACAGATAGCTCTCTTCTTGCTGTGTCCTCTCATGGCAGGAGGGGCAAAAGAGCTCTGTGGGGTCTTTTTTATGAGGGCACTAATCCTGTTCACGAGGACTCTGTCCTCATGACCTAATCACCTCCCAAACACCCCACCCCCAAAACACCACCACATTGGGGATTCAATTTCTACCTATGAATTCTGGGGACACAAACATTCAGTCTACAGCACTCCCCTAGCACATTGCTCAGAAATCTCTTTACAATATTTGTCTCATGAACTGTAACTTATGTTTGTGCCTCTGTCTCCTACACAAGGCAGATGTTTTTTTGTTGTTGTTGTTGTTGTTTTTGCGGTACGCGGGCCTCTCACTGTTGTGGCCTCTGCTGTTGCGGAGCACAGGCTCCGGACACGCAGGCTCAGCAGCCATGGCTCACGGGCCCAGCCGCTCCGCGGCATGTGGGATCTTCCCGGACCGGGGCACGAACCCATGTCCCCTGCATCGGCAGGTGGACTCTCAACCACTGCGCCACCAGGGAAGCCCAAGGAAGATGGTTTTCATCTTTATATTGCAAAAGCCTAGAACAGAGTCTGGGACATCTAGAAAATATTCAAAAGTTTGGTGAATGAATAATTGCAGTTATTTGGAAAATATCTGAACTCATCAGATTCAACTGTATTTTATCTGATTCTGTCCTCCCATATCAACATAGTTCATCTCACTATATGATCAACTAAAGCAGAAAAGATGTGTACTCATATATTACCTGTATATGTGAGTGTATATAATAAATAGACTGTACTGTAATCATTTGACATTGTTAACTCCATAAATAACATTATTACTCATGTTATATATTCTGTGTGTATGTGTGCATGTGCTTGTTTACATGTGTTTTGTGTGTGTGTGAGAGAGAGACAGACAGACAGAGAGATAAAGGATTCTTATAAGCTGAAAAAACATGTTTAATCCAGTTTAAATTGCAGATCCAGCATTTACCTTCTTGATCTATTGTTTCCTAGTCTTGTAAAAGGATAAAAGTGAAATTTTGAAAAGACTTTTGAGACTGATACTTCAAATATTCAAGAATGTGCAAAAGGGATAAGATAGATGCTAAGTCTCTTTAAAAAAGGAAAGGAATGTTCCAATATAAAAAATATGGTATTTGTGGGCTATGGTTTGTTCAAACACACTGGGGTAAATTTCCAGGCTTCAGTCCAATTGTATGATGCATTCAGAATCTCTGTGCCTACTCATAAAAATGTCTCGGATAAAAGACTTTGAAAATTGTTTAGGGACTTTAACTGTTCTGAGCACAGAAATGTTGGCCATTTCATTTTGGGACCAGAGGTTCAATATGGAACCTGATAGACCAGTGATCATAGTTTCTGTAATTCCAGAAAAGACACACACACACACACACACACGTACACATGCACACACACCCTTCCTAAGAGGGCAAGTGACCTCAAAGGATTGGAGGAGCCTCTCTGAGTCAGTTCACCATTTGCCTTAAAGTGTTCATTTTCCTACTCATCTTTCTGGGACAGCCAAACTCTCCAATAAATCACAAATACACACTTGCTGTCACTCGGGAAAATTTTTGGCAACAAGACTTATGATCTGGAGCATGATGGAATTTCTGTCTCTCCAATTAAAAATGATGTTCAACACTATAGTATATTCAGAAGTTGAAATACAATGTTGTACGAGTGAAATCAATATAATGTTATAAAACAGGGTTACCTCAATTTAAAAAAAATGATGCTCAAAGCAACCCATTACTTCGGTTAGAGTAATTCACAGATTGGAACCAAAGCAGAAATGCCAAGCTCAGAAGAAAGCCAGACCTGAACACAACTGAAAGGGTTTTCCATAGACAAAATCAAGAAACAGAACAAATTTGGCTGTTCAAAATATTACTTAATCCTAACTTAGTTCTCAGACAAGGATGGAATATCAATTGATAATGATAGATATACCTTTACCAGTATGGGTTGAAGCTATCCAGGAGACACCACCAAACGGTCAGTCTCAAAATTTGATCTATGTTACCTTATAAACATTCAAACAACAGTCATTGCTGAAAATGTATAAGAATTGGAATCTATTTTTGGAAAGCATATTTAGTATATTCACTAAGCCCCTCACGGCTCTATCAGTGACTCTGCTAAGGGAGGGTGCCATTCAGAGCCATGCAGAATGCCATTTAAAATGCACATGCTTGTAAAATGGGGAAAAAAATCAATAGGTAAAGAAATATTTGTTCTGTGGTTACAAAACCATATTTCAGAGCCAGGAAAGGCTTTTCTTTTGGAGAAAATTGTGTAATTTCCAGATGAAAGTTTAAAAATTAAAAAACAACAACAAAATATCCAGCAATGTAAATTAGTAACACAACATGGTTCAAGCAAGTGAACTATGCTAAATTCTGCACAGAAGTTTCCATGATGTTCATACACAGAAAGAAAATATTTTGGAAATTATTTTCATGTTGATCTTCTAGACAGGAAACCAAACCTATATGGCCCTAACACTTTGTTTGCATTTAATAACCATTAAACTTAAAATTATTATGTTTTTAAATTTCCCAGCAACCCAATTTTCTAACTTAGTCTTTTTCCAGATTTAATAATTTTTAAACATAAGATTTGAGGTTTCCTGTCCTTGAATGTTCATGAGATGATTTCTTGTTGCCTGTGTGAGAGCCAACTTAAGTGGATTTATGTTACTTAGAATGAAATAACTATTTAACTTTAGTAACTCTGGGGTTAAAGGATGCAACGTTTTGGCAGGAGTTTGGTCATGTATTCTTTTGGCTGGGTAACCTAGATTCCATTTTACTTAGGGAAATTCTTTAGAGATACATAGTTTTACATCTTCAGAGTAAAACAAAGTTTTATTTCTTTAGTTACTTCATTAATTCTACTTTGTTTTATACTCAGCTTGCTACTCCATCCTTTGTTCTAGTGTCACTGAAATATCATGACCAACTTTTTTCCCTTCACATTTTAAGTTTAAGATAAGCAGAATGGGGTGATGGAAAGAACAATGGATTTGAACTCAGAAGATCTAGGTTTGAATCTTGCACTAACTGGGTGATGTCATGCCTTTGTTTTCTCAGCTGTAAAATGGGGATTATCTTCTTACCAAGACATGGTGAAGAATCTAATATGTATAGTATACATATATAATAGATTATATATATTCTCACTAATATATAGTGAGAATTTAATGACTTCTATATAAAGGTGGTGGATTGAACACAGTCCTCTTAAAATCTGACTGCAGCATCAATAAAATTAAAATTATAATGATGGAGCAGAAAAGGAAATTAAAAAGCAGAATTTTGGAGACACGAAGACAAATAGTCAACTGGCAATCAAATTGGAAAACTCAAGAAAGCTGAATCTTAAGCCAACAGTGGAGAAAGCTAGATTAAGATTCATCAAAATGTCCAAGAATTGATGAAACCCTCTGAAAGTGGGAGGTGAAGAGAATGCTGATACAAGGAGACTGGTTGAAGGATGTGTGAAAAGTGGTTGGGTTCCTATATCCCCTCTCCCACGCCATGTACTTGGGCAAGATGCCCTTCCCCCATCCTGGCAGAAGTCTGGAAGTTTATTCTCTGGAAAAGGTAAAATGCAGGGTCTCTTTATCTGAGTATCAGGCACAGTTCAGCAGAGAGGATCCATGACAAAAAAAAAAAAATGATTAAATGAAGGAATTCACAGTATTCTAAGATGCTCTCCACCTACGTGTCCAACCCTCTACCCTGGGAACATTGGCAATCAGATCGACACCTGCCTCTGGACAGGAGATTGAAAGAGCCTGTATTGGAGAACTCTGACCAACTTAACAGAAAATATCCAAATCTACTGACCTCAGGGATTCTGTAACCCAGAGCCTACGCTGGTCATTACACACATTCAGAGCTTCCATCAACTTTAGAGTCTCCCATTATTAAACATAAGTGGAAAAATTAATGATACCAACATTCAAGGAAAATCTCTAATATGAAGAATACAGAAAACAACAACACACAGGGGGAAAAGCCACTTAGAGGAACCAGAGCTGTACAGGAAGGATCAAACTTCAAGTTAATACTATAAATATCCTTAGACAGATAAGAACATATTATATCCATGAAACAAATGAAATGCTATTTAAGAGAGAAAACAAACAGAATAAAAAGGGGTTTTGAAAAAAATAGTAATATTATAGCAGAAATGAAAACCTCAATAGAAGAGTTAAAAGATAAAATTAAGGAAAACTCCCAGAAAGTAGAACTAAAATACAGAGAAGGAAAATAGAAAATAAAACATAATAAAGAGGATAAGTCATGAACATCCAACAACTAATTAATAGGAGTTCCAGAAAGAGAGAACATGGAAAATAGAGAAGAAATTGTCAAAGAAATAATTCAAGAATATATCCCAGAACTAAGGAACACTAATTTCCAGACTGAGAGATCCTGACAAGAGTCAGGACAATAAATGAAAACAAACTTCCTGCCAAGGCATATTGTTGTGAAATTTCATAAAAGTGAGAACAAAAAAAATCCTAAAATCTTTCAGAATGTAAAAGTACATAATATACAAAGGGATGGTTTGCAGAATGACAGTGGATTTTTCAATAGAATCCTAGAACCTAGAAGATAATGGGCCAATGTCTTCAAAATTCTGAAAGATAATTATTTCCAATCAAGAATTCTATACTCAGGCGAACTATCAATCAATTGTGAAGCTAGAATATGCAAAGCCTCAAATGATTTTCCTCCCATACAACTTTGCTAAGGAAGCTACTGGAGGACATACTGCAATAAGATGAGGGAGTAAACAAAGAAAGAGGAGTACATGAGTTTCTAGAAACCAGAGATCCAACCCAGGAGAGAGGTGAAGGTAATACCTGAGATGCTGATGAGGGAAGTCCTCAAACACCAGCTCTCATGTCCAGTGCACAGCAAGTCCAGATTGGAGCAACACAAAGAGGACACCACCAGCAATCATTCTAAAAAGAAAGATGACCTTGAATTTGATGGATTACCTGATAAACTTGAACATAGTCACAGATGTATTCTTCTGGAAGAGAGTTTGAAGATAAATTACTATAATTTACACAGAAAATTAAGAAAATAAAAAAGTGAGATAATTCTTAAATCCAGAGAAAGCAAGAAGTTATTCAAGCAAGAAAATCTAATCAGCATATTACATGGCTCAGCTGTGGGTAATATTACATAATTAACTGAGTATTGATCAAATTTACCAAAGTCTATGCCTTAATTAGGATATCAGAGAGGAAGTATTTGTGAGCATAGTAGAGGCAGAGTGAGAATTAACTCCTCATCTTTCACTTTAGGAAATCAACAGATTATCTCTCAAAGGGGAAAATCAAAGAATAGCAGGGTAGGCCTGTTATGTGGGCATATAGTGGATAATATTAGAACAGCTGAGGGTAAACATGGTTGCCTTTGGGGAGTGGGGACTGGGGAAGGGATAAAAGTGCCCTTCCTACTTCCATAGGAAGCTTCATTTAACTTTTAAAACAAGGTACATATACAACTCTGATAAAAATTAAAACATAAAAAAAGATTAAATGACACACTGTGCCTCAAAATCATCTATCAGAGTACCTGGTTTGTAATAAACAGCTAATAAATTTATTTGTTTTTAAAAAAGATAGGAAAATTAGATGTTTGCTGTAGTCCTTTCACACAGGAGGAAGGAAGTGATCCAGAAAATGGAATCTAGGAGCACATTGTCCAAGAATGTATGACAGTATCACATCTTTTGAAATTATGTGGACTTCATTGGGTAGTAACTCAGGCACAGCAAGGGAACAATTCATCCTTATTGGTCCAGCAAGTCTGTTGAAACACAAAACAATGAAGCAATTTGAGCAAAGACCTTATGTGTCTGCATGTGTAGTGAATCCATTCACTTGGCCCAGAGAGGAGTATGAGATAGGTCAGAATCATGAGACAAGTTAGTGAGATAGATCTGTGTCAGGTGCTCACTCAGAGCTCATCTGGAGCTGTTCTCAACCTTGATTGCACACTAGATTCATTTGGGGAGCTTTAAAAAATCCTGATACCCACCACATCCTAGAATTAAATTAAATCAGAATCGTCTCCCAAGTACCTCAAGTGATTCCAATGTGTAGTGAGGTGGAGAAGCATAGCCCTAATGGGTAAGTTCATGAGACTGGGCTTGCAGCTGCCATTTCCCAAATCTCATCAGAGCCCAGGGAGAGGTAAGGAGATGCAGAGCCAATGGGGAGAGAAGATGGGTATTCCCTCCCACACCCCCACCATGCCAGGGGCAAACTGCACTTCTAGCCCAACCCCACCTCTTTTGGTACAGTTGTAGGAATGTGTCTTCTGGGTAATCCTAAGGCACACAACAGGGTCCTGTCTTCCCTCCATCATCCTCACTCACCAGAACAGGAGTTCTGACTGGTCAAAACCTGAGACACTGATGGGCAGTGTCTTGAAGGCAGAGACCAGGCTCCATCCTTTCCCCTCTATTCTTAGTATCTGGGGAAATAGACCATTTTTCTGTTTCTAGACCACTGGCCTTCTTGGGGTGGACTCAGGCACACTGGTCCCCTCCATTTCAAAATCGCTGCATGTGGGACTGGCGTCTCTCATGAAAATCCAGTGAGTGGGGAGTAGGACGCTGTCTTCATCAGCTCAGGCTGTTATAACAAACATACCATAGCCTGGTGGCTTAAACAACAGAAATTAATTTTCTCACAGTTCTAGTGGTTGGTAGTCTGAGATGAGGGTGTCAGTGTAGTTGGGTTCTGGTGAGAGCTCTCTTCTTGGCTTACAGAATGCCACCTTCCTGCTGTGTCCTCACAAGACCTCTTCTTTTTGTGCAAGTAGGGAGGGAGAAAGAGGAACAAGAGGGTAAGACAGAGAGGTAGAGACAGAGAGTGGGGAGCGGGAGAGAGAGAGATATCTGTCTGGTATCTCTTATAAGGGCACTAATCCCATCATGAAGGCCCCCCCTTATGACCTCATATAAACCTAATTATCTTCCAAAGGCCCCATCATTGTGAGTTAGGTTTTTAACATACGAATTATGGGGGTGGCAGATGCAAATATTCAGTCCTTAACAGATACCTTAGGTCTCAGCTCTGGGTCTTGCCTCCAGCAAAGCCTTCCTGAGGCTATCAGCCTTTTGGTCAGCTCTCCATAACCAGAGGGCATTCTGTTTCCTATCCAGTCATTGATTTTCTGTGTGCCCTCTCTCAGTTCAGAACCCCCAAGAGAGTGAATGGGAGAATTTGAGTTCTAAATTTTCTTCTAGAAACACCCAAATACAGTTTGTAGGGAAACTCCAAGCTGGCCCTCCACTACTCTGATGGCCTAAACAAGCAGCTCGAGTTTTCCATTCTCCTCCCCAATCAATTAGTATATGCATTTCACATATAAAGCAGGATGTTATGCTGAGCACTGTATGAAACTAAGAAGGAAGACACTCTCCTAGCTCACAAAGCAGAGTAAAATTCAAAATATTTAACAATGGGAGCTGTAGGCAATAACTACAGTTGACCTTGAACAACATGGAGGTAAGGGGCCCTAACCCTCCCAACAGTCAAAAATCCATGTATAAGTTTACAATTGGCCTTCCAGATCTGCAGTTTCGCATCCTTGGTTTTAATCAACCATGGACTGTGTAGCACTGCAGTATTTACTGGTGAAAAAACTCCGTGTATAAGTGGACCACTGCAGTATTGTTCAAGGGCCAACTGTATTTAAACACAAATCAATATAGGAGTATTGCACTATATGAGTAATATGAATGGTAATACCATTAGCCTTGCCCCAAAGAGTTTAGGAGTGCTCTGCCAGGTGTGCACTGGGACTCAGGAATGCAGTGAAGAATGCAAGCGATATGTTAGGGAATCGCTGACCGAAACCGCCCACCTTGGCCAGGCACGATGATAACCACTTGCAAGAGTTGTCTCCCAACGAGAGGTCCCAATTAGGAACATAGTGCTGCCGCTGAAAACTAACTGGGAGAATTTAGGAGGGGCCAAAAGGAGAAAGGAGAGACCAGTCCGTATGTCCTACCAACCTCCCAGAATCCTTCTCACTGTAATCCATCTTGGCTGAGCGATGTGCTAGCCACCAAGAAGGACCCTGAGTCAGAATGATAGGCCTGAGACAACCCGGAGACTAACCCCATCACCATAAAACCTGAGACTGCCAGCCACGTGGCAGAGCAGTTCTGCTGGTTTCCCTTATCCTGTTGCTCTCCAGCCAGGCACCCTTTCCCAATTAAGTTTCTTGCTTTGTCAGCACGTGTGTCTCCTTGGACAATCCATTTCTGAGTGTCAGACAAGAGCCCACTCTCGGGCCCTGGAGGGAGTCCCCCTTCCCGGAACAGATACAGAAGCAAAACCAAGCTGGGGCCTCCACTGAATGCCCCTTCTGTAGCAGGGAAGAGCCAAATATGTCTACATGTTGGATCTGTTTCTTTTACTTTAACCTTTGCTTCCTGTTGCTTTTGTTCTCTAAAAGGATACTGTCTATACATAATGGCCTGCCTAGGGGAACCCTGCCCCTCTGCCTGAATGTTAAACCAAAGTGCCTTTGTTCAGGGAAACATCCTGACCCTGCCCACCTGTGAATGGCTGCAAGAAAGAAGAAATTAACACATACCCTCCCCAAGGCTGGCCATTCCAGGGGACATTTGCAAATCTTATGGCCTATTTACTTTACTTCCTCATCTCCAGTTCTATAGAAGAAACTGGCATCCAAACCCCGAAAAGCATTATTTTGAGGCATCAGTCTGCCATCTCGGTCTACAGGCTTTCCGTATTCCTTGCCTCAACACGTCATCTCCAGTTTATTGGCTTGTTGTGTGGCAAGCAGAGTGAGCTTGGACTCGGTAACATTTCCTGTGCTGTATTTGGATTCCTCCACCTGGGGAGGCCTAGACACACAGGGGTCCAGGCCCAGAGTCAGGGACCAGACTTAATTATAAGTCTGAACCAGTCTTCCCTTTCAGAGAGGCCTTGGCTTGGGAAACAGAGAAGTGAAAAGAAAAAGAGGTCCTTTAGCTGGAGTCAGGTAGGGTCACAAGCAGAGTGAAGAAGAAGCTCTTAATTCAAGCTGCCTCAGATTACATTTGTCCACACATGCATGCAAAATACTGCTTAAAAAATAAATGAAGTTAATTTCTCTCTAGGGGTTCCCTTTCATCTCGGGGTTTCAAAGCATTTTGCCACAAAAAATCCCCATCTTCACTCACTTTTAAATCTAAATATAAACTGAGAACCCTCAGGGTTAAATTTTGGTAAAGCCCTTTGAACTTTTGAAAAGTACTAAAGAATATTTTATCATTATAAGATCCAAGTGGCCAACCAAGGACCTCATAGCCAGAAAACTCCTCCTGATGAAAGCCCACATCTCTGATCAGAGGACCAGCCTGCTAATTAAAATCACAATTAAAACTAGCAGGGGAGAGGGAGAGTGGTGACTCAGCACCCTTACCCAGAAGCAGAAACACCCACGACTGACTCACACAGGATACATGAGATTTTCTCCAACGGGCATTTGGAAAAAAAGAAAAGAAATATGAGTCCTGACCGCCCTCCCTCTACTGACCCAGTAAACTCCCTGTTGGAGTCAGTGACACAGCCTTGACTTCCTCCCACCTCAACAGGAAGGGCCAGATTGGCCTCCTGTAGACGGGAATGTGGAGCGTTGTTCGCATATGCATTTTTCAGCAAAGGAATGTCTCAGAATCTCCCTGGTTCCAGCATGTGAGTCAGTAGTGGGTGTTTGTTTTCTGGGTTCTGGGTGTGAGTCACCGCCATCCTGCTGTTGGTCTTCTCAATTCAGGGGTAACAACTAAAAAGAGACGCATAGAAATGTCTCTGATGCTTAAAAGGCACGTGATAGGGAGGGATAAATCAGGAGCTTGGGATGAACATACACACACGACTATGTATAAGATAGGTAACCAACAAGGACCTACTGTATAGCACAGGGAACTCTACTCAATATTCTGTGATAACCTATATGAGAAAAGAATCTGAAAAAGAATGGATATACGTATATGTATAACTAAATTACTTTGCTGTGCACCTGAAACTAACATAACATTGTACATCAACTATACTCCAATAAATAAAAAAAAAAGGCACCTGGAAGTTCAGTTGGCAGTTGCATCGCAGCTCTTTTCTCTATAAACAAGTATACAGCATTTATAAATAACTGTGAGAAAGAGGAAGGAGGAAGAAGGAGGGGACATAAGTCTTTAGAGGATGTGATTGCAGTAAACGGAAACAGAGTCTAGTCAAAGTAAAAATAGACAACTGCCTGTTTGTCAGCTGCAGGAGGGCTTTGGCGGCTGGTATGGCCCAGGAGCCCTGTGTGCTGCTCCTCACTGGCCCAGCAGTGTGGGTGGGAGGAGGGGTGTTGCCAATGCCATCCAACAATTCTGGAACCTGAAAGACCATCTTGGCTTTGAAAGGACATCTTCCTGATGTCCCTCACCTCAATGCTGGGCTTGGCACCATTTATTCCTGGAAAACACTTCAAGACCACCCAGAATTCTACAGCAGGAACGATCTACAAAGTCCCAGTGTCACACGGGGACCAGTGCCAACTATACCAGCTTGAAAAACAGTGATCTGACAGTTTGGGCTACACCAACAGCTAGTTTTTATTTCAGTAATATTGACCAACAAATCAAGCCACTTCAGGTGGCTGAAAAACATAAGGTGATCACCAAACAAACAGGTTTTGAGCTGTGGACAGCTCAAATCTTCCTGGATTTGACCCAGGAAGAAAGCAGAGGGATCACTAGTGAAAAGAGCTTCAACTTTTCAACTGGTTTGAATGTGGAAGTCAAAGCTGGACCTTTTATATGTCATTGGAGGCTGGATACTATGTTCTATTTCTCGTATATATAATTAAAAGATTTCTGGATGCCCACACACTGTCGCTACTAAAGACTTTACAAAGCTCAGAAAACAGAGGCCCTGCCCTCTCATTCCAATGTTAGTCAACCTACACAAATCCTTGGCAGGAAAAGATAATAAAAACTAACTCTGATGTCAATCCATGATGAGTCATAAAGGAAGGAAGAAGTTTTGCTTCAAAACATTTTCATTTGAGGAGAAAAAATTATAATGCACATCAGCACCAAACGGAATGCAAAGATTATAAACTTGGAGCTGTTTTCCTGGGACCCGACATTTTAAAATAAAATGTTTGCAGAATACTTTTTACATTCATATCTCAGTTTTTTGTTTTAAAGATAATTATCTGTGGATATTGCAGAGCTTCCTGAACACCCATTTGCTGTAGGCTTATACACCCGAAAGATGTATACACTGAGGCCTATTCCAAAACAAATCAAAACCAATTAACACATACTCCTGATTGTGAGTTTTTGCTTAACTAACCTGCTACTCTCTCAAAAAAGTGAGGAGTTGGAATTTGAATGGCAGATGGAGTCATTCCACTTTCTCAAAATAATTCTGCTCTTAACCTGCTCAGTCTTGGGGATCATTTTTTGGATAAGTGACTGATGAGATACTCTCATAGTTTATGACAACCCATCAAACGGCTTCCATGCCAAAACTGAGTTGGCATAGCCAGGAAGTGGGCACCCAGGAAGCATGTCTTTGCTCTTCTGTATTTATTTTTTCCAGTTTTATTGAGATATAATTGACATACAGCATTGCATAAATTTAGGGTATACAGAATAATGGTTTGGCTTACGTACATCATGAAATGATGACCACAGTAAATTTAGTGAACAGCCATCATCTCATACAGAAGCAAAACCTTGTGATGAGAACACTTAGGATTTGCTCTCTTAACAACATTATCTTATAACTGGAAGTTCGTGCCTTTTGACTGCCTGCATCCAGTTCCTCCTTTCCCTACCCCCGCCTCTGGTAACCACACATCTGATCTCTTTCCCTAGGATCATGTCTTTTCTGTTACCCCAACTCTTTAGCCATAGATTATCGATATAGTGTTAGACACCTGACCCAAGCCAGGCCAGTTGGAGTTCTGCCTTGGGGTTTTTCACACTGGAGTGTGGCAAAGAATCCCATATTCTCTTGTCTGAGAGCCTGGGGTGTGAAATTTGCACGTGCAGTGTTCCTTACCCCATAGAGGAAGCCAATATTCAGAGAAAAAAATGAGCTCACAACTAGAGAGGTGAGACAGAAAAAGTACTGGCTGCATTTGAATTTTTAGTTCCATTTGTCCCTAAGATCATGCAGCTTGTCTTTAAGACATAAGACATCCCAGAATCCTTTAAAAAATTGTCACTGCCACCCTTTTTCTTGCCTAACCTACTTAAGTTTCTAATACACCAAAAAAAGAGTCTTATTGTATATATGGATCCAGTTGATTATGAAAAAATGAATCAAGGTTGCCAAACGTTTTTTCTCAAAGAAAATTTGATCCAAGGGACTATAGAGAGATATTTATTTACATTGTTAAGAGATATTTATTTACATTGTTATTTACATATAGAGAGATATTTATTTACATTTATTTACATTTATCTTTCAACAAACATCTAGACAGCACACACATAGGGTATTCCACCTTTATAAGGCTATAGACCAGGGGATGTCACCTCCACCCTTCTAGTTTGTAGTCTTGTCAGAGATACAATTAGCTTTGTTTCTGTGGAAACCAAAGTTTCTTCTTTTCTGTGTATTCCCCACCCCTATCAGAACAGGAGCTACACAAGGTGGGGTATTGGTTTTGTTCATTGATGTGTCCAAGCACCTAGAACAGTGCTTCGCATGTGGTAGGCACTGAACAAAAATGTACTAAATAAATGAACTAACCTTTGTCCATGTCCTAATCCTGTTAGGTGTGTTAGCTCCTCAAGAATGCTAGGGTTAGAGATAGATGGAACAATGAAATTAAAAGAACAGAAGATGGACACTAAAATACTGGAGACATAAAGAAGCTTAAAGGTCAAAAGAGAAGTAGTTTTAAATTTAACAATTTAGAAGCACTTCTGTTTCAGCAACTGATCAGTAGATGAAGCATATATCTCTCCATCCTACTTCTATTTAAGCTCTAATTTACTTACTACTGGTTATACCATTATTCCTTCAGTCAGCGGACCCTTTCAGTTTTAGCTAAGCAAATGGCAGCCCAACCAAGAACCATGTTTTCCAGCCTCCCTTGCATCTAAGTAAGACCGTAAGATTAAGTTTTGACCAATAGAATGTTAGTAGAAATGATGTGTTTCACTTATGAATCATGCCTTTAAATGGTATGAGCATACTCACTCTTAGTCCCTTTTTTTCTTCCCATTTACTGTGATTCAAATTTGATGACAGAACCTGGACTAGCCATCTTAGATTTCCAAATGGAAGCTGCATGCCAAGGATGATGGAACAGGAACATAGAAGGAGTTTTTGTGATAGGAGTTTGTGATACCATGCAGCTGCCACATTAAACTTGGACAGCTCACATTTGGACAGTTAACATGAAGGAAAAAGAATTGTCTGTTTTATTTCAGACACTGCTATGTTTGGGTCTTTGTTATTATAGCTGAAGCTATGTAGTAACTAATACATTGACACAATCAAAATTAATCTGGCCTGGAACTTCTCCTATCTTCAATTGACTTTCATTAAGCTTATGTCCTTCAGGTTCTTGACAAATTTGTCTTATGTACTCAATCATTGTTTCCATCCATATATGCAGCCTATGTTAGGAATTCTTGGTTCTCGTTCCTGTTGTAGATTCCTAATGAGCACCAGGTTTCGAAACAAAGTTGGACTGACCAGAACTGGTTGCTTGAGTCCCGTAAACCTGCTGCTCAGTCATTCTCAGAGTCAACAGTTTGTAGTGCAGCATGAACTTGTTCTCTCATTATTTTCAAAGAGTTTAGTCTCTGCAGCAAGATGACACTGCCTTAAGGAAAGAGGCTCTGTCTTCCATATTTCCAAATGCCACCCAGCCAGTGCTTAGTACAGAGTGGAGCAATTATTAAGGGCTCCATAAATACACTAAAACCTCTATTATTATTTGCACAGTTTACCTGGGACTTCCTACCACAGATTGCTAGTTATTATTTTGGTGGTACAGTCTATCATAATCATTGGTCAATATTAATATGCAAAGATACCCAACAGGACAAGCTGGTCTATGCTAAATGCCAGATGAATGACAGAGGAGAGGGCATCAAGAAGGTCACGGGAGGGAGAGGATTGGCTCAGTGGGAGGTGACCTCCTGTCTTCATGCCAGACAGCAAATTCTCACAGAAAGGAAAGAGGAATGAGATACTATTTTGTGGGGCTAAAAACACTACCCCAAATCCCTAAGCTGGTGCCACCAAGGGAATGCAGGACAAATGGAAGGACAGAACATCGTACTCAATGCTTCGGGCAACAGGTAAGCTTGTTTCTGGCAAAACAGAGGTGGGTTGAACTGGCCACAGAACTTAAACCTCATCAGAGAGGGAGGCTGAAGCTGCATTGACCTTTCGCTTGGTTCATGCCCAGATCTTTGAAGCATGGGGAGCACCTATAAACAAATAAAGCCCAGGTAGTAAGAAAGTTACGATGCCCTTGGGAAGGAACAGTGGATATGGCTTCATAGAAGAGGGAGCTTAATTCAGATCCTAACATTAGAAACAAAGAGTATTCTGGAACCTGAAGTTGTGGAGGGAAGATGGCAGCATGAACAGTAATCTAGAGTCAGGAAAAAGTATACTGTGCTCAGTCAGAGCTGACAGCTCACATAGGAGGTCTAATGGACATATTTTAGTTTGTGTGTTTGACTTCCCTTGCTTTCAGGAATTGCTTCTTCACTACTCTTGCCAATCACAGGGCCCTGCTTGCCACCTAAAGGGAATGGATGTGGGACTCAGCCTGAGCCATCAGGATGCTGTTCGCCCCTGGCTGGAACGTGGAACTTCTCTGGAGCAGGCACATGACCCAAGCAGAGCCAAGCAGAGTCCTTTGGGTAGATTAATAAGGATACAAGGAAAGAAGGGATTATTTTCTCTTTTATGTGATTGCTAGCTATGAAGACCATGTAAATTTAGCTCTGCCACCTGCATCGCTGCTGTTACAGAGAAGGTTGCCTAAGAATTAAGCCCGTTTGGAAGATGAAGAGCCACAAGGGAAGAAAGGAGATCCTAAGGACAGAGTCTGAATCTCAGAGCCAGCTGTGCCTAGAGCAAAACTCCTGTGCCACCTTGGACTCTCCAGTTACAGGAAGCAATCAATTCTTCTTGTGTTTCTGCCACGTTGGGTTTCTGTCCTTGCAACTGAAAGAGACCTGACTAATGTGGGAGTAAGTGGGGATAGGGTTAGAAAGTAGATACAGCTGTATTACGGAGGCCCTGAGTCCTAGAAAAAAGGTTTGGACTTGTTTTTGAATATGACAAGATGAGCCATTTAAGTTGGGAGGCTGTTACCGTGTACGTGGTGGCTCTGTAGAAATAGTTCAGCCAGCAGCGGCTTCCAGCCTCATCACCTCCGGATGACAGATCCCATGCAGATCCCGAGCCACTGTGTCCCCTTCTGCAGAGTGGGGTGTGACTCCATGTACCCCACTGAATGGCGGTGAGGAAGACGTTCAATAACACAGTCAGCACCTGATAAAGGCACGACAGCTTTTTTTTTAACATCTTTATTGGAGTATAATTGTTTTACAATGGTGTGTTAGTTTCTGCTTTATAACAAAGTGAATCAGTTATACATATACATATGTTCCCATATCTCTTCCCTCTTGCATGTCCCCCGCTCCCACCCTCCCTACCCCACCCCTCTAGGTGGTCACAAGCACCGAGCTGATCTCCCTGTGCTATGCGGCTGCTTCCCACTAGCTATATATTTTACGTTTGGTAATGTATATATGTCCATGCCACTCTCTTGCTTTGTCACAGCTTACCCTTCCCCCTCCCCATATTCTCAAGTCCATTGTCTAGTAGGTCTGTGTCTTTATTCCTGTCTTACCCTTAGGTTCTTCATGACATTTTTTTCTTAAATTCTATACATATGTGTTAGCGTACGGTATTTGTTTTTCTCTTTCTGACTTACTTCACTCTCTATGACAGACTCTAGGTCTATTCACCTCATTCCAAAGAGCTCAATTTCGTTTCTTTTTATGGCTGAGTAATATTCCATTGTATATATGTGCCACATCTTCTTTATCCATTCATCCAATGATGGACACTTAGGTTGCTTCCATCTCCTGGCTATTGTAAATAGAGCTGCAATGAACATTTTGGTACATGACTCTTTTTGAATTATGGTTTTCTCGGGGTATATGCCCAGTAGTGGGATTGCTGGGTCATATGGTAGTTCTATTTGTAGTTTTTTAAGGAACCTCCATACTGTTCTGCATAGTGGCTGTACCAATTCACATTCTCACCAGCAGGGCAAGAGTGTTTCCTTTTCTCCACACCCTCTCCAGCATTTATTGTTTCTAGATTTTTTGATGATGGCCATTCTGACCAGTGTGAGATGATATCTCATTGTAGTTTGTGTGTGTGTGTGTGTGGTACATGGGCCTCTCACTGTTGTGGCCTCTCCTATTGCGGAGCACAGGCTCTGGATGCGCAGGCTCAGTGGCCATGGCTCATGGGCCTAGCTGCTCTGCCGCATGCGGGATCTTCCCGGACCGGGGCAAGAACACATGTCCCCTGCATCGGCAGGCGGACTCTCAATCACTGTGCCACCAGGGAAGCCCTCATTGTAGTTTTGATTTGCATTTCTCTAATGATTAATGATGTTGAGCACTCATTCATGTATTTGTTGGCAATCTGTATATCTTCTTTGGAGAAATATCTATTTAGGTCTTCTGCCCATTTTTGGTTTGGGTTGTTTGGGGTTTTTTTGTTGCTGTTATTGAGCAGCATGAACTGCTTGTAAATTTTGGAGATTAATCCTTTGTCAGTTGCTTCATTTGCAAATATTTTCTCCCATGCTGAGGGTTGTCTTTTGGTCTTGTTTATGGTTTCCTTTGATGTGCAAAAGCTTTTAAGTTTCATTAGGTCCCATTTGTTTATTTTTGTTTTTATTTCCATTTCTCTAGGAGGTGGGTCAGAAAGGATCTTGCTGTGATTTATGTCATAGAGTGTTCCACCTATGTTTTCCTCTAAGAGTTTGATAGTTTCTGGCATTACATTTAGGTCTTTAATCCATTTTGAGCTTATTTTTGTGTATGGTGTTAGGGAGTGATCTAATCTCATACTTTTACATGAACCTGTCCAGTTTTCCCAGCACCACTTATTGAAGAGGCTGTCCTTTCTCCACTGTACATTCCTGCCTCCTTTATCAAAGATAAGGTGACCATATGTGCATGGGTTTATCTCTGGGCTTTCTCTCCTGTTCCATTGACCTCTATTTCTGTTTTTGTGCCAGTACCATAATGTCTTGATTACTGTAGCTTTGTAGTATAGTCTGAAGTCCGGCAGCCTGATTCCTCCAGCTCCATTTTTCGTTCTCAAGATTGCTTCGGCTATTTGGGGTCTTTTGTATTTCCATACAAATTGTGAAAGTTTTGTTCTATTTCTGTGAAAAATGCCAGTGGTAGTTTGATAGGGATTGCATTGAATCTGTAGATTGCTTTGGGTAGTATAGTCATTTTCACAATGTTGATTCTTCCAATCCAAGAACATGGTATATCTCTCCATCTATTTGTATCATCTTTCATTTCTTTCATCAGTGTCTTATAATTTTCTGCATACAGGTCTTTTGTCTCCTTAGGTAGGTTTATTCCTAGATATTTTATTCTTTTTGTTGCAATGGTAAATGGGAGTGTTTTCTTGATTTCACTTTTAGATTTTTCATCATCAGTGTATAGGAATGCCAGAGATTTCTGCGTATTAATTTTGTAATCTGCTACTTTACCAAATTCATTGATTAGCTCTAGTAGTTTTCTGGTAGCATCTTTAGGATTCTCTATGTATAATATCATGTCACCTGCAAATAGTGACAGCTTTACTTCTTCTTTTCCGATTTGGATTCCTTTTATTCCTTTTCTTCTCTGATTGCTGTGGCTAAAACTTCCAAAACTATGTTGAATAAGAGTGGTGAGAGTGGGCAACCTTGTCTTGTTTCTGATCTTAGTGGAAATCCTTTCAGTTTTTTACCATTGAGGACGATGTTGGCTGTGGGTTTGTCATATATGGCCTTTATTGTGTTGAGGAAAGTTCCCTCTATGCCTACTTTCTGCAGGGTTTTTATCATAAATGGGTGTTGAATTTTGTCAAAAGCTTTCTCTGCATCTATTGAGATGATCATTTGGTTTTTCTCCTTGAATTTAATATGGTGTATCACCTTGATTGATTTGCGTATATTGAAGAATCCTTGCATTCCTGGAATAAACCCCAATTGATCATGGTGTATGATCCTTTTAATGTGCTGTTGGATTCTGTTTGCTAGTATTTGTTGAGGATTTTTGCATCTATGTTCATCAGTGATATTGGCCTGTAGTTTTCTTTCTTTGCGACATCTTTGTCTGGTTTTGGTATCAGGGTGATGGTGGCCTTGTAGAATGAGTTTGTGAGTGTTTCACCCTCTGCTATATTTTGGAAGAGTTTGAGAAGGATAGGTGTTAGCTCTTCTCTAAATGTTTGATAGAATTTGCCTGTGGAGCCATCTGGTCCTGGGCTTTTGTTTGTTGCAAGATTTTTAATCACAGTTTCAATTTCAGTGCTTGTGATTGGTCTGTTCATATTTTCTATTTCTTCTTGACTCAGTCTTGGCAGGTTGTGCATTTCTAAGAATTTGTCCATTTCTTCCAGGTTGTCCATTTTATTGGCATAGAGTTGCTTCTAGTAATCTCTCATGATCTTTTGCATTTCTACAGTGTCAGTTGATACTTCTCCTTTTTCATATCTAATTCTATTGATTTGAGTCTTCTCCCTTATTTTCTTGATGAGTCTGGCTAATGGTTTATCATTTTTGTTTATCTTCTCAAAGAACCAGCTTTTAGTTTTATTGATCTTTGTTATCATTTCCTTCATTTCTTTTTCATTTATTTCTGATCTGATCTTTATGATTTCTTTCCTTCTGCTAACTTTGGGGTGTTTTTGTTCTTCTTTCTCTAATTGCTTTAAATGCAAGGTTAGGTTGTTAATTCGAGATGTTTACTGTTTCTTAAGTTAGGATTGTATTGCTATAAACTTACCTCTTAGAACTGCTTTTGTTGCATCCCATAGGTTTTGGGTCGTCGTGTCTCCACTGTCATTTGTTTCTAGGTATTTTTTGATTTCCTCTTTGATTTCTTCAGTGGTCACTTCGTTATTAAGTAGTGTACTGTTTAGCCTCCATGTGTTTGTATTTTTTACAGATCTTTTCCTGTAATTGATATCTAGTCTCATAGCGTTGTGGTCGGAAAAGATACTTGATACAATTTCAATTTTCTTAAATGTACCAAGGCTTGATTTGTGACCCAAGATATGATCTATCCTGGAGAATGTTCCATGAGCACTTGAGAAAAATGTGTATTATGTTGTTATTGGATGGAATGTCCTATAAATATCACTTAAGTGCATCTTGTTTAATGTATCACTTAAAGGTTGTGCTTCCTTATTGATTTTCATTTTGGATGATCTGTCCATTGGTGAAAGTGGGGTGTTAAAGTCCCCTAATATGAATGTGTTACTGTCGATTTCCCCTTTTATGGCTGTTGGCATTTGCCTTATGTATTGAGGTGCTCCTATGTTGGGTGCATAAATATTTACAATTGTTATATCTTCTTCTTGGATCGATCCCTTGATCATTATGTAGTGTCCTTTTTCGTCTCATGTAACACTGTTTATTTTAAAGTCTATTTTGTCTGATATGAGAATTGCTACTCCAGCTTTCTTTTGATTTCCATTTGCATGGAATATTTTTTTGCATCCCCTCACTTTCAGTCTGTATGTGTCCCTAGGTCTGATGTGGGTCTCTTGCAGGCAGCATATATATGGGTCTTGTTTTTGTGTCCATTCAGCCAGTCTGTGTCTTTTGGTGGGAGCATTTAATCCATTTACATTTAAGGTAATTATTGATATGTATGTTCCTATTACCATTTTCTTAATTGTTTTGGGCTCATTACTGTAGGTGCTTTCCCTCTGTTGTGTTTCCTGCCTAGAGAAGTTCCTTTAGCATTTGTTGTAAAGCTGGTTTGGTGGTGCTGAACTCTCTGAGCTTTTGCTTGTCTGTAAAGGTTTTAATTTCTCCATCGAATCTGAATGAGATCCTTGCTGGGTAGAGTAATCTTGGTTGTAGGTTTTTCCCTTTCATCACTTTAAAAATGTCACTGCCTTCTGGCTTGCAGAGTTTCTGCTGAAAGATCAGCTGTTAACCTTATGGGGATTCCCTTGTGTGTTATATGTTGTTTTTCCCTTGCTGCTTTTAATTTGTTTTCTTTGTATTTAATTTTTGATGTTTGATTAATATGTGTCTTGGCATGTTTCTCCTTGGATTTATCCTGTATGGGACTCTCTGTGCTTCCTGGACTTGATTAACTGTTTCCTTTCCCATATTATGGAAGTTTTCAACTATAATCTCTTCAAATATTTTCTCAGTCCCTTTCTTTATCTCTTCATCTTCTGGGACCCCTATAATTCGAATGTTGGTGCGTTTAATGTTGTCCCAGAAGTCTCTGAGACTGTCCTCAGTTCTTTTCATTCTTTTTTCTTTATTCTGCTCTTCACTAGTTATTTCCACTATTTTATCTTCCAGGTCACTTATCTGTTCTTCTGCCTCAGTTATTCTGCTACTGATCCCTTCTAGAGTATTTTTAATTTCATTTTCATTTCACAATTTCATTGTGTTGTTCATCATTGCTTGTTTCATCTTCAGTTCTTCTAGGTTTTTGTTTAATGTTTCTTGCATTTTCTCTATTCTATTTCCAAGATTTTGGATCATCCTTACTATCATTATTCTGAATTCTTTTTCAGGTAGACTGCCTATTTCCTCTTCATTTGTTAGGTCTGGTGGGTTTTTATCTTGCTCCTTCATCTGCTGTGTGTTTTTCTGTCTCCTCATTTTGCTTGTCTTACTGTGTTTGGGGTCTCCTTTTTGCAGGCTGCACGTTCGTAGTTCCCATTGTTTTTGGTGTCTGTCCCCAGTGGCTAAAGTTGATTCACTGGTTTGTGTAGGCTTCCTGGTGGAGGGGACTAATAACTGTATTCTGGTGGATGAGGCTGAATCTTGTCTTTCTGGTGGGCAGGTCCATATCTGGTGATGTGTTTTGAGGTGTCTGTGGACTTATTATGATTTTAGGCAGCCTCTTTGCTGATGGGTGGGGTTGTGTTCCTGTCTTGCTAGTTGTTTGGCAGAGGGTGTACCGCACTGTAGCTTGCTGGTTGTTGAGTGAAGCTGGGTGTTGGTGTTGAGATGGAGATCTCTGGGATATTTTCGCCATTGATATTATGTGGAGGTGGGAGATCTCTTGTGGACCAGTGTCATGAAGTTGGCTCTCCCACGTCAGAGGCACAGCACTGACTCCTGGCTGTAGCACCAAGAGCCTTTCATCCACATGGCTCAGAATAAAAGGGAGAAAAAGTAGAAAGAAAGAAAGTAAGAGGATAAAATAAAATAATATAAAATAATATAGTTATTTAAATAAAAAATAATTATTAAGAAAAAAAATTTTTTTTAAGTAAAAAAACACAACCAAAATGGACGGACAGAACCCTAGGACAAATGGTGGAAGCAAAGCTATATAAACAAAATCTTACAAAGAAGCATACACATACACACTCACAAAAAGAGGAAAAGAGGAAAAAATAATATATCTTGCTTTCAAAGTCAACCTCCTTATTTTGGGATGATTCGTTATCTATTCATGTATTCCACTGATTCAGGGTACATCAAGTTGATTGTGGAGATTTATTCTGCTGCTCCTGAGGCTGCTGGGAGAAATTTCCCTTTCTCTTTGTTCGCACACTTCCGGGGTTTCAGCTTTGGATTTGGCCCCGCCTCTGCCTGTAGGTCGCCTGAGGGTGTCTGTTCTTCGCTCAGACAGGACGGGGTTAAAGGAGCAGCTGATTAGGGGGCTCTGGCTCACTCAGGCCGGGGTGGGGGTGAGGGAGGGGTACGGACGCAGGGCAAGGCCGTGGCGGCAGAGGCCGGCGTGACGTTGCACCAGCCTGAGGCTCGCCGTGCGTTCTCCCACGGAAGTTGTCCCTGGATCCCGGGACCCAGGCAGTGGCGGGCTGCACAGGCTCCCGGGAGGGGAGGTGTGGATAGTGATCTGTGCTCGCACACAGGCTTCTTGGTGGCGGCAGCAGCAGCCTTAGCGTCTCATGCCTGTCTCTGGGGTCTGCACTGATAGCCGCGGCTCGCGCCGGTCTCTGGAAGTCCTTTAAGCAGCGCTCTTAATCCTGTCTCCTCGCACACCAGGAAACAAAGAGGGAAGAAAAAGTCTCTTGCCTCTTCGGCAACTCCAGACTTTTCCCCTGACTCCCTCTCGGCTAGCCCTGGTGCACTAAGCCCCTGCAGGCTGCGTTCACGCCGCCAACCCCAGTCCTCTCCCTGAGCTCCGACCGAAGCCCGAGCCTCAGCTCCCAGCCCCGCCCAACCCAGCGGGTGAGCAGACAAGCCTCTCGGGCTGGTGAGTGCCGTTCGGCACCGATCCTCTGTGCGGGAATCTCTCCGCTTTGCCCTCCGCACCCCTGTTGCTGTGCTCTCCTCCGCTGCCTCGAAGCTTTCCTGCTCCGCCACCCGCAGTCTCCGCCTGCGAAGGGGCTTCCTAGTGTGTGGAAACCTTTCCTCCTTCACTGCTCCCTCCCACTGGTGCAGGTCCCATCCCTATTCTTTTGTCTCTGTTTATTCTTTTTTCTTTTGTCCTACCCAGGTACGTGGGGAGTTTCTTGCCTTTTGGGAGGTCTGAGATCTTCTGCCAGCGTTCAGTGGGTGTTCAGTAGGAGTTGTTCCACATGTAGATGTATTTCTCATGTATTTGTGGGGAGGAAGGCGATCTCCGCTTCTTACTCTTCCGCCATCTTCCCCCGCTCCGCCACAGCTCTTCAGAGTAGCAGGGGTGGCAGTCATGGTGACAGAAGAGGATGAAGGAGGAGAAGGGGAGGACTCTTCCTGGACCAGGTTAACGGGGCGGAAGTGAGTAAGAAGGACAGTCATGGGAGCCCCTGGCCAGCATCTGCAAGACCGCGCTGCCTGCCAACGGGAAAGGAGGAAAAGGAAAGTCGGTTATGATCCAAGGTAAAAATATCCATTAAATTAACCAATTCTGGAACTTTTCCTTCTTTCGCATCCATACCAACAAAAATAGAAAACCCCACAACAGTGAAAAACACCCTGTATGTGTATGTGGTTGTGTTTGTGCAGGCCGAAGAGGCAGCTACTGGCCTCCTGGAGTGTCTTCCCATCCAGTGCCAACTGCGAGCTTCGCAGGTTCCTGTGTAAAAGGGACATTCAGGCCTCTGTTCAAAAAATCAGGAAAACAGTTTTTTCCTTTCTTCCATAGTCTTTCTCTTGATGTGTCTTGGTGTTTTTGCTGTTGTTTCATTTGTTTCTGCTATTTAATGTCATATGACCTCAGGCACAGGGACACTCGCAGAACCAAGGCAGACCCTCTGGGTGCCTGACCCTGGTCCTTCCCCCCAGGCCCAGGTCCTGTGCAGGAACCGCGGTTGCAGCCGTCACCAGGCAGGGATGCAGGAACTGGCAGATAAGAACTGGTCCCTGGAGACTGCAAGGTGGTGCAGGTGGGACTTTGGGTGAATTGAGGATCCAAGACCCTGGTAAGTTCTTAATGTTGATTGGGTGGGCTTCAATTAGAAAATATAAATTCAAAAGAAGAGTATTGAAAATTTCCAGATAGTGACCACAGAGTATTAAACTCTAAGCATGTGTTCTCTGTCTGTGATGGTTAATTTTCTGCGTCAAGTTGACCAGGCCATGGGGTGTCCAGATATTTAGTCAAACATTCTTCTATAAGTTTCTGTGAGGGTGTTTTTAGATGAAGCTATCATTTAAATCAATAGAATGAGTAAAGCAGATTTCCTTCCCTAATGTGGATGGGCCTCATTCAATAAGTTGAGTGAAACAGAAACATTGATCCTCTTCTGAGTAAGAGAGAGCTTTTCCTGCCTTCCGACTCAAACTAAAACATTAGCTCCTCGTGGATCTCGATCCTACTGGCTGCCGGCCTGGAATTGCACCTTGGGCTCTTGTGATTCTCAGGCCTTTGGACTCAGACTGAATCAGCTTTCCTGGGTCTTCAGCTTTCCAGCTCACCCTGAAAATCTTCGGATTTTCCAGCCTCCATAATCACATGAACCAATTTCTTATAATAAATTCTCTCTCTCTGTGTGTCCTGTTGATTCTGTTTCTCTGGTAAACGCTTCCCTACACACTTCCTGAGTACAAAGCCTTATACTACATTGGTAGTATCAATGAAGCCATTTTCTTCACTTGCCCCCTCCACACACACAGGAATTGTGGGGGAGAGAGAGAGAGAAAGAGGGAGAGAGAGGGAGACTAGTAGGAAGAAGAAATTGACTTGGTTTTAATGAGCTATCAGTAATGTCTTTGCTGTCATTATAAAGTACAGATAATATTTTTTACTATATAACAATGAAAGTATAGACCCCATAAAGCAGCTTACAAATTTCCAGGGTCTCAAGATCACTTATTGAAACCTATTGATCTAGAAAAATATTAATTTCATTTGCTAAAGGGTGAGAATTTAGAAATAAATGAACCAAGGTCCATCTTTTGTACAGTGAGTTCAGCTCTTTATCCTGTGCATGATCAATGGTACACTTTGTACTGTGGGACCACAAGGACTTATCCAAAATCCTGGGGCCAGATGTCAGAGTTCAGAATTATCTTGGATTTTTAAAAAAGTAGTACAGTGTAAGTACTGTATGTTATTTACACTCCCAACAGACTCCAGGACAGCACTCTGTACTAAATTACGTTTCTGCAATAAAGCATGTGAGTATCTGTGCCAGGCGGCTGAAGACTTTAAATAGCCTCATGTCAGTCCAGGTGAGATTTTGTTTTCAAATGAATTCAGGTGAGGTCAGATTTTGCTGCCAAATGAGTTACAAAAACTCAGTTTGTGGAGCTTCCTGGATTTTGGAGATGCAGGTTGGGGCAAGTAGCTTTGTAGTTCCTGTTTCCATGGTTGGCCTCCCCAGCCACTCACACTCACACTCCAGCTGCAGTGACCTCAGGAGAACTAAGCGAGAGAGGAGAGCTTGCTGGGAGAGCATCCTGGGATACAGAGGTGAGGCTACGGGGAAAGCTTAGGGTTGTGCTTTGCAATTGCCTTCCACACCCTTTGGCCCAGATAACTGAGAGCTACATGATCCTAGAAAATGAATCAGAACTGAATGTCCCCACAACCTCTCCTGGACTTGTCTCCTTACACACCGTAGCACACCCATGGAAACTTCCTCTAAAGCATCCCAATGGTGGCTGCTAGCACTTGGGCCCCTGAGCTGAGAAAAGACAGCCACCTCTTTAAGGAGTATTTGTGTCTGTCGACTGAGGGGCTGGTTGTATTTAAACTTAGGGAAAGAGCTTCAAGAGACTGCACCATCCAGTCACAGGTACACTATTTGGAAACATCATCTTCAAATACACATGTTAGTTCCTAAATCTAGTTATATGTAACTGTCACAGACACAGAGAGCTCCCCACCCCATGTTTTCTCAGCGTACCTCTAGTAATGCTCTCAGTTCAGTTGGTGTCTTAAGTATCTCTAGAGGCCCTATTAGCAATTATGATGCCATCTTGGAAATTCTCAGACTTGTGGCCACTGTATGATCATTGTTCTGGGCCTTCTTTAGAGGATGTAGTTTTCAAGCAATTCAAAGTTGTGGAGGAGGGCTTTGCCACAGGGACCCTTCTGCAAGGCAGGGCCTTCTCACCCATCTTGAAATCTTACCTACCCATGAAGGCCCAGGACCGATGCCACCATGTCTGTAAAAACCAGGAACAAAGCCTTTCTTACCTGGGTCCTCCAGTTGGAAGGGAACTCGCTCACATCATTTTAGTTCTTACTGAATTTTTTCTGTACCTCTTATGTAGTGTCAATTTCTTTTATCTTGCCAAATTATGTCATACCCCTAAATAAGACTGTTCTTTCTGGAAGGCACTCATTTTTCTATTTGCAATTCTCCTAGGCTAAAACCTTAAATGGAAATAAATAATTATGTTCTTAATAAATGAATAATTTTGGAATTAAATTGATTTTCTTTATGGCATTTTAGGTTAAAGATTCCTAGTGATCCAGTAATTTTTGTACTTTCCATTAGATGCTCAACAAATATATTAAACTGTGTAACCAATTGCATATTACAGATTATTCCCTTCTTTGTTACCTATATCTTTTTATGATATAGTTTGTGTTATAAATATTTGTGCCCTTAACCTTATCAGTGTTTGTTCCCTTATTAATTCACTGAGAAAATAAATTCTATCTTAAAAAGGATGTCTGATAAGTTTTTGGTGAAACTGAATTAGAGAGATGTATTTATTAAAAAAGGAAATCAGATTACTCATTAGTTACTCAACAGCAGTTAACTACAGATTGTGCAATAATGAAAGTAAAATTTAAAAGTGGGAGAGTCCAAAAAGAGTCAGCAAATTAGACTGTCAATGGAATGTGTAAAAGAATTAGAATTTAGCAATTTTAAAGGGTCACAGCTCTTCCTAGGAATTTAACCAACCATGGTGTTCAGAACAATAGAGTATGTAAAGGAATGCATGTTATATTGGTCCACATTAAGCCAGGGCACTGAAATGCTGAAATTCAAGCAAAAAAACCCTACACAATCCCCATTGTTTAAGAAAGAGAAAGAGAAGCAATTTATTCATCACCAGCAACATGATTATTCCCTACATTGACTGCTAAGGTAGTCAGTAGTCTAAGATTTGGCTTTGTTGAAATTAATACATTTATTTCTGAGACATACAGAAAAGGGATTTCATTAGCAAGTAAGGTGCCAAGTTAAATTTGAATTTCAGATAAACAACAAACAATTTTTTAGTATAAATGTGTCTCAAACATTTCATATAGTTGGGATTGGTATCTCAGCTCTGATTCCTGCCACCTTCTAATATCATCATTCATTCATTCATTCATTCACTGATTCAACATGGACTTACTAAAGGCCTGCTCTGGGCTGAGCTGTGTGTCGTCCTGACAACACAGTGATGAGCAAATCGGACACGATCTTTCCCCATGGTCCCTACAGTTTAATAGGTTGATCTAGACAAGTAAAAAGGCAATTCCTGTATAATGTGGTAAATTCCATGATTCACAGTGTCTTTATTCATAGAGGGGCAATTAACCCAGATCAGAAAAAGACTCCCAGAGGAAGCGATATCTAGATTAGGCCAAAAAGCAAAAAAGTTGGGGAAGTGGAGGGAGGTTCTAATCAGGGCAAAGCTTGCGAGGAGAAATGTCAGTGGTGCACTGGAGAAACTGAAAACTCCACTTTCTAGTGCAGTCGAACCACAGACCAGAAAGAAGGCTGTATGTGGTGAGAAACACAACCGGGTATGTGCGCCATGTCCGGGTCACCGGGGGCCTTTTTCAAGCCCATCGAATGGCCCATGCAGCAAAGCGACATAGTCATATTTGTAAGTTAGAAAACTCTCTCTGGCAGTAGAGGAGAAACAGGGCTGGCAGCGAGCACAGTGTTACTGTGGGAATGTAGTGGGTATGGGGGGAGTAGATTGATGCAACAGCTACTCAGGAGGTTACTCCACAATGGTCTTGTGCTTTTGTGGACGCAAAATCTTTGAGCCTATTCTCTGCCTGTGCTTTGATGTTGCATATTACATGGCAAGGCCCTGCTGCCTTAACTTTGCAGGGCAGTTTTGTCTCAGCCATTGCTGTCATGCCAACTCCACTAGCAAGAAATGAATACCTCATAAAGGGATAGGAAATGACATGTGTGTAATTTCTTACATGAACATATTTAGTACAGTGTACGTAATTTACACAGTGTGGTTTTAATTGACCTGGACTTACTGGAGAATCAGCCCAGAAATGAACACTATGCCAGGTCTGTGGACAGAAATGACCATGGGCATCTCTTGACTAGCTGCTTAAGAAGGTCACCAATTATACAAACTATCCATATGGATGACTCTTATCAGTAGAGGAATGTGTTGTAGCTTTTTCATGAAGATGAACTATGCCCAGCCAAAACGAAAGAAATAATTCAAATAGGAAGCCAGAAAGAAAGGATATGCAAAGGAATCGAGACCACTGATACACACGGGTAAATGGGAACAGGAAGAAGCAAACAACATCATCAAATAAAACAAATAAGCAAACACAGTCACATCTACTCTTTATCGAAAGCTGATTATGTGCGAGGAGCTATTTAAGTATAGTAAGCACATTATCACATTTAATTCTCACACATGTACTAAAGAATTAATCATTGTTCCTATTTTCCAGATGAGGAAAATTGTGGCTCAGCGTGTTTAAGCCACTCTCCCAAGATCACACAGCATGTAAGGGCTGGAACCAATATTTGCACCCCAGGTTTCTCTGCCTCGAAAGGACAAGCATGCCGCCCACAGCCTCTGGTGTGGCATAAAGGAAAAGATACTTTTCCTATGGGGGGTCAACTTGGCATTTCTGAAGCAGCACCCTTCCACGCTGAACAGAACAACAAGGACAATTAATAGGCACCATTAAGTTCATGGAATGCTGGGACGTCCCTGCTGGGAGGCCCACAAGCATCCATGAATAGATCTGAAAGAGAAATGTTTTATAATTTGTGAAGAATTTATTTAAGATTCAGTATACCCATCTACTACTTCTTAGTTCTACTGATTTAGATGATGACAAATGATTTAGCCAAAAAAGTAAGTTATTGATAATTGATTTATGAATATTTAGAAACAGCAACATTGATTTGGAGCCAGTGCTGGGAGCTATGTTCACCAAGATCAAGTCATGTCAGGCTAATGCCATGTTTACCTTATGTCTATGTGATCCACCTGAAATAGATTAGGGGGATGCCAGAGAGATACTCAATCCTGATTTCATCAAGCTTCCTAGGAAAACACTTTATGATATCATTTTTGAACCAGTGTGAGAATGGTAAATTGAACGCTAGTTCAACTGAACAGAGGTGTCGACTTAATGTCATCCTAAAAGGATCAGTGTTGACTTGGGTGTATCTAGTGATGCACTATAGGACATCAGACTTAGACTTGTCTTTTTCAATATATTTTTGATGACTTGGAGAATGTGATCTATCTTCTGATCTTCAACTTAATCATGGACACTTCATCTGGAAATCTTCATGTGGATGTCCAAAGCAACTCAACCTAAAATGTCCAAAACTGACCTCATTCTCCTCTCTCTCAGACTTGCCTCTCTCTATTTCTTCCCAGCTCAATTAATGGACTGCGATATTAGTCAAGACCCTTTTTTATTTTTTTTAATATCTTTATTGGAGTATAATTGCTTTACAACGGTGTGTTACTTTCTGCTTTATAACAAAGTGAATCAGTTATACATATATACCCATATCTCTTCCCTCTTGCATCTCCCTCCCTACCACCCTCCCTATCCCACCCCTCTAGGCGGTCACAAAGCACTGAGCTGATTTCCCTGTGCTATGCGGCTGCTTCCCATTAGCTATCTATTTTACGTTTGGTAGTGTATATATGTCCATGCTACTCTCTCACTTTGTCCCAGCTTACCCTTCCCCCTCCCCATATCCTCAAGTCCATTCTCTAGTAGGTCTGTGTCTTTATTCCCGTCTTATTCTCTACTAGGTAGGTGTCTTTATTCCCTAGGTTCTTCATGACATTTTTTTCCCCTTAGATTCCATATATATGTGTTAGCATACGGTATTTGTCTTTCTCTTTCTGACTCATTTCACTCGGTATGACAGACTCTAGGTCCATCCACCTCATTACAAATAACTCAATTTCGTTTCTTTTTATGGCTGAGTAATATTCCATTGTATATATGTGCCACATCTTCTTTATCCATTCATCCAATGATGGACACTTAGGTTGCTTCCATCTCCTGGCTATCGAAAATAGAAGTGCAATGAATATTTTGGTACATGACTCTTTTTGAATTATGGTTTTCTCAGGGTATATGCCCAGTAGTGGGATTGCTGGGTCATATGGTAGTTCTATTTGTAGTTTTTTAAGGAACCTCCATACTGTTCTGCATAGTGGCTGTACCAATTCACATTCTCACCAGCAGTGCAAGAGTGTTCCCTTTTCTCCACACCCTCTCCAGCATTTATTGTTTCTAGATTTTTTGATGATGGCCATTCTGACCAGTGTGAGATGATATCTCATTGTAGTTTTGGTTTGCATTTCTCTAATGATTAATGATGTTGAACATTCTTTCATATGTTTGTTGGCAATCTCTATACCTTCTTTGGAGAAATGTCTATTTAGGTCTTCTGCCCATTTTTGGATTGGGTTGTTTGGGTTTTTTTGTTGTTGTTATTGAGCAGCATGAGCTGCTTGTAAATTTTGGAGATTAATCCTTTGTCAGTTGCTTCATTTGCAAATATTTTCTCCCATTCTGAGGGTTGTCTTTTGGTCTTGTTTATGGTTTCCTTTGATGTGCAAAAGCTTTTAAGTTTCATTAGGTCCCATTTGTTTATTTTTGTTTTTATTTCCATTTCTCTAGGAGGTGGGTCAAAAAGGATCTTGCTGTGATTTATGTCATAGAGTGTTCCACCTATGTTTTCCTCTAAGAGTTTGATAGTTTCTGGCATTACATTTAGGTCTTTAATCCATTTTGAGCTTATTTTTGTGTATGGTGTTAGGGAGTGATCTAATCTCATACTTTTACATGAACCTGTCCAGTTTTCCCAGCACCACTTATTGAAGAGGCTGTCCTTTCTCCACTGTACATTCCTGCCTCCTTTATCAAAGATAAGGTGACCATATGTGCATGGGTTTATCTCTGGGCTTTCTCTCCTGTTCCATTGACCTCTATTTCTGTTTTTGTGCCAGTACCATAATGTCTTGATTACTGTAGCTTTGTAGTATAGTCTGAAGTCCGGCAGCCTGATTCCCCCAGCTCCATTTTTCGTTCTCAAGATTGCTTCGGCTATTTGGGGTCTTTTGTATTTCCATACAAATTGTGAAAATTTTTGTTCTAGTTCTGTGAAAAATGCCAGTGGTAGTTTGATAGGGATTGCATTGAATCTGTAGATTGCTTTGGGTAGTATAGTCATTTTCACAATGTTGATTCTTCCAATCCAAGAACATGGTATATCTCTCCATCTATTTGTATCATCTTTCATTTCTTTCATCAGTGTCTTATAATTTTCTGCATACAGGTCTTTTGTCTCCTTAGGTAGGTTTATTCCTAGATATTTTATTCTTTTTGTTGCAATGGTAAATGGGAGTGTTTTCTTGATTTCACTTTCAGATTTTTCATCATCAGTGTACAGGAATGCCAGAGATTTCTGTGCATTAATTTTGTATCCTGCTACTTTACCAAATTCATTGATTAGCTCTAGTAGTTTTCTGGTAGCATCTTTAGGATTCTCTATGTATAGTATCATGTCATCTGCAAGCAGTGACAGCTTTACTTCTTCTTTTCCGATTTGGATTCCTTTTATTTCCTTTTCTTCTCTGATTGCTGTGGCTAAAACTTCCAAAACTATGTTGAATAAGAGTGGTGAGGATGGGTAACCTTGTCTTGTTCCTGTTCTTAGTGGATATTGTTTCAGTTTTTCACCATTGAGGACGATGTTGGCTGTGAGTTTGTCATATATAGCCTTTATTATGTTGAGGAAAGTTCCCTCTATGCCTACTTTCTGCAGGGTTTTTATCATAAATGGGTGTTGAATTTTGTCAAAAGCTTTCTCTGCATCTATTGAGATGATCATTTGGTTTTTCTCCTTGAATTTAATATGGTGTATCACCTTGATTGATTTGCGTATATTGAAGAATCCTTGCATTCCTGGAATAAACCCCAATTGATCATGGTGTATGATCCTTTTAATGTGCTGTTGGATTCTGTTTGCTAGTATTTGTTGAGGATTTTTGCATCTATGTTCATCAGTGATATTGGCCTGTAGTTTTCTTTCTTTGCGACATCTTTGTCTGGTTTTGGTATCAGGGTGATGGTGGCCTTGTAGAATGAGTTTGTGAGTGTTTCACCCTCTGCTATATTTTGGAAGAGTTTGAGAAGGATAGGTGTTAGCTCTTCTCTAAATGTTTGATAGAATTTGCCTGTGAAGCCATCTGGTCCTGGGCTTTTTTTTGTTGCAAGATTTTTAATCACAGTTTCAATTTCAGTGCTTGTGATTGGTCTGTTCATATTTTCTATTTCTTCCTGGTTCAGTCTCAGAAGGTTGTGCTTTTCTAAGAATTTGTCCGTTTCATCCGGGTTGTCCACTGTATTGGCGTAGAGTTGCTTGTAGTAATCTCTCATGATCTTTTGTATTTCTACAGTGTCAGTTGTTACTTCTCCTTTTTCATTTCTAATTTTATTGATTTGAGTCTTCTCCCTTTTTTTCTTGATGAGTCTTGTTAATGGTTTATCAATTTTGTTTATCTCCTCAAAGAACCAGCTTTTAGTTTTATTGATCTTTGCTATCGTTTCCTTCATTTCTTTTTCATTTATATCTGATCTGATATTTATGTTTTCTTTCCTTCTGCTAACTTTGGGTTTTTTTAGTTCTTCTTTCTCTAATTGCTTTAGATGCAACATTAGGTTGTTTAGTCGAGATGTTTCCTGTTTCTTAAGTTAGGATTGTATTGCTATAAACTTACCTCTTAGAACTGCCTTTGCTGCATCCCATAGGTTTTGGGTCGTCGTGTCTCCACTGTCATTTGTTTCTAGGTATTTTTTGATTTCCTCTTTGATTTCTTCAGTGATCACTTCGTAATTAAGTAGTGTATTGTTTAGCCTCCATGTGTTTGTATTTTTTACAGATCTTTTCCTGTAATTGATATCTAGTCTCATAGCGTTGTGGTCTGAAAAGATACTGACTGAAGCTTGCTTTGGTTCCAAGTTAAACATCTGGACAAGAACTCTGATTGGCTTGGCTTGAGTCAGTTCCCCTCCTCTGCATCCATTACCTGCTTCCAGGGGTTGAGGTTCCATGATCGTCACAGGTGAGGTGTCTTTTTGGACCAATCAGTTAAGTCTATGGGGGCAAAATTATGGGAAAAACAATGGCATCTCCCTTGAAGTAAATAGTTAAGCAGTTTTTGGAAAAAAAAGTGTTTTTTTTTTCAGTAAAAAACACAGAATTCTAGGTAAACAAAGCCATAGGTGTCCACTGTGATCATCCACCCACTCATATCAGTGAGAGACTTGTCCTAGAGTCTCTCCAGAGCTCTCTCAGTCAGAAAATCCCCAAATGTATCAAATTGGCCCCCTCCCATTTTTTCCAAATATATTCTACTTTTTAAATACAGATCCTCCCCATTTCTTGCCTGAAAAATTAGTGGTAGTTTTACCTGGTGGCGCTGACTTCTGTCTTCACCATCCCTCATGTAACCATCAGAATGAACTTTCTAAAACACCAATCTGATCATACTTTCAAGATTCTCCATCATCCAGAGAATAAAGTTCCAAATCTTACAGAGAAGGCAACATCCCTCCTAACGAAGCTTGAGATCACTTCTCCAGGTGCGTCTCCACTGATTCCTAATTTATTCATATTCCAGTGTTTCAACTTGCTTCTTTTGGAAATGCACCCAGATGGCTCACCCAGCAAATACAAGGAACATTTGCTTAACTGCAGAGCTTTAGAAGAGCTTTAGAAGTTAGCAAGATAATTCTGAAGACCTTCTTCTTCAGCTGTTGATAGGGACCTGAGAGAGAAATAGATGGGGAGACACACTAGTTTACCCTTCCTTTCTTTTTACAGCTGAGATACTGAGTCCAAGGAGAATAAATTCACTTTATCTATGTGCTGATGAGCAGGAGCCCAGTCTTCTGACTCCCATTCCAATGCCCCCAATCCAGTAAGAAGTGAAAACAGTTCTTATAGTTATAAGAAGAGTCAATAAGGAAGGAAGGGAATACAGCTACAGGGAGAAAAGATCCAGAAAAGGAGGAGGATGTGCCTTCATTTTCCAGAATCATCCTTCACCCCAAAATGTAAGAATAAACAAGAAAAGCTTAAGAAGGATGGGGAGAAGAGGGGCCTGGCATTCACACAGGAAGTGGAGGCATAAAGAAGAAGAAAGGAGCAATGGCTAGTTTAAGAAATCATCTCCTCTGAATGGGGTGGGTCCAGGGCCAGGAATAAAGGGCCCAGATGGTTTTAATGACCAGACTTTGCCTTTCACCTTTCCTCTGGCTGCAGCAGGAACTGTCAGAAGGGAAGGGCCTTATCTCCTCAGTGATCTGCCTCCCAGGTTCCCACTGGTGCCTCAGACATTCTTCACTGAGCCTGGGTCCCAAACCTCACACCCGAAGCCTTACACTAGGAAGCCTGCTCACCCATTCCCAGACCTGCCCAGTGTTCAGAAATGTGGTAGGATTTATAAGATGAATAATTCTCAGCCTTGGAAGTCTCTTTTGGTCCTTTCCGTCATTTACTTAAAAATGTAAACCATATTGGAATATGATTTCTGGATTGTCTGGATAAAGAAATAATTGTTAATATTTGTGAGAAATAAAAAAATAAAAGCCAACTCCAACGTGTTGTCAAAAAGAATACTTAGAATACATTTGACTCTGAGGAAAAGAATTGGTAAACTCCACCTAGAAATAATTCTCCTCTCTTTCCTTCTTGTTGCCTTCCCCCAACAAAAGTTGAATTATTAAGAGATGCAAATGTTGTGGTTACCTGCAAATATTGAAATATTCACAAAAATTTTACCCCATAACAACAAAGCAGAAAAGTAGCTCCAGGAGTTCTGAAGTGAATCATTAGCCTTCTACAGATCTACCCAAACTCTTTTTCCAACACTTGAGTTAATACCAGTATCATGAGATCCCAGACTGTGTTCTTCTTTTTGTTAGTTTGGAAAGAATGACTAATCCCTGTATACTATTCTTAGGCTCTGTTATTTGGCCAATTTAGAAAGAATGGACTAATACTAATAATATCCAATGTTTACAGCACATTCACAGTTTACAAATCCTTTTTCCATTTAATTCTCACAGCAGTTCCCAGATGAAGTAACTTGCCCTGGCTCATCTGTAACTAAGTGGCAGAGCTAGGATATAAACACAGGTCTTCTGAATCCAGCCTTTGGTTTCAACTGTGCACAAGACAGGGTAGGTAATGGCAGCTGCTGTAACTAAGAGCCTTCATGTTTCAGTAAAGTTTTTTCTTGTTCTTGTCAGAGCAATGTGGTTGGTGGCGCTGGGGATTCTGCCCCATATAGTCACACAGGGATTCATGTTTGTTCCACCTGTGCATCAGTGTCCTCCACATGTGGTTTCCAAAGCCCATGGAGGATGGGACAGAATGGGAGATCACACACGGGAGAGATTTATTGTCCGGGCTGGTGGTGGAGCACAGTACTTCCACCCAGGTTCTTTCCACCAGACTATCATCTCAGCAAGGGAGGCCAAGATGTAATTCAGCTGTTTTCCCAGATTCACAAGCTTTGGGACAGTGGATTTGAGAGCTTTGTCTTTAGTACTTTGGCTTTATCAAGGCTCCATGAAGTCCCTTCAGCTGGGGAGATATTTATTTTTCTTCCCTTCCAGTATCTTTTCCCTCCTTTAAACTCCCAGAATTTCTTTCTATCCCTATTCCTAGTCCTTTCTTGGAGGTTGTTTTGAGATCTATTTTCTTCTTTTCTTTTAACTTTTCATCTATGAATTTGTCTTTTCCCTCATGAATCATAAGCTCTTTAAAGACAAAAATGCGATGAAATTAAGGTGTGATAAAGCATGATGGACCTGGATGCCTGCTGTAGAGTTTAGACATCATTCTGTAGGCACTGATGTGAGCCATGAGAACTTTCTGAGGTTGGATGGATAAAATAATAATGATAATAACGATGATGATGATAATAATAATGAGTAGTAGTGGTAATAATAACTAATGTTTATTAAGCACTTATTATATGCTAAACTTTGCACACAGCATCTTTCATAAATTATTTTTATTTAATCCTAAAAATAACCTATGAAAAGGGTACTGTTACTACTCCCTAAGGTTTAGAAAGGTTAATATACTTGCTCAAGTTACACAGATTTTGAACCTCCAAATTCCATGCTTTTTTGCCACCAGAGCTGGGTTTAGAAACATAACTCTGGAGGAAGTATGGAGGGCTGATTGGTGGCTAAAAATATTAGAAGTAGGGCCGCTCTTAGTTGAGGACTTTGTTAGCTTTTACAAAAAAAGAAAAGGGAAGAAGTTTCCTTCTCCACAAAAATTTGTTTCAATTTATTCATTCAAGATAACTGTTGGAGCATGGCAGGAACTGATCTGAAAGCTGGGGATCAGGCAGTGAAACAGACTTCCCTGTCCTCACAGAACTTGCAGGTGAGTGGGGGAGACAGAAATTAATCAAAGAATTATGTATATATCATTGAAAACTGCCGTGTGCTCTGACGGAAAAGCACAGGGTGTGAAGAATGCATATTCCATGAAAATAATATACTTTGGCAGACATGGATCCTACTTCAGGAAGTAACCTCTCACAGACATAGAAGACAAACTTATGGTTACCAAAGGGGAGGGGTAGGGGAGGGATAAATTTAGAATTTGGGACTAACAGATACACATTACTATAAATAACATAGATAAACAACAAGGACCTACTGTATAGCACAGGGAATTATATTCAGTACCTTGTGATAACCTATAATGGAAAATAATCTGAAAAAGAATATATGTACATATATGCATAACTGAATCACTTTGCAGTACACCTGAAACATTGAAAATCAACTATAATTCAATAAAAAAAAATTAAAATTAAGAAAAGAAAGTAGTCCCTTTACTGAGAATCCAGGTAGTCAATGAAAACTGGGCAACCAGTGGAAACCTAGCATGTTCTAATATCTTTTGAAACATAGCAAGTCTGTAACTAAGTTCTGGTTCCTTCCCTACCATTGAATCTCCCATCTTAGTTAATGGAAACAACATCTTCCCAGTTGTCTCAGGCCAAACGCTGTACTCTTCTTGATGCCTCTCTTTTTCTCATTACTTGGGTGGATTCCTCAGCAGATGCTGCTGCCTTTGCCCTGACAACATGTGGTGTCCCATCACTGCTCAGCATCGCCCTTGCTACCACCTGCTCCAAGCCACCATCCCCTCGAGGGGCTATTGGGTGGCCTCCCTGCTTTCACTCTCGTTCCCACAGTCTTTTCTCAACAGTGACCTTGTTGAGATATGTCACATCATGTCACCTCTCTGCTCGGAACCCTCCACCAGCTGCCTGTCTCATTCAGAGGAAGATCCACAAGCCTCACAATGATCCACAAGGCTCTTTGAGACCCAGGGTCCTTCCCCAATTTCTCTGCTCACTTCTTGGGCCTCTCCTGCAGCTATTCTCTGCCTCTTTTATTCTCCTCCAGCCACACTGGCCTGCTTGCTATTTCTTAAACCTCCCTGACTCACCTCACCGCAGGGCCTTTGCACTTGCTGTTCCATCTGCCTGGAAATCCTCACCCTGCTCCCACCTTAACTCACACCTCCTGTCCTCCCTTCCTGTTCCACAGTAACTCTTACCTTCTCACACTGTGTCTCCTAGTCAGTTCTTTTGTCTGTCATCTGTATCCACCACCTCTAGAATGTAAGCACTATTGTTCTTATTCATTGTCGTGATGCTGTGATACTTTAGCATTGAAAACAGTATCTGCCACATGGTAGAAACTCATTAAACAGTTAAATAAATTAACTTAAAAATGTTGAGGGCTTGTTCTGCAAGGCACTTGGCCATTGCATAAGCTCAAGCTGGGGAAGAGAGGAGGTCAGGCCCTGTGTCATCCTTGGATGGCAGACAGTGAAACACTGAGATATACCCTCTTTGGGATGGACACTGTGATACTTATTTCAGCCAACCCTTCAGGAATGAAAGTCTTATCTTCTCAGTGCAGCCCCTTTGGGGATCCCCTGAGCCAAAGACAGGGGCCTCCCCCAACATCACACCCCCTACCAGCTGCCCAAACCCAGCGACTGACTGATGTGGGATATAAAGACCCTGCCCTCCTGCCCCGGTCCAGAGCAGCTCTGGACTCTCCTGTCTTCGGAACTCCCTTTGGGGTTGGCTGAAGCCATCACTGGGCCAGCATGGCTGTTCGACCTGTCCCTCTGCCCGAATATGCTTCATGCCCTTCCCTTCCCCAGTGTGGATGCTCGTGAACACAAGCTCCATCGCAGACTGTGCTTTCAAGGAACCCATCTGTAACACCCCTCAAAGCAAGATGCATCTCTGTTTCTGATATTGATACTCACAAATAGTGACCCTTTGTCATTACAGGTAAAATCAGACTGTCTCCTAGAAAAGACAATTGGATTCATACCGGCTGAGAGGTTAGTCACCTCTGAACTCACAAAATTAATGGCATGTCATTAAGGAGGAAATATAAAATGTATCCTAGCAACTCTAAAAGAGGATGTTATCACTGGGAATTTGGGAATTTAGTGTCAGCGCAGGTAACTTATCTGCTTTTAACTGAGACCTCCTGAAGATAGTTCATGTCCCTTTTTGAGGTTGCTGGGAATGTGTGGTCTTCTCTGAACCTTGACATCCAAGAACAGTGAGGGTCAGTGGAGTCTAACTGGGCTAGGGAAGGGTGAAGGGGGCCATCACAGGCTTTTATGCATGTCTCTGTGTCGTTTCAACATATCAGGAGAAAATGTTTAGGTTTATTTTTCCAATACAAGTGAACAGAATATTTAGAGGCTAAAACATAAAATGCATGCCTCCTTAAGAAGTGGATGCAGGAGCTGCCACTGACGGCGCCTGATGATCCCTGCTCCTGTCCTTGCCACCTGCTGCTGCTTCCCTGCAAGACAAATCCCAGCATGTCTTGAACCACCTTAGAAGCTGCTTCTCATGCTTTTTGCTGATAATATAAAGACCAAACTCCTTACCACACTGTCGAATGCCATTCACAATCCAACCACAACCAAACAGTCCAGGTTCCATATTAATTCTTGGAACATTCTCTCCTCCCTGCCCCCCATCTTTCAGAATCACTTCCAGTTCCTTAAAGAAGCTCAGCCCATCCCAGCTTTTTGTTTTGGCATTTGCTAACTCCCCTTTCCCTCTTCTTCTAATTCTGCCCAGCTTCACCTCTCCTCAACCCGAGGCATGATTCATTATTTTCACCTTTGTTCTCATGCAGCACCTTGTTCTATCACTTTTCTAGCTTTTTTCTTTATTTAAAAAAATTATAGTATTAATACATAAGCATGCTTATGTATTAATACTGTAAAATGTAAAAGTACTTAAGAGTGGCAAGTATGGATCACTTCACCCATACTTTGATTCAGAAGCTGGTTGATGGTAGATGCAACTAGAGATGATCATACTAAGTGAAGTAAGTCAGAAAGAGAAAGACAAATACCATATTATATCACTTATATGTGGAATCTAAAATATGGCACAAATGAACTTATCTATGAAACACAAACGGACTCACAGACATAGAGAACAAACTTGTGGTTGCCAAGGGGGAGGGAGTTGGGGGGAAGAATGGAGTGGGAGGTTGGAGTTAGCAGATGCAAACTATTATATAGAGAACGGATAAACAACAAGGTCCTCCTGTATAGCACAGGGAACTATATTCAATAACCTGAGATAAACCACAATGGAAAAGAATATGAAAAAGAATATATATATATGTATAACTGAATCACTTTGCTGTATAGCAGTAATTAACACAACATTGTAAATCAACTATACTTCAATAATAGTAATAATAATAATAAAACAAAAATAGAAAACAAAAAAAGAAGTTGGTTGATGGGAGCAGGAGAGGAACACAGTCAGGTGTTCAATATATCATTCAGTGTACTTTTTTATATCTGAACTATTTCATTAAAAAGTGATGCTTTCGGGCTTCCCTGATGGCTCAGTGGTTGAGAGTCCACCTGCCGATGCAGGCGACACGGGTTCGTGCCCTGGTCTGGGAAGATCCCACATGCTGCAGAGCGGCTGGGCCCGTGAGCCATGGCCACTGAGCCTGCACGTCCGGAGCCTGTGCTCCGCAACGGGAGAGGCCACAGCAGTGAGAGGCCCGCAAAAAAAAGTGACGCTTTCCTTTTCTTTGCTACTGATCCTCTTTGCAAGAAAAAACTGTTAACAGTTTGTTGTGTACTCATTTTTCTAGACATATTGCTGTGTCCAACCATGGAAATACACACATACACATGCAATTATTTTTATTCAAATGGAATCACACTATATCTATAGTTTCATAATTTTAAAAAATTCATAGACTTTATTTCTTAGAGCAGTTTTAGGTTTAGAGAAAATTGAGCAGGTAGTAGAGAGGGTTCCCATTTACTCCCCTTCCCCACGGTTTCCCCTATTACTAACATCTTGGTTCCTTCCTCTGTGTCGTACATTTGTTATAATAATGAGCCAACATGAATACATTATTATTAACTAAAGTCCACACTTTACATTAGGTTCACTCTGTTGTACGGTTCCAGTTCTGTGCATTTGCCAGATACACAATGTCACATATCCACCAATACAGTGTCACACAGAATAGTGTCACCTCCCTGAAACCCCCTGTGCTCTACCTATAACCCCTCCCCCACCTCAGCTCCTGGCAACCACTGCTCTTTTTACTGTCTTTGTACTTTTACCTTTTCCAGAATGTCACATGGTTGGAATCATACAGTATGTTTCCTTTTCAGGCTGGCCTCTTTTACTTAACAATGCACACTTACGGCTCCTCCATGTCTTTTCATGGTTGTAATTAATTTTAAAAATTTTTTTATAATTAATTGAAAAAAAACCTGACATCAATGTTTTCCCATGTCTTTATGTGTGTAGATCTACCTTTACTCTTTAATAGCTACATAAGTCTTTCATAATGTGATTGCACAAGATTCTTTATCTGTTTCCTTCCTGGAGGGCACATAACTTTTTTCCTGTTTTCTAATTGTCTATTTACATATCTTTGTCTCCCACTAAACTTTGTACTCCTTACGCATAAAACTTGGTGTCAATAAAAAGCCTTTCTTCTGTCCACAAAGAAGAACTACATACACAAGAAAAGGGTGGTGGTAGCTCAAAGCAAGAAGAGGGAAGTGTTCCACTTCCCAGGTTTATTGGCAGGTATAGGTGTGATCTCAGAATACACAGGTGACATAGATATGATAGGACAACTGGTAATGGTGGATTCATTTACATTGTTGACACTTCTATGACCAAGCCTTAAGGGAGGGTCAGTTTTTTAAAAACAAAGTAGTGTCTTCCTCTAAATGCGTTTCAAAAAAGGAAGGTGTTTGTGCTTCAGCTTTGATTTTGCTCAGTAATACAGTCAAGCAAGAGTTTGTTTCCAAGTGAGGCATTGAGCTGTGTAAGCATTTTTGTTTATTTCAAATAAAATATATATGTATTGTTTGTCATTCATGCTACCCATCTATACCACACTATCCTCTGTATCAGGTAGTCCAATAGAAATATATCTGTTTTGTTCTTAAAAAAAAAAAACAAAGATGAAAAGGGAAGAGTCCCAAAGTGATGGCAGAGGATTGGGGGGTGGGGGAGGGATGGGTTAACACATACCTAACAAAACCTTGACAGGAGCTGGGACTGAAACTGGGGGAGGATGAGTAGAATGATCAGGGGATTTGGTCCTTCTATTTCTAAAATAAAGCAGCAGCCTCGGCCTGCTACTCCTCAGCAGTCCAGGGCCTAGACACCTGCCCACTTGCCTGCTGTGAGCTTCCCACCTGCCTGGCTTCAGCATAAGAAGGAAAGACCGAATTACTGGTAAACAGAGCTTCCTAAGAACACGGATGGGTGTGCATGGGATGACTCCCATGCAGGGCCTGGCCAAAAAAGGCAAGGAGGCCCAGACTCTAGGAGCTCTTGTTCCAAAAATATTCTTTGCTTGTAGAAACCGAGTAGATGCCAAAGGACTCCCAGGATGATTGCCTGACTGCTGCTGGGGCTGCATCTCATAAAGTTTCTTACCACCTCGTGTACAGAATGTGTCCTGGCGCATCAGTGCTCTCCGCCCACGGGAGCCTCCTCGTAGCCACCTTAGTTCCTCCAGGAGTCCCTCCCAGCCAGAGTCACCCCTAGTGTTGGTCGCTAAATGACTCCATGAACAAACAGTGTTGGAAGCTCCCTCTCCTAATCTGGGCTCCCCCAGCGCATAGCCTAAAACAAAGCTTCCAGTGAAAGTAGTTTATTTGGCAAGTGACCCCAGGGACACCCACAAGGGAGGGAGAAGTGAGGTGGAGAAGAGAAGGTATATGATTATCAAGTCATCTCTATGGGCAACTGCAGCCCAGGCTCCCAGGGAATCTCTGGGAAAGGTGCAAACTTGTCCTGGGAATCATCCTGCCTGGGGCTGAGATATTTATACGTCAATTGCTGAGAGGCTGGTGGAGGGCTGCTCCTGGGGGCATAATAATAATTCCCCAGCCCTTCAAGCCAGCCATACACAGGAGGACAAGGTGAACTTCTACAGTTCCAGAAAATTCCTTCAGGCTCCGTGGGGCAGATGCTGGAAGGTGGGAGTCAGCCAGAGCAGAAGACTTAAGGTAGCAAAGTCTGAGGGTGAGGGGAGCGTTTACTGCCACACCCTCCAGGGAAAATATTCACAGGAGGCCTGGACAGCCTCTGTAGGTATAGCCACAAGTGGTGGTCCCCACGCCCACCCCCACAGAGAAGTGATGGGAAACTTAGCACATTCCAGAGCAAGTGACTTCATTGTTGGCAAACCCAGGAGTTAGAAGTGCTTCCCCATTTATTCTAAAGTTCCTCATCTCTAAATTCCTCCTGGGCTGCTGGTTGAGCCCCATGAGCGACTCAGAACATCTACTGCCTATTCCCCTTGTCAGCCCTTCAAATACCTGGAAAGAGTCACAACAGTCCCTCTGCCCAGTCATCGTTCCCTCTCTTTTAAGCATCTCCAATTCTTTCATCCTATTCCTCACGTGATGTGGCTTTTAGTTCCTAGGCATCCCTCACACAGCCGCTTAAGTAAAATTAAAAAAAAAAAAAAAAAAAAAGGAACACAAATTATCTACTAAAGACTATGTGCAAAGTTACTTTTAAATGTGACACCTTGTCAACCCACGTGTTAAAAATATGTCATAACCACATAGCAGGAGAGAGGCAAGGGCTTCCCGAGGGTGATGGGGTGAAGACGGGGGTGGGGGGGCTGGGGGGGTGGAGGGGGGTGGGCAGCACCCCACCCCCTCCTCTGTCCCACAGGATCCAGCTCTGTTTCCACAGTCTAAAGTCCCCCAAACAAAGTGCAAGCCCTGTAGGTAATAGTTGCACCTTCTCCCAGAGGCAGATGAGGGGTTTGGGTTCCCGTTCCTTACTCCACCACAGATTGTTTATGAGCCTCTTGCTTCTAGCCACATACAGTACTTTCCTGAGTGGCTGGGGAGAAGGCAGTTTTCTTCTTCTTGTTACAGTTCTGGCATCGTCTCATTGGTACCCCGAGAGCTGATTCCTCTTCCCAGCAGTTGCTTAACTTTCCTGTCCATGTTCAGGGTATCCTGTGTATCCCTCACTGCTCCCCATGGGGAAAGGAGCATTCTCCCTACTTCACAGAAGGAGAACTGAGGCTCCTTCTCAGTGAAGTGAAGTGAGGGAAGTGAAGACGTGCGTCCAAGCCTCCACAGGCAGGGGATGGAGCCTAAGCCCACCTGACTCTGAGCTACTCCCATCGTCTTTTCTCTGTACAGGATTCATTCTCCTCCTTCTGGTAATGATACCCCATTTTTTTGGAAGCCATTCCTCTCCCCTCACTCTTTGTTGTTTAGGGGAAGATGTCTCCACCCCCGGTTTCCAAGGAGCTCACTTGATCCAGGCTCAACCAATCACTGTGTGTTCTCCCTTTTGGCCATTATTGGTCCAAAGATGGACACAAGTCAGGCCTATATTTCAATGAGATGAAAGAAAGTAAGAAGCTCCTCTTTCCACTGGGACTAGCAAGTGTAAGGGTGTATGAGCCTGAATCCACCAGGAGCCACTGTGAAGAGCGTGATAACAGAGGCATCAAAGAGAACAGACACGGAGGAGAGAGGAGGAGCCACCCAACACCACTTGAGCCCCTGGATCCAGCTGAACCTGATGCCTGTTGTCTCTGGACTTTTCAGTTACAGGATCAATAAGCCAATCTCAGTAACTCCATTACATTCATCCTCTCCCTCTGTCCTTCCCTCTCTTCCTCCCTTCTTCCATTCTAAGCAAGTTTGAGTTGGGATTTATTATTTGCAGTGGAACAAGCAAAAGAATCCTAACAAAGTTGGACTCTTCTCCCCAAGGGTTTCCCATGATACTGTATAGGCTACATTTTGGTATAGACATACACACACACACCCCCATATGTACACACAATCATTTTTGTAGAGCACTTTGTAAAGCACCTTCACACCCTCTGAGAAAAGACTGGTATTAAATTGCTACAGACATTTTTATAAATAAGGAAACAAACTCAGAGAGGTCAAGTGACTTATCTGAGATCACACAGCTAGCCAGTGAGTGGCAGACCTGTGATGTAAGGACCCAGATCTGCTGGGTCATAGCTCAATGTTCTTTCCACTGTATCTTGCTGGAGTCCTGGGTTCTTGACCCATCTTGGTGATCAGCAAGCTGTGTGATCTTCCAAATAAGTTCACCTCCCTGGGCTTCAATTTCCCATCTGTAATATGAGGGGCTTGGCAACTATGATTTCTAAGGGCCCCCCCAAAACTTGCATTCGGGTGGTCTGATTTTGCTTCATAACTGTGGTCGGAACTGGCTGGATTAGCTCAAAATCAAAACCCTACTGGGACAGCGTCCCATCAGTCAGAGACTTACTCAGCACATATACACTTGTGCACACAGCTGTCTAATGACATTAAAGTTTCCCATGATTCTGTTCTGAGATGGAGCAAACATTAGCAACAACCCAAGAGTAATAAAATAATTGTGTAGAAGCCCTGTACCCCATCTGCTGTTTTCCTGCTTAGAAAAAGTGCCATATGCTAGAATCTTTTTGTCTTTCAGTCCTCAGACAAAATGAAATAAAGCAGGCTTCGTGCCACTACATCCCCCTGACAATCAGGAAGCAAGCTCTGCACAGGCCCTGAGTCACCCATGTGGCTTTGGGTTGGGAGGTGGGGGTGGGGGAGCTGGAAAGCCTGCCTCCCCTCTTAAGTGTGGATTTAAGGCTCAGGCACAGCCCCTGGGCCGTTCATGTGCGCTCCCAGCTGGGCCTGGGGCTTCTCAGGACCTCAGATTTGGGGAACAGTGTGGCCACACACTGATGGATTGATGAGAATTTTAAATCCACTCAGGGTGCCCGTTTGCTGTGGGCACCTCCATGGCCTTCATTTGCTTTGCAGATTTTCTGAATCATTCTTGGACCTTTTTTCCTGGGTACAGTACTAAAGATTTCTACAATGAATAGGGGCACAAAGGCTGTTTGCTTTGCTATATTTTGCTGAACCCCAACATAATCTTTCCCAATGACCCTTGAGGATGGTCTAAGAGCACCTGCCTGCTCCCATGCGGGTCTTTCCTCACAACCCTTGTTCCAGGATCTTCATCTGAAACAGATGTTTTGTCCTGACAAGTCAGCTCATGTCCTTACTCTGTCTGTTCTTTGGAAAGTTAACATTACACAGTCATGTGATCACCCTTTAGCTTCCCAGTTTTCATTCCTGAATTCAGAATTAGTTTTAGCCAGTGGGACCTTGAACCTTTGCTGAGGTGAGTCCAGAGGGGTGGAGAGGCAGCAAAGCAGCAGCAAAGCCTCAATTCATTGTTTAATTTATAATAAGCTCGGATATGGTCCTCTGCAAAGGAAGAAAGACACTTGGTGTAATTCTTACTTTCTGAGGAATCAGAGGTTTCCAGATTGACCTATTATTGATGTCCAACTTGCTTCAGAATCTTAGTGACAGCTCTATATTTTGAGCAATATGCACATTTTAATACATCTAGAGCAAAGAGTTCTTTAAGATAGTTTCCCTGCTGTACAACTGAGAAAAGTCTCCAAGAGTTCATAAGATATAGCCATAAAACCCTGGGGTGTATGTTCTGTAAGAAGAATACCACTGTCTCGGTGTTCACTGGCAGAAGCCCTGCCCTGAATCTTAAGCTCAGATCCTCTGGTTAGATTCAGGGTAATCCCTTTACATGAACATGAGATGCTTCATTCTTGGACAAATGGAGAGGTAAAGATCAAGAGCACTCATGGAAGAGTTGGGTCCAAAGCAGTACCTCCTGCTAAATTCCACGTAACCATAATACCTGCTTGCTGTTCCTTGACGAGGCATAGACTTAGGTCTCCCTGGTCTAATCCAACCCCATCAACCCCTTAAGGACCAGCTCAAACCCCATTATCACCTGTTCCATGATGACATTCTCAATGATTTCTGTCTGGCCATAGCCTGTAGTTTTAAGCTGTGCTGCTGCTTCCTTCGTAACCAGAATCCAATCCAAACTCCCCACGCCCCAGCCTTGCCCTTGGTCTATACTTTGAAGTTTTTGGCTCTTCCTGTCTTCCTCTTCCTCCTGACTTGTTTCTGATCTCTGGGGCTCTGGTTCTTGTGTCTCATCTCCTGTATCCAGCCTCACACTTGCCCCTTGGACCCAAGGCCAGTTTGGCTTCTCTGGAAATGACCATGGCCCAGAGTTCCCTTCTTTGGCTCCAGCATTGCTACTTGCCTTTTGGGTTTGGTCTGCTGATGGGAGATCTGGGTGTGTTCCATGACTCATTTCAGGGCCTGGGACCTACCCCAGGGCTGACCCTTATGGTCAGCTAGTTTTTGGTCCTGTCCAAAGGAAACTGGACAACCCTACAAGGAATGGTCTTTTTCCTTATGACTAAATGTCTTCCCCAGGTGGTCAGTAATCTACTGAAGTCAAGCACAGTCACGGACAAGGCCAAGCCTACACTCAGCCGGCTTTGGGTCAAGTCACCTGAGTTATAATTCCAGCTTGCAATTGACTCATTTACTTACTATATGATCTTGGGTAAGTAACGAGCCTCTTTGAGCCTCAGTCTCCTCATTCCCAGTTAAATAGGAATAGTAACAATAGTGCCGACTTCACAGGATTGCATGAGTGGTAGGGTGGAACTCTGAGATATTAACTAAAGCTTTTTACACTAGCACAAACTCTTCTACCTGGTCCCAGAATGGAGTGTGTGTGTGTGTGTGTGTGTGTGTGTGTGTGTGTGTGTGTGTGATTGGTGAAGAATCCTCAGAGAGCTCTGGGCACACCACCTGGCACCCAGCAGACAATAAATATAAGCTTAAAAAAATATAGAGGATTGAGAACAAACAGATGGATCACCAGTCCTTTCAGGTCTGCAGCAAAGAGCACTTGCTTACACTTACTTTATAGATTTTCCAAGGTTAAGGGTTAGGGTTAGGATTCAGATTTTCAGAGGGGAAGATGGTTTCATTGTATTTGGCTGGAAAGGCCTAGCTTCTAGATGTATCTAAGGATGCATCTAAGGTGAGGTCTAAATTTTCCAGATGTTATTTGTTCCTGAACCCTGGGACATGTTATCTTGTGTAATTATCCTTCAAAATCTAGTTTTTCCCTGAGATTTGAAGAGAGCTCCTGACTTTGAGATCCAAACTACTTAAAAATTGTGTCCTGCACTAGTGGTCAGCAAACTGAGGCCTATGGGCCAAATCTAGCTCGCTAACAACTTTTCGTAAGTAAAGTTTTCTTAGAATTACAGCCATGATGCTCATGTATGCATTGTCTGTGGTTGCTTCCTCAATATAATGGCAGAGTTGAGTAGTTCTGACAGAGACCAAATGGCCTGCAAAGCATAAGACATTTACTATGTGAACCTTGGAAAATGCTTGTCGGCCCTGCTCTATATCATATATGCAAGACCCCTAAATGTTAATTTATAAATGATATGTTCTCTTACATTTCACTATTTATCTCTGTTACAAGAAATCTAATCTTGAGGGCAAAGCCCAGTCACCCATGTCATTTGTACTCTCTGTGACGCCTCCTCAGTCAGGCACCAACTGCTCTGCAGCCTTAAACCTCTTCACTTTCCTGTACTTTCTTATTTTCCAGTCTAAGTAAGTCAGTCAGTCTTCTGACCTTTGCCAGAGGGAGAGGACTTAACTCCTGGTTAACCTCCTCATCAAAATGGTGCTGACTTTTTGTCTCAAGTCCCTGATCTCTCACAACATCATCCTGATGCTCCAGTCAGAAGACATCTCTCCCACACTGAACCCTGTCAGGGGATTTGCCTGTGTTTCCTGAATAGCACAGAGATGGCTCCATTCTTTAACTGTTAGTCTCCCCGGACAAGTGGTCCAAGCCTGGAGGCAGGCACTGTGTCTCGTGGTGCTGTCTGTCGCACAACTTTCATTAGCTGAGTTCTTAGTAGAGGTGGCTGTGGATGTGGACAGGTCCAGGCTAACCCCAGTACAAATGTAGCCTTATCTGCTCATGGAAGGGCAGTACATACAAGAATCCGTTTGCATGTTGCTGCTTTGCATGAGGGGGAGGGACATTCCAAGAGGAAGTTTAGTGCTTGAAGCTGGAGAGGGGAGCCTGAGGTTAGCTACCAAAGCTGGGTCCTGGGGATTCATTTGGACTCCAGGGAGGGAAGGAGCTGTTGCAATAGCAGAAGGTGCAGATTCTTGAGGGGATTTGTAGCTCATAGGGTATTAGCAGTACTGCTTCAGGGCCAGGTGAGGGTGTGGCTTCGAGTTGGAGTCCTTCTCCCCATTTCTGTATGAATTCTTCATGGTTCTTACTAAGGAGGACCACCATTGTTTTGCCACCTCCAGGGTTTTCAGCTATGGGGGAGCTAGTGGACAGCACTCTTGCGTGGGGCTCAGGTTTTCACAAAAAGCCTTGTTTTAAAATATAGATTTTATTACTATTTGGATATGATCAGGCCAACAGATCAGGAGACAATTCCCACTGGAAAGATAGTTTGTTACTCATAGGCCCCAAGAGCAGGGTCATGGCATGTCATGCAGGGCCACATGGGGAGGCATGAGGGTTGGTGGGGAGGCAGAGGGAGGGGGAGGAGGAAGGCAAGGGCCTTCATTGGGCTTCCTTGAGAAGGAATAGTTGAGGCAGGGTAAGCAGGCGTGGTTAGTTTAAATAGTTTTAGTCAGTCTTGGGGCGATGGACTGTCTCTAGTTGTCTGGCACCTGGCCATGGCAGTTAGGGCATGGGGACCATGGTATTGAGTGTGAGAGCCCTGTAAGAGCCCCATAAAGGAGCAGGGCATGGGCTGGGGAGAGGTTGATTTGCCTATGTGTGCTTATAGGTGAAGCCTTTACCATCTCTAGGAATTGGCTACCCTAGGAGGTGCCATCCCCAGGATGTCAAGGCACTGGAAACACAGGTTAATGCAAGTCTCAACAACTGTGGTCATAGTAAAGGCCTGCATTAGCTGGCTAGGGCTGCTGTAACAAAACACCACAGACTGGGTGGCTAAAATAACAGAAATTTATTGTCTCATAGTTCTGGGGGCTAGAAGTCCAAGATCAAGTTGTCAGCAGGGTTGAAGTCATTCTGAGGCCTCTCTCCTTGGCTTACAGATGGCCGCCTTCTCACTGTGTCCTCACAGGGTCTTTGTGCACTTGCATCCCTGGTGTCTCTTTATGTGTCCAAATTTCCTCTTCTTATAAGGACATCAGTCAGATTGGATTGGGGCCCCAATTTTAAATTAATCACCTCTTTAAAGGCCCTCTCTCCAAATATTGTTACATTCTGAGGTACTGGGTTTAGGGATTCAACATATGAATTCGGAGGATTCAAAAATTCAGTCCATGAAACATTGCTGAAGCAGCCATGGGATTGCTGGAGCTGAGAATATCAGAGGACCACCGTGAGCAGACACCTGAGTATCACGCAAGAGGAAGAGCAGGAGACGCGGGAGGGCCATGAACCAGTGTGATTCAGGTAGGACGTAAATAGGTCTGTATGCTTTGGGGCCTTAACAAATTTCGAGTACAGAGGTAGCTGTTCCTGGGAAAGACTGACAATAAATATTGAGTATTATTTTCAATATTGAATCAGGATTCCATCAATACCAAAAGGCAATGCCCACAACCCCAGGGGCTCAAGTTCTCTTTAAAGAGCACAGCAATCACATTTCCTTGTATTAACAGTTAATGGCCTGAAAATACTAAGCCTGGGGTCCTCTCTTTGACCCCAAAAGTTCATTCCTATCTTGCAGGGAAAAATACAATCAACAGATTTGGGTGTCTGAAAGAAAGCACACAATGTTCAGTCTTTAAAAGTTCACTGGAGAACAAATTGGTTGTTCATTTCCTTCTCCCACGCCCTTCTCAGGAGAGTCTGGCACAGGTTACCTGGCTCCTTTCTCTGACACGTGTGTGTGTACACTCCCTGTCACACACACGCACACACACACACACACACACACGTTTTCTCTCACACCCTCAACACCCATTCATCCAGCCAGATATCTTGCCGCACAAAATACCATGCAGGATTCTTCAGAAATTGTTTTATGCCCTGCATTCTGCTTGGAGCAGTGGCTGGAAACAGCAGGCAGAAGCCAGGCTGCTAGCCTCTTTACTCCATGCCCCCTTCTTCTCACAGGAAGCAGGGGACCTTTGTCGCTAGTAGACTCTCCCCATCTTTAAAAAAAGAAAGAAAGAAAAGAGCACAGCTCGTGCCAGCAGCTCTTAAGGAGGCAGGGGTCCAGATTTGTCAATAACCATGGTGTTTCCAGCTGTTACCAGACTAATCAGAATTAACCAAGCTGCAGACCAGGTGGAGGCAGATTTAGACAACATGCTCTGAAAAAGCTTTGTATCAATCAAGGTTGTGGGTCCAGGAGAGAGAAACCAGCTCTGGGTAACAAGCAAAAAGAAAATATCCTTGAAAGCTATCAGGAGGTGGTTCACAGAATTGACCAACGGCAGGGACGGGGTGGCTAGTTAGGGACATCTTGGAAAACAGGTAGGAACTGAAGGGCTTCAGAAGTCATCACAGGAACAGTTTGACAGGTTCTCATTCTCTGGCTTAATGCCAGCACACAGCTGGACACAACCACAAAAAGTGGCCACCCACAGACACTGCTGAAATGGTGCAAGTGAACCCTGGCATCACCAGGCTTTTGCATCGTACTCAGCAGATCCAAAGGGCCAAGAGGGACCATCTGATCCGCTGGTGAAATCTTGCTTGAGTCCTCACTGCTGGAGGCAAGGGAAGTTGGGGGGAACTGTGTCCCATAAGAATAGGCATATGGGTAGATTCTTCCGAAATAAGAAGGGAGATTGAATGTAGGAAATTAAAAAAAAAATCAATAAATGTTCACGACAGCTATGATCATAGCCATGGACATTTGAAACCTGTGTCATTCATAAGAACATTGAATCCGGAACTTTGCATGTGCCCCAGCCCCTGGTTGGTGAGGCTTAGCGTAGACTTCTCGAAGAGCAGTGCCTTCAGGTCTGGGAACTACATGGCCCAGTGCTCCCAGCTCTCTGCACTGAGGTGCCCCAGGTGGCCAGTGTATAGTGAGTGCCATGTGCAAGGAAAGCATGACACTTCCACATTTTTCCATTTAGTGATTGTCCATGCCATTTCCCTCTCTGGTTGTTTGGAATGAAAATGATATCCAAAGTGACTTTGGAAGCTATTGTGTTACACAAAACAGAGCCTCTGACACTTGGCCCCTAAATGACTACAAGGTGAAGTTCGCTAGCTAACCTATTCACCTGCACAGTGATTTTACAAGAACAAGAAATGATTTTTGTTTGGGCTTTTGGGTCATTATACATGGTTAGGTCCATTTGTTACATTTATTTAGCTTGTTTCTCTGTTTATTCTAACTGAGGTACAGAATGAACACAGTCTTTAGAATGAGACAGGCTTGAGTTCAAATCCACACTCCACTACTTATTTCCTGGGAGCCCTTTTGTAGTCTCTGTTCAATAAAATGAGGTCAATAATATCTATCACAAAAGGTAGTTGGAAGGATTAAATGAAATGATAAATGCAAAACACCTAGTAAGATGATTGGCATATAGTAGATACTTTATAGATGGTAGAGTATGGGCAGAGTATGGTGTATATGGTGGGAAGAGGTGTAAACTAGAAATTAGGAGACTGCTCCCTGTGCAACTTTAGGGAAATCCCTCCACCCCTCTGAACCTTTGTTTGTCTATAAAGCAATGGCATAGGATGACACCTGGGGTTTCCACACTCTTTCCTGTAGAAACTCTTGGCTTTGCAAAATTCCTCAAGACCCCATCTGGGAGGGGCTGGATAGAGCCCAGCAGACTCTAGCCTCTGCCTTAGGTCCAGTTTGGTTTGTTGGACATGCTGGGCTTCCAGAGGAGAGTTAGTTTGAAGAAAAAACATCACTGCTCTTGTAAACAAACTAAATATCACTGTACTCCAAGGGCTTCCAAATCCTTCCCTGCTCTAATACTCCAGGGTCCTGTGAGAGTCTGGGTGGTGGTGGCTTAGTCCACCAAGTCATCTCAGAAGAGGGTTTGACTTTCCTCTCCCACTTTGACTAGTTTTCGAGAACCCAAGGGTGACCTACAATTCCCAAGACTGCCCAGGCATAAAGGTACTCAGGTGGGGCAGAATCATGACTATGAATAAGAGCTAAAAATGCAGCTCACAGGTACAGTCCCTGGAGCTGGGACCTAGGGGAGGGTGGGTGCACACTCCTCTGGCTAGAAAATGCTTAAATCAAGTACAAGACAAGTCACACCCTTTCTGACCACGAGCTGTGGATTAGGAAGCAGGCAGGCTCATGGGCTCACAGAGCTGTCATCAAGAAGAAAGCAGCTGGCTTCTGGTCAGGGTCTCAGCATTCCTACATGGCTTTAAGAAGACGTCTGGCCTTATAACACACAAGTGTCACAGAAAGAGAGGTTGGCCAAATGCTGTATGATAACTTTTTATTTACTCAGTCCACAAACATTTATGCTTAATGTCCTGGACAATCTTTTAGGGATAAAGACTAATCCCTGTATTATACATTCTAGTGTAAGGAGACAACAGAAATTAATAAGCAAATAATTATACAAGTCAGATGGTAAGAACTGCTAAATAAAGGGGACAGAGATAAAGGGGTGCTATTTTAGAGAGACTCCTCTGGGAAAGTTTTGATGAGAGGTTGGTATTAGAACAGAAACATGAAGGAAGTCAGGGAGGTGGGGAGCCTCTGTCTCTCGGGGAAGAGCTGTCCAGGCAGAGAGGTGAGTGAATGTGGAGCCCTGAGGGCAGAGCGGTGATGGGCACAGAGCAGTTATGAAGCCGAATCTGGCCTCTGTAACCCATAACCAAATTAAATCTCAGAGACAGAGTTCTGGGTGAAGTAGGAAAGAATAGCTTTATTGCTTTGCCAGGCAAAGGGGGCCACTGTGGGTTAATGCCTTCAAAATGGTGTGTCCCCCCTTGGAGAGAGTAGTGAGAAGTTTTATAGTAATGGCTCAAAGAGGGTGTGATCAGCTCATGAACATTCTTCTGATTGGTTGGTGGTGAGGGAAGCAGGAGTCAGCACCATCAACCTTCTGGTTCCAACTGGTCTGGGGTCTACTTGTGCTTGTGGGCAGCATAGTTAACTTCTCCCACCTGGTGGGGGTTTCAGTATCTGCAAAACAGCTCAAAGATATTGTTATGTGTATCCCTTGATTGGGAACCAGGACCCTGCCCCAAGGCTGCACTATTGTTTCTCTGCCACTCCTCCCTTGTCTCTGAATCCCCTCCCTTCCCTAATTAACAACTGCTTGAATCTGCCAGTTGGAACTCAGGGAAGGTCATGGAGACCGAAGGAAGCCTACAACCTGTAATCAAGAAATTGGGGACACAGAAAGGCTTTTGTCCCCAGGAGGCCCGCAGGGTCCTGCTTGATATCAGTTGGGGTGTGGTGAAAAGGAAGAGGGTGGCAGGAAGCAGCAGGGGTTGCAAGCAGTCTGTTAATGGAGGTTAATGGACCACTCTAAGGAACCCAAATTTATTCTGAAGCCATTGAAGGGTTGAGAACAGTAGTGATTTAACTTTTAGCAGGGTCCCTATGGTTGATGTTTTAAGCATCGAGGGGGAAAAGTAGGATGAAAATGATGGATTGGAAAGCTAACATAATAATGTAGGTAAGAGACGGGGGTGGATTAAACTATGGCAGCAGCAGTGGGGGCAATGGTCTGTTGCTAGATGTATGTTGAAGGTAGAACCAACCAGCCCAACTGAAGGACCAGGACATCACCAATGCCTCTGTTTTTACTCCATGCTCTTCCCCTAACCTATCCCTTTCCTCCACTCAGGAGAGAAGATTTCCTCTTGAATGAAGAGAGGGGGAAGAAAGCAAAGTAAAGAGACAGAAAACATGATTGGACATGAGTAAGACAACAAAAAGAAGATAAAAACGCAACAGAAGAATAAAAATAGAAGAGGCAAGAAATGAACACCAACAAGAGAAAAAAAGCAAGAAAGAGAAAGAAATGCTCTCCATTCTTCTAGCTTTCTCATCTCTTTCCTTCTCTGTTGATAACATAAAAGTAAGAGAGGTTGATTTCCTCTGTAGCAAAAGCCTTCTTGGGAAACACTGATAAGTGTTCTGCTTGCAATGACCATGTGCACAGCGCCAGGCTGAAGCAGGAGAAATAAATCTTCTGTCAAGCAATCATCGTTTCTGATAAAGCCCAAGCTCTCCCTGGACAGTAATAGGTGCTGACCTAGAATCTTATTTTCCCAGCCATCTTCCAGAAGAGAAATTCACCACCTCTCCTAGGTCCCCTTCAACAACTGCAGAGCTGGTTTTATGAAGTGGTGTTTCATGAAGTCACAATACCCTTGGGATAACCAGAAACCATTGTTTTCACAAGAGGAAAAAAAAGCAACAGGAAGTCTCAACTTCCACTGGAGAATATAATCATATCCCTTTGCTGTGGGGCTGAGAACGCTCCCTGGCCGCTGTAGCTTTTTGATACTGTCAGTGACGGAAACACTGGTCGTAAATCTTGATGAAAGATCACAGGAGCCATATCCATCTTGGAGAATTGCTAGTGTTCAAGTGTTTAACATAATCTTAAAATGCCATAAGAACTTTCCTCTAATTTAATCTTCAGTTTTTAGCTGTCAACACAGATGCATTGAATTGGTAAATGGCAAAAGGAAGAAATAAAGTGCTTACACAGTGACCAGAGATACTTTCAATTCCCTTAAAGCTTGGTATAATCAACAGTTTCCAAGAAGCACACAGCAGTCTGTGTGTATGAAATTTTGCCAGAAGGAATTAAGCTGGAAAAGATGATTTTCCATTCAGAACTTGCAAAGTTCCAACTGGGACATTTTGTATAATGGAACCAGTTCTCTGTTGTGAACATGCAACTATGTATGAAAATTGCTTCAATAAATGAAAAAAACAAAACAAAACCCAGAGCAAATCCAACATTGCCAAGTTTCTATTGCTTTCAAAATATTTTCTTTCTTCAATTCATTTTCTTTTTTGGCTGTGTTGGGTCTTCGTAACTGCACGCAGGCTTTCTCTAATTGCAGTGAGCAGGGGTTACTCTTCTTGTGGTGCATGGGCTTCTCATTGTGGTGGCTTCTCTTGTTTCAGAGCATGGGCTCTAGGCACACGGGCTTCAGTAGTTGCAGAGCGTGGGCTCAGTAGTTGCAGCACGCGGGCTCTAGGGTACACGGTCTTCAGTAGCTGTGGTGCACGGGCTCAGTAGTTGTGGCTCACGGGCTTAGTTGCTGTGGCATGTGGGATCTTCCCAGACCAAGGATCGAACCTGTGTCCCCTGTGTTGGCAGGCGGATTCTTAACCACTGCATCACCGGGGAAGTCCCAAAATGTTTTCTGCACTCTCTCTTTGTTCCTTATTCCTTCCATACCTTTCCTCTTTCCTGTCCCACCAAACCCCAAACTAACAGAGAATGCTCTGATGAGGCTTTAAGTTTATATTATGGCTTAAGGTTGAGCTGTAAAAGATACACTGTGACATATATGGTTCCAGGCCTGTGCTCACCTTCCACCAAAACTCAGCCTTAACAACAGTTCTTTACAGCCTGGAATTTTGCATTAAGCTGTCTTGTTTTCAGCTCTTCAGAAGGACAGGATGTTAATGATTCATGGTCTACTAGGAAAAGCTTTTACCTACGCAGAGGTGGGCTTTTGAAGGAAGAACAATAACCTCCAACAAGTCTTGAGAATAAACAGGCAATGGGGCCTCCTTCACCATTCCAATCAAGGTGTTCTCTCTCTTTCTCATACACACACGCATGCCCCCCCCCTTTGGGCTTTATCAGTAACTTTGACTCTGGAAACTAAGCAGCTATCGTTTTAGCAGGGATGCCCTTAGGAGTTGAAGAACAATGTGCAGCTGGATGCCTCTTGCAAAGTGTTCCAGCAACTTCTCATTTTATCTCCTCCTGGAGTAGAATCTGGCCTAGTACCTTAGACATAAAGAAAAGCCCAGTAGCCGTGGACTTTGAATCATCACTCCCCAGACAGCCCACTCAGATTGTAGAAACTCATTGGTGATGCCAGGCAAAGTGAGGAAGCCCATAAATCATTGACTGATAATGTCAGAAGAAAGAGCTTCTGGGTGGAATGTCAGAATTGGAAGAATAGAGCCATTTACACCCTTTTTAATTACACTATAAATTAAATTGCATTTAATTATATTAATTCACATAATGAGTGATATTGGACTCCAGTAGGTTTTGCAATTTTTCAAAACCATATCCTTCCTCATTCTTCTACCAACTGCCTGCGCTGTTTTTCTTCCCTGAGGCATCCGTCAGAGATAAGAACGTGTAAGAAACCCCCTGAGAAGTGGAAATCTCAAATGACAAAAAGATGGCACTATTAAAAATGAATATCTCACTTGAAAGGATAATTGTGTGAGATTATTTTGATAGGATTATCACTTAAATGTGGTTCCTTCACAATTTAAAAATAATAGTGAGGACAAATCTCTTCATTGGAAAGCTAGCTTACTTTTGGGAACAGCTACTAAATATTATGTGATTTTCTTGCTAATAAGTATAACAATGCTGAAAAAATGTGATTTACATTTTTCTTCAGCAGAATTATTTGCTATTCATTCAGATTTCAAATATATATTGATCATGTGCCTAGTGAAATGTTAGACAAAAGCTAATAAGTCCAATTAATAACCTGAAGTTCTCAAGCAAAAACTGTAGATATATTTTCTTAATGTATAATACATAATATACTATACATTATATATATATATATATATATATATAGAGAGAGAGAGAGAGAGAGAGAGAGAGAGAGAGAGAGAGAAAGATTGGCCCGACCAAGTGAAAAGCCTACTCATTTTAAGCCACAAAAGCTATTGGAGGAAAATATAAACATTTCTACCAATTCAAGTATTTCCACGGTACCTCTGGCCACTACAGCTCATTGGCTAACACAGCACTCTTTCTCACGCCTTCTCCTTTTCACCTTCTTGTCTGACATATTTGCTCCTCAGCTTCCCTTGCTGTTGGAGAGGCAACTTGGTCACATTCTAGCCAAAAAGGCATCATGAAACATCTGTTGGGGAGATCATAGAAAAGCTTTTGCTTTTCCAACAAAAGGAGCAGATGGTATTAGCGTGATCCCTCCATTTTCTTTCTTCTTTGAATGTGGATGTGATGCCTTGAAATACAGCAGCCATCCTGTCCCTGTACAGTGATTAACATGAGTGTGAAAGGCAATGTGCTAAAGATGGCAGAGCATAAAGGAAGAAAGAAGATCTGGGTCCTAGATGTTATCCAGCCATTCTACCAACTGCTTCCTTCCAAGCTTCCCAGCAAGACAAATGAACCTTATTTGTTTAAGCCTCTGTGTTCTTCATTGTTGTTCTGTGGTTGTTGCTATTATATTTCTTGAAACAACCCTAACTGATATGAAGTCTATATGTCCTAGACATGCACTGAAACATACTATAAACTCAAGATCCCCAAAGTGGATACAGTCATGGCAGGATAGAAAGGGAGAGATTAAGAGGAAGGAAACAGAGTGAACCGTTGTCTGACTTGCCTGGTATGACAGGAACTCAAAAGAGCCTGAGGGAGCCTCACAGAACGTTGATTTGATGTTCTTTTAAGAGTAAAATAAAACTGGGAAAAATATCTTCAAAGTACTGTGCCCGGACAGTGGGAACAATCTGAGAAATTAGCCAAGGGGTTTAAAAGCAAAACCAAACTAACACAACATTGTAAAGCAACTATGCTCCAATAAAAACTAATTTAAAAAAAAAGAGAGAGAGAGAGAAAGATCAAGAGTCAGTGCCAAAGTGGAAACTGGATGAATGAGGAAGTTGGCTAGCAGTGAATGAGGAGAAACTAAAAAAATTCAAATTTGTGTTTAATATTGATGTTTTTGGATGAAAACTGAGTGTGTTTATGTCTGTGTCTGTGTGTAACACACACAAAGACATAAAGGTAAGACAAGCACTATATTCTCCCTTTGTTGCTGCTCATAGGTCTGTGCCACACTATCTCTTGCAGGTGACATCATGTTACATTTTTTCCTCTGGAGCCTCTTTCTTCCTTGGATGGACTTGCAGGTGGGCATGTATCAAACTAAATTATGGTCTAAGTATCTTCAATGAATATTCATTTTTTCAAATAAAAAAAGCAAAACCAAAACCCAGCCTCATCAGCCCACTATTCAGAAGGTTGCTTTTAGGAGAACAGGGGGAAAAGGGAAAAGAAAGCAGAAAGGAGGGAAGAATAGAATACAGAAGGAAGGGGTCTGCTTTGTCCCACCACAGGCCCCAAAGGAGAAGCCTGCAGCTAGACAGACAGCTGGAACAGGGGTCTCTTTGCCAGAGGACTGTCCTGGGGACCAGAGTTCCCTTTGTTTCATGTGCAGAAAGCTGGGAGGGCCTGGGCCTTTGTGCCCTCCTGGGACAGCCTTTACCTACTGTTGAGGGACACGCAAGTATAAATACCCCAACTCTCTCACCTGTTTGAGATAGCGCCCTTCTGCAGGCCCCCCCGCAGGTTTGGAACTGGCCTTGGTGAGCTGTGCTTGGACCTGCCCTCCTGATCAGTTTCCTTCTGTTCCTCATCAAATCTCCCCCGCCCCATGCCCCCCCACTCTCTTATTTTTTTTCTTCCTGGGAATTCTTCCCAATAAAGTATTTTAACATAAATCTTGGTCTCTGGTGAACCCCACCTAAAACTTGTTTTCTCTGGGTTATAAATAAAATTGCTCACCCAAGGCCAGCAGAACAGAAAGCCAAAAGAAGTTAAGCAGACAGTGAATCAAAAGGAAAATGAGGTTCGCCAAAAGCCAAAAATATGAACAATAATTCCTTGGGCTGCCCATTCTCGCCTGAATGTTGCTATAGAGTAAAGCAGCAGTATTTTCCACAAAATAAATTTGATGTCCTGCTAAACATCAAGCCGTTTGTCATTTCAATACCAAACCTAATATTGCTTATAGTTAGTTAGGGGAATCAACACAGAAGAGAGAGCAGAATTATCACTACAGCACAGCTGGAAAGTGTTCCCAAGCCTGGAATGGCTTCTTCCTTTTAGGGAGACAAAGAGAGAAAACGCAGAGCTCTCTTTATCTACTCATGAATTTTCCCATCCCAGGTGGCTGACTAGCTGCAAGGTTGTGTTAAAGAGCAGTTTCTTATCTTTCTTTTTAAGGATCTAGTCTCTAGTGACCTCGGGCTCCATTCTCATAACAACAAGAAAACCAGACTAGGGCTCAGATGACCTGTGGTTCATGCGTCTTAATGACTGACCCTTGCTTGCTACGTGCTGGGTAATTTCAGCAAATACCAGATCAGTCACCATGGAGCCAACTTGCTTACGTCAAACAACCAAAGGATCAGTCTCTGAGGCTCTGGGAAGATTGGGTTTGGGGTAAAGACTGAAACTGCTTTTTTTTTTTTTTTCATTTTTAATTAAATGAAGAATCTGAGAACGAACAGGGCAAGAAAAAAAGGAAGCCATTATGTACAACATGGATATCGATGTGCCTAATAGGGTCATTCTTAATTCAATACTCTAGAAGGAAAATATTCTGCTTTCTTGAGAAAAATGAACAACTTCCAGAAAATTTTAACCCCAAAGTGAGCAATAACACTTCTGGTAACTCAGAGTGCTAACTGATCAGATAGGTATCATCTGAATTCAACAGACATCCCCCAAATTCAATGCTATTCCCGTTACTAAAACAGGAAACACATTTACAATGAAAATTTAAAAAGACAAGTGGAATGGTTTAACAGAAGAGAAATGAACTATGGACCTTTCTGCAGGGTTTTATCAAATGTACTTTTAGTCCAAATGATGACAGTTTGTGATTAGTCCACAAGATGAATTAATTTTAAAGCAGACCACATTAGGGAAATAAGACAAGTAGAACAAGGTCAAAAGTTGATTTTTATGGCTATAATAGATCACTTTACTTTTAATTTTTTAATTGAAGTCTAAATTGCATCCAGTAAAATACATAGATATTAAGTTTGCAGTTTGATGAGTTTTGACAAAGGTATGCATCCACGTACCATCGCAATCATCATGATAAGAACATTCTCTGTGCCCAGCAAGTTTCCTCATTCTCCTCCCAGAGTCAACCCCTCTCGATATCCATCACATATTTCCAGTCTTCATATAAATGATCTCAACCAATATATACTCTTTTATGTCTGTCTTCTTTTTCTCAGCATAATGTTGTTGAGATTCATCCACATGACTGGGTGTAATGTTAGTATGTTCATATTTATTGCTCAGTAGTAATAGTCAATTGTACAATTTATCTATTCACTTGTTAATGGACATTGGGTTGTTTGCAGTACTTAGTTATTATGAATAAGGCTGCTATGAGCATGCTTATACAGGTTTTTTATGGAAATGTTTTTATTTCTTTTGGGTAATATCTAGAAGAATTTTGCACCATAGAATAGGTGTTAGCCTTAACTTTATGAGAAACTTCCAACATATTTCTCAAGTGCTCGTACCATCTTTCCACTATCCCAAGCACCATGGGAAGGTTCCAGTTGCTCCACATCCTTGCCAACATTTAGTAATGTCACTCTTTCTAGATTTAGCTATAGAACGTACAGATGAAGTCACAGTGCTTCCAAATGGAGAAAGCAGCACTTTATTATTTCCCATCCTTCACAATTCTAAAGCCACACAAAACTCAGGCAATCAAAAGGGAACCTGTCTCATGAGCAAGGAAAACAGCTTTATCTTTGTCCCCTAAGCAGTCAGTTTCCTTTCTCCACACATTTTACAACCTTGGGCAGGAGAAGAATAGTGTCTATTTAGTTCTCATTAACAGTGACCTTTACCTTTAGATGAGGCAAACATGGCCCCACATCACTACAATCTTCTGCTTTTCCTTAACTTTTAGTATTTCAAACAAGATGTTTTATATTTTTCCTGTCTCCTCAGAGTGTTTGCATAGTTGATGTACCAAGACAACCAAAGCAGCTTGCATCTGCCCATCTCCCCACCCACCCTCCCTCCCAATACCCTGAGTGGGCATGTGGAAAGCTGTTTCTGCCTGGGGACAAATGAGTGCGAGCATGATATGATAGAAAAAACAGAGTTGGCAACTGCTTTTTTTTTTTTTTTTTTTCTGTACGCAGGCCTCTCACTGTTGTGGCCTCTCCCGTTGCAGAGCACAGGCTCCAGACGCGCAGGCTCAGTGCCCATGGCTCACGGGCCCAGCCACTCCACGGCATGTGGGATCCTCCTGGACTGGGGCATGAACCAGTGTCCCCTGCATCAGCAGGCGGACTCTCAACCACTGTGCCACCAGGGAAGCCTGGCAATTGCTTTTGACTGAATGTTTGCAACCCTTCCCCCAAATTCATTTGTTGACACCTAATCCCTAATATGATGGTATTAGGAGGTGGGGTGGAACCCTCCCGAATGGGATTAGTGCCCTTATAAAAGAGGCCCCAGAGACCTCTGTCCCCCTTCCTCCATGTGAGGACACAGTGAAAAGCCCACTGTCTCTGAACCAGGAAGCAGGCTCTTGCCAGAACTCGACCATGCTGGTACCTGACCCTTCCAGCTTCCAGACTGTGAGAAACACATTTCTATTGTTTGTAGGCCACCCAGTCCATGGCACTTTGCTGTAGGAGCTCACACGGATGAAGACAGCACTCAGTGCTTTCTGTGCTTCTCTGTACCTGTAACTGGTGTGTGCTTGTGTCTGGGTCACTGATGGTGGGACTCATGGGTGAAATGAAGGGATTGAAGTAGATCTTCACCATCCAGGAAACAGCACTAACCACAAAAGGCTATTTAAATTTGAATTCATTAAAATTAGATGATATTAAAAATTCAGTTGCTCAGTCACATGAGCCACACTTGAAGGGCTCAGTAGGCACCTGTGTCTTGTGGTGACCACACAAGACAGTGCAGATCTGGAACATTCCATCCTGGCAGACTGTTCTGTGAGATAGCACCAGATTAATGGGCTTGAGGGCTTTTCTGGCTCCAAGACTCAAAGACTCTACATCTAAGGTAAGAAAATGAGGTTTATCTTAGGCTGAAAGATGAGCAAAGAAATTCAATCTCAGCATGACTTAACATAACTATGGAAAGAGAGTGAAATGGGCACATATTAGTAAGAGCTCTAGACACACTAAAAACACAAGACAAAAACCATGAGGTACTAGTGATTTGAAGAGTTTTATTCTGGCTAGAATGACCTTGAAAGCAAGAACACTTAGATCTAACATGACACTGTCAATATCCTGGCCGGATGCCAGTGAGATATGATGTTTCATGTCTGCATCAGGTTGTTTCAGGTTACTTTTTCCAGTGTTTATATCCACACCCTGTGGCCAGTTCATCAGTGGCCATTTCTAGAGACAGGAACATCTCCATAACATCAAAGAGTAAGGTGAAGCAGCAAGTGCTGATGTAGAAGCTGCAGCAATTTCTCCACAAAGTCTAGCTAAGATACTCATGAAGGTGGCTACCCTAAGCAACAGATTTTCAGTGTAAACAAAACAGCCTTTTATTGGAAGAAGATGCCATCTAGGGCTTTCATAGAGGAGAAGTCAATGCCTTACTTCAAAGTTTCAAAGGACAGGCTGACACTTTTGTTAGGGGCTAATGCAGCTGGTGACTTGAAATTGAAGCCAGTGCTCATTTAGCATTTCAAAATCCTAGGGCTCTTAAGAATTATGCTAAATCTACTCTGCCTGTGTTCTGTAAAAGGAACAACAAAGCCTGGATGACAGCACATCTGCTTACAACAGGGCTGACTGAACATCTTAAGCCCACTGTTGAGACCTACTGCTCAGAAAAAAATATTCCTTAAAAAATATTACGGCTCATTGACAAGGCACCTAGTTACCCAAGAGCTCTGATGGAGATGTACGAAGAGATTAATGATGTTTTCAGGCCTGGTAACGCAACATCCATTCTGCAGCTCATGGATCAGGGAGTCATTTCAAATTTCAGGTCTTATTATTTAAGAAATATATTTTGTAAGGCTATAGCTGCCATAGGTAGTGATTTCTCTGATGGATCTGGGCAAAGTCAATTGAAAACCTTCTGGAAAGTATTCACCATTCTAGATGCCGTGAAGAACATTCATGATTCATGGGAAGAGGTCAACATATCAACATTAACTGGAGTTTGGAAGAAGTTGATTCCAACCCTCCTGGATGACTTTGAGGCATTCAAGACTTCAGTGGAGGAAGTCACTGCAGATGCGATGGAACAGCAAAAGAGCTAGAATTAGAAGTGGAGCCTAAAGATGGGACTGAATTACTGTATCTCTTCATAAAACTTGATGGATGAGGAGCTGCTTCTTACTGGTGAGCAAAGAAAGTGGTTTATTTGGATGAAAGCTTCTCCAGTGAAGCTGCTGTGCAGATTGTTGAAATGACAACAAAACATTTAGAATATTACATCAACTTATTTTATAAAATATTAGCAGGGTTTGAGAGGATTGACTCCAATTTTGAAAGACATTCTACTATGGGTGAAATGCTATCACACAGCCTTGCAGGCTACAAAGAGATCATTCGTGAAAGGAAGAGTCAATCAAAGTTGCAAATACATTGTTCTTTTGTTTTAAGAAATTGCTGCAGCCACCCCAACCTTCAGCAACCACCAGCATGGAGGCAAGACCCTCCACCTGCAAAAAGATTATGACTCGCTGAAGGCTCAGATGATGGTTAGCATTTTTTTTAAATAATAAAGTACTTTTAAATTAAGGCATGTGCATTGTTTTTTTTAGGCACAATGCTATTGCACACTTAATAGACTATAATATGGTGTGAACTATGTACCAGGAAACAAAAATATTTGTGTGACTTGCTTTATTGTGTTATTCACTTTAGTGCAGTGGTCTGGAACCAAGCCCGCAGTATCTCCAAGGCTTGCCTGTACCAATGCTTGCACACTCTTTACTTTATTGGTATGGTATTATTTACTAATAATAGCAATCACTATTATTTATAATGTCCCAGGGACTGTGCTTAATATCATATATCTCATACTCCTTCATCTCTCAAAACAACACTAATGTGGGTGTGTTTTACCACTGCCCTGGCTACAAGGAAGATGCACAGGCCCATCAGAAGGGCTCCATGCCGCTCCAGTCTTCCTGGTGCTTTTGACTCCAGTGTTCGTTGTGATCAGGGGAGGTTACTAGTGTTACGGGTCATGTGGAAAATGTCACAGGAGCACTGCACATGTTGAAGCCAGATAGACATCACTTCTGCTGTGTGATTTTAGGCAGTAACAACTTTGCTGGCTGCTGAGGATGGGATGTCTTCCCTGGGCACCCAGAGGCAGGATGACTAGTGCAGCCCCTCAGCACGGGCAATGCTTCTCACTGGGATGGAAGCTGGAGGCTCCGAGGCAGTAAGAACCCACATGGCTTCCTGATGGCAGCAGCAGACAATGCTCGTGTTGGCTGGTGGGCACTGAGGACTCTGGGTCTCTATGCAGACCACCTAGAACTGTTCCTCCTCTCTGGGACCCACTCGTCTAGTCCTCTAAGCCAGAGCAATGGTAAAACCTACCTACATGAAGTCTAATTTCAGAGGGTGGTTTTAAGGAATGAATGAAATATGAGATGTATCTCATTTTGCAGTCTGCTTGCCATGTAATAAATATCTGATACATAGCAACTGTTAATAGCATCACCGTTGTTGTTGATAATAGTAATATTTGTAATAGTAATGGCAATGATAATGCAAATTTTGGTATTTTATTGTGAGTATCTCATTCTTTACAACTCAAGAATGTCATCTAGTCTATGGATGTGAATGTTGTGGAGAAGTTGGGACAAAAATTTGCTCTGACAAATCGTGCCTTCCTTCTTCCACACCCTGGAAGACCCCTCCCCAACCCCTCCCCAACCCAGAGCATGTGTATTTCAATTACAGTTTACAAATGTGGAAACTGAGGCTCAGAGAGGTTAAGGAACTCATCCAAGTGGATACCTCTAGTAACATCACCCTCATTCTTTTTATTCCCACACATGTTCTTGAAGGAAAGAGGTGAGGGTGACAGCTGGGAATGCACAGAACATGAAGACAGCTTATGGCAGTGTGTGGGCATGTGGGTGTCAATGGTCCTGTGTGTCACAGCTGAAAAATAAGGTTCCTGGGAATGTACCATGTCACCATCAAAATGGCTCACAGACAGTGACGTTGTGGTGTCACTGCTGGCTGAAGAACAAAAAAATTCAACCAATCAGAAAAGACACTGATGTAAGATCAGTGTGGTTCATCTCTGGAACCCAGTTGTTTACTTTGCTCTAAATAAACCCAGCTTCAAAAGCCACAACCAGATAGAATTCTCTTGACAGCTAGAGGAATGTGGAGTTAGGATCTAGGGCAATTATCTGAAAAATGCCCCCTTTGGCTGGAAGCTCAGTCTGGACTTTGGGCTTCCGTCATCCTCCAAGGACCTTGGATCAACTCCAGGGTGATCTCTGGGGCAGAGGTCTGGCCCCAGGGCTTATTCCTAATTCTGTCACTTCACTCAGCTGTTTGCATTGCTTTCCTCTGTGGATTGGCCAAGGGCAACTTTCCTTGTCACTAAGGCCAGGATGATAAAGTCCAGCCTTCATGTCCCTAAAGTGTACATGTCTCATAAGGGCAGGAAGAGCCATAGCGCATGGCTTCCTCAAGAGTTATTAGAATGTAGAACTTAACAGCCTGGACTCCTGGGTCAGCAGACCAAGGTATGAATCCAGTCCCACTTCCCCTCAGCTGTGTGACATGGGACAAGTCTGTCTCTTTAAGCCTCAGTCTCCCCAGATGTCAAGTTGTAATAATAAGAGCATACATCTCGCAGGGTGGCTGAAAAGATCCAAAGAGCAAAGGTCCTTGAGGTGCCCAGTGCCCGGCAGGTAGTAAGGTGGGGTTCACATTGGCAGTCCTCAAATGTCCAAATAGCTATTTGATAAGATATTTGACTGGTATGGGGAGAGCATGGGCTGGTCAGAATGGATGCTGTTACAACAAACAATCATTCTGATTGGTTGATGCCTATGCTGCTTTTGCATATCACTCCTGGGTATTAATCATTCAATAAATGTTAACTCTGATTGTTATTCTTGCTGTTCTCACAAGGAAGGGAATTAGGAATTACCAGGGCAGGGTGTCCTGCACAATGTGTACCCATACATTGTGGGTTGTATCTTGAGTCTCCCATACCCACCTCCTCCTTGTTGCCAGGAGAAGGCAGCTTTGCCATAACAAACAGCATCTAGGTGTCATCCATCAAAGGAGGAACTGTTCAATGTCTTACCTACAGTGAAGCAGATAAGAAGAGCCCTCACTCTCACAGCTGAATGCTTCCAAGCTACAGAACATCATTACTAAAAGATGATTGTGTATCTTCACCAGAGAGAAGCACTTTTTCCTACCTGTTTCATGCTCAGTGGAAAAATGATGAGATCAAGAAGAGAGAAGACAGAATGAGCATATAAGAAGGCAGAGATGAAAGTGATGGATACCCTCATCTATTAGAACAAAAGCAGAAATAATAAACAATGCCACCTTGTAGTCAAACAATGAATTTGTTCATTAAAGTCTTACAATGGCCTGGCATGGGGAATACTATTTCATTCCTTATTTGTACCAAAAAAATGTGCTTTCCAAAATATATATGTCTTTTGATTCTCCCCCAAATGATTACATGGATAGTCTGATTCATTGGAGTACTGAAACAACTGCATTCTTGAAGATGAGTTCTCCGAATAATTCCAAAAATATACACAAGCACAGATAACAAAAAATAGGTTAAAAATGCATTAGATGTATATGTATGAAAACTTCTTTTCCCTAAACATACCAAAAAGCATCATTTTATACTTTCTCTGTGTGGTTGGGAGTAGTAGAGATACCCATCCCATTTCACAGAGAAGGGCAGGGAATCAGAGTATTAAAATAACCTAGTTGTAGTAGGATTTTCAAATTCCCAAAGTCAGATATTTGTATTTGAACTGGATAATTCATTATTGTATTTGAATTTTTTATTATGTGCCCAGGAATTGAGCAAAAAGTCACAATTGGAAGTCTATGAATATAAAGTTGTTTGTCTTAACAAATAAAGTGGGTAAACCAGGTTCCAAGGCAGACGTAAACTGTGGTAGACCAATTCTAGTGTGGCTCCATGTTCATGTCCTGCATAGTTTTTTCTCCTTGAGTGTGAGAGAAACATATTACTTGCTTCTAACCAGTAGAATATGACAAAGCTGATGCAATATCACCCCTGTTATTATGTTATGATATGTATATGGCTAATTTTGCCAGCATGCATCAGAGACTTTCTCTACCGCTGGCTGTAGTAAGCTGCCATTATCTGAGAGAGCCCATGGGGAAGGCTATGTGGCAAGGTACTGTGGGTGGAACTGAGGGGCTGAGAGCAGCCCCTGGATGACAGCCAGCAAGTAACGGGGACCTCAGTCCTACAAACAAATTCTGCAAACAACCTGAGGGAGCTTGGATATGGACCTTTTCCCAATCAGGCCTGGCCAACTCTAGATTGCAAGGTGGTAAAGACCCTGAAAAAGAGAACCCAGATAAGCTGTGACCAAACTTCTGAGCCACTAAGATTATGGTAACTTGTTACATATCCAATGGGAAACTTAATACATAAACTTACATCAGTCAGCAGGTATCAAATGATCTCTTTACCTAACACTGGCAAAATGGCATGGTGGTTATGAAAGAAATATATGACCTGGTTCCTGCTCAGAATCTAGCTGGAGACAGAAAATACCAGGTTGATGGAGAGGTAGCATAGTTATGAGTTTTCCTAAGTCTCTCAGATAAACAGACAGAACAGTTAGGCTACCAAATCGAACACCAGTAGGTAACATCTACAATAAAACTGCATGGCAAGGCATCCACACACACCCCAAATGTGAGTGGATGGGGACAAACTACCCAAAGCTTCAAGGTCCATGTGGGAACTGTATAGGATGAAACAAATGTAAAGCAACTGGGTTTCTGACAGTCCCTAAGTCAACAAAAAGCACTCACCAGAAAGCATAGTGGCTCAATCTCAGAATAGCCACTAGAACTGAAAGGGTTCCACAAGATCCAATTTGGGTGTGCATGCAAGAAGATGGCAAAGCCACTCTCACCACTTTATTCAACAAAGTATTGGAAGTCCTAGCCACAGCAATCAGACAAGAAAAAGAAATCCAAATTAGGAGGGGGGGACCAAGATGGCAGAGGAGTAGGAGGATGTGGAGTTCATCTCTCTTCACAAGTGCATCAGGAATACATCTACAGATGGAAGAATTCTCACAGAACACTGCCTGAACACTGGCAGAAGACCTTGGACACTGGAAAGGACAAGAAAGATCCCCACATAACCAGAGCTGACCTTTTCACACCTGCGGCCAGGGCTAAGAAAAGCCCCTGCCGGGGCTGACCTTCTTACACTGGCCATCAGGTGCTAGGGCCGGATCTATAATGTCCTTGTCCTCTGGCTTTCCTGTGCACCTGTCACCACCAGGGCCCCCACGACCCAGGCAATCATGCCACCTCCGTGCCCTGCCCTCACTGGGGCAGACCCACTTCCTCCAGGGCAGCCTCGGGAGCAGACTTCTGTGGGTGGTCAACACACAGAAGTGAGCCTCAGAGCTGAGCCCTAGGGGCAAGGCGACTAAGGAAGAGGAACAAATGTCTTCCTGTGCAGCTGCACAAGCCACAAATTAAATTCCCATGATCAGCTTGGTAAACCTTGCATCTGTGGAATAGCTGAATGGACAATGAGTGTTCCCAGAAATGAAACTGGTCTAGCTCTAAGAACTGTGGGCTTTGGGGACTAGTACATGCAGAAGTTGGGCCAGGTCAGAGTCTGACCTGCCACCACAGTGCCCACAGAGGGACCAGAGACCTAACGAGGTTTTGGAGGGCCTGCTGGGAAGGTGAACGTTGGCTGTAACTCATGGTGGGGGCAAGGACATTGACAGCTGAGACCTCAGGAAAATATAATTACTACTATTTTTTTAATGTTTTGTTCTGTTGTTGTTTTATTATTATTTGTTTTTATTTTCATTTAGTTAAAAAATTTTTAATATAGTTTTTTAAAATATTTCTATCTCTTTGTTACTTTTTCTGTTTTTCTGTGTTTTTTCCTTGTTTTCTTTTTTCTTTCCTTTATTCTATTTTGTTTATATCTTTCTTCCTTGTTCTATTTGTTCTTATCTTTTTATACTTCTTTTAAAACAATTTTTGTGTGTTTGTTTTGTTTGCTTTTCCCTTCAGTTTGCATTCTGCTCTTGTCTTGTTTTTTATTTTTTGTATTTGTCAGTTTCATTTTTAATTGTGTGATTTCATTTTGGGATTTTCTGTTTGTCTGGTTGTTCTCTTGCTTTTTGTTTTCTGTTTCTGTTTTTGTGCTTTTTTTGTATGTGTGTGTGTTTGTTTGTCCTAATTTTTGTTGATGTTGTTTGTTTGTTTTTGTCTTTGAGATTTGTCTTGGGTTTCTTTATCTGCTTGTTTTCATTTGTTTGATTCTGCCCCTTTTTTTTTTCTTTGTTCCTTTAATTGTCAAGATGTGTGGCTTGCAGGGTCCTGGTTCCCAGGCCGAGAGTTGGGTCTGAGACTCTGGGGTGGGAGCACTGAGTCCAGGATGCTGGGATGCCAGAGAATTTCCAGTCCCAGGGAATATTGAATTGAAAGAGCTCTCCAAGAGGGCTGCATCTCAACTCCAAGACCCTGCTCCACCTAACTACCTGCAGGCTACAGTGCTGAATACCCCATGCCAAACAATAAGCAAGAGAGGAACACAAACCCACCCATCAGCAGACAGGCTGCCTAAAGTCATACTAAACATACAGAAACCCCCAAACACACCACCTGACACAGCCCTGCCCATCAGAGAGACAAGATTCAGCTCCACCCACCAGAACTCAGGAACCAGTCCCTCCCACCAGGAAACCTACACAAGCCACTGGAAACAACCTCACCCACTGGGGGCAGACTCCAGAGGCAAGAGAAACTGCGACTCTGCAGCCTGCAGAAAGGAAACCTCAAAAACAGTAAGTGAGACAAAATGAGAAGACAGAGAAATATGTTGCAGACAAAGGAGCAAGATAAAAACCCACAAGATCAAATAATTGAAGACGAAATAGACAATCTGTCTGAAAAAGAATTGAGAGTAATGATAGTAAAGATGATCCAAAATCTTGGAAATAGAATGGACAAAATGCAAGAAATGTTTAACAAGGACCTAGAGAACTAAAGAACAAACAAACAGTGATGAACAATGCAATAACTGAAATTAAAAATACACTAGAAGGAATCAATAGCAGAATAACTGAGGCAGAAGAATGCATAAGTGAGCTGAAAGATAGAATGGTGGAAATAACTGCCATGGAGCAGAATAAAGAAAAAAGAATGAAAAGACTTGAGGACAGTACCAGAGATCTCTGGGATAACATTTAATGCACCAACATCCAAATTATAGGGGTCCCAGAAGAAGAAGAAAAAGAGAAAGGGTCTGAGAAAATATTTGAAGAGATTATAGTCAAAAACTTCCTTAACATGGGAAAGGACATAGTCAATCAAGTCTAGGAAGTGCAGAGAGTCCAATACAGGGTAAACCCAACGAGAAACATGCTGAGACACATAGTAATCAAACTAACAAAAATTAAATACAAAGAAAAAAGATTAAAGGCAGCAAGGTAAAAACAACAAATAACATACAAGGGAATCCCCATAAGGTTATTAGCTCATCTTTCACCAGAAACACTGCAGGCCAGAAGGAAGGGGCAGGATATATTTAAAGTGATGAAAAGGAAAAACCTACAAACAAGATTACTCTACCCAGCAAGGCTCTCATTCAGATTTGATGGAGAAATCAAAAGCTTTATACAAGCAAAAATTAAGAGAATTCAGCACCACCAGACCAGCTTTACAACAAATGCTAAAAGAACTTCTCTAGGCAGGAAACACAAGAGAAGAAAAAGACCTATAAAAACAATTAAGAAAATGGTAATAGGAGCATACATATCAATAATTACCTTACGTGTAAATAGATTAAATGCTTCCAATCAAAAGACACAGACTGGCTGAATGGATACAAAAACAAGACCTGTATATATGTTGTCTACAAGAGACCCACTTCAGACTCAGGGACACATACAAACTGAAAGGGAGGGGATGGAAAAAGCTATTCCAAGCAAATGGAAATCAAAAGAAAGCTGGAGTAGCAATACTCGTATTTGAAAAAGTAGACTTTAAAATAAAGACTGGTAAAAGAGATAAGGAGGGACACTACATAATTATCAAATGATCAATCCAAGAAGAAGATATAACAATTATAAATGTTTGTGCACCCAACATAGGAGCACCCTAATACATAAGGCAAATGTTAACAACATGAAAGGAGAAATCGACAGTAGCACAATAATAGTAGGGGAATTTAACACCCCACTTACACCAATGGACAGATCATCCAAATAGAAAATAAATAAACACAATCCTTAAATGACACAATAGACCAGGTAGATTTAATTCATATTTATAGGACATTCCATCCAAAAGTAGCAGAATACACTTTCTTCTCAAGTGCACATGGAACATTCTCCAGGATAGATCACATCTTGGGTCACAAATCAAGCCTCTGTAAACTTAAGAAAATTGAAAACCTGTCAAGCATCTTTTCCTACCATAATGCTATGAGATTAGAAATCAATTACAGGAAAAAAGATACTGTAAAAAGCATAAACACATGGAGGCTAAACAATATGCTACTAAATAACCAAAAGATCACTGAAGAAATGAAAGAGGAAATCAAAAAAATACCTAGAGACAAATGACAACGAAAGCACAATAACCCAAAACCTATAGGATGAAGCAAAAGCTGCTCTAAGAGGGAAGTTTATAGCAGTACAATCCTACCTCCAAAACAAGAAAAATCTCAAATAAAAGACCTAACCTTACACCTAAAGCAACTAGAGAAAGAAGGACAAACAAAACCCAAACTTAGTAGAAGGAAATAAATCATAAATATCAGAATAGAAATAAATGAAATAGAAACAAAGAAAACAATAGCAAAGATCAATAAAACTAAAAGCTGGTTCTTTGAGAAGATAAACAAAATTGATAAAACTTTAGCCAAACTCATCAAAAAAAGAGGGAGAGGACTCAAATCAATAAAATTAGAAATGAAAAAGGAGAAGTTACAGCAGACACTGCAGAAATACAAAGGATCATAAGAGACTACTACAAGCAACTATATGCCAATAAAATGGACAACCTGGAAGAAATGGACAAATTCCTAGAAAAGTACAACCCTCCAAGACTGAACCAGGAAGAAACAGAAAATATGAACAGACAAATCGCAAGTAAGGAAATTGAAACTGTGATTAAAAACCGTCCAGCAAACAAAAGTCCAGGACCAGATGGCTTCACAGGCGAATTCCATCAAACATTTAGAGAAGAGCTAATACCTATCCTTCTCAAACTCTTCCAAAAAATTACAGAGGGAGGAACAGTTCCAAACTCATTCTATGAGGCTACCATCACCCTGATACCAAAACCAGACAAAGATATCACAGAAAAAGAAAATTATAGGCCAATAACACTGATGAACATAGACTCAAAAATCCTCAACAAAATACTAACAAACTGAATTTAACAACACATTAAAAAGATTATACACTATAATCAAGTGGGATTTATCCCAGGGATGCAAGAATTCTTCAGTATACACAAATCAATCAGTGTGATAAACCATATTAACCAATTGAAGAATAAAAACCACATGATCATCTCAATAGATGCAGAAAAAGCTTTTGAGAAAATTCAAAAACTCTCCTGGAAGTGGGCATAGAGGGAACCTACCTCAACATCATAAAGGCCATATACGACAAACCCACAGCAAACATTATTCTCAGTGGTGAAAAACTGAAAGCCTTTCCTCTAAAATCAGGAACAAGACAAGGGTGCTCACTCTCACCACTACTATCAACATAGTTTTGGAAGACCTAGTAATGGCAATCAGAGAAGAAAAAGAAATAAAAGGAATCCAAATTAGCAAAGAAGAAGTAAAACTGTCACTGCAGATGACATGATACTATACATAGAAAATCCTAGGGACTTCCCTGGTGGCACAGTAGTTAAGACTCCATGACCCCAATGCAGGGTGCTTGGGTTCGATCCCTGGTCAGGGAACTAGATCCCACGTGCATGCTGCAGCCAAGAGTTTGCATACCACAACTAAAGAGCCCAAGTGACACAACCAAGTAGGCTGCAAGCCACAACTAAATAGGCCACCTGCTGTAACTAAGACTTGACACAATGAATGAAATAAATAAATAAATTTTAAAAAATAAAAATAAATAATTAAAAGAAAATCCTAAAGATGCCACCAGAAAACTAATAGAGCTAATAAATGAATTTAGTAAAATTGCAAGATACAAAATTAATACACAGAAATCTCTTGCATTCCTATACACTAACAATGAAAGACCAGAAGAAGAAATTCAGGAAACAGCGCCATTCACCATTGCAACAAAAAGAATAAAACACCTAGGAAAAAAATCTACCTAAAGAGACAAAAGACTTGTACATGGAAAACTATAAGATACTGATGAAAGAAATCAAAGATGACACAAACAGATGGAGAGATATACCATGTTCTTGGATTGGAAGAATCAATATTGTGAAAATGATTATACTACCCAAAGCAATCTACAGATTCAGTGTAATCCCTATCGAATTACCAATGGCATTTTTCACAGAACTAGAACAAAAAACTTTACAATTTGTGTGGAAACACAAAAGACCTTGAATAGCCAAAACAATCTTGAGAAACATAAATGGAGGTGGAGGAATCAGGCTCCTTGACTTCAGACTATACTACAAAGCTACAGTAATCAAGACACTATGGTACTGGCACAAAAACAGAAATATACATCAATGAAACAGGATAGAAAGCCCAGAGATAAACCCACACACATATGGTAACCTAATCTATGACAAAGGAGGCCAGAATATACAATGGAGAAAGGCACCCTCTTCAATAAGTGGTGCTGGGAAAACTGGGCAGCTTCATGTAAGAGGATGAAATTAGAACACTCCCTAACACCATACACCAAAAAAACCTTAAAATGGATTAAAGACCTAAATGTAAAGCCAGACACTATAAAACTCTTGGAGGAAAACATAGGCAGAACACTCTATGACATAAATCACAGCAAGATCCTTTTTGACCCACCTCCTAGAGTAATGGAAGTAAAAACAAAAATAAGCAAGTGGGACCTAATTAAACTTAAAATGTTTTGCACAGCAAAGGAAACCATAAACAAGATGAAAAGACAACCCTCAGAATGGGAGAAAATATTTGCAAACAAAGCAACTGACAAAGGATTAAACTTCAAAATATACGAGCAGCTCGTGGAGCTCAATATCAAAAAAACAAACAACCCAGTCAAAAAATGGGCAGGACTTCCCTGGTGGCGCAGTGGTTGAGAGCCCGCCTGCTGATGCAGGGGACACGGGTTCGTGCCCCGGTCCAGGAAGATCCCACATGCCGCGGAGCGGCTGGGCCCGTGAGCCATGGCCGCTAAGCCTGTGTGTCTGGAGCCTGTGCTCCGCAATGGGAGAGGCCACAAGAGTGAGAGGTCTGCATACCGCAAAAAAAAAAAAAAAAAAAGGGCAGAAGACATAAATAGACATTTCTTCAAAGACATTCAGATGGCCAACAAACACATGAAAATATGCTGAACATCACTAATTATTAGAGAAATGCAAATCAAAACTACAACGAGGTATCACCTCACACGGGTCAGAATGGCCATCATCAAAAAATCTACAAACAATAAATGCTGGAGAGGGTGTGGAGAAAAGGGAACCCTCATGCTTTTCTGGTGAAAATGTAAGCTGATACAGCCACTATGGAGAGCAGTATGGAGATTTCTTTAAAAACCAAAAATAGTACTACCATATGACCCACCAATCCCACTACTGGGCATATACCCAGGGAAAACAATAATTTAAAAAGACACATGCACCCCAATATTCATTGCAGCACTATTTACATTACCCAGGACATGGAAGCACCCTAAATGTTCATCAACAGAGGAATGGGTAAAGAATATGTGGTACATATATACAATGGAATATTACTCAGCCATAGAAAGGGATGAAATTGGGTCATCTGTAGAGGTATGGATGGACCTAGAGACTGTCATACAGAGTGAAGTAAGTCAGAAAGGGAAAAACAAATATCGTATATTAACGCGCACATGAGGAATCTGAAAAAATTGGTATAGACGATCTTGTTTACAAAGCAGAAGTAGAAGACACAGATGTAGAGAACAAATGTATAGATACCCAGGGGGATAGGGAGGGGGTGTGGGATGTATTGGGAGATTGGGATTGACATATGTACACTATTGATACTATGTATAAAATAGGTTACTAATGAGAACCTACTGTATAGCACAGGGAACACTACTTAGTGCTCTGTGGTGACTTAAATGAGAAGGAAATCGAAAAAAGAAGGGATATATGTATACATATAGCTGATTCACTTTGCTGTACATTATAAACTAACACAATATTGTAAAGCAACTATACTCCAATAAAAAAGGGAATATTTAGTGCTTAAAAGAAATCCAAATTGGAAAGGAAGAAGTAAAACTGTCACTGTTTTCAGATGACAAGATATTATATGTAGAAAATCCTAAAGATACCACTAGAAGACTACTAGAGCACATCAATGAATTCATTAAAGTTGCAGTACACAAAATTAATATATAGAAATCTATTGCTTTTCTATACACCAACAATGAACTATCAAAAAGAGAAATTAAGGAAACACTCCTATTTACCAATGCATCAAAAAGAATAAAATACCTAGGAATAAGTCTACCTAAGGAGGTAAAAGACCTGTACTCAGAAAACTGTAAGACACTGATGAAAAAAGTTGAAGACAACAAAAACAGATGGAAAGAATTAATGTGCTCATGGTTTGGAAGAATTAATATTGTAAATGACCATTCTACCCAAGGCAATCTACAGATTCAATGCAATTCCTATCAAAATACCAATGGCATTTTTCACAGGACTAGAACAAATAATTTTGAAATTTGTATGGAAACACAAAAGGCCTGGAATAGCCAAAACAATCTAGAGAAAGAAAAACAGAACTGGAGGAGTCACGTTCCCTGACTTCAGACTATAATAAAAAGCTACAGTCATCAAAACAGTGGCACAAAATAGTGGCACAAAAACAGACACATATATCAATGGAACAGAATAAAGAGCCCAGAAATAAACCCACTCATTTATGGTCAATTAATCTTCAACAAAAGAGGCAAGAATATACAATAGAGAAAAGTCTCTTTAATGCCAGGAAAACTGGACAACTACATGTAAGAGAATGAAATTAAAACAATCTATCACACCATATGCAAAAAAAACTCAAAATTGATTAAGGACCTAAATGTAAGACTTAAAACCATAAAACTCCCAGAAGGAAACATAGGCAAGCAGAACACTCTTTGACATAAATTGTAGCAATATTTCTTTGGATCTGTCTCCTAAAGCAAAGGAATAAAGGCAAAAATAAACCAATGGGACCTAATTAGACTTAAAAGATTTTGTACAGCAAAGGAAACCATCAAAACCCCCAAAAGACAACCTACTGAATGGGAGAGAATATTTGCAACTTATATGACGAATAAGGGGTTAATATCCAAAATATATAAACAGCTCATAAATCTCAATAGCAAAAAACAAAACAACTTGATTGAAAAATGGGCAGAAGACCTGAATAGACGTTTTTCCAAAGAAGACGTACAGATGGCCAACACGCATGTGAAAAGATGCTCAGTATTGTTAATCATCAGAGAAATGCAAATTTAAACCACAATAAGTATCACCTCATACCTGTCGAATGCCTATCAACAAGAACACTAATAACAAATGTTGGCAAGGATGTGGAGAAAAGGGTACCCTAGTACTCTGGTGGTGGGAATGTAAATTGGTGCAGTCTCTGAGGAAAGCAGTATGGAGGTTCCTCAAAAAACTAAAAATAGAACTATGATACAACCCAGCAATTCCACTCCTGGATATATATCTGAAAAAAATGAAAATACTAATTTAAAAAGATACATGCACCCCAATGTTCATAGCAGCATTATTTACAATAGCCAAGATATGGAATCAACCTAAGTGTCCATCAGCAGATGAATAGATAAGGAAGATGTGGTATATATGTACAATGGAATACTACTCAGCCATACAAAACAATGTAATTTTCCAGTTGGAACAACATGGACAGACTTGGAGGGTATTACACTTAGTGTAATAAGTACAGAGAAAGACAAATATAGTATGATATCACTTATATGTGGAATATAAAAAATAAAACAAACCAGTGAATATTAAAAAGAAAAAGAAAGAAACAGACTCACAGATATAGAGAACAAACGAGAGGTTACCAGTGAGGAGAGGAAAATGGGGAGGGGTAAGACAGTGCAGAGGATTAAGAGGTACAAACTACTCTGTATAAATTAAATAAGCTACAAGGATATATTATACAGCACAGAGAATATAGCCAATATTTTATAATAACTATAAATGGAGTATAACCTTTAAAAATTTTGAATTGTACACCTGAAACTTGTATAATATTGTACATCAACTATACTTAAAATAAAATAAAATAAATAAATAACTAAAAATAAAAGACACCCTCCCCCCAAAAGAAGATGGCAAAGCAATAGGTTATGGCAGTGGTGGAGCCACCAGAACCCTGAAAACCCTTGAAACTACAGACAGGAGGATCTCCTTTCCAAGGCAAAGCCCTGCAGTGAGAAGAAACTGCTGGACAGAGAATCCAAACCAAGCAGAACTAGGATGGGGAGACAAAAGCAAAGGTAAGGACCAGATGTTAGAGGAGAAGGGGAAAGGAAGCACTTCAGACATGAGTGGTCTCAGAACGTTTGAGGACGCACACAGACACATACACACAGACACTGACACAGACACACACACACATACACACAGAGCTTCTTATCACTTTGTAAAAACAACAGATGAGTTCTAGAGCCCTGAAACTAGAAAGGCTATCCTGGCCATCCTTCCTTTTTAAACAGAAAGAAAAATTTATTTTACTTAAAAACTTACAAACAGAAAATCATGCTAGAATCTTTTAGAAAGTTATTAAAGATAAAAGAGAATAAGGAGCAGAATAATGTCCTTAAGCACGAAGATACCATGCCAGGAAAACATGCCTACAAATCAGATAAAAACTAATATTTAAAAATGAGCTATAGACATTTCTCCAAAGAAGATATACAGATTGCCAACAAACACATGAAAGAATGCTCAACATCACTGATCATTAGAGAAATGCAAATCAAAACTACAATGAGGTATCACCTCACACCAGTCAGAATGGCCATCATCAAAAAAATCTACAAACAATAAATGCCGGAGAGGGTGTGGAGAAAAGGGAACCCTCTTGCACTGTTGGTGGGAATGTAAATTGATACAGCCAGTATGGAGGGTCCTTAAAAATCTAAAAATAGAACTACCATATGACCCAGCCATCTCACTACTGGGCATATACCCTGAGAAAACCATAATTCAAAAAGAGTCATGTACCACAATGTTCACTGCAGCTCTATTTACAACAGCCAGGACATGGGAGCAACCTAAGTGTCCATCGACAGATGAATGGATAAAGAAGATGTGGTACATATATACAATGGAATATTACTCAGCCATAAAAAGAAGTGAAACTGAGCTATTTGTAGTGAGGTGGATGGACCTAGAGTCTGTCATACAGAGTGAAGTAAGTCAGAAAGAGAAAAACAAATACCGTATGCTAACACATATATATGGAATCTTAAAAAAAAAAAAAGGTTCTGAAGAACCTAGGGGCAGGACAGGAATAAAGATGCAGATGTAGAGAATGGACTTGAGGACAGGGGAGGGGAAAGGGTAAGCTGGGATGAAGTGAGAGAGTGGCATGGACATACATACACTACCAAATGTAAAATAGATAGCTAGTGGAAAGCATCCATATAGAACAGGGATATCAGCTTTGTGCTTTGTGACCACCTAGAGGGGTGGGATAGGGAGGATGGGAGAGAGACGCAAGAGGAAGGAGATATGGGGATATATGTATATGTATAGTGGATTCACTTTGTTATAAAGCAGAAACTAACACACCATTGTAAAGCAATTATACTCCAATAAAGGTATTTTTAAGACATGAGCTAAAATAAAGAAAGAAAACAACAGAAACTATGAAAGAAGAGAATAAATTGGAATTGAAAAAAACTCAGATATGAGGTAATTAGAGAAAAAGACTATTTAAAAACAAAGGTGACATGAGAAAGGAAAAAATTAGAAATAAAACAAAAAATTATTCCATAAATAAAGACTAAACTAAAAGTAACACAGAGTAAGTAGAGAGAATGGATAACACCTGAAAAGAAGGAAATGAAGGAGACAGAAACAAAGTAAATAAAAACAAAGGAAGAGACTTCAATGTCTGACTCTGATGGAGTAACTTGAACTGTGCTAACCCTTCCACCAGGAACAGTCATAAAACTGGACCAGACATATGAGGGGATGTTTTCTGGTCTCAGACAGCATGCTATGTAAGACTTGAGAGTCCTGAGGAGGACAAGAAAGTCTCAGGAGGCAGCCCTGTGTTTGCCCACCTCTGCCCTGCAAATGTCCTGATGGAGGCACAGCCTATCACAGTCTGAGAAGGATGGATGGACCCCACCTCACTGAGGTAGCAGAGGTCATACTTGGGGTATGAGGCGAGATTATATGCTGGATTAACAAACAAGTGTACTAGATTTCAAAAGACTAAAATATTATAGCGTATATCTCCGGTAAGCAATAGAATTAAACTAGAAATAAATAACAAGGTCTGTAGAAAAATCCCCCAATGTGTGTCAATTAAATGAGATTCGTAAATAATTTTGAATCAAAGAAAATTCACAAAGGGATATTAGAAAATATTTTCAACTGAATGATAATTGAAAAACAATAAGTCAAAATTTGTAGGGGGCAGCTAAAGCAGTGTTGAGAGGGAGACATATAAAGCTTTAAATGCCAATATTAAGAAGAAAAATTTAAATCAATTATCTAAATTTCCATCTTAGAAAGTTAAGACAAAAATTCATTAAGCATTAGAAAAAGAAAAAATGAAGGTACTCTTTATAAATCTACTACATTGGATTTTTCTTATTTTTTTCTCACCAATGTTTAGTAATTTTCAGTATAAACGTTATGCACAAAGAACAGAAATCAATGTGCTAGAAATAAACCAACCCAGAAAATGTAAAACCTTAAAGTTGGTTATTTGAACAGATTAACACAATTGATAAGCCAGCCTCTAGTGAGAAAAAGTAAAAGAAAACAAAAATGATCAATATCAGGAATGAAGGAGGGAATTATCTTTATATATCCTACAAATATCAAAAGGATAATGAGGAAATATTAGCAAAAACCTATGCCAAGAAACTTAATAACTTAATGGAAATAGACAAGTTTCTTGAAAAGTTCAACTTACCAAAACTGAACAAGAAGAAAAAAGAAAATTTAAACAGCCTTATATGTGTTAAGTCAATTGAACATAAAATTTTAAAATCTTCCCACAAAGAATCTCCAAGACCAAATGATTCCATGGGTGAATTCTATCAAACATTGAAGGAAGAAATAATACCAACATATACAAATTCTTTTAGAAGGTGGAAGAGAAGTGAATGCATCCATCTCATTTTTAGACCAATATAACTCATATCAAAATCTGACAAAGAGGATTTCCCTGGTGGCACAGTGGTTAAGAATCCGCCTGCCAATGCAGGGGACACAGGTTCATGTCCTGGTCCAGGGAGATCCCACATGCCGTGGAGCAACTAAGCCCGTGAGCCACAACTACTGAGCCCACGTGCTGCAACTACTGAAGCGCATGTGACTAGAGCCTGTGCTCCAGAACAAGGGAAGCCACTGCAATGAGAAGCCCGCATGCACCACAACAAAGAATAGCCCCTGCTCACCGCAACTAGAGAAAGCCCTTGCAGAGCAAAGAAGACCCAGTGCAGCCAAAAATAAATAAATAAAAATAAATAAATAAATCTGACAAAGATATTATAAGAAAATTACTGACACCCTAATGAATACATATGCAAAAATCACCAAAAAATTAGCAAGTCAAATCCAGCGGTATTTAAAAATGATAATATATTATGACAAAGTGGGATTTATTCTAAGAATTCAAGGTTGAGTTGACATAAAAAATATTTGAAAAAAATATCCATTTATTATAAAATCTCTCAGTAAATTAGAAATTAGGGACAACTTCCTAAATCCAATAAACAGCATATTTTAAAAGCCTATAGCTAACAATGTACTTAATGATGAAAGAGTAAATATTTTCCCATTAAGACTGGAAACAAGGCAAGGCTGTGCATTCTTACCATTTCTAGTCAACATAGAATAGGAGGTTCTAGCTAGAAAAATAAGGCAAGAAGTAAAAAATTAGAGATATGGGCTTGGAAAAGAAGAAATAAAATTTTCTATTCACAGGCAACATGACTGTCTACATAGAAAATCTTAAGCAAGCTATTAAACAAAAAAGTAGAAGTAATAAGTGAGTTTATCAACGTTTTACAATAGAAGGTCAATTGAATTTCTATATGCTAGCAACAAAAAGTTGGAAAATAGAATTTTAAATGTATTATTTACAATATTTGGAATAGCATCAAATCATAAATTACTAAGGGATAAATTTTTTTAAAGATGTGCAAAATCTTTACATTGAAAACTACTAAACATTGTTGAAAATAATAAGAAAGATCTAAATAAATTGAGGTGCATACCATATTTGTGAATTGGAAGGCTCAGCATTGCTGGGAAGGCCAGTGTCCCTAAACTGTTCTACAGAGTCAGTGCAATCCCGATTGGAAACCAGCAGTTTGTTTTTAAACATAATAACAAGCTTATTCTAAAGTGTATATGAAAATGCACAATAGGCAAAACAATTTTGGAAGATAACAAAATTGGATGATGGGGGCTTTGTAATGTGTCAACTTGGCTAGGCTGAACTATGTTTCCCAGAATTCCCCTCTTTGTGTGTCTCCAGGATCTGGAGAGACTTCTTTTGTCTGTGAGATTGGAGGGCGGAAATGAAGCAGTAGGCTGTGGGAAGGTGGGGGCAGGTGTTCTTGTAGTTGATGTGCCCTGTCCTTTACATGCTGACATGTGTGGTTGGCGTGGCAGCAGCCAGGCCGGCACCTTCTCCCAGATTCTTATGTGTCCTGGGCCAGGTGTGGGTTTCGCTCTGTGACAAAGGATACCAGCTTCTCTTGCAGGACACACACTTCCTCGAGATCCTAGGCAGTGAGGACTGGCCCAGGGCTCACACTCCTGAGTTCCAGCTTGTCTGGCTCTCCATTTCTTTCCCTCTGTCTTCCGTCCCTGAGTGCCTGCTGCGCGGACTCCAAGCTCCAGTATTTGACACCAAGACAACAGTCCTACAGAGATTGTTTAACCAAGTACCACAACTGCACACAATCAAATCCCAGTGATAAATCTCCTATTAGTTATATATAACCTTCAAGTGATTCTATCTCTATGATTGAACCCTAATACAGAGAACTTACACCAAATGATTTCAAGACTTAACTGTAAAACCTCAGTTATCAAGACAGTGAAAAGAAATGTAAAGGCAGATCAATGAAACAAAATAGAGAGTCCAGTTATAGACCAAAAAATCTATGGTCAGTTGATTTTTGAAAAAGGGATTAATGCAATTCAATAGTGGAAAAGATAGTCTAACAAATGCTGCTGGAACAGCTGGATCTCTAAAAGGAAAAATAATGACCTTTCATCTCTACATAACACCATACACACAAATTTATTCAAAATGCATCGTACATCAAAGCATAAGAGTAAATTTATACAACTTTTAGAAGAAAACATAGGATAAAAACCTTTGTGAATGTGGGATAGGATAAACATTTTTTGACAGGACATATGCATTATGCATAAAATAAAAAATAATAAGATTGAATTCGTTGAACTTAAAACTTTCTGTTCTTCAAAACTATCAGTAAGAAAATAAAAAGTGAAAAAGTAAGCCACAGACTGAAAGAAAATATTCACAATACATATATCTGACAAAGAATTTGTATCCAGAATATAAAAAGAACTTTAAAGCTCAATCATAAGAGACAAACATCCCAATTAAAAAATGATCCAGTCAAAACAAGTGTAATTTAAAGAAAAAAAAGATTGCTTTTATTCCAGGTGCTGTTGTCTGCTTTTGATTCCAATTAAAAAATGATCAAGTCAAAAAAGTGTAATTAAAAAAAAAGATTGCTTTTATTCCAGGTGTTGTTGTCTGCTTTTGATTCTAATAGGGTCAACTTTAAGTAGGAAAATGATGTGATCTGATGATTTACACAAAATAACTTTTTTCTACTCTCTGTCATGCCCAATGCAGTGCTGGCACATTATTGAATAAATTAACAAATTAGTTCATCAATTAAAAAGAAAAGGTCAAAAACCTTAAACAGTTCACACACAGACATAAAAACATATATATGACCATGGTAAAGTGTTCATAAAAGAAATGTAAATTAAAACCACAGCGAAGTTTCACTTCATGCTGAGTATAATGGCTAAAGTGAAAAATTATGATAATATCAACTATGGGCAGGGATGTGGAGCAGCTGGAATGTCCCTACATTTGCTATTGGGAGTGTTAAGTAGCACAACTACATTGGAAACATTTTGACAGTTTCTAATGAAGTTAAACTTTATACATGTACCAAATAATCCAGCAATTGTATTCTTAGGTGTTTATTTATTTTTGTTGAAATTGATTTACAATGTTGTGTTAGTTTCTGGTGTACAGCAAAGTGATTCAGTTATACAAACATATATTCTTTTTCATATTCTTTTCCATTATGCTTTATTACAGGATACTGGATATAGTTCCCTGTGCTATACAGTAGAACCTTGTTGTTTATCCATTCTATATATAATAGTTTGCATCTGCTAACCCCAAACTCCCAGTCCTTCCCTCCCCTCCCCCCCAGCAACCCCGTCTATTCTCTATGTCTGTGAGTCTGTTTCTGTTTTGTAGATAAGTTCATTTGTGTCGTATTTTAGATTCCACATATAAGTGGAATCATCATGTGGTATTTGTCTTTCTCTGTCTAACTCACTTCATTAGTATGATAATCTCTAGGTCCAACCATGTTGCTGCAAATGGTATTTATTAAAGGGAAATGAAAGTATATACTCAATAATAGATTTGTATGCAGATATTTATAGCTTTATTCATAACAGCTCCAAACTGGGGACAAATCAAACATATCCAACAGTGAATGAATAGATAATTACAATATATTTATAAATTCGGGCACTACTCAGCAATAAAAATGAATGAATTGTTGATATACACAACATCATGGATGAATCTCAAAAATATGCTGAACAAAAGAAGTCAGACTCAAAAAGAGTACATACTGCATAGTTAACTGCACTTATATGAACTTATATAGGAGTCAAAACCAACGTATAGCGGCGTTAAGTTAGATCGGCCATAGCCTGAGAGAAGGAGGGAGGGGATTTACCCAGCAGCATAAGGTAATTTCCCAGAGTGATGGAAATTTTCTACATCTTGATTTAAGTGCTGCTTGCATAGGTGTAAACTTTGTCAAAAGTCTTCACCTGTACACTTAAAATGTGTGAATTTTATTGTATATATCAATAAAATTGATTTAAAAGAAATGTATACTTCTTATATCTGTCCACTGAAAAGACCAAACAACAGTGGCCAATCCATTGCCGATGGGTAGCCCTAGCACCCAGACTCTGACATCTTGGAGAAATGGCTAATTCCAATCAGCAACATTGTACATTTCCATACACAAATGAGCCTATTGCACTTTGTCATGCCATAAAGCAAGATAGCTCTAAAGACTAACAGGGTTATGTTAAAAAGACAGATGCCATACTAAACAGGCAACCTGTGGTCAAGGATGGAGCAAATTAAGCACCAATAATGAATTAAAACCCTCAGATATGTTTAAATACACAAGTTCATTATGGTACTTAAAAATCATCCAATCACTTTATTGAATCCCTTTGAAGATGCTAGAGAACTGCTTTATTATTTTTTAAACTGGCAAATAAAGAATCAAATGTTCAATCCTGAATTTACTATGCAAAAAAAAAAAAGCGAAGAGTTGATATGGGAAGTTTCTCTTTATAAAAAATATCGCAGCTAATAAATAAAGAATGCATGGTAGAGTTAGAATACTACCATTTGAATTACTGGACCTAGGCAGTGATCATTAAGGGTTGATTACATCACAAAAAGGGAGACAGCAGACATTGCATACTTCCCAGGAGAAATACACAGCACCACCAATGGTGTAGTTTTGCAAAAAAAAAAAAAAAATTAATTACTTGAGAGTAAATCTGATCAAGTTTTCTGAACTGACTACACCTTTATGGGAAATACAAGACATAGAGAAATGCACTAATAACACCACAGGGATGCAATCAGCAGAATTCAGACTGTGGGAAACTTCAAATCAGACAACTCAAGTTACTTCAACAAAAAGATTGCAAGAAGAAAAAATAAAAGAGAAATGTTAGAGGAAATCTATAAGTTAAAAGGGATGAGGCAAATCAAACAATCACAATGTACGTACATTATTTTGATCCAAAATGAAGTAAGTAAAGTGTAAAAACAGTATGTAAAACAAAATTTGAAACACTGGATATAGATTATATTTAAGAAATTAGTGTGAATTTTTTAGGTTTGGAAATAGTGTTGTGTATTTTTTTTTAAGATATTAACAGATGAAGTGATATAATGTCTGGAATTTGCCTCAGAATAATCAGGGTGGGGGGACTGGGTGTGGTTACAAGTGAAATGAAACTGGATATGCAGTGTGTTAAACATTGTTGAAGCTGAGTTAATTGGTACATTTGGTTCATTATAGTAGCATCTCTACTTTTTGTATATGTTTAAGAATTTCCACCATAAAAAGTGGAAAACAGCAATCTATCTGGGGGGGAAAGAAAAAAGATTGAAACAATTAACAACTCATGCCAAACAGATGTCAGGACACACATATAGGCTCAAATACAGAGCAAAATTTCATCCCCTAAATTATATTTCAGAAAAGGAGTGAGTGGCCTTAAATTCTAGTCCTTATAAGTCTATCTCATGGGGCTCTGGTTCAATGATTTCATTTTGAACAACCAAGTATTAAAGGGAAACAATATATTTACCTGAAACCACTTCAATCATTACTAGCTTGAGATTTATAGATATCAAGGGATGAAACTGTTTTTAAAAGAATTCAGAGGGGCTTCTCTGGTGATGCAGTGGTTGAGAGTCCGCCTGCCAATGCAGCGGACACGGGTTCATGCCCCGGTCCAGGAAGATCCCACATGCCGCGGAGCGGCTAGGCCCGTGAGCCATGGCCGCTGAGCCTACGCGTCTGGAGCCTGTTCTCCTTAATGGGAGAGGCCACAACAGTGAGAGGCCCGCGTACTGAAGAAAAAAAAAAAAAAAAAGAATGCAGAGATATAATGAAAATGTAGTAATTATTCTGAAGGCTAAGACCTCTCAGTTGCAAATATTGGCTGTCATTATAAAGCAGCTACTTTAAAACAAGATCATTTTTAAAAAGCAATTCAGTGATTACATTGAGGGAATCACAAACAGCCCTACTGTCATGTGAACAACTTCTCAAAGCTTGGAACCAATTTTCTAGCAAGAACTCCATAAAGAATTTCAAGAAGGACTTTTTTGGAAGTAAAGAGCTTAGCTGGAAGCAAAGATGATGTCATCTGGACACTGTGACTGGTGACTCAAAAAGTACCCTAGTGATGACTAAGAACTTAGGTTGTGATGAGAGTCTAAATAAAACTGTCTCATGAAATATAAGACCAAAAGGCAGTATTTCTAAATCAAGATATGATTTTATATAAAAAGCTATTTTAAAAACTTCTGTATGCTTAAATGAATAGCTTAAACATGTTAAGCTGATGTTTGACTATTTCATCTACATCACTCTTTTTGTTCTAGCTTGGGGGCAGTTTCTCATTTGGGAAAGTGACTGCTTCCCATCCAGGGTTGTCTGTATTCTGGCACATATAGTAAATGAAATGTGCTGTAGGTTAGAATATAGATCCACGGGGGCAGTTGTAGTGGGGGAAGGCCTGCTGACAGAAAGTGGGGTTGAAATGGGTAGGTTCTGTACTAGTAAGGTGAAGAGCTTTCCAGATGCAGAAAAAGAGATGAATAAAGACATTAACAAAACTTGACCTGGGGCCCTTGCCCACACAACAGTGAGAAAAGGACAAGCATGACTAGCACAGAGGACCCAAGCAGAGGAAAATTAGCAATGAGCTGCCCATGCAGACTGAGACCAGGCTGTGGAAGACCTTGACAGCCAGCCAGAGGGCTTTGGATAAATTCTAAGGCCCACTCTTCCTATCACAGTCAGTGCTGCATGGTGACTTACATGGGCCCTCGGACTTTTGCCTTTGTGGGTCTCTTTCTTCATAAAAATATTAAACATTATACTTTATGACACATCAGTATAAAGAAGAATATAATCCAGGCTGCATTTATTATCATATTCATATTATTATAATTATTTTTTCTTATGATTTTAAAAGAAAGTAAAATTAAAATTTTTTCATGGGCCCTTAAAAGTATCATGGGTCTTAGGCACTGTGCCTGCTATGCCTAATGGATAAATTGGCCCTGATTAATGTTGGATAATTTGTGTTTTATGTATGTACCAGAGATTTTAGGGCTAAGGAGTTGTTATAGCCATTCTATATATGTGGACAAAACCATTTTCTGTAAACAGAGAGATGGGTTTCACCTGGATCACAAAATGCTTCTATGTGGGCAGAGCTGGCTGAGAAAGGATGAGATGTCTTGTGTCTGCCATTTGGTCTGGCCATGAAATACCCCCAGCTGGAAGGCAGAATTTAGTGGAAAGTATAGTGTGTCTGGAAGGCAAATATCTGGGTCTAGTTGTTGGGGAAACTGTGCCCAGGACACTGGAAATAAGATGACGTTCATCGTAATGGAAGTCAGAGCTGGAAAGTCAGATCATCTTCTGAGAAAATTTAAACAGGTTTTGGGGCTGGCGTGTATGCCTTAAGACCAGATACTTGAATCTGATGACCACAGTGTTCTTTAGAATCGTTACCACTACTTCCATTCTGTGCTGAGTATGACTAAGAAAAAGGACTTTGGGCCATTCCTAGGTGAGGGTTTTAAAGTGACAGCAGAGGATCCTTTGGGACTGGGGTGATACTGACAGCAGAGGTCGCAACCAGAAAGACTGTACAGAGAATGGGGTTTAGGAGAGAACTGCCAGGTTTACTTCCAGGCTTCTTCCAGAAGAGTCACTACTCAAGGCTCAACTGTTGGAGGGCCCTGAGTCTCTTTCCCTCTAAGGGAAGTTGACTGGTCCCTTACTGAAATGACCAGGGCAGTACTTAAGAAACATTTATCTGCCAGGGGTTGTTGGAAGGGCTGGAAGGGAGAGACTGACCTGCAGAGCCAATATGAGGTTAGAATTGAGGGTAGGGTGGGGAGGAAAGCAGAGGCTAAGGCCTTGCTACTCAAAGCACAGTCCCTGGACCAACAGGATCTGCATCACAATGTATATGTTAATGAAATAATCCCAGAGATTAGTCAATATAGTTGAAATTTTGGAAGCCCTGGGCTAATGCTGAGAGACTGAGGAGGGAAGGGTAGATTTGAAAAGCATATGAAAGTGACAATTAGCAAGCCTTGGTATCTTGATATTTTTAGAGATGGAGATGGCTCAAATATGACTCCAAGAATACAGATCTGGGAAATTAAAGAAGACAAGTAATGTTCCAATACTCATTTACTTACAGATAATTGATAGTCTAATTAAGAATTACCATGTCTATTAATTAAAGTGATAGATCCACTGACAGATCAAGTTTTGTTTTGTTTGCCAAGCTTGATAAAACCATTAGCATCGTTTTTTATGCATTTGAGGACAATCAGATTGCCTTTTTCTGCCCAATAAATCACACAGGTTGTACTTACTTGTGTTCACGTCCCACTTCATTATTTAATCAGGGTTTTCTTTCTATGCATTTTTATGTAATCTTGGACATTGCTAATTATTAGGACCATTGCAAACAAGGGGCCAGCTTTCTCAGTGTGTAACCTATTCAGTTATAGGTAGCATGGGAATTGCACATTTGTTCTGATACAGCCCCTAGGATGGTACTTAGTTTAGGGGACCAGTAAGAAAATGGTGTACCCAGAGCTATGAAAGGAATAGAACAGCCTCATTTATAGTCCAGGAATACTAAGTTGAGTGACTCTGGGTTCCTTTGTTAAGTGAAAGAATCAAGAAAGAGAAAAGCTGGTGCCTTTCCATCAGTAAGTGGAAATAGCACCCTTTCAGTGTTCATATGTCAGGCATGTGTCCAATGGCTGACAGTTTCAGTGACTCATCCAGATGTTTTGGCTACTTGATATTGAGGTAGGAGGTAGATGGGCTGCTGGGCTGGGCAGCTGGGGTTCGTCAAGCAGAGTAAATTGGAGCTTTGTTTTCCCTGGACACTCCAAGTACAAAGTTAGTAAGCTGAGCTCTGCTAAAGAGATAAAACGACAACATCTATCCCTCCTGAGATCAAGGAAACCTCCCCAACTACACATGGGCAGGAAGGCTTCTCGGGGATCAAAAGAGAGGGAGCGTCATCCCATAATATGTGTTGTCAACCTCCCATTAGCCTTTGAGCTGGGATCCATCTTGGCAAAAAATGCACATGCATATCAGGAGGGCCCTAAGACAGGACAGATGTGGGAAAGAAGAGAGATAATTGGCCAGAGGAGAACAAAGACACAGAAGAACTGCCCCATATAAGTGATTTTAAATCACCTCTCCTCATTCAGGATGCCCGCACTCCTCTCTGGGTGTGTATTTCTGCCTTGCTTCTGTCTTAAATAAATCACTGTTTCTCTGTGTGGTCTCCCATACCTTGTGCTGAGTCTCTAATAATAAGCTTTGTACTTGTTTTTGCAGTTTTTGCCTCCTTGAAACATTCTTGTTACAACAGGGGCAAGAGGCAGGGCAACTTTGCTTCTAGCCTCTAGCCCCTGGTTAGACTAGCAGCTAGGATTCCTGGTTTTCATCCAGGCTATGCAGCTCCAATTCCTGGGCAGGGAAATAAGATTCTGCTTCAAGACCACTCACTGCTGTCTTCCCAAAACCAATACCGGTCTCATGGATATTTGCAAACATCCATATAATTGAACACCTTTTTCCATTTCCACCCCACCATGTTCCTTCACCATACGATCACTGTAGTGCGCTTGCCCTCTCCCACATGCAGGTGAAAAAAGCACCAGTGACCCCCTCAACATCTGCTCGTCATCTAGCTGCTTCCAAATCAGAATTTCTAATTCAAACCAAGAAAAAGTGCTCTCTGAATCTTTTTCTCCGTGGACCAATGGAGAGAATACAATTCTTTTCTGTATGCTAAAGCTAGAGAGTGATGAAAGCCACACATGTTGTTCTTCATAATATGTGTGATTCATTCCTCAAGGAAAAACAGTAATTCAGGTGAATTTCAGTGCTTGAGATTCTGAGAGGCTCCAGCTAGTCTCTGCTATAACAATTGCAGAATGAACCTGGTGGGCTGCTGTTCTCTTTATAACACTGGCACCTTTCTTCTTCCCAGATGTTATCATTCCCCATCACAGGCTCCAAACTGGTAGCCCAAAGACTAGATCTGGCCTGCAGTCATGTTTAGTTTGGACTACACAGTATTTCTACAAAATTTGAGCCAAAATTTAAGAATAGGGACATTTCACATTCCTTGTATGACAAAGATCAGCTGGAACTGGCTAGTGACCACCCCCCCACACACACACACAGGGTGCCATAGTTCCTATCATTCCCTACCATGTTCCTGACTACAAGGTTGAGTGCTTGTGAGACAGTAGAAAAAAAAGTATAGATTGTTCTCTGCCCCCAGTTCCTGGCACAGAACTCCTAAAACTCTTGCAATTTCCTAAGTGATAAGAGCACTAGGAGTGTTTTTTGGTTCTAACATTTGGTCTTTGGCCCTGGTATCTGACACAGGGCTCCTAAATCCCTTGGAATTTCCTGGGTGACAGCAGTGTCTTTAGTTCTAATGAGGTGACTCTGGGTGGGCTCCTGGATAGGAGTGGGTCACCAGAAATACCAAGCCATGATAAGAAGCTTGGAACTTTCAGCCCTACCCTCCATTCTCCAGAGAGGGGAGAGGGGCTGAAAATAGAGTTAATGATGGATTACATATGTGTGATGAAGCCTCCATAACAAATCCCAAAAATACAGTGTTTGGGGAGCTTCTGGTTGGTGAACATAACCACATGCTGGGAAGGTGGTGGACCCCATCTCCATGGAGACAGAAGTTCCTGTGCTTGGGACCCTTCTAGGCCTTGCCCTAAGTTTCTCTTCATCTGGCTGTTCATCTGTATCCTTTATCACATTCCTTGTTAAATAGTTAACTGGTAAATGTAAAAAAGTGTTTCCCCAAGTTCTGTGAGCTCTTCTAACAAACAGTCAAATCCAAGGGGAGGTCATGTGAAGCTGATTTCTAGCCAAGTTGGGTAGAACTTGTGGGTAACCCGGGGACCTTCTACTTGAGATTAGCATCTGAAATGGGGGGCAGTCTCATGAGATGGAGACCTTAGCCTGTGGGGTCTGTGATAACTCTGCTTAGTGTCAGAATTAAACTGGCTTATAGGACACCCAGCTGGTGGCTTGGTGTCAGGGGAAGACTCACACCTCTGGTGTCAGGAGTGTTGTGAGTGTGGCAGTAGTGTGAGAGGAATGGAGAAACATATGGAAGTGAGTTTTTCCTATTCAGTGCCAGTTTTCATTTACTGATGTTTGTACTTGCTATGTTATTTTTCTTGAAGCAGAGAAATATTTATCTGAGCCCTTGCCTTTATTAAGAGTGAGATAGTAAAATATAAACTGAGAATTATATTTCAAGGAAAACGGGAGTGCACAAACTTATTTCTGGACTTGGGAAATATTCTTGCATCTTCAATATGCAAACTATATGCATGTGTTGAAAGATAACCGAAGACCCTGGTTACTGCCTGAGCTCTGCAGTCAATTGAATGAGCGACCTTCTTCATCTCCCAGATTTGGACATAGAGATTAAATTGCCAGTGACAGAAACTAAAATAAGTTTGCAAAACCACCATGACATAGTACATGAGGTGTCAACAGAAATACACCTTGAGCTGTAGGTACTGGCTGTGTTCGGTGGTGCTGTGTAGGAAGTGTGATGGTATCACTGTGTCTGCCTTTCTGGGGGAAAACCTGCTCTTGGCTCAGACTTCAATCAGGGAATAACTCTTCATGTCTTCATGTCAGAATAAAGATATCTCCCACCCTCCCCCACACCCATAGTACAGTGACTAAAAGAGATTGCTGAATTTTCAGTCTGTTTGCACTGGTATAACAAAGTACCACAGGCTTTGTTTATTTATTTCTCATGTTTCTGGATGCTGGAAGTCTGAGATCAGGGTGCCAGCATGGTCTGGTTCTGGTGAGAATGCTCTGAGTGTTGCAGACGGCCAACTTCTCATTGTATTGTATCTTCAGTTGGTGGAGAGCAGAGAGAAGAAAATTCCTCAGGACTCCTATAAGGACACTAATCCCATTCATGAGGGCTCCACCCTCATGACCTCAGCTAGTCCTAATTATTTCCCAAAGGCTCCACCTCCTCAAACCATCATATTGGGGAGAGGGTTTTAACATATGAATATGGGGGGAACTCAGACCTTCAGTCCATAACACTGACCCCTGCCCACTCAGGGTAGAGACCAGAGCTGCAGCATCTTGCAAACAGGGGACAAATCTACCTGTAATATGTTTAATAGCAGCTCAGATTTTTAGAGCACATCTGTAGGTTCCCATCTGTGAAGAAAGAAAGTGACAGAGAAGAATAAAATGTGAACTTTAAGTGCATAAGCAGCCCTGAGATTTGGGATATTGCAGGGGAGACAGACAGAAGACAATCAGTAGAACCTCAAAGAGGAAAAATCCAGACCATAGCAGATCAGAGATGATACCCTTGGCTGAGACCCCTTGTCTACTCCCACCCTCCAACAATAGTTCTTGAGCAGAAGGAATCAGAAGTTGCTAAAGATTGTCCATGATGGAGTGCCCAGTGGAGCAGAGACTATATTCTATACATGTTACTTGGGGAGGGAGTGGGGCAGGCAGGGCAGTGGAAATCATTTCTTAGGTTCAGGGAAGAACCTCTCTTCAGGCCTTATAAGCGTGAAGGAAGGTGGGAGGTGTCTGCTGCTTTGAACCCTCCCGCCTTACAGAGCTGTTTTCAGAGGGAGAAACAGGAAAGTTCCACAGGGACAAAGGAGCCTGCTGTGACAGCCTTGACAGTCTTTCGGGGTTCCACACTTTAAGCATCTCTCTTAGGTTGAGATAGGTCTACTGACAGCTGCTAACAAGAACCAGCCTCAAAGAGGAAGCCCCTGAGCGGGGAGGGAGTGTCGGGCCTGGGGACCCATGTTCACAGTGGGGAGAAGTGGGGAGGGCATGGGAGAGGGCTGCCGTGGCCAGGAACACAGCTAAGGCTGACCCCCAGGTGCAGAGGCACACTGTAGGAAGTGTGGGATGCACACAAGGGTTAATTAAAAGAATTTATGAAAAAGAATAGATACAGGTATATGTATAACTAAATCACTCTAATGTACACCTGAAACTAACACAGTACTGTTGATCAACTATACTCCAATATAAAATTAAAAATTTTAAATTAATTAATTACCTAACTAAAAAAAAAAGAAAATAAAAAACTAGCCCCCCCGACCCCGATAAAAGAGTTGTAACCTCGGATCAATCCACAGTTGGGACCCTGCCAGCCCAGGCATCATCTCACCAGTAATGGTCTCACTGAGATAGTGGGTAAGTGTCCCCAGCCTTTGTGGGGTCAGGTTTCAGAGCACATCCACAGTCAAGGCGACCGTGGGTGAGACCAAGCTGGCACTTCTCAGCTCTCTCTCTCCTTTTGCTTTAAGAACACCACTGATGTTCTTAGTCAATGCAAGAAAAGGTGAGCTGGTCCCTGGCAGAGATGCTGTGCTCCTTGATAATAAGGGTGAGCTTGATTCCCCTTGAACTGAGTAACTGGGCCATAAGAGTTGCACAGTCCAGGTAAAATGTGAGGACTAAATGCACACAGTTATTACCCCATCACACAGATTCAGTCTTTCTTTACAAAGCCCTTGGCTGTTTTCATGTGACTTTGAGTTGAAGGAAAAGAGAGCTGGACAATTGCAGATAAGACTCTGGCACTTGGTGTGGATGAATTAGGTAACTGGCCCGGTCTCACCGGTTTCTGCCTTAGTGAGGTCTGTTTCTGTTGGGATGTACAGCATGGTTTGCTTGCTCGTGTGTATGAGGTGGGGGTGAGGAGGCTGAGAGGGAGTGGTGATGAGAAAGAGATCTGTTGATCGCCCATTAGGGAGGTGGTCACTTGGCCAGGAGAGGGTGGGGGTGACGTCTTGCAGCAGGTACCTTGTTTTGTACTCAAGGCGAGGCCTGAGCAAGGCTGCTGGGGCAGGGAGTGTGTGCCAGTCTCCTGGGTTGAAGTAGCCCTGGAGACAGACCACATGGCACAGAAGCCAACCCAGGAATGGGGGTGACTCCTTTCAACTTGGGCTTGGGGAGCATGCCCAGCACTCAGATGAACCTTGGGAGGTTTCAGCATGTTCCAAGTATGACAATCAAATGAGCACACACCAGCACAGCTTGAAATGGCAGATAGTAAGCATTAATCTCCCTAATAAATTCATTAGTCAGCCGTATGGTCTTGAAAGAGGTTTGTACACTCAGATCATAAATTAAGCCCTGGTTAGACATCAACCTTCTCTGACTTGGCTCAGCAAATCTCCCAGTAGCTCTAATGGGATCAAAAGTTTCTTCAGCCTTCCATAAGATCCTGATTTCCTTTGCCTAATTAATCTGATACAAAATTTCACAGAGTATTTTATGGTATAGTTTTTTTTTTTTTTCTTTAAAGGTAACGCCCAATCTAACTTCTGTGGGCTCCAGGAGCATATTTACTGAAAAGAATGACAGCGTACACAGTCATTCAGGATCCTGTGTTCTGGGGAACAGACCTCCCCCAGGGCATCTTTGTAGGGAGATTGGAAGAGCTCCACTCACGTGGTGCTGAAGGTCAGGGTGGGCGCCGCTCATGCCCAGGGCAGTGGCCTCTTGGTCCAGAAGGCCAGCCCTCCATCCAGTTGTCTTTCTCTCTGGCTGTTCCTGGGTGTAGTGCAGTATCTCCTTATCAGGTGTTTTTAAGTTTAATTATGCATTATCCAGCCAATGCTCTGCATCCTCCATATACAGAGCAACATAGATTAACAAAGTGCAGGGGTCCCTGGAGCTCCAGGGCTTTCTAGACCCTGCAAATGACTCCTCTCCTCAACTCTCAGTCTTATCCACCCTCCCACACACACGCCTTATGCTGCCTGCTCACGTGAGGAAATCCCCTTACCCCCTACTCTCTCGCCTTTCCACCCTGAATCACTGCCCACCTCTTTCATTCTCCCTCATCTCAACCCCTAGCCCCTATCCCTTCCAACTCTGCCATTGACCTCTGCTATTTACTAAGACCTTTCCAGATGGTCCCTTGTACTTTCTCATTCCCTCTCTACTTCTTTCACAACTCAGCAATTGGAGGTACAGGATCTCTGCATAACAGAAGTTGGTTTTGAAATATTTCAGAATTTAATCCTCCAGGGAGCTGACATCCACCACCAATTGGCAGATGAGAGCCACGGTGACATGCTGAATGTCTGTGACAGGCACAATTCTAGATTCTGGGGATACGGAGCTGAATGAAACAGAAAGCATCCTCACCTCCTCCATCTGACATCCTGGTCATACAGCATATTGGTTTGTTTAACTGTTAACTGTTGCCAAATCTTGGGGATTTTTACTGAAGCTCTTTGAGAAGAACACAGCAATACTTTGTATTTAAAAACATACATTAAAAAAAATTAGGGTAGGGAGGTTTTTTTCAATGTGTTTTGATGTATCCATGAAAAGGACACACGTACTGGTACTCTATTGAGAATGTAATTGTCAACAAAAGGAAGATGAACAAGTGTTTAGATCATTCATGGTATCCTGCTGATGGATTTGCCCCTCCAATGAATTTTTAATACAAGTTAAAGTCCCTTTCATCTGGAAAATTATCCTATTTTACACAGATAAATGCATTTATCTATGCCTTTCTTATTGTTTTTTTAAAATTTCACATGCATTTATTTTTCCATATTTTGCATGCAAAATGTAAGTTTTTAAGGGCAGAGTACAGAAGAGGGTATGGGGGTGTTTTCAGTTCTTTGGTCTGCTGGTTGTGTGAACTCAGAGGTTATAGTCAAATATTTAAGGATTTGTGTAGCTAGGCCCTGACCAGGCAGAACAAGTATGGCCTTATCAGCATCTACCAGCTGAATATAAGTCCCTGAGTGACCTCAGGAAACTCTTCTCTCAGCTAAAGGGGAACAGATTAGTTTGAATATCCACGTATTAGTATTCTGCAGACAAACATAAGCCCCAATGTATTTTGTTTTGTTTTGCTTTGCTTTTGATTTTGGCCATCCCAGTATTTTTAAAAATTAGAAACAGTGTGCATTTCCCAGTTTGCCACAGGCCCCACCACACTCTATTGTGTAACCAGCCATCATGCCCACCTGGCCCATGATGGCCTCTGAGTTTGTAGTCCCTGAATTGGAAGCTTTGCTAGGTCCCCTTTTCAGTGCTGACACTTCTGTCCTTTGTTCTTTCTCACCACTCTTTAATGTTGTGTAGTTTCTCCAGGACTCAGTCAGTACCGTGGGTGACAGAGTTAAGTACGTTACTTGTAGATGTCTCTGAAGTTTCATTCCCTATCCTCCCCATGATTTGGGTCCTGGGTTCTGTTTAATTTTATTAGAGGGGGTATAAGAGAGTCAGTGACAAATTTTTTTTAACTGATTTGAAGTTCAAAGTTTAGACAAAAAGGGAATATGGACACAGAAACTCTCCCGTCTCCTCGTCTATCCAGAGAACTTTAACTTTCCTGTGGTCAGTTAGACCCAGCTGTCCTTCACTCGTTACATGATGTGTCACTCTGAGACCTGGGACCTGGGACCCTTTGCTGCAGAGCTTGTGCCTGGACAAAAGTCTCCTTGAGCAACAAAATACAAAGAAACTATAAGGGACTAAAAATAACTGCATGCATTCACAGTTGGGGCAAATTATGGACAACAACATACAAAAAGACCAAAAAGCCCGACTGCCATTCTGAAGAGCCGGGAGCAGGGTGGCGGGAGCAGCAGCAGGGTGCTGCGCATGCCCCCTGCACACAACACCACCTAAAGGGTGGCAAACCACCTAAGCCACTCCTTTGGCCCAGCCCCTGGACACACCCCTACCCTCACCCCATGTAAGGAACCTGCTTGCTCCCCTTGGGGAGTGAGCAAGAGAACCCGAACTTGTTCTCACTTCCCCCTGTTGCCACAGGGGCTCCAATAAAGCCTTGCCTGAATTTCTTATCTGGCCTCTGATCAATTTCTATTGATTAAGGAGGCCAAGAACCCTGGTCAGTAACAACTCTAGGACAGAGGGCCGGACTCAACTGCGGGATCATAATGAATTACTGATCTGGTTTGGCTTACTTCTCAGGGTACAGTTTCAGGGGCTGGGCATGAAAAAAGAAGAGGGCAATTGTCCAGTTTCATATCATTTAGGACCCTGTTGTCATGGCCTGAGCCACCACCTTGGGGCAGCACAAGGTTGTCCTCAAATTAAAAAAAAAAAGTGTTTCTCAAAATGTATTCTCCAGACCACCTGCAATGGCATAGTAAAATATCAATTCCTATCCTAGCTCTGTCCCAAATCCCTATGACCCACCTCAGAGTTTGCCTGCAGCTATGATTGATGGTTCCTTGTATTAATCTCTCCACTCTTCTGCCTCGGGGCTTTCCTGGCTTCAAAGGAACATCTAAGCACTAGAAAATATATGCCCAGCAAGACCACTCTTAACCAATAAAGCAGAGGTTTCAGAGTAAATACCCCAGTTTCACCAGTCTTTGGTAGGGCAATTCTAAGCCATGTTCTTCAAGGTTCCTTGGAGGGTCCCAGTAGAACTGAGCCCGGATTGTCTGTGGCAATGAACTGCTCGTGAAGACACACTTCTCTGCCTCACTTTCTTGCTCTCTTGTTTGTGCTTCTCCATCACCCTAATAAACCACTTACATCTATATGTTTATTTCAGCATCTATTTTTGGGGAACTCAGATTAGGAGTCTTACCCCAGATGAGCATCAATAGAGTCATGGTGGGTAAGAAACTCTGGAGTCAGAGGCCTGGGTGCACAGCCAGGCTCCACTGCTAACTAGCTAAATAGTTATTAACCATTCTGACTGTCAGTTTCCTCATCTGTAGAAGTGGAATCACGATAGTAGCTACCTCATATGTTTGTTGTGAAGATTAACTGAGTTCGTATAAGTAAAGTGCTTATAATAGTGCCTGGCCCATAGTAAATGTATAATAAATACTTGCTATTATTATGATGTAATAAATCAAAGTTTCTCAGGTGGGACTCAGAAATGTGCCTTGTACATAAGCTCACTGAGTGATTCTCATACACGATGAAATTTGAAAACCGCTGAACTAGAGACACAACCCTGGGCATTTCTGTTCACAGAGAAAAAGTTTGAGAAACCTAGTCTACCCCACACAATAAGCAGCCAAATGACATCTTTTGCAGAGGAATTCTTGAGGTAAAATAAAAGACTGCATCACTGTTCAGAGCACTGCAGAAAACAATGGTGGGTTATTCCACCCTTGGGGCTCATCCTTGGGGCTGAATTCATCCCTCTTTCATCCCTTGGTTTTAGTTGCATTCCCACATTAGGCAAAATAAGTCCTAAAACACATTAGTTCTTTTAACCCAGTGGTTCCCAAAGTCTGGTCAGACCAGAAGCATCAGCATCACCTGGGAGTTTATTAGAAACGTAATTCTCACACCCCAATGTTCATAGCAGCACTATTCACAATAGTCAAGACATGGAAGCTACCTAATATCCATTGACAGATAAATGGATAAAGAAGATGTGGTACATATATATACAATGTAATATTACTCAACCTTAAAAAAAGAACAAAACAGGGCTTCCCTGGTGGTGCAGTGGTTAAGAATCCGCCTGCCAATGCAGGGGACATGGGTTCGATCCCTGGTCTGGGAAGATCCCACATGCTGTGGAGCAACTAAGCCCGTGAGCCACAACTACTGAAGCCCATGCGCCTAGAGCCCATACTCTGCAACAAGAGACGCCATCGCAATAAGAAGCCTGCACACCGCAATGAAGAGTAGTCCCTGCTCACTGCAACTACAGAAAGCCTGTGCGCAGCAACGAAGACCCAAAAGTAAATAAATTAATTAATTTTTTAAAAAAAGAACAAAATAATGCCATTTGTAGCAACATGGATGGACATAGAGATGATCATACTAAGTGAAGTAAGTCAGACAGAGAAAGACAAATATCATATGATGTCACTTACATGTGGAATCAATAAAAATGATAAAAATTAACTTATTTACAAAACAGAAATAGACTCTCACACATAGAAAACAAACTTATGGTTACCAAAGGGAAACATAGGGGGAAGTGATAAATTAAGAGATTGGGATTGATATATACACACTACTATATATAAAATAGATAACCAACAAGGACCTACTGTAGAGCACAGGGAACTCTACTCAATATCCTGTAATAACCTATAAGGGAAAAGAATCTGAAAAAGAATGGATATATGTATATGTATAACTGAATCACCTTGCTGTACACCTGAAACTAACACAACATTGTAAATCAACTAGTCTCCAATAAAAATTTTAAAAAGAAAGAAAGGAAGAAAGGAAGGAAGGAAGGAAAGAAGAAAAGAAGGAAAGAAGGAAAGAAAAGAAGAAATGCAATTCTCAGTTCCTGCCCAAGACCCCCTGAAGTTTAACTGTGGGGTGGGCCTGGCAGTCTGTGCTTTTGCAGCCCTCCAGGTGATGCTGATGGAGGCTAAAATTGGAGAACCACTGTCCTGTATTAAGGAAATTCTCTAAAACCTCTCTTCTTTCGTTGCCAATGAGATACATGAGTCAGGATTTTTTCCAGAAGTGTTTCTTTCAATCAGATGCCAGCAAATGTGGTTTTTAAAAAAATGAAATCTCAACTCTGCTTAGTAATGATCATGACTAATGGGGCCCAAAGGTAAAGCATCCAAGGGTAATGTACTTGGACTTACAGGAACACTCCAGAGTTTTGCAATACTAGGGATATTAGAAAAATACAATTGCTTACTCATAATAAGTCCTATTTCTTGCCTCCAGTTGGGCAAGGCATCTTACAGGTGACTTTCTGGTATTTAGGCCCTTCTGGCACAGAAAAAAATATAGAAAAAAAAAATGGAAGAAATGGACAACTTAGGAAACTTTTTGATAACATTCAAGAGAAAAATGAGCTTAAATTATGAAGCAAAGAGTGAAATGAATGTTTGCTTTATTTAAATTAACTCTCCTTCTGGAATGTTCACTGGGAATAATAATCATAGTTCATTTCACCAATTTTTTATCCATTTTTGACCTTTTGGCCCATTTTCTGACTCATGACAAAAAGAATTTGGGAAGGAGGGAAACTGAGTTTTTCAGGTTATTTCTGGGACATTTTAGAAGATCTCTACTACCACTGTTACTTAACATTTATCAAATACAAAAATAGTTTTTGTGTATTTTCTTACTTAATCCTGACATCATCCCTATGATACATTATTATTCCCATTTTACAGATGAAGAAACTGAGGCACTGAGAAGTTAAACGACTTGTCTGAGGTCACAAATAATAAGGGGGATTCAAACCCAGGCAGTCTGATTCTGTTGCTGCTAACTATTAAACCACAAGATAATGATTATTAACAGGCCATTTTTGAAAAAGCAGAAAAACTTAGAATACCACTTCTATAAAATACTAGGATAGACTTGAAGTTTTTTAAAAAAATTTAATTAAAAAACTTAGAGTAATTTTAGGTACAGAAAATTTGAGGAAATAATACAGAAAATCCAAGTATATCCTCACCCACCTTCTTCTAGTGTTAACATCTTACATAACCACTATACATTTATCAAAAAAAGAAAGTAAATTGGTACAACACTATTAACTCAGCTACAAACTTTTTTCCAAATTTACCAGTTTTTACACTATTTACTCTTTTTCTAATCCAAGATCCAATTCAGGATTCCCTGTTACATTTAGTTGTCCTGTCTCCTTAAGTCTCCTCAATTCATGAGTTTCTCAACCTTTCCTTGATTTTCATAACTGAGAGTTTTGAAGAGGACTAGTCAGGTGTTCTGTAGAATGTCCCACAATATGGGTTTGTCTGATGCATTAATTCATCATGAGACAGGGGAACTGAGTTTTGGGGAAAAAAACAGAGAAGTCAAGTACCCTTTGTATTAGGGAGGGTGTGACGTCAACACCACCTGTCACTGGTGATATTAACCTTGATCACATGGTTAAGGTAGTGTGTGCTAGGTTTTCTCTCTGCTGTGTTACTATTGATGCCGAAACTAGCCTCTGTACCCCAACACTGAATTAAATCTCAGAGACAGAGTTCTGGGTGAAGGTGAAAAAATAGCTTTATTGCTTTGCCAGGCAAAGGGGGCCACAGTGGGCTAATGCCCTCCAAACTCTGTGTCCCAACCTGGAGGGACTAGTGAAGAGTTTTATAGTAATGGTTCAAAGAAAGTGTGATCAGCTCATGGACATTCTTCTGATTGGCTGGTGGTGAGGTAATCGGGAGTCAGCATCATCAACCTTCTGTTTCCAGCTGGTCTGGGGTCTACGCGCTTGTGGGCAGCATACAGTTAACTTCTCCCACCTGGTGGGGGTTTCAGTATCTGCAAAATAGCTCAAAGATATTGTTACGTGTATCCCTTGAGGGGGGACCCGCACCCTGCCCCAAAGCTGCACTATTGTTTCTCGGCCACTCCTCCCTGGTCTCTGTATCCTCTCCCTTCCCTGATTAGCAACTGTTTGAATTTGTCCATTGGAACTCAGGGAAGGTCATGGAGGTTGAATGAAGCCTATTTCCTGTAATCAAGAAATAGGGGACACAGAAAGGCTTTTGTGCTCAGGAGGCCCACAGGGTCTTGCTGGGTTTTACTATCTTCCCCTTTGCATGCTTTATTCACGGGATTCACAAATCCAGCCTGCACTCAAGGGAAGAGGATTAAGTTCCACTTTCTGGAATGGAGAGTCTACATTTATTAACTGAAATTCTTCTGCATAGAAGATCTGTCCCTTCTCTCCCATTTACTTACTTATTCAATCATTTACTTATGTTAGTATGTACTCAGGGATGTTTCATTTATTCCTTGGGTCATCATGCAATATTACTGTTATTTACTTTCTTGGTCAGATTGTCCAGTTTGGCCATTGGGAGCTGTTGAAGTTTGGCACCTATGTCCTTTTGACATGCTCAATACGTTTTTTGGGGAGAACTTCTTAATTTCTGGAACTATAAAATGCTCCAAGCTCATTTTCCCTGTCCCAGCCCTCTCTCTGAGCAGCCCAGCTTCTCTTTACTGGAGAAGGGTCTTTAGAAACCGAGGTCTAGATGCTGGTGGTGGTCACTGCTGCTGGGCATCATTTCATCTAGGCCCTGTCAGCATGTAACAGGGAAGAGCCAAATCTGACTACATGTTGGATCTGTTTCTTTTACTTTAACCTTTGCTTCCTGTTGCTTTTGTTCACTAAAAGGATACTGTCTATACATAATGGCCTGTCTTGGGAAACACTTCGTCTCTGCCTGAATGTTAAACCAAAGTGCCTTTGTTCAGGGAAACATCCTGGCCCCGCCCACCTGTGGATGGCTGCAAGAAAGAAGAAATTAACACATCCCTTCCCTGAGGCGGGCCATTCCAGGGTACATATATAAGATCGTTTTTTTGGAGACTTTTGTCTGCCATCTTTTTGGTCTGCCATTTTCTTGGTCTGCCAGCTTTCCGAATAAAGTCATATTCCTTGCCTCAACACCTAGTCTCCAATTTATTGGCCTGTCATGCAGCGAGCAGAATGAGCTTGGATTCAGTAACAGAATAAGGTGTTATGTAGAGTTCTTTCTGTCTTCAGTCTAACACTACCCAAAGTACCATTTTCAGAAGTTACTTAGGTCAGCTTCATCCCCCCTCCCCCTTCAGTGAGGTTACATCACACATCTGTAATACAGCTAAATTCATTTGTCATAGTCAACATTCCATTCTGGGATAGATTTTTACAGTCCATTTATGCAAGGCTTTACTGAATATCAGGACTGTTAGAAACTATATAATGCTTTAAAGTTTACGGTATATTTTAGTGTATATGTGCTATATATCATTATTCAAATTATAGGCATTTTCTGGAGGAAAGTATCCATAAAAAGGAAAGTAAAATGAAATAAATAAAATGTCATCAGGAAGCTTATAGTCTGGAAATTTCCATAGTCAAAATTTTAGGATATTTTCTCCCAGAATGTTCTAGATGATGAACAAAAATGACATTACAAATTCACATTTTTGAACGTGCTTGTTTTTTTACCCTTACTATATCATTAAGAGAGTACTTTTATATTTAAAAACACAAATTAGAAAAAAAAAAACACCTTTTCTTTCCCTTTCCCCAGAAATTTCAGATTAGTAATTCGAGATGCAGGCAAATACTAATACATCCCTACCAATAAACAACTGGGACTTCTCCCCTCAAGCTGAAATGATTAATACACCGTGTGCAAACATTAATTGTTGGTGTGAATTAAGAACTGAATCCTTGATTTAAAGATGCTATGCACACAGTGCAATAAAGAAAAGCATTTAACCAGATTTGTTCATGAATCCCATTGTGTGCCATTGAATAGCTAATTTATAATTACATTAGTCGATAAAATAATCTATTAATAAAATTGGGAGTAACTTGGGCAGAGATTCATTATCTCAGTCAACTGTAGACACCCACTGAAAGGCATTTTGCCTGCAGATGAGGGGGCATGGTTACCAGCGCTGGGGAGTGCCAGGAACCCAACAAGTTTATTAATGTTAGTGGAAAATGTGAATGCATGCTTAATCTTCTTTGGTGTTAATTAGTGTTGTCTTTGGTTTATAATTTACTGAATTTGTTCTATAATTTACTGAATCAAAAAATCAATTGCTTATTAGTTTTGTAAAGGTAATTGCACTTTCTGCTAGCAGTGCTTGGCATTTGTGGAGAGAAACCTGGGCCCCTGAGCCATCATTGCTTTTCAGAACCCTTGCTTTCCCACTGCTGTTTGGACTCATTAAAGGTCAAGGTAGAAATACCCAAAGAATCCATCCAGGGACTACTGTCAAGATTAGATTCAGAGATATCTAGAAAATCCATAACTAAATGGAAGGGGAGTAAAAAGCCTGAAGTGAAGTATTCATTCCTTCATTCAGTCACATTCCTTCATTCAGTCAGTCATTCAGTCAACCAACAAAGCCATCATTGATTCAGTGCTGACCACACGCCAGTCACCAGGCAAATATGGAAGTTAAACATCTGGAGTGTCCAGCAATTGTGCACCACTTCCAGCTGTGGGGAGGATTAGGAAGAGGTGGTGGGGAGGGGGAGAAGGAGGAGGAGGGGAGGAGGAGGAGGCGGAGGGGGAGGGGGAAGGAGGAGAGGGGAGAGAGGGGGGAGGGGAGGGGGAGGAGGAGGGGAAGGAGGGGGGAAAAGAGGAGAGGGAGGAGGAGGGGGAGGAGAGGGAGAGGAGAAGGAGGGGTCCCTGTGCCATCACAGGCAGTACACCCCTGAGGGGTCAGAGAAGCAGATGCTGGGAGCCCAGTGCAGGTAGACACAGCTGGGAGGAGGGCTAGATGGGCTCCGCTGACCAAGTGGCCTCCATCCCTCCAGGAGCCGGCCCCAAGCCCCAGAAGTTTGCCTCCCCTCTACCCCCAGCCCCTGAGCTCCAGGCACGAAGGCCAAGGGTCAGCTGGCCAGAAGGGGGTCATCTGCTTGGACCTCTTGGGGAAACGTCACTGCTGAAATTGGAGTTGTTCAACAGCTGCAAAACCAGTGCTCTCAGCGCCTCCCAGGAGAGGATCAGAACGTTGGTGCATGGACCAAACACGACATGGACAGCAGGAGTTCAGACTGGTGGTGGTGGAAGGAGGGGCACGTGCCTGGCTCTCCAGCCTGGGCTTCAGACCTGGGGAGGGGGCTCCTGCTCCCCTTTCAGCCTGGAGGGTCCTCAGCCCCACCCAGCAGAGACTGAGAGCCAGTCCTGGGAGAACCAGTCCTCCCACATGGTCTGCAGCACTCCGTCTACAGCCTCTGCTCTGCCGATCCATTCTCCCCAACAGAGCCTTGAAGAAAGGGTGCTTGTTCTTTAACCTTGTGCTGAGGAGGAGAGCTGGAAGGGCATGTTTCCCTTCACAAGCAGCCTGGATACCCAAGGTTCCAGCTACAAGTGTGAGGTGGTGCCACCCGGCCAGTCCTCCAGCTGCACAACTGGGTGGCCAAGCTGTTGCCTCCTCCACTGCGGGAGCCCACCCAGGCTGAGGCCGCCATCGGAACCAGCCCTGTACATCTCAAACTTCTTTTGTGTGTTTGTGTGTGTGTGTGTGTGTGTGTGTGTGTGTGTGTTGGCAGAGCCAGCTGAAGCTTTATTCTGAAAAAGACACTTGGATTGGCTTTTAGTTGGGGGCGTGGGCAAGAGAGGGAGCCCCAGGCAGTTGACTCCCCCAGGGGTGGGCTAAGGATGGGACTGAGCCTCAGGTCTTTGGTTCCAACACTCCCCTGCACAACTCCTTGCAGGAGCAAGTGAGCAGGGAGACTGGGAGGGATCGCAGGAGCCTTTCACTTAGGCAGGATGTCAGAGGACTCGAACACCAGCTTCCCATCATGGGTCTCAATCTTCTTCACAACCACAGCCTTGGAACTGGTATGGCTGAAGGAGCCAGAGCCCCCTCCAGAGCCCAAGCCGGACTGGTAGGAGCTCAGGCCATAGTTGAAGCCAGGGGTCCCATAGGTTGAGGTCAGCCCGCCTGAGTACCCGCTGGTGGTCTTGGTGTGGATGCTCATGTTCTGCATCCCAGACTCCAGCCGGCTCTCCTCGCCCTCCAGCAGCTTGCAGTAGGTGGCGATCTCCACGTCCAGGGCCAGCTTGACGTTCATCAGCTCCTGGTATTTGCGCAGCTGCCACACCATGTCCTGCTTGGCGGTTCTCAGAGCAGCCTCCAGCTCGGCCAGCTTGGCCTGAGCATCCTTGACGGCCAGCTCCCCACACTGCTCGGCATCAGCAATGGCGGCCTCCAGGGAAGCCCTCTGGCCTTTGAGGCCCTCGATCTCAGCCTGGAGTCAGTTGATGTTCTGGTTCATCTCGGAAATCTCCGTCTTCGTGCGATGGAGGTCATCCCCGTGCTTCCCAGCCAAGGTCTGCAGCTCCTCATACTTAATCTGGTACATGGTCTCAGCCTCAGCCCGGCTGCGGTTGGCGATCTCCTCATACTGGGCCTTGACCTCGGCGATGATGCCATCCAAGTCCAGAGAGCGGCTGTTGTCCATGGACAGGACCATGGAGGTGTCAGAAATCTGCGACTACATCTCACAGATCTCCTCTTCATACAGTTGCCTGTAGAAGTTGATCTCATCAGTCAGCCCTTCCAGGCGGGACTCCAGCTCTACCTTGTTCATGTAAGCTTCATCCACATCCTTCTTGATGATGACAAATTCATTCTCTATGTCTGTGCGCTTTTGGATCTCTTCCTCATACTTGGTCTTGAAGTCCTCCACCAGCCCCTGCATGTTGCCAAGCTCCACTTCCAGCTTCAGCTTCTCCTGGGCCAGGGTTTCCAGCTGCCGTCGGAGGTTGTTGATGTAGCTCTCAAACATGTTTTCTATGTTACTCCGGGCTGTCTTCTACTGCTGCAGGAGGTTCCATTTGGTCTCCAAAATCTTGTTTTGCTGCTCCAGGTGCCGTATCTTGTTGATGAAGGAGGCGAACTTGTTGTTCAGAGTCTTGATCTGCTCCTTCTCCTGGGTGCACACGACCTGGATGTCGGGGTCCACCTCCAGCTTGAGGGGGCTCAGCAGGCTCTGGTTCACCGTGACAGGTGTGATGCCCCCCCAGACCCAGGGCCCCACTGTAACCTGCAGCCAGACTCATGCTGCTGCCCAGGCCGCCCCGGAAGCTGCTGCTGCTGCCCACCCGGGAGAAGGCCGAGGAGCTGATGCGGGTGCCTGGCCCACTGGTGTACGAGTGGCTGCTGAAGGACCGGGGGCCAGAGGTGGACACCTTGTAGGACTTCCGGGTCACCCTGATGGACATGGTGGAGGCTGGAGAGGAGGCGAGGAGGCCGAAGCACACAGAGACTCAAGGAGTTGTGAAGCTGCTCCTAGGTCCATCTCAAACTTCTTATACAGTGGAACCCTTGGCCTAGGGTGCTGGTTCTCAAGCTGAGCTCTGTGGGACTCCTGGAAGGGGTCCAGGAGGTACCCAGGGCATGGAGGACCCTGGAAGGAAACCCAAGATTCCAGGAAGAATCCAGGGGACTCTGGAAACATATTCCCTTGTTTTCCAGCCCACGACTCACTCCTAGTTTGTCAATTGTAATTTTTTGTTCCCCTGTGTGATTTTTGTCATCAAAATAAAAATCAGAGACCCCCTAATCCATGTCTACAAGAACAACAACAGATTTGGTCTAGGGTTAACAAGCACTCACACATACTACTGATGGGAAAGTAAATTAATATATCTTTTCATGAAGGGTGGTGGAAATTTGACAGTACTTAAAGTGTGAATATTCTATTATCCAACAAGTCTGATTCTCAAATATATCTTATGAAATACAATTGATTTTTATTATTTGTGAATTCTGTTTTTGCAAATTTGCCTACTCACTAAAATTTATTTGTAACTGCCAAATCAGTACTCATGGAGCTTTCATGGTCATCCATGGACATGGGCAGAGCAGTGAAAACTTTGAGTCAAGAATTGACTGTATTCCTACAGATGTGAAAGAAATCCATGTTTGTTCAGTTATTTCAACAAATATGTGTTGAAAGTAGCAACATAGACATTTGGAATTCATCTATGAAGCAAACAGAAAAGGCACTTTCCCTTGCAAAACTTACATTCTTAGCAGAACAAGAATTATCGCAGAATTGTTTGAAAAAACAAAAAATAGAAACCACCTCAATGTCCAATGAGAGGAGAGTGACAGCCTATAGCCCAGCAACCCCCTCCCAGGTGTATCTCAAGAGAAGTGAGGAATGTCCAAAAAAAGCACATGTACAAGATTTGCTCTTAGCAGCTTTATTTATAATAAAAGGATAGTTAAATTATGGTATATACATATAAGAGAATGTGCTGCAAGTATTGAAAATGATATGGGTATAAATTCATTGACACAGACCAAGTTCAGAACTAATTGTTGACTGAGAGAAAAACTAGTTTCAAAACTGTGTGTGCTCAATATCCTATGATAAACCATAATGGAAAAGACTATATTAAAAAAAGGAATGTATATATATGTATAAATTAATCACTTTGCTGTTCAGCAGAAATTAACACATTGTAAATCAACTACACCTCAATAAAAAAATAGTGATTAAGAAATTAAAAAAAAAACTGCATGAACTTTAGGTCCCAAGTCTGTGAAAATGTATAGTCACACACACACACACACACACACACACACACACACACACACATTTGTAGAGAGCTATTTGGAAGGTGTTTACAAGGGCTTTCTTTTGGTAGTGGGATTTTAGAAAATTTGTACTTTGTTATTTTACCTTTCTGTACTCAGTTTTTTTTTGTTTGTTTTTTAAATTTTTGGCTGCATTGGGTCTTTGTTGCTGTGTGCTGGCTTTCTCTAGTTGTGGTGAGCAGGGGCTACTCGTCATTGTGGTGCACCAGCTTCTCAGTGCGGTGGCTTCTCTTGTTGCAGAGCACGGGCTCTAGGTGCGCGGACTTTAGTAGTTGCAGCACACGGGCTCAGTAGTTGCAGCACACGGGCCCTAGAGCACATGGGCTTCAGTAGTTGTGGCAAGTGGGCTCAGTAGTTGCGGCTTGCGGGCCCTAGAGTGCAGGCTCAGTAGTTATGACGCACGGGCTTAGTTGCTCTGAGGCATGTGGGATCTTCCAGGACCAGGGATTGAACCTGTGTCTCCTGCATTGGCAGGTGGATTCTTAACCACTACACCACCAGGGAAGTCCCTGTACTCAGTTTTTAAATGCTGTGTTTGTGAATGCTTCAAATCTGCAGTGGCCTTGCTTTCAGGGGTTTACATGCTTTACCAGCTTATCTTTTCCAGGAGTTCCTCTGGCCCAAATAGTTCCCAGGTTCCCCAGGGGATCATATATTTATCCTTCAGGGAGCCCTTATTTGCCTGGTTTTTCAGCTCATAGTTGAGAGCAGGACTTGCCCCCCACCAAAGTGTCCAGGAACCTTCCAGAAATGTCACTTCTCACCCCTCCCACCCAGTCCCCAGGAGGTGAAGCTCCCATCAAGCTGGGTCCACAGGCTGACCTCCGTCTCTTCAAGAGCCACCACCCTAAGTAGCAAATTGAGGCATTTGTTCCCACCATTTCCTGTGCCCCACCCCCACCAAGGGAGCAACTCAGCTCCTGGTTTTCTTTAAGATTGAGAAATAGGTACCAGGGAGGTTGTGCTCCTCAGGCCCCTGGGCAGCAGCCCTAAGTCCCAAATGCAAATAGCTGTGTGGGGGTTGTGCTGTCACCAGCTTCCCAGCATCCGGCAGAGAGGGCAGACTTGGGCCTGGGATGACTGAGGACTAGGGGGCAGAGTTGGTCCCAGAGGGGTCTGTGACAATCTTTTGAGCTGTCTTGTTAAAGACCCATTTGTGTGTGTGTGTGTATGTGTGTGTGTGTTTAGTGCTACTCAACTCAACTGCTTCTCCAGTCACAAAGGGAGGTTTTTGTTGAGGAAGCGGGGCCCTGGCTCACAGCATAAATTCGAGCTCAGGAGCAGCTGGTAAATGTGAGGACAGACACTCATTCAGGGGCCAATCCTGTGCTTGAAATGTCTACTTAGCTATTCAGTCAAGAGGGACATATCAGCCTCTTAGCCAAGCCGCATGTTCTGAGACGCATCTGAGCTATTTCTGAAGTAGATAGAGGCTTGGGGGCACCTGGCACCTCACATGATCAGTGGGAATTGGTATCACAGCAGCTGGGCCTCTGCACCCCACTTGCTGTGTCTCCTCTCTAGTCCCAGGGTCCCCTGTGTGTGGGCAGAGCTCAGCTGTTTGTCCCAGTACCATGTCAGGGTACAGGCCTGAGCACTGGTTCTCCAACTTGGCTACATGCTGTAATTACCCAAGATATTTTAAAGAATATTAGGGCCTGCAACCCTCCTCAAAAGAATCTAATTAAACTGTCCTGGGTGTGAAACCAAGCAGGACCCTGTGGAGCTCCTGGGTACAGAAGCCTTTCTGTGTCCCCTGTTTCTTGTCTGTAGGGAACAGACTCTAGCCTCCATGACCTTCCCTGAGGGCAGGTTCAAGCAGTTGCTAATCAGGGAAAGGAGGGGATGCAGAGACAAGGGAGGAGCAGGCAAGAAACAATAGTGCAGCCTTGGGGCAGGGTCCTGGTTCTGCCTTAAGGGAAGCATATAACAATATCTTTGAGCTCTTCTACAGAACTAAAACCCCCAACATATGGAAGATGGTAGCATTCTTCATTCCAGAGAAGGTCACAGTTTGATAATGTTGAGAAGTTCATCAGGAGACCATTTGAGGTCAGATTAGAGGACTGCAGGCCCTGTACATACCCTGATCCTTATCAGCAACTCTGCCCTTGAACCGTTGCTATAAAACTCACCAAGTCCTCCCAGTTTTTGTGGCATGCATGAGCCCACTGTGGCCCCTTTGCCTGGCAAAGCAGTAAAGCTATTCTTTTCTACTTCACCCAAAACTCTGTCTCTGAGAGTCAATTTTTCACTGTGCACAGAGGCTGAGTTTTTGGCATCAGGTGCAGCCTGAGCATCTGGAGTTTTAAAAACTCCCCAGGTAACTACAATATGCAGCCAGGTTTGAGAATCACTCTCTTAGAGGGCACATTGTGGAACCAGATTATACATGGGGGTCGCACTGACTTCTCAGAGGTGCCTCTGACCCAACCCAATTGGAAGCTTCTATGAAAATCCCTTGTTCAGAAAGACTCAGAAATTAGAGGATCAACTTCTCATAACCATGCTGTTCACAGCACGGAGGCAAGAGCAGCCAGGCACAGGGAATAGCAGCAGTGGAGGGGCTGCAGCCAGGCTGCCCGCCACCTGCCACCAGCTGATCCCAAGGACATACCTGACAGCGAATACAGTCTTGTGTCATGTTCAGAATGGCCAAAGCAAACATACTCCAGGATGTGTTGGAGCCAACTGACGACATGTACAAAGTGGCAGTTTGCTCCAATTACGGTGCAAAAATGGAAAGAATGTCTTCCAAAAGGTGTTCTCTATGCCTTGTGCATTGTTGTATACATAATCTTTATTTCTCACAACAGATGCCTCTTTTTGCAGTGGAGTTGCATTTAGCACCGAGATACAGGGTGGGCTGCAGGCCAAGGACATTCCCAGGTAGAAAAGGAAGACCTTGCTCTCATCACATCAGTCAACAGATCCCCTCACTCCCTCTTCAGCTTGGCCTTCCAGCAAGAAGCCCCTCATGACAGTAGCTGTGTGCTCTCATTAGCAGATACCACTTTATATCTGAAGCTGTGTTTGCTATAACGTTGAAGACTCATCAACTGATTTCCAAACTCAGTCTCCATTCTCAGTCAAGGAGCCATGGTGTTTGCTTTTCAAAAGCAGTTTCCTGAGGGCAAGGAAGGCAAGACTTTTCCTCCTCCCTGCAGTTGGCCCATCCCTCATCCATTCAAGCTGATGCAACAATTAGCTTTGCTACAGCTTAATCTCATTTCAAACACTCCACCCAATGCATCATTAATTCTCAGTGTTGCCTAAATCGTCAATAAGGTACAAAGGTTTTCCCAAGCTGGCAGCCTTAGCCCAAATACCATCAGAAACACAGAGGCTTCCTGTGGACTTAAATGTAGTTCAAGGGTTATGAAGGAGAGGAAAATCTCAAAGGTAGCTTTTTTTTTTTTTTTTTTCTGCGCTGCACAGCTTCCTTGACAAGGGATCAAACCTGCAACCCCTACAATGGAAGCCTGGCGTCCTAACCACTGCACCACCAGGGAATACCCTCAAAGGGAGCTACTTTGAACCCAGAGGTTATATTGCAAACAAAGGTGATATTTAATGGAGTTTCAGCTCCAAGAAGAAACCCTTGAAAATACCCCCTTGTCCTGGTTACTGTCTTTTGTCTCCTTTACCTTTTCCTCCCACATTTCCTTGGTAAGGAAACTGAGCAGGACCCTGTGGGGCTCCTGGGCATGGAAACCTTTCTGTGTCCCCCGTTCCTTGTTTGTAGGGAACAGACTCCAGCCTCCATGACCTTCCCTGAGTCCCAAAGGGCAGGTTCAAACAGCTGTTAATCAGGGAAGGGAGGGGATTCAGAGACAAGGGAGGAACAGTCAAGAAACAATAGTGCAGCCTTGGGGCAGGGTCCTGGTTCAGCCTCAAGGGATAAACATTAACAATATCTTTGAGCTCTTTACAGAACTAAAACCCCAACAAATGGAAGATGTTGACATTCTTCATTCCAGAGAAGACCACCCAAGGCCAGATTAAAGGAACCCCAGAAGCTCATCAGAAGATCACCTGAGGCCAGGTTAAAGGAGTGCAGGCTGTGTACATACCCTAATCTTATCAGCAACCCCACCCTTGAACCTTTGCTATAAAACTCCTCACCAAATCCTCCTGGGTGGGGACACACAGTTTTCAGGGCAGAAGCCCACTGTGTCCCTCTTTGCCTGGCAAAGCAATAAGGCTATTCTCTTCTACTTCATCCAGAACTCTGAGATTCAATTCGGCACAGGTGTGCAGAGGCTGAGTTTTCAGCATCAGTGGAACTTGAAGTTCTTGAGTTTTACTCATAACATTCCCTCAGGTACGGTTCACTTTGCCTGTAAGTCTCTCTGGAGAGTACTGATTACAATTAGAGCATTTCCTCAAAATTCATGGAGAAACTCCATAGGACCCTGCAAGGTCATGGGGAACTCAAGTTAGAAGAACAATATGTAATGTCAAAACTTCAAGCAAAATCTCCCCAATTCTCATAACCTCCTCATGCTTTTAAAACTTCTCTTCCTACTTTGCATTAAACAGCTTCTGAGAATAAAGCCCTTGGCTTTTTGTCATCATTTGGCCAAAGAACGAGAATTGACATTTCTGGCTCAGTTCCATTTTCCTTGACTTCTCTGCTGATTTCCGGCAGTAATGGGGAAAGGGCTTCTTTGGGAGGAAGACACCAAGGTTGGTTGTAAGCCACTGGATCTAAGGAGTAAAAGGCACCAGCCCACAAAGGGCAGGAGCTATTTCCAGAATGTGAGGCGAGAGGGAGAGCAGGGATGGTGCTACAAGATCTCACAGCCCTCTTTGCTCCGATCAGTTAAGGAAATACTGGGCTGCTGAGGGTGAGACTCAGAGGAGGACTAATCCTGCCTAAGGCGCTGCTGTACCCCCTACCCCCAGCCCAGGAATTTATTTTTCATCTCAGGGCAGCACACACTCTATCATATCTGAATGAACCAGAAGAAACTGGATTCTGAGGCCTTTCAGAAAGTCATGTTCAGGGATTTTCCTGGTGGTGCAGTGGTTACGAATCTGCCTGCCAATGCTGGGGATGTGGGTTCGATCCCTGGTCTTGGAAGATCCCACATGCCACAGAGCAATTAAGCCCATGCTCCACAACTACTGAGCCTGCACTCTAGAGCCCGCAAGCCGCAACTACTGAGCCCACGTGCCACAACTGCTGAAGCCTGCGTACCTATAGCCCTTGCTCCGCAACAAGAGAAGCTACCACAATGAGAAGCCCACACACCGCAACAAAGAGTAGCTCCCGCTTGCCACAGATAGAGAAAGCCCGTGCATAGCAACAAAGACCCAATGCAGCCAAAAGTAAATTAATTAAAAAATAATAATAAAATAAATTTATTTTAAAAAAATATATACTTAAAACAAAATGTCACGTTAAAGATTAAAGTCAACCCCAAACACAGAGCCAGAGCAAGTTAGGCCTCAGGCCACCTTTGACCATAACCAGCCTGAACTCCAGCTCTCAACATTTAAATGAATGGGCGAACCAGTTTCACAAAGCTGTGGACAGTGCCAGGACATGACCCCAACTTTCCTGACTTCTGGTCAGAGGGCTGTACGACTCTTCGGTTTTCTTTACATGACATTCAGATTGGCATTAGTGAATAGTGTACCTCTGTCTGGTGATGCTGTTCTTGCCCTGAAATGCCCCCTGACTTTTGTCCATCTACCTGTCTCCTACTTATATCCTTCAAGATTCAGCTCAAGTGATGCCTCCTTTAGTCTTCTCTGGCCCCAAGTATGGATCAGGGATGCTCTGGGTGGCCTCTGTGCTCCCCACATTCACAGCACTCACAGTATCACACTGGAGCCCCCTCCCCCCGCAACTGTAACCCTCAACAGCAAAGATCATGACACCTTGATTTTACAGGAATGATGCTGACACCACTTCTGACATGCGTTGGCAGCTCATTCCTGTCCGGGGAGTGATAACATGAACAACGGCAGCATCAGCACAGTGCATGCCTGTAGGCATGTAGTGACGAGTAGCTGTGCCTTATGGGCCCTCTGCAGCCTGACGGTCTATGCAGACGGCAATGACAGTAAGGTATCTAGATAAAAACAAATAAAAACATGCAAGTCTGTTAAGCAAGATCCCCATGCTGTGAAAGCCCGTTTTCCAGAGGAGGACAGGGAAGGGGAGCTGAGATGATGTCATCACTCATTTCAAGGGTCTTATCATGAACCCACACGCTTGTCACTACATCTGCTGTCTGCTGGTCACTAAGACAAGAAAGGCTTTATCAGTAGAGTCTTTTTTCCTCTGTCCCTTCTTAAGATGAGTGCGGGTTTCCCTGGTCTGCTACCCAATGTCCTACTGTCTTAGTGGCCGAGGTTAAAGTACAAACACACAGTAAGACTTATCACTGGAACCATTAGCATTGGATCAGAAATGTACCCAAAGGCTTGTTGGACGTGAGACCTGTGAGTCAGGCTGTGCCCATTAGAGCCACTCCCAGGTGAGGACTGGCCTCCCCTGCCCCCTCTGCTCCAATTAGGTAAACAGTTGGCCTCGTCCTCTTGCCTGAACTCAGGCAACCAGAGAAGAATTGTCTGGATTAAGACTAAAGTGTGATAAGAATATAGGTTATTGTTGCTAATAACAGCTATTTATTACAGACTGTTAATTATATAGTAGTTAATACTAATGGTACTTATTACTCATTACTGGTATCTATTTCTACATCAGACATTGGGTGGAGATGGAGAACAAGGGTTGGGAAGCATAGTGGTGAGCCGCTCTGAGGATGGCAGGGCGCCTCTGCTGTTCTTACCAATTCTGCCACCTGGAGTCCCAAAGCTGGGAAGCCACTAAGTGTCGCCGCCCCCTGCTGGCCACCGGCCGCATGACACCCGTGAGCATACCAGCGCAGCCTCCCAGACTCTCAGTGCTGGAGGCAGAGCCTCAGAGACCGGGGCTGCGAAGGGGGCGGGGAGGGGAGGGGCTTGTTAAAGCTCAGGGCCCCTTTTACAGCCCGGAGCCTGAAATGCACACAGCCACGTGCTCCCAGAGCCCTGGAAACACAAACGCTGATGCAGAGTGCGCACCAGCCTGTGCACAGCCTGGTGTTTCCTTGGAGAATCAGGAGGGCTGTAAGAAGCAGCTTACAGGCTTAGAATTTGTCTTAACATATATTAACTCCTAACACCCTACTTCTTATTTTTTTTTCAAAATAAAATGTCTTGTTTTGTTAACAAGCGGAATATGATAAGAATCTATTTTGTGTGGTAGTGACTTGAGTAGGAACATCAACCCTCTGAAGTATATGTGGGAGCTGGGAAGTGAGCAGAAAAAATTCTAGGCATTATATTCAAACACAAGGAACTTTGTTAAAGTCTTACTCAGAGTTCTTTTTAGAGATGTATCCTTTTTTATTGAAGTATAATTGACATACAATATATATTAGTTCCAGGTGTTCTGCATAGTGATTTGATTTATATACACTACAGATTGATCACCCACACTAAGTCTAGTAACCATGTCATCATACAAACTTATTACAGTATTATTGACTATTTCCTGTGCTGTACATTACATCCCCATGACTTTTTAAAATTAATTAATTAATAGATCTTCATTGGAGTGTAATTGCTGCATAATACTGTGTTAGTTTCTGTTGCACAACAAAACAAATCAGCCATATGCATACACATGTCCCCATATCCCCTCCCTATTGAGCCTCCCTCCCATCCTCCCTATCCCACCCCTTTAGGTCATCGCAAAGCACCAAGCCGATCTCCCTGTGCTGTGCTCCTGCTTTCCACCAGCCAACTATTTTACATTCGGTAGTGTATATGTCGATGCTACTCTCCCTTCGCCCCAGCTTCGCCCTCCCATCCCATGTCCTAAAGTCCATTCTCTATGTCTACCTCTTTATTCCTCCCCTGCAATTAGGTTCATCAATACTTTTTTTTTTTTTAGATTCCATATACATGTGCTAGCATACAGTATTTGTTTTTTCCCTTTCTGACTTACTTCACTCTGTATGACAGACTCTAGTTCCATCCACCTCACTACAAATAACTTAATTTCATTTATTTTTATTGCTGAGTAATGTTCCATTGTATATATGTGCTACATCTTCTTTATCCATTCACCTGTCAATGGACTTTTAGGTTGGTTCCATGTCCTGGCTATTGTAAATAGTGTTGCAGTGAACATTGTGGTACATGTCTCTTTTTGAATTATGGTTTTTGCAGGGTATATGCCCAGTAGTGGGATTGCTGGGTAATATGGTAATTCTATTTTTAGTGTTTTAAGGAACCTCCAGACTGTTTTCCATAGTGGTTGTATCAATTTACTTTCCCACCAACAGTGCAGGATGGTTCCCTTTTCACCACACCCTTTCCAGCATTTATTGTTTCTATATTTCTTGATAATGGCCATTCTGACTGACATGAGGGGATACCTCATTGTAGTTTTGATTTGCATTTCTCTAATAATTAGTGATGTTGAGCATCTTTTCATGTGCCTCTTGGCCATCTGTATGTCTTCCTTGGTGAAATGTCTATTTAGGTCTTCTACCCATTTTTTAACTAGATTTTTTTTTTTTTTAATATTGAGCTCCATGAGCTGTTTGTATATTTTGGAGATTTATTCTCTGTTTGTTCATTTGCAAATATTTTCTCCCATTCTGAGAGTTGTCTTTTTGTCTTGTTTATGGTTTCCTTTGCTGTGCAAAAGCTTTTAAGTTTAATTAAGTCCCATTTGTTTATTTTTGTTTTTAATTCCCATACTGTAAGAGGTGGGTAAAAAAGATCTTGCTGTGATTTATGTCAAAAAGTGTTTTTCCTATGTTTTCCTCTAAGAGTTTTATAGTGTCTGGTCTTACATTTAAGTCTTTAATCCACTGGGAGTTTATTTTTGTGTATGGTGTTAGGTAGTGTTCTAATTTCATTCTTTTACAGGTAGCTGTCCAGTTTTCCCAGCACCACTTACTGAAGAGGCTGTCTTTTCTCCCTTGTATGTTCTTGCCTCCTTTTTCATAAATTAGGTGCCCATATGTGTGCGGGTTTATCTCTGGGCATTCTATCCTGTACCATTGATCTATATTTCTGTTTTTATGCTAGTACTATACTTTCTTGATTACTGTAGCTTTGTGGTATAGTTTGAAGTCAGGGAGCCTGATTCCTCCAACTCCTTTTTCCTTTCTCAAGATTGCTTTGGCTATTCAGTGTCTTTTGTGTTTCCATACGAATTGTAAAATTTTTTGTTCTAACTCTGTGAAGAACGCCATTGGAAGTTTGATAGGGATTGCATTCAATCTGTAGATTGCTTTGGGTAGTATACTCATTTTCACAATATTGATTCTTCCAATCTAAGAGCATGGTATATCTCTCCAACTGTTTGTGTCATTTTTGATTTCTTTCATCAGTGTTTTATAGTTTTCTGAGTATAAGTCTTTTGCCTCCTTAAGTAGGTTTATTCCTAGGTATTTTATTCTTTTTGTTGCAATGGTGAATGGGATTGTTTCCTTTAATTTCTCTTTCTGATTTTTCATTGTTGGTGTATAGGAATGCCAGAGATTTCTGTGCATTAATTTTGTATCCTGCAACCTTACCAAATTCATTGATTAGTTCTAATAGTTTTCTGGTGGCATCTTTAGGATTTTCTATGTATAATATCATGTCATCAGCAAACAGTGAGAGTTTTGCTTCTTCTTTTCCAATTTGTATTCCTTTTATTTCTTTTTCTTCTCTGATTGCCATGGCTAGGACTTCCAAAGCTATGTTGAATAAGAGTGGTGAGACTGAACAGCCTTGTCTTGTTCCTGCTCTTAGAGGAAATGCTTTCAGTTTTTCACCATTGAGAATGATGTTTGCTGTGGGTTTGTCATATATGGCCTTTATTATGTTGAGGTAAGTTCCCTCTATGCCCATTTTCTGGAGAGTTTTTATCATAAATGGGTGTTGAATTTTGTCAAAAGCTTTTTCTGCATCTATTGAGATGATCATATGGTTTTTATTCCTTAATTTCTTAATGTGGTGTATCATATTGATTGATTTGCATATATTGAAGAATCCTTGCATTCTTGGGATAAATCCCACTTGATCATGGTGTATGATCCTCTTAATGTGCTGTTGGATTCTGTTTGCTAGTATTTTGTTGAGGATTTTTGCATCTATGTTCATCAGTGATATTGGTTTATAATATTCTTTTTTTGTGATATCTTTTTCTGGTTTTGGTATCAGCGTGATGGTGGCTTCGTAGAATGAATTTGGGAGTGTTTCTCCCTCTGCAATTTTGTGGAGGAGTTCGAGAAGTATTGGTGTTAGCTCTTCTCTAAATGTTTGATAGCATTTACCTGTGAAGCCCTCTGGTCCTGGACTTTTGTTTGTTGGAAGATTTTTAATTATGGTTTCAATTTCATTACTTGTGATAAGTCTGTTTATATTTTCTAATTCTTCCTGGTTCAGTATTGGGAAATTGTACCTTTCTAAGAATTTGTCTACTTCTTCATGGTTGTCCATTTTATTTGTATATAGTTGTTTGTAGTAGTGTCCTATAATCCTTGTATTCCTGCAGTGTCAGTTGTGATTTCTCCTTTTTCATTTCTATTTTTAATTTGCATCCTCTCCTTTTTTTCTTGATGAGTCTGGCTAATGGTTTATCAATTTTGTTTATCTTCTCAAAGAACAAGGTTTTAGTTTTATTGATCTTTGCTATTGTTTTCTTTGTTTCTATTTCATTTATTTCTGCTCTGATCTTTATGGTTTCTTTTCTTCTACCGAGTTTGGGTTTTCTTTGTTCTTCTTCCTCTAGTTGTTTTAAGTGTAGGTTTAGTTTGTTTATTTGAGATTTTTCTTGTTTCTTGAGGTGAGATTGAATTGCTATAAACTTCCCTCTTAGAACTGCTTTTGCTGCATCCCATAGGTTTTGGATCATCTTGTTTTTGTTGTCATTTGTTTCTATGTATTTTTTAATTTCTTCTTTGATTTCTTCAGTGATCTCTTGCTTGTTTAGTAGCACACTGTTTAGCCTCCATGTATTTGTGTTTTTTACAGTTTTTTTCCTGTAACTGATTTCCAATCTCATAGCATTGTGGTCAGAAAAGAAACTTGATACAATTTCAATTTTCTTAAAATTTCCAAGGCTTGATTTGTGACCCAAGATGTGATCTATCCTGAAGAATGTTCCATGTGCACTTGAGAAGAAAGTGTATTCTGCCACTTTTGGGTGGAATGTTCTATAAATATCAATTAGATTTATCTGGTCTACTGTGTCATTTTTTTTTTTTTGGTACACGGGCCTCTCACTGTTGTGACCTCTCCCGTTGCGGAGCGCAGTCTCTGGACGCGCAGGCTCAGCAGCCATGGCTCACAGGCCTAGCTGCTCCATGGCATGTGGGATCTTTCCGGACCGGGGCACGAACCCATGTCCCCTGCATCGGCAGGTGGACTCTCAACCACTGCGCCACCAGGGAAGCCCCTACTGTGTCTTTTAAAGCTTGTGTTTCCTTATTTATTTTCTATTTGGATGATCTGTCCATGGTGTAGTGGGGTGTTAAAGTGCCTTAGTATTATTGTTCTACTGTCAATTTCTCCCTTCATGGTTGTTAGCATTTGCTTTATGTATTGAGGTACTCCTATGTTGAGTGCATAAACATTTATAATTGTTATATCTTCTTCTTGGATTGAGCATTTGAACATCATGTAGTGTCCCTTCTTATCTCTTGTACCAGTTTTTATTTTAAAGTCTAATTTATCCGATATGAGTATTGCTACTCCAACTTTTTTTGATTTCCATTTGCATGGAATATCTTTTTCCATCCCCTCACTTTCAGTCTGTGTGTGTCCCTAGGTCTGAAGTGGGTCTCTTGTAGACGGTATATATATGGGTCTTGTTTTTGTGTCCATTCAGCCAGTCTTGTCTTTTGGTTGGGGCATTTACATTTAAGGTAATTATTGATATGTATGTTCCTATTACCATTTTCTTAATTGTTTTGGGTTTGTTTTTGTGGGTCTTTTTCTTCCCTTGTGTTTCCTGCTTAGAGAAGGTTCTTTAGCATTTGTTGTAAAACTGGTTTGGTGGTGCTGAATTCTCTTAGCTTTTGCTTGTCTGAAAAGTTTTTGACTTCTCCATCGAATCTGAATGAGATCCTTGCTGCATAGAGTAATCTTGGCTGTAGGTTTTTTTCTTTCATCACTTTAAGTATATCCTGCCACTCCCTTCTGGCCTTCAGAGTTTCTGCTGAAAAATTAGCTGATAACCTTATGGGGATTTCTTTGTATGTTATTTTTTGTTTTTCCTTGCTGCTTTGAATATTTTTTCTTTGAATTTAATTTTTGTTAGTTTGACTAATATGTGTCTTGGTGTGTTTTTCCTAGGGTTTATCCTGTGTGGGACTCTTTGCTTCTTGGACTTGATTGACTATTTCCTTTCCCATGTTAGGGAAATTTTCAACTATAATCTCTTTAAATATTTTCTCAGACGCTTCCCTTTTCTCTTCTTCTTCTGGTACCCCTATAATTCAAATGTTGGTGCATTTAGTGTTGTCCCAGAGGTCTCTAAGATTGTCTTCAATTCTTTTCATTCTTTTTCTTTATTCTGCTCCTTGGCAGTTATTTCCATCATTTTGTCTTCCAGCTCACTTATTCATTCTTCTGCCTCAGTTATTCTGTTACTGATTCCTTCTAGTGTATTTTTCATTTCCGTTATTGTGTTGTTCATCTCTGTTTGTTTGTTCTTTAGTTCTTCTAGATCTTTATTAAACATTTCTTATATTTTCTCAATCTGTGCTTCCATTCTATTTCTGAGAGACTGGATCATCTTTACTATCATTACTCTGAATTCTTTTTTAGGTAGATTTCCTATTTCCTCTTCATTTATTTGGTCTTGTAGGTTTTTACCTTGCTCCTTTTCTCTGACATAGTTTTTGCTGTCATTATTATTATTATTTTAAGTGGGACTGTGTTCCTGCCTTACTGGTTGTTTGGCCTGAGGCTTCCAACACTGGGGTTTGTAGGCTATTGAGTAGAGCTGGGTCTTGGTGCTGAGATGAGGAACTCTGTGAGACCTCACTCTGATGAATATTGCCTGAGGTCTGAGGTTCTGTTAGTCCAGTGGTTCGGACTCAGAGCTCCCACCGCAGGATCTTCGGCCCAACCCCAGGCTCCTGAACCAAGATCCCACAAGCTGCCTGAGGTGGCAAAAAAAAATTTTAAAGAACAATAACAAAGTAAAAAATAAAATTAGACTAGGAAACAAACAGATATGTTAGAAAGGCTATAATGATAAAAATATAGATGAATCAACAACCAGAAGGTACATCAGTACCACAACAGTAAAAAAAGAGGAGGAGGGAAAATTAAAAAAAAAAATGTTGGGGGGAGGCCTTGGCTGTAGAGTGCGGGGCCTAAGCAAGGGTGAGGTTTGGGTGGTGGGTGGGGTCAATGCTCACTACCCACAGGCTGGAAAACGCCCTGAGGGTTGTGGGGGGTGGGGCTTAGGCTGAAGGACCAGAAGGGGCTCAGGTGTGCTCCCCACCCCTGGTCTCAGAGGGCAGGGGACCTCACCTGGGAGCCCAGCAGACTTCCTGGGCTTGAGTGGAGGGGGGCAAATGCCCTTCTCTCCTCTCCTGCTCCTCCAGTCTGGGCAGGCCCTTCCCACCTGCCTCTCCTGATCTCCCCAGCCTCCCTCCTACGCCCCCAGAACCAATGCAGCCAAGGGAGAGGGGGGACCTTGGAGGGCAGGAGACCAGCTTGGGAGCTCAGCAGGCTCCCTGGGCCTGAGTGGGTGGGGCTATTGCCCTCCACTCCTCTCCTGCTCTTCCTGGATGGCTCCTCCCACTTGCCTCTCCTGATCTCTCTGGCCTTAGGGGCACCTATCCTGTGTGGCCTCCACTTTTCCTCTCCCCTCAGTCTCCCTAAATCCTACCAGTTCACTTTGGAGTTCCTCCCGTCTCCCTGGGCATCAGAGTCCCCCACCAGTGGCCAGCAGGTGGCAGAGTTTTGGGGAGAGGCTAACTCTGCATCTCCCCACACCACCATCTTGACTGCACCTCCAACTTATTTATTTTATAACTGGAAGTTTGTACCGCTTAATCCACCTCAAATATTTCACCCAATCCCCACCCCACCCATCTAGTAACCACCCGTTTGTTCTCTGTACCTGTGAGTCTGTTTCTGTCTTGTTTTGTTTGTTCTGGTTTTATATTTCACATATAAGTGAAATCTCATGATATTTGTCTTTCTCTGTCTTATTTCACTTAACCTAATACCCTGAAATGGACATATTGCAAATGACAAGATTTCATCTTTTTATGAATAATATTTATATATATGTATCTTAGAATTTTAAAGTAATTCAAGAAAACTTCATTATATGATTTTCTAGCCCTAAAAAAATCAGAAGGGAATTAAGAAATAAATATCAGTACTATTCAAGTCAGGCATACTGTCACAGGAAAGTAGGGAGTAATGATAAAAATCCTCTAGAAAAATCAACCAGTGTCCAGAGGACACAGATGCTGGGTTGTCCAAGACAACTCTGCAGCCCTGGAGCACCTGGTTCTGCAGGATCTGAAGCTTCTACAATTTCAGGGACTTTCCTTTAAAAAAGAATACAAATATAAAGTACACAATTAGGTATAAAAATGAATATTTATTTCCAGTGAGGAGTCGCACACACACACCCTCAATTATCAGAGTTCTGCTGAGTTAAGTCCCTTCTGGGATTTGCTGGCAATTTATTTTCTAGCTTTAAAGTTGATTTAAAAATATTTTTATTTTATATTGGGGTATAGTTGATTAACATGTTGTGTTAATTTCCGGTGTATGGCTGAGTGATTCAGTTATACATATACATGTATCTATTAGTTTTCAAATTCTTTTCCCATTTAGCTTATCACAAAATATTAAGCAGAGTTCCCTGTGCTATGCAGTTGGTCCTTGTTGGTTATCTATTTTCTATACAGTAGTGTGTATTTTTGTGTTCTCCAACAAATTCCAACCAGGAACTTCAAATTTAGCCATGGAAAGTGAATGTCCAGATGGAGACAACATGGACGGATCAAGCAGTGGGGCCAGGCTTTCTTTTGCCTTCAGTGGTGCTCACAGTGACCTGCCTCACCATCATCACAGTGGCCACAGGCACCCTGATCCCTTTGTGTCAGTCTGACCCAAGTGTGAAAACCGCATTCTCATGGACTCCCTAATTAAACTAAAAAGGGTGTATAATTAATACCACAGAAAAACAAACAGGAAAAAATATAAGTATTTAAAAAGGCATGGACCTTACAATGAACCCTTTTCTGCCCACCCCGTCCCCCCCCCCACTGCCCCGCTGGTGAGTTTTATTCTAGTTCTCCAGCTTAGGCTGCTGCACCCCAGCTCCAAAGAACCCTGCCTACACCGGGGCGGCAATAAACATGGCAGGGGTTCAGAATTGGGGCTCTGAAGGGAAATCACTCACGTTCAAATCCACGGTCTCTTGCTTATGGGCTGTGTGACCTTGGACAAGTTACTTCACTCCTCTGTGCCTCAGTTTGCCTGCTGATATTAATGGAATTGTGGAGAATATGTGAGATTGTATTTGATAACCATTTAGGATGGAGCCTGGCACACAGAGGTGTTCGAAAATGGTAACTATTATTTTTCTCTGGGGACACTGATCTCAGTTCAGGTTCTGAGGATGTGTGTGCCCCTCAGGTGACTGGAAATACAAATGATCATACTTTTTAAGCACAACCCCCCCTCTGGCCCCCACTCCATCCCCTCTACCTACAGGAGGCAGCTTCTCCCTAGTACAGCTCTACTCTGAACAAGTGCAAACCCAAACGAGACTCATAGACCCATCCGAGGAGGCCTGTTCTCCCGCAGCTTTCTGCACCTCTTGTCCTTTTTGGATAGGAATTTACCTACTGCTCATGGTCGGGGTCCTGAATTCATTGCAGGAAAACTGCTTCCTCCTGGGATTTCACCACACAGCACACTTCCCACCTGGTTGATGGAGAAGGACGTGGATGTCTTCCCTGGCCTGGATCCTATAGCCAGGGTGGCCTGGCAGCCACACACCTGAGAACTGAGCATGAGGAAGTGAGTCCCCAGTGCCTCTCTCCCACCCTGTGAAACAGTGTCACAGGGTCCTGAGCTGCAGGAGACACCTGTCCCTGGAGGCAAAGGGAAGCCGGGGAGGACAGGCTTGGAGCCGTCCTTTCCTCACACACAGAAAAGAGCTCCAGGCGTCTTTCCTGGTGCCATGAACTCAGGAAACCATTTGCAGCATTTACTTATGTCACAGGATGAGATTATGGATCATGTGTGATGTTTCTCCCCATCTTCCCAAAACTGTGACTCAGAGGCATCACTGAAAACAAAAGCCCTGGAGCCTTGCCTTCGAGAAGCTGCAGGGGCAGCCGCCTGCCTCCCCAGGACTTGCCAGAGGAGCCACAGCAGGGCCACCTCTCAGTCCACGCAGCCCAGTCCACCCAGAAGGGGCCGGGGGAGGGGGAGGAGGGCTTGCCTTCTTGGGGGAAAGGAGTGAAGTGATCTTGCCTCTCCTCCTCCTGCTTCAAGACCCTAAACCCGAGTGTGTGAGGACCCGAGAGGGTCCCCTGTGATGATTGGACAGCTGACATTTACTCTCCGCGCGGCCACCAGACCTGCAGACCTGTGCATGTGCCGCCTGGGTGGGGGAGGGTGGACTGTGGGAGAGAGGCAGTGGGTAGGGCTATCAGGCCTCCGCACCCAGCATCCTCCACCACACCCCACACTCCTGCTCCAGGGAGGTGAGGAAGAAACATTTACACACCCAAAGAGATGGCTGGGAGGGAAGGGGAGGTGGATGGTGACAGCCTTGCGCGAGACCACCACAGCCCGGCCAGGGGTGCTCTCCATCCGGTCTGCCAGGAAGAGCAGCTGAACTTCCAGAGGGACCACTCATGTCCTGGAGAACTTACCCCGAGGTGCTCCTGTCAGCAGGGCCCATTGGAGCTCAGAGGTATAAGAGCCAGGGCAAAGGAGGACGACCCCTCCCCAAGCAGACCCCCTCTCCCCACACCTGGCCCCACATTTTACTACTCTCTGGTGGACCCCTAAGTCTACTGTGCTGGAGGTGGTGAGGAGTTAGGATGGTTGAGAAGGAGGAGGAATCGTTTGAGTCAGAGATGAGACTGAAGTTTTAAACAAGCAAAGACTGAATTTTAAAACCAAAATGGGTCATTTTACAAAGGAAAGTAAAAGTCTACATTGTTAAGTGGGGCACTCAATCCAGCACAGTCAGTTGAAATTATGGGGAAAGTATATCATGGTTGAAACTCTTCAACATACCAGGTACAGGTATCATTCTTCCCCCATCCCCCAGTCACCAAAAAGATAGAAGGTAATTTCTGATAAAACCACAGCTTCAAAGAAGGGAATATATATAACTATTGTAACAAGAGCCGCTGACTAAAGAAAATAGCGTTTGGGCCCTTAACATGTAGCACAGAGCTCCCATCAGCCTATGGCATCCACTGTCTACTAGGAGAAAAAGAAAAAAAAGCTATGGTTCACGAAGAGAAATAAACAAACTTTTCCCAGGCCCTGAGGTCTCAGAATTTACCACCAGACTCTTGCTTATTGTAAAGAAGCTTCCTCACAGCTGTTTGTGCAGGAAATGCAAAGACATTTCCCATGTGACTTTGGTAGATGGCCCAGTCAACAACAACAGTCCTGAAAGCACAGGCCTGGCCCTTCCCCGCGGTCCTCTCACCAGGGCTACACGACACACCTGCGTTGTCCCAGCTGGACCACATGATGGTTCCTCACAGAGAAGCCCCTGGGCAACAAGCGAGCCTCCCCTCCCTAGTGATGCACTCTGCCCACTCCTCTCCTCTCCCAGCACCACAAACCCTAAGGAAACAACCCCCGCCCCAGCCCCCAGTCCCCCCGCAACCCCCAGGAAGGCAAGCTTTAAACTCACAGCAGCAGCATCAAACGAGGCACAGCACAGAGTGTATGTGGGGTACGGCTGTGGGCCTCTCGGCTGCCCCCCCCACCCCCCCCGAGGCCTGGAGAGAAGCAATGCGTGCTGCCACCCTGGGGTGGATGGTCACCGTGGGAACTTGCCTCTGCTCTCAGCAGTCATGTCCCTGTGATGTCCTGACTTGGAGTGCAAGGAGCAGAAGGAGTGCTAGGGGCCGGCTCCATACTGATGAGGGACAGGAAGCACACAGATTGTTGGAGGATCATGAGATGTTATCCACTTTGCTGAAAGGCTCCGGAAAGAGGTGGAAGACGGCAGGGGTGGGGTGGGGTGGTGGGCGGAGCATTCAGATGTAGGTCCTACTCTATATCCTGCAACAAATCCATTCATTCATTCATTCATACACTTATTCTTACCTCAAACTAATTATAATGAGCAGCAACTATATCCAGGTGCTATACTGGACATTGGAGACATAAAGACAAATAAGATACAGCCTCTACCCTGAGGGAACTTACAGTCTACATAGGAGATACACACACACATACACACACACATACACATGCATGCACATGCTCAATTAACCATAATACAGTGTTAGTACAAAACATATAAAAATAGCATGGAACTTAAAAATTGAGGGCAATTATTTCTTAGGTTGGGTGTGAGTTGCTGGGAAGGGAAAACTGCATTGAGAGGTTAATACTTGAGTCGGGTCTTGAAGGGGTTTGTTAAATGGGCCAAACAGGGGATATGGTCCAGGCAGGGCTTGACACAGGCACCTGCTCTGTGTTCTCCAAAACTATGGATAATTCTAGCACTGACGGTGTGCCCAGCCACTGTTCTCTGTGCTTTACATGCATTCATGCACTTAATCGTCACAGTGGCTCTGCAGAGGAAGTACTGCTGTGCCGTTCACAGATGCAGTGACTGAGACACACAGAGGTAAAATAACCTGTCTTGACACTGGGTAGCAGAGCAGGCTTCTGGCCCCAGAGCCCACTCTCTGCACCTTGGCCACGTGCTCATCCCGGTGAGCAGGAAAGGTCGGGTCCCAGGTTACATGGGGAAGAGGAGGGATCACAGCCAAGTCTTCTGGGTGCCCCACTTGGGCTTGGTCAAGGGCTCTGCAAGGGCCATTTAGGGAGCTTGAAGCTTGCTTTTTGGTCATGAGAAGCCATCGTGGGTTTTTAAGTTGGAGAAGGCCGTAATGAGATTTGTGTCCTGAAGGTGACTCTGGAATTGATGTGTAGGATAGAATGGAGGAGAAATGGGCTGAAGGAGGAGGAAGAAGAGAGAGGGGGAAATCCATGTCCTCTGGTTCATCACAATGCCTGGCATACAGCAGGTGTCCAATAATGATTGGTTAAATAAACGTCTCATAGTTGTCTTAGTTGGCTTCCCCTGGAAGCCGACTCTGAAATAAGGGTTTTGCTATGAGAGGTTTATTTAGGAGGCTACATCCGTGGGTGCCTGGAGCTCAGTCCTGGGGGTGACTGGGGGCCCAGTGCAAAACACACCCTCAGAGTCATCCTGGGAAGAGAGCAAGGGAGTTGGGTATCCAGATGCCAACTCAGTTAGTAGTTGAGGGTTGCTGCTGGGGAGTGTTAATTTCCTGGCCCCAGGGCAGCAGGAGCATGGCTTGGAGAAAGGAAAGTAAGGCACATGGGTGCAGCTGGACACCCCTGAGGCACAAGGCCATCAGGCGTGTAGGGATAGGGATGGATAGGGTCTGCTACAAAATCAGTCTTGGGCCAAAATGGGAAGAGTAGAAACTGAATTGTGAGATGCCATTTCTCCAACAGAACTTTCCCAATAAATTTCTTCTGATTTCCTCTCATTGGGATGTAGATATGTTTTCCTTTCTCCCGCAGGGACTGTGTCCTCAGTGGGGGACTGGTGTTCCAGACCCTTCCGTTTTACTACTTGGGTGAACTCCAGGAAACATCACTGCGCACCGTGGGTAGCTTCTGGAGAAGATTATGCCATCAGAGTTGAAAGCTGGAAACTCTATCAAGCAACATTTGTATCAGAGCTTGAGTAGGAAGAAGAAAATGGGGGAGGAGAAAAAAAAGACTTGCTAAAATTAACATAAATCCCAAGCCCAGGCCTTATAACTGAACATTTTCACAACACTTAGCACTTAAAGTTTCTCAACTAACAGGGAACCAGAAACTAACATGAGATATTTTTTTCTGGCTAATGGTGAAGTGTTCATCTGAGAAGAAATATTTCTCTCCACACCCACTTGCTCCCACCTGTTCCCTCACCTTGGGATCCTTCTCAGCTTCCCAACCTACCAAGATCTTGTCTGCTGACGTTTTTCTGTTTTTCCATCATAACTGCATTCTATGAAGGCAGGTCTCTATCTTATCCATGGTAGAAAGCAAGTGGCAAAGCTGTTCAGTGAGTTAGGAGGGGGCCTCAGGGACACATGGAAGGAGGATTGTGTTCTGGGCACTGCTCCTTTGCTCATCACAGGCCTCCTTTGGCAAATTAAAATTTCCCCTAACAGTTTTATAAGGAATCAAAAATTATATCCAACATCTAAACAAACACAAGTGTGTTTATTTAACAAGTTAATATCAAATTTAAACCTGTGAAAACAGAGACAATTTAAAATCACGCGAAGACTGCAGTGCAGCTACATCTTCGCCTACTTTCAAGACGCTCAAGTCACTTTCCAGACATTGTCTCATCTTCTGTTTGACCCTCAGGAGAGATGACAGTTCTGGCAACTTACAACTATTTCCTGTCCCTGGATGGAATGGAAAAGGATAGCTGATGTTGGAAATTCTAGTTTTTGAAAAGCACAGCAGTGGGGCTTCCCTGGTGGCGCAGTGGTTGAGAGTCCGCCTGCCGATGCAGGGGACACGGGTTCGTGCCCCGGTCCGGGAGGATCCCACGTGCCGCGGATCGGCTGGGCCTGTGAGCCATGGCCGCTGAGCCTGCGCATCTGGAGCCTGTGCTCCACAACAGGAGAGGCCACAGCAGTGAGAATCCCACGTACCGCAAAAAAAAAAAAAAAAAAAAAAAAAAGAAAAGAAAAAAAAAAGAAAAGCACAGCAGGATTATCAAAACACCAAGGACCACCAAACTAAGGTGAATTCAAGGACAAAGATGACCCAGGTGTCTTTGAGGCAGACAGTGTCTTTTACAGAGTGGACCATCCAGCTAGGCTCACTGGGCCTGGCTTGTTAAAGAGCCTCAGACAGGATGCTGACCCATGGGGGCCAGCTCAGGGGTGGCCCAGGCTGGCATGGCATTCACCAATAAGATGGTGACAGAAGGTAGATGAGCTATCTGTCAGTGTCCTCAAAGGTGGCCGGAGCAAAGCCATGGTGCTCTAGCCAGGTGTGTACACACAGTGCTGTTCTGGTCCACAGCTAGACATGGTGAAGGCTCGAAGATAACCAAGGCCATGCAATCAGCCCATGTGCATGGGTACGTGTGTAAGGGCTCTGTCACCAATATTTATTTATAGTTTAGTTCTACCAGTTAGCAAAAGATAAAAGAAACAGAGGAGATAATATGGAAGAGTGGTTAAGAATCAGACTGCCTGAGTCTAAATTCAGGCTTTGTCACCTATTACCATTATAGTCTTGGGCAAGTAAGCATTCTAGGCCTCAGTTTCCTCAACTGTAAAAAGAGAACTTTACAAGATTCTTGTGAGAATTAAATAAGATAATAGATGCAAAGAATTTAGTACAAAACCTCTCAGTAAATGGGAACTATTATGACTTTAGTAATAAATCATACCTATGTATGAGCAAAACTGATGTGGAAAATTAAAATCTAAACAAGAAAAGTGTAGGGGGGAGGGTAGTGATGGTAAATGATAGTTATTACGTTAGCCCTGATTAAGCAAATATGTTTGCTTTGGGCATTCTATTAATCTCTAAAGTTCCCCAAGGAAAAAGGAAGTCATTAAGGTCAAATTATTCTCATGATATTATTACATAGAAAATTGAAATATAATTCATTCTTAATAAACTTGTGTGGAAGGCAGGAATAACACTATCCCTTCCCTTGCCCCATCCTGCTTCTCTCACTTCCCTTCTCCTGAGAGAACCACCTTAATTAATTTCCTTCAGAAGCATCACCTCCTCAAGGGGGCTGCTATGAGAAGCCTCCCTAACAAGGAGCCCGTGATTTGCTCTAGAGCATCCCAACAATGCCAGTTAAGCCTTATTCATTTTTGACCACAATTTCTTTGAGATCCCTCATAAATGAACATTAGATGAGTAAATGTAGAAATACTTGTTTATGATAGTGCAAACAAATAATAATTTGAGATCTAGATAATAGTTCAGAATTTTAAAATTTCGGAGTCCTTGTGAAGATGGCGGAGTAAAAGGACATGCTCTCACTCCCTCTTGTGAGAGCACTGGAATCACAAGTAACTGCTGAACAGTCATCGACAGGAAGACACTGGTACTCACCCAAAAAGATACCCCATATCCAAAGACAAAGGAGAAGCTGCAATGAGATGGTATGAGGGGCACAATCACAAAAAAATCAAACCCCATAACTGCTGGGTGGGTGACTCACAAATTGGAGAAAAATTATGCCACAGAAGTCCACCCACTGGAGTGAAGATTCTGAGCCCCACATCAGGCTTCCCACCCTGGGGGTCCAGCCGGCAACATGGGGAGGAATTCCCAGAGAATAAGACTGTGAAAGCTAGCGGGATTTGGTTGCAGGACTTCAACAGGACTGGGGGAAACTGAGAAGCCATTCTTGGAGGGCACACACAAAGTAGTATGTGCATCAGGACCCAGCGGGAAGGAGCAGTGTCTCCATAGGAGACTGAACCAGACCAACCTGCTAGTGTTGGAGGGTCTCCTGCAGAGGCGGGGGGTGGCTGTGGCTCACTGTGGGGACAAGGACACTGGCAGCAGAAGTTCTGTGAAATGCTCCTTGGCATGAGCCCACCTGGGGTCTGCCATTAGCCCCACCAAACAGCCTGCGGCCCCCAGTGCTGGGCTGCCTGAAGCCAAACAACCAACAGGAAGGGAACTCAGCCCCACCCATCAGCAGACAAGCAGATTAAAGTTTTACTGAGCTTTGCCCACCAGAGCAACACCCAGTTCTATCCACCACCAGTCCCTCTCATCAGGAAGCTTGCACAAGCCTCTTAGAGAGCTGCATCCACCAGAGGGCAGATGGTAGAAACAAGAAGAACTACAATCCTGCAGCCTGTTGAATGAAAACCACATTCACAGAAAGATAGACAATATGAAAAGGCAGAGGACTATGCATCAGATGAAAGAACAAGGTAAAACCCCAGAAAAACAACCAAATGAAGTGGAGATAAGCAAACTTCCAGAAAAAGAATTCAGAATAATGATAGTGAAGATGATCCAGTACCCCAGAAAAAGATGGAGGCAAAGACTGAGAAGATGCAAAAATGTTTAACAAAGACGTAGAAGAATTAAAGAACAAACAAACAGAGATGAACAATACGATAATTGAAATGAAAAATACCCTAGAAGGAATCAATAGCAGAATAACTGAGGCAGAAGAACAGATAAGTGACCTGGAAAACAGAACGGTTCCACTGCTGTGGAACAGAATAAAGAAAAAAGAATGAAAAGAAATGAAGACAGTCTAAGAGACCTCCGGGACAACATTAAACGCACCAACATTCACATTATAGGGATCCCAGAAGGAGAAGAGTGAGAGAAAGGACCCAAGAAAATATTTGAAGTGATTATAGTTGAAAACCTCCCTAACATGGGAAAGGAAATAACCACTTAAGTCCAGGAAGTTCAGAGAATCCCAGGCAGGATAAACCCAAGGAGAAACACACTGAGACACATAGTAATCAAACTGACAAAAATTAAAAACAAAGAAAAGTTATTAAAAGCAACAAAGGAAAAGTGACAAATAACATACAAGGGAACTCCCATAAGGTTGACAGCTGATTTCTCAGCAGAAACTGTACAAGCCAGAAGGCAGTGGCAAGTTATATTTAAAGTGATGAAAGGGAAGAACTTACAATCAAGATTACTCAAACCGGAAAGGATCTCAATCAAATGCGATGGAGAAAGTAAAAGCTTTACAGACAAGCAAAAGCTAAGAGAATTCAGCATCACCAAACCAGCTCTACAACAAATGCTAAAGGAACTTCTCTAAGTGGGAAACACAAGAGATAAAAAACAACCCAAAACAATTAAGCAAATAGTAATAGGAACATACATATCAATAATTACCTTAAAAGTGAGTGGATTAAATGCTCTAACCAAAAGACACAGGCTCACTGAATGGATACAAAAACAAGACCAATATATATGCTGTCTACAAGAGACCCACTTCAGACATATACAGACTGAAAGTGAGGGGATGCAAAAAGATATTCCATGCAAATGGAAATCAAAAGAAAGCTAGAATAGCAATACTCGTATCAGATAAAATAGACTTTAAAATAAAGACTGGTACAAGAGATAAGGAGGGACACTACATAATGATCAAACAATCAATCCAAGAAGAAGTTATAACAATTATAAATGTTTATGCACCCAACATAGGAGCACCTCAATACCTAAGGCAAATGTTAACAACCATGAAAGGAGAAATCGACAGTAGCACAATTATAGTAGGGGACTTTAACACCCCACTTACACCAATGGACAGATCATCCAAACAGAAAATAAATAAGGAAACACAAGCTTTAAAAGACACCATAGATGAGATAGATCTAACTGATATTTATAGAACATTCCACCCAAAAGTGGCAGAATACACTTTCTTCTCAAGTGCACATGGAACATTCTCCAGGATAGATCACATCTTGGGTCATAAATCAAGCCAGGTAAATTTAAGAAAATTGAAATCATATCAAGCATCTTTTCTGACCACAACGCTATGAGATTAGAAATAAATTACAGGGAAAAAAAGTAAAAAAACGCAAACACAAGGAGACTAAACAATACGTTACTAAAAAACCAAGAGATCACTGAAGAAATTAAAGAGGAAATCAAAAAATACCTAGAGACAAAGGACAATGAAAACATGACAATCCAAAACCTATGGGATGCAGCAAAAGCTAAGAGAGAAGTTTATAACAATACAATTCTACTTCAAGAAACAAGAAAAACCTCAAATAAACACTCTAACCTTACACCTAAAGGAACTAGAGAAAGAAGAACAAAGAAAACCCAAAGTTAGTGGAAGGAAAGAAATCATAAAGATCAGAGCAGAAATAAATGAAATAGAGATGAAGAAAACAATACCAAAGATCAATAAAACTAAAGCTTTGTTCTTTAAGAAGATAAGCAAAATTGATAAACCTTTAGCCAGTCTCATGAAGAAAAAGAGGGAGAGGACTCAAATCAATAAAAATAGAAATGAAAAAGAAGTTACAACAGGCACTGCAGAAATACAAAGCATCACAAGAGGCTACTACAAGCCACTCTATGCCAATAAAATGGACAACCTGGAAGAAATGGACAAATTCTTAGAAAAGTGCAACCTTCCAAGACTGAACCAGGAAGAAATAGAAAATATGAACAGACCAATCACAAGTAATGAAATTGAAACTGTGATTAAAAATCTTCCAACAAACAAAAGTCTAGGACCAGATGGCTTCACAGACAAATTCTACCAAACATTTAGAGAAGAGCCAACACCCATCCTTCTCAAACTCTTCCAAAATATTGCAGAGGAGGGAACACTCTTAAACTCATTCTATGAGGCCACCATCACCCTAATACCAAAACCAGACAAAGATACTACAAAAAAAAATTACAGACCAATATCACTGATGACTATAGATGCAAAAATCACCCTAATGCCAAAACCAGACAAAGATACTACAAAAAAAGAAAATTACAGACCAATATCACTGATGACTATAGATGCAAAAATCCTCAACAAAATACTAGCAAACAGAATCCAACAACACATTAAAAGGATCATACACCATGATCAAGTGGGATTTATCCCAGGGATTCAAGGATTCTTCAATATACTCAAATCAATCAATGTGATACACCATATTAACAAACTGAAGAATAAAAACCATATGATCATCTCGATATATGCAGAAAAAGCATTTGACAAAATTCAACACCCATTTATGATAAAAACTCTCCAGAAAATGGGCACAGAGGGAACCTACCTCAACAAAATAAAGGCCATATATGACAAATCCACAGCAAACATCATTCTCAATGGTGAAAAACTGAAAGCATTTCCTCTAAGAGCAGGAACAAGACAAGGATGTTCAGTCTCACCACTCTTATTCAACATAGTTTTGGAAGTCCTAGCCATGGCAATCAGAGAAGAAAAAGAAATAAAAGGAATACAAATTGGAAAAGAAGAAGTAATACTGTCACTGTTTGCTGATGACATGATATTATACATAGAAAATCCTAAAGATGCCACCAGAAAACTACTAGAGCTAATCAATGAATCTGGTAAAGTTGCAAGATACAAAATTAATGCACAGAAATCTCTTGCATTCCTATACACTAACAATGAAAGATCAGAAAGAGAAATTAAGGAAACAATCCCATTCACCATTGCAACAAAAGGAATAAAATACCTAGGAATAAACCTACCTAAGGAAGTAAAACACCTGTACTCAGGAAACTATAAGACACTGATGAAAGAAATCAAAGATGACACAAACAGATGGAGGGATATACCATGTTCTTAGATTGGAAGAATCAATATTGTGAAAATGACTGTACTACCCAAAGCCATCTACAGATTCACTGCAATCCCTATCAAATTACCATGGAATTTTTGACAGTACTAGAACAAAAAATCTTAAAATTTGTATGGAGACACAAAAGACCCCCAATAGCCAAAGCAATCTTGAGGGAAAAAAATGGAGCTGGAGGACTCAGACTCCCTGAATTCAGACTATAATACCAAACTACAGTAATCAAGACAATATGGTACTGGCACAAAACTATGTATCAGTGGAACAGGATAGAAAGTCCAGAGATAAACCCAAACACCTATGGTCACCTAATCTATGACAAAGGGAGCCAGAATACACAATGGAGAAAAGACAGTCTCTTCAATAAGTGGTGCTGGGAAAACTGGACAGCTACCTGTAAAAGAATGAAACTAGAACAGTCCCTAACACCATACACAAAAATAAACTCAAAATGGTTTAAAGACCTGAATGTAAGACTGGACATTATAAAACTCTTAGGGGAAAACATAGGAAGAACACTCTTTCACATATATCACAGCAAGATCTTTTTTGATCCACCTGCTAGAATAATGGAAATAAAAACAAAAAAAAACAAATGGGACCTAATGAAACTTAAAAGCTTTTGTACAGCAAAGGAAACTATAAACAAGATGAAAAGACAACCCTCAGAATGGAAGAAAATATTTGAAAATGAATCAACAGACAAATTAATCTCCCAAATGTATAAACAGCTCATGCAGCTCAATATTAGAAAAACAAACAACCCTATCAAAAAATGGGCAGAAGACCTAAATAGACATTTCTCCAAAGAACACATACAGATGGCCAAGAAGCACATGAAAAGATGCTCAACATCACTAATTATTAGAGAAATGCAAATCGAAACTGCAATGAGGTATTACCTCACACTGGTTAGAATGGGCATCATCAGAAAATCTACAAACAATAAATGCTGGCGAGGGTGTGGAGAAAAGGGAACCCTCTTGCACTGTTGGTGGGAATGTAAATTGATACAGCCACTATGAAGAACAGTATGGAGGTTCCTTAGAAAACTAAAAATAGAATTACCATATGACCCAGCAATCCCACTACTGGGCATATACCCTGAGAAAACCATACTTCAAAATGAAACATTCACCCCAATGTTCATTGCAGCACTATTTACAATAGCCAGGTTATGGAAGCAACCTAAACGCCCATCAACAGACGAATGCATAAAGAAGATGTGGTACATATATACAATGGAGTATTACTCAGCCATAAAAAGGAACGAAATTGGGTCATTTGTTGAGACGTAGATGGACTTAGAGACTGTCATACAGAGTGAAGTAAGTCAGAAAGGGAAAAACAAATATCATATATTAACACATATATGTGGAATCTAGAAAAATGGTACAGATGAACCAGTTTGCAAGGCAGCAATAGAGACACAGATGTAGAGAACAAATGTATGGACACCAAGGGGGAAAAGCGGGGGAGGGGTTGTGGTGGTGGGATGAATTGGGAGATTGGGACTGCATATATACACTAATATGTATAAAATAGATAACTAATAAGAGCCTGCTGCATAAAAAATAATTCAGAAAACAAAACAGAACAAAAAATAACAAACAAAAAAAAAGAATTTCAAAATTTCATTTTCACAGGGTATATTTTGTTTGCTTCATGTGTACATTCAGTAAACTCCATGAGGGCAGAAGCAGATGCAAAACTTTTCTAGGGATGCTTGTGGAAGGACATATTTCCAGATGCCTTCCTCTGCCTTTGATTTGGAATGACGACCATACCCAGTGTGGGTCAATGTCTTCACCCTGTAAGCCTCTTGTTTGGGGAATAACAAAGGTCTAACTAGCTGAATGAAAGATAAAACTGGGAGTCACTTTCAGGAGAAGATAATTGCTGAGACTAAAGGAAGTTACTGGCCTTTTGAAGGAAATCGATCTTTTAGTATTTGAACAATTAATTAAATATTGGGGAGCTTTTGCCCACTATTTAGTCTATATGTCTATATGGCCCCAAATAGAAACTTTATGGTCACAAAATGAGTCTGTGACTCCATATTCACCACTCTTTATTCTTCAAGTCTTTTTGAAGGCTCTCATCCATTGCTAATAGGAATAGATATTTGCAGAATCTTATGGAGAATAATTTGGAAAATTCTATCAATATTACACAATTTAATATGCATATTGATACCAGAAATTCCAGTTCCAAGAATGTATCCTATAGGTTACTTACCATTGGCACACAGGTATTCTATGCAAACTGGTTATAATAGGAAAAGATAGGAAATGACCCAAATGTTCATCAGTGAGCAACTGGTTAAATATATCTATACAAAGAAATAATGCAGTTGTAAAGAAAAGGATGAAAAATCAGCTCTCAATGGCTGATCAGAAAGATTTTAAAGACAACGTTAGGTTTCAAAAAAGCAAAGTACAGAACAGTATGTAGAGCCAGCTACCATTATTTATATAGGGAAAAAATAAAGAATGTATATCTTATTTGCATATATATGCATCAAAAATCACTGGAAATAAGAAACAAATAATAGTCATTTCCTATTTCAGGGTAGGGAGGGAACTGGGCATCTGGGCACAGCAGTGGAAGGGAGGATTTTCTCTGCAATACTTTTTATACGTTTGACTTTTGAACCATGCTTAATGTATTTGCATTAAATAAATAAATGTAATTTAAGATAATCTTTAAAGATGCTTATTATGCGTACAGGCTTTGGTCAACACACAGCTCTGCTTTCTAGAAGTTTCTAACCCCGTCGATGAAATAAAAGGCAACCAGTAACCATAACATAGTGGTAAAAATGCCATCACACTGACATGCCACATTTCACCAAATCTAAAACGCTATTAATTCTTTCACAGCATTATATGACATGCCACTAGGAAAAGGAAGAATGTGGCCTATTAAATTCGGGCACAATGCTTCCTTCTCATTTAGAATTTTCATTTTATGCTTAATGAGAGATCTGTTTTAGATACTCATTTGTACATAGATATTTATCATATATCACTCTTGCATGATATATGACATTGTATAAGAAAAATTAAAGTGAAATAAATTAGTTAATGAATTTTTAAAACTTTCTCTTATTGCATTCTGAATCTTTTTCACACAGTATTGTCCTCTGTGCTATCAAAAGCATTGGTGATCCTACATTTTTTGAAAGAGTGTTCCATTAATATTTCTAGAATTTTCTTCCAAGCTGCTGAAACCTGATCTGCCAATTTTGATGCATAGACCCAGGCAAACACAACTGTATCATGACTGCTGTACAACCAATAGTGATTGTAACATGAATCCAAGTTCCAGAGGCACTGAAATGTAAAAAAAAAAAAAAAAAAAAGTGCTTTTTTTCTTCTTTCAAAATTTATTTTATTGAAGTATGGTTAATTTATAATGTTGTGTTCATTTCGGCCGTACAGGAAAGTGATTCAGTTATACATATATATACATTCTTTTTCATTTTCCATATGATTTATCACAGGATACTGAATATAGTTCCCTGTGCTATACAGTAGGACCTTGTTGTTTATCCATTGTCTATATAATAGTTTGCTGCTGCTAATCCCCAACCTCCCACTCCATTCCTCCCCCAATGCCCCTCCCACTTGGCAACCACAAGTCTGTTCTCTATGTCTGTGAGTCTTTCTTTTTCATAGATAATTATTTGTGACGTATTTTAGATTACACATATTAGTGATATCATATGATATCTGTCTTTCTCTCTCTGACTTACTTCACTTAATATGATCATCTCCAGGTCCATCCATGTTGCTGTAAATGGCAGTATTTCGTTCTCTTTATGGCTGAGTAGTATTCCATTATATATATGTACCACATCTTCTTCATCCATTCCTCTGTCAATGGACAAAAATAGGCTTCTTATAATTGTTTAAATGTGATAGATGAGCAGTTTCAAGACAGAATAGGTCCCTGGGGCACTACAGAAGACTCCTTGAGGAGGCAGAATTGAGGCTGGACTTTTAAAAATGAGAGGGATCTTGGAGACAGGAATGAACGGGATGAATGAGTCATGAAAAACAAATAGCTTGAAATGGAAGTAGAAATTGCATTTGAGAGAGGGAAGGAAGGAAGACCATGTGACCTGGAGGGAAGGGCTTGTGAAAGGAAGTTAAGTGTGGATGGGAGAGTTGCCAAAACTGGAGATTTGGAAGCACTCATTTGGAGAACATATTGGTCCAGAAACTTAACCACGCTGAAGAGTGGAGGGAACAAACAAACACAGCATCAAAAGAAAACAGAAAAAATGGAGAGAGAATCTTGGGCCATAGAATTTTCATGCCAGGAGGACTATTACAGATCATCTGGTTCATGTTTTCAGTTTTACAGGTAAAGAAAGGAAATTCAGAGAGGGTATGTGACAGATTGCCAGTGGCACAGCAAACACTGAACCTTGGATGTTGATTTCCTGAGCAGGCTCTTCCTAATAGACCATCACAGCCAACAGAGAGGAAGTCGTTTCAAGGAGGCAGGTGGCAGTGAAGAAGAGGAAGCCTGAGGAGGCACTGAGGTGACCAGTACAGATTATTGATGACCTGCAAGTGTCTACTTTGCAGAGTGGTCTGGGTAGGAAAGACTGTGAAAAGTTAAAGAAAGCGGGGTGTTTCTCAGTTAGAGGCACCATCAGGAAAGATCTCATTAATTTTCAATATTTCCTTTCAAAGGGCTCGGTATTTGATGTTGTATTTTCAATAAAGCCTCCAAGACCCTGCTTTTACCAGTGGAGGTCAGGCAAAAAATAAAAAAATCCTTCACAAAGGATTCAATAGTATCATTTCCTGGAAATCCTTCAAAATAATGGGACATAGTGCTCGCTTCGGCAGCACATATACTAAAAATAATGGGACATATTGTCCCTTGGGCAAGACAGAAAATTATCAACAGGTGGCAGTCACACCGAGTTTCAAATGCAGCCTCTCACCGCTTTATAAAAAAACCATTGTTTTCTTACACATAGAAATTGACTAAAGGGGACAGTAACCAATAATGGTCTTGCTTATGGGTTTTCAGTTTGCATCTCTGTGGAACATCATTCTTGGCATAGGAAATGATCAATACTGCTTTCCTGCACATCTCCTATACTAAACAGTGTGTTTAGGTGCCTGCAAGGGATTTCTCTTAGAAGAAAAAGAAATCACATCTACTGCAAAAAAGTTATCTTGCTGATATGGCTGCTACAGGTACCATGGTAAGTAAGCCACTTAGTATCTTAGGGACAACCTCACAATTGAGGACATAAAATTAAAGCAGTGAGATGGCATTTAATATTGAAAAATATGTATTTGATTGGCAAAAATGTAAAATATTCATAATATCCAGAGAATTGGGACTCTGGAAGTGTGAATTAGTATAGTTACTTTTTATGGCAGTTTACTAGTCTCTGTTAACACTGAAATGGAGCCTGCTCCCTAGGACTCAGCAGCTCTGCTTCCCAGTGTCCATCTGCAGAACAGTTCACACACACACACACACACACACACACACACACACATACAGGAGGTCTGTTCAAGGGTATTGGCAATGGCTTTGTTTTTAATGGTAAAAAATATAAACTGGGGACAAGCCAGATGTACATGTAAAAATATCAATGGGGGGACTTCCCTGGTGGTCCAGTGGTAAAGAATCCACCTTTCAATGCAAGGGACGCGGGTTCGATCCCTGGTCTGGGAACTGAGATCCCACACGTCTTGGGGCAACTAAGCCCACATGCCACAACTACTGAACCTGCGTGCCATAACTAGAGAGAGAAAAACCTGCATGCCACTACTAGAGAAGCCTGTGCACCGTGACAAAGATTCTGTGTGCCACAACTAAGACCCAACACAGCCAAAAATTAAAAAATCAATGGGCCTACAAGACATACTACTGAATTTTAAAAAGTTGTAGATAGATATGTTTAGTCTAATGTCATTTATGTGTGTGTGTGTGTGTGTATGTGTGTGTGTGTGTGCGCACACGTAAGCTCTAACAGACCTTACCAGGGAGAATGTGGGGTAAAGCACCAGAAATGGGACTTAGATGGGGGGAGGAAGGAAGAAAATTTTCTCTTTATTTATAATGGTTGACATTTTACAAGGAAAATGTATTTTTATATAGCTTATGAAATTTACATTTTTTTAAAGAAAAGGTAGCTTATTAGATGCTGTCAGAATCTCTGATTCATTTAGGAAGTTACAAATTTGGTGCCTTTATGTAGGTATGGCCTTAGATTAAAATGAGCATTAGTCCTTTTTTTCCTATATTTTTCTACAGTGGCATTATATCTATCACTAAAAAATGATAAAGACTTTGAAATAACTTTATATTTAAAATAAAGATTAAAAATAAAAATTAATGCAAAACAAGCATAAGATTCCTTTCAACCCTGACATATCTTTGAGACTATAAGATGTATATTACTTTAAGACTTGAGTGTTAATATCTAGAGGACCAAATTGGCTTGTAGTTTAGAATAACAGACAAGTGCATTTGCCTAGTTTCCAAGACCCTAATGATACAGATGCTGAATGTAGCTTGAGGCATCTTTCATCAATGCCAAGCCTTCAGAATGAAAAAGAACATGGCTCATTGCCAGATATATCTGCCAAGTCCCAATTTGCAAGCACAATTCAGTTCATTTGCACTTCTCTCTTGATCCTGAGGGTTGCTCCATTAAGAAAGAGTAAAACAATTATATTGTTCCTTGGTTGGAGGGAGCTATGACTTTGGTCACTATCATCCTTAATAACAAAAATATCCAGAAATATATTTAAATTGGATTGAACACTCTTCTGGTGACCTCTTAGGAGGTTCATTCTGAAAGACAGGGTTTCCTCACTGGAATAAGCCATGAATGCCAAAGTGTTATTCTACCTCAATAATTTTGTCAAATAAGCATCAGTCCTGATTTCATGAATGAGGATTTTCTAGTGCTCATTTCCCTGAGGGCTTGAAGTAATCATCCAATGGATCTCCTATCAATAAAAAGTAGAATAGATACCTACTGTCTGAGATTTAAATATTGAGGATATGGTGTGCTCAGGAAGCTCTGATGTTCATACAAAGAAATGATGGAACTCAGTAAAAGAATTGACATGAATCATCGTCAACAGATTGCTGACAGATGGGATGCCTGGGACAGCTGTTGTTCTGCCTGCCCAGGCTCTGTTCCTTCCTCCTGGTCTAGGTTCCTGATTTGTAAAGCTGAATCTGGCCTCTGTACCCCGACACAGAATTAAATCTCGGAGACAGTGTTTTGGTGAAGTACAAAAGAATAGCTTTGGGCTTCCCTGGTGGCACAGTGGTTGAGAGTCTGCCTGCCGATGCAGGGGACACGGGTTTGTGCCCCGGTCCGGGAAGATCCCATGTGCTTCAGAGCAGCTGGGCCCGTGAGCCATGACCACTGAGCCTGTGCATCCAGAGCCTGTGCTCCGCTATGGGAGAGGCCACAGCAGTGAGAGGCCCACGTACCACAAAAAAAAGAAAAAAAAGAATAGCTTTATTGCTTTGCCAGACAAAGGGGGCCACAGCAGGCTAATTCCCTCAAAACTGTGTGTCCTGATCTGGAGGGGGTAGTGAGGAGTTTTATAGTAATGGTTCAAAGAGGGTGTGATCAGCTCATGGACACTCTTCTGACTGGGTGGTGGTGAGGTAATTGGGAGTCTGCATCATCAACCTTCTCTTTCCAGCTGGTCTGGGGTCTACGTGCTTGTGGGCAGCATACAGTTAACTTCTCCCACCTGGTGGGGGTTTCAGTATCTGCAAAACAGCTCAAAGATATTGTTATGTGTATCACTTGAGGGGGAACCAGGACCCTGCCCCAAGGCTGCACTATTGTTTCTTGACTTCTCCCCCCTTGTCTCCACATCCTCTCCCTTCCCTGATTAGCAATTGTTTGGACCTGCCCTTTGGAACTCAGGGAAGGTCATGGAGGTTGAATGAAGCCTATTTCCTGTAATCAAGAAATGGGGGACACAGGAAGGCTTTTGTGCCCAGGAGTCCCACAGGGTCCTGCTCAGTTTCATTTCCTTTGTGGAAACAGCCCTCTCCCACTCTCAGTTAGAGGTTCGGGTTGGATTCTGCCCACCACCTGGCTCTGGGAGTGAGCATGTGACTAGATCTGGCCATCAGAGAATTGTATGCCACTGGTCCTGGGAATTGATTTCAGAGATAGGCCTTTGACCCAAGCCAAGCTAATGAGAAACCAGGATGCTTTGCTGGCACTGCTGGGGAAAAGGTACATGCATTGTGCTGGTGGAGTTATTTCCAGGGTTCTAGGTCACCTGTCTACGGAGGGTGCCTGCCTACAAATAAAGCCAGCACTGAGAGGAGCAGAGCCAAGACATGGGGCAGTGTCCTGATGGCATCTTTGAGACCTGAAGTCAGAACTCTGCCTTGAACCTTTCAGTTATATGGGTCATTTTGGTTTTGTTTGTAATTTGAGTGATATTTTGGCCACTGGCAACCAAAAGAATTTTGACTGATAACACCAGGAATACAGTGTGTTGATGTATTGATGGGCAAGCCTGTCCAGAGGTTGCCCTTCTGCTCTGCTTACTTGAGCACTAATTCTTTGTTTCAAAGTTCAGTGAAAATATTATCTTATCCTTACAGTCTTCTAGACCTCACCAGGCCGTGGTGAAACTTTCTCATTTGAATTCCTGAGCACTTTTTTTAAAATAAGTTTTTTTGTGTGTGCGTGGTATGCGGACCACTCACTGTTGTGGCCTCTCCCGTTGTGGAGCACAGGCTCCGGACACGCAGGCTCTGCGGCCATGGCTCACGGGCCTAGCTGCTCCACGGCATGGGGGATCTTCCCAGACCGGGGCACGAACCCGCGTCCTCTGCATCAGCAGGCGGACTCTCAACCACTGCGCCACCAGGGAAGCCCTAAATAAGTTTTTTTTTTGTTTGGATTTTTTGTTTATTTAAGAGTAGGCAGAGATTGTAATGGTCAGTTAAGATCCCTGTTTGTTTTTTCTAATATATTTACATATCCTCTCTCCATATTGACTATAATGGATCTCAAGCTTAGGAACCACATGTAATGTGCCTTTTTTATCTCAGTGCTCTATGCAGATTAGGGTCTCAATAAATGTTTGTGGATGACACATATAAGGGCCACAGCATCTGTGATCCAGCTTTGTTATTCCATCTCAACGACCCTCAACACATGCCTAGCATATACACAGACCCCCAACCAAGCATGCATGTACCATGTACACATACCCCCAGCCAAACATGTATATACCATGTACACATACCCCAAACCAAACATGCATATACCATGTACACAGACCCCCAGCCAAGAATACATATACCATGTTCACATACCCCTAGCCAAACATACATAACCATGTACACAGACCCGCAGCCAAACATGCATATACCGTGTACACAGACCCACGGCACACATACACACATGTACATATACCCAAAACATACATGGGCACACCATATACATGAACTTTCAACCAAACACATATACCATGTGCACAGATACCCACACATACATGTATACTCAGTTCACTGATGCAGGGTGAGCTGCTTCTTGTGTGTTGCCTTGAAGACCCTATTTGGGAGAGGATGATTCTAGCCACTGAGTTCCTTATAATTCAGTAATGGCTGGACTATAGTAACAGAACTGTCTGGTTCCTCCACCCGCCTCCCAGATGAAATGAAAGGCAGGAGGAGGGAGAGAGCCCCCTTGAGGAGAAAGGAGAGTCTGAATGAGGAACAGCCCACCCACATGAGGGCCTGTTTTGCTCACCAGCTCCAGAGTGGAAAGGGTGAAATGAATTCTTGCTGCACTATAAATACTTGTTAGAGCAAACACACAGACTCACCCTGGCCCGGGCCCTGAACTAAATTACACAGGAGTTGTAAGGAGCAGGGTCTGGATCTGGGTGGGTGAGAATTTTAATAGCAACGCGAAGTGTGACTCAGGCTGTCTCCCTTCGGGCACTGAAACTCTCTTGACCTGGGTTTTGTCATCCGGTGCGGAAAGGCTCCGGAAGAGCCAGGCTTAATTTCCTTCTCTTTCTTCTCTGGTTGAGTGACATGAAAAGTTATATAAGGCAATTTCTACCAAAGAAAAAGATGGGTTAGCACAAAGCTTTAAAGGAAACAGTCGACAAGTGGGAACACCCAGGGCCTAGGGGGTCACTGAGAAGGCGGGGTTTCAGCAGCTCCTGCCCTGCAGACACCACCCGAGGGCCTCCTCCTGTTGGAAGTTCACAGACAAGGATGGAAAAGCCAACCTTTCCCGAGTGTGTGCAGCAGCGGCTCCACATGACACACTTTGCACACGGCCCCCCACTCTACCTTGCCATGGGTTCAGCTAAAAGCCACTTTAAAAAGCCATGGGAGCCAGAAGCTTAAGGCTTCTAGCATGTTCAGCGTAGCCGGGTCATCTCTCCCTCTCTCCTCCCCCACCGCATCCAAGGAGCTGATGATGGGAATCGGGGCTGAGACGAACAGGAGGCCGGAAGGGGCGCTGCCTGCCCATAGCGCTGGTCAGGCACACGCGGGAGAGCTATCCCCGTGGGACGCGCCTGCCAGTAGGGACGTGGGCAGCGGCACAGTGACAGTCTCGTTATCCTCAGCACCAAGCTTGAGAACTCCAGGCCGCCTGAGCAGCGCATCCCATTCCCAGGCTTTTGTTACTGGCTCCTGACTCCCGTGTCTCCTGGTCCTTCACCTGCGTGGCTGGAGATCTCAGAAAGAGGAAAGGGAATAGAGGAACAGGTTTTCCTGAATCATCATTTCCTTCATTTTGTGCAGAAATGAGACAGTGATCATAGTGGATGAGGGTTTTTTCTGTCCTTCCATTTAATCACTTGCCTACCAGGAATAAGACCGTCCACATTATCTTTTTCAAGGAGGTGTTTGCCCCCAGCCTGTGGCTCTCCCTGACGGCTCGGGCATCCTCATTTTCTCTCTCAGAGAAGAAATTGGTGACACAAATCTGCCCTCTACTGGCAATGAGAAGAATTTAAGGTGTGAAAAAAAGAACCGAACCCCCGAGAAAGGGGATGATGGGGACTTGACTGCTTTTCCCAAGCTGAACAACAAATTTAGATTTTGCCAGTACTGCTCAGACTGAGTATGCAGAAGCGTCTACCAAATGTTGACGTGTTACTCAATAAATGTAATGGCTTGTGGGAGAGTAAAGAAGTAACATCCAGAAGTAGGAAATCACTGGGTTTGAAATCAGCTGTGCATGGCCCCGAAGTCATGTGACTTTCAGTTGCTCAATCCTCAGCTATATCAAATGGGGACAAAAGTACCTACAGCATGAGAATGTGATGAAAATTAAGGACATTTGGGGACACATTATTTGTCTTACAATTGCACTTCATGGACTCAGCATCAGGGCTCGGTGTTCAAACATCTCGATTCAGCAGCCCAACTGCCACCTCTGCCACTTACTAGATATATGACCTGGGGTGTGCTTTCCAACTCTTTTCCTCAGTGTCCTCATCTGTTACCCAAGGATAATGTATCTGCCTCATAGGGTCATTTTGAAGTGAACCAATGTTTGCAAAGTGGTTGGAATCATATCTAACACAGTGAAAATATTTGTTAAAAAATACATCATAGGGCTTCCCTGGTGGCTCAGTGGTTGACAGTCCACCTGCCGATGCAGGGGACATGGGTTCGTGCTCCGGTCCAGGAGGCTCCCACATGCCATGGAGCAGCTGGGCCTGTGAGCCATGGCCGCTGGGCCTGTGTGTCCGGAGCCTGTGCTCCACAACAGGAGAGGCCACAACAGTGAGAGGCACGCATACAGCAGAAAACAAAAACAAAAACAAACAAAAAAAATCATAGTCCACAGTCAAACTAAAAAGTGTGACTTGAGCAAGTGTTACATGCACAGCACAGGGTTAGAAGCACAAAACTCTATAACCTAGCCAGGGAATAATAGTAAAAATACCTAGGATTTGTTAAGCACTTGCAAACTGCCATGCTTAGGAGCATCTTCTATGTATTTCTCTGTTTACTATCAATACTAAACAGCAGCTAGATACTGAAGACACACACTGTATGACATTTACATGAAACCTGAAAAAGACTTAACTTAAAATGATAGAACACAAATCAGTGAATGCCTTAGGGCAGTGTGTGGGAACAGGGATTTGACTGGTAAAAGACACAAATAAGTCTCCTGAGGTCACAGAAATGTTCTCCATCTTGATCGTAAATGCGTATACATTTGTTAAGACTCATTGAACTGCATACTTAAAGTGTGTTCACTTTATTTATGTAAGTTTTACTTCAGTAAAGTTGATTTAAAAAAACTTGAGAAACATATCAATAAATTGAAATGTATGGAATTTAGTTGGGTCTAGATTAGAGAGCAAAGGTTAAAAAAATATTTAAGACAATCAGATACAACAAAATATGTAACCTTAAAAGATTTCACCAGTAAAATTAAAAAATGAAAGTAAATGAATTAAGTAGGTGTAAGAAACTATAAAAAGGGTAATATGAACTCCAGTTAGGAGAATTTAATAAAAATAAAATTAGAACTTAAACAAAGAAAAACTGAAACCTGATTAAGAAAAGAACAATAAGTATATAAAACTCTGAAAACCTTGGGAAAACAAAGAAAAATCTTAAATATACAACATTAGAAATTATTTTCTAAAAGCTACAAACACATGTATATCTGAATATAAAATGGTTATAAAAGAATACTGAAAGAAATGGATGATTTCTAGTAAAACATCACTAGAATTAACCCAAAGAGGGACTTTGCTGGCCGTCCAGTGGTTAAGACTTCACCTTCCAATGCAGGGGGTGTGGGTTCAATCCCTGGTTAGGGAGCTAAGATCCCACATGCCTCGTGGCCAAAAAAAAAACCCAAAACATAAAACGGAAGCAATATTGTAACACATTCAATAAAGACTTTAAAAATGGTCCACATCAAAAAAAAATTTTTTTTAATGAAAAATAAACAAAAGAACACAAAGAGAGGTAGACATTTTGAAGCAATCGTTAAAAGAATAATATACTAACATGCTTGGTGATAAACAGCCAGTGCCTCCCAGGTGACCCCAGTTGTCACAGCCTCTCCACTAGGGACCCCTTGCAACCCTCCTCCCAGCAACAGCCCATCAGACATAGGGTTAATGCCTAGCACAATGGCAGGTCACCAGCTCTAAAGCTAGAGTCTATTTGGTTGGTCAGAGCCTATCTTACCATATCACACCAGCCTTAGGAGATTGCCCTCTTTATAACAATCTGAGCCTAGAACCTAATTTCATTTTAAATATAAACACAAAAGTAGCATGGTTTAAATAATAACTGATTTTTATAAATGCAACTACCATTTAAATAAATGGAAGATTATATTTTGTTTGGATCAAAATATTAGAGTTGTTTTGCATTTCAGCCTAGTGGTATTTGAATCACCAGCCCACATGTATCAGTTAACATTTGTTACAGTCACATTCATGATATTTCTACCTACAGTCAAGTATTTGACTATTCATGTTTTCTAGTACAGTTGTGCTCAAGTACTTTCTTATCAAAATTCATAGCATTTTATTATGAATTACTTTTTCAAATGTCTCCTTTGTATTTCAGTTGATCATATTTACTTTATAGAATTGTGGATGTAGGCAGTTTTTTAATCTATGAATTTCATTTTAGAATAGTAAAAGGGGTGCTATGAACTGAATTGTGTCCCTCCCCAAATTCATATGTTGAAGACTTAACCTCCAGCGTGATGGTATTTGGAGACAGACTTTGGGAAGTGATTAGGATCAGACAAGGTCGTGAGGATGGGGCCCTCATGGAGGGATTAGTGCCCTTGGAAGAAGAGACCAGAGATATCAGCCTTCTCTCTCTCCCTGCTCACAGGCACGGAGGGAAGGCCATGTGAGTTCACAGTTCCCTACAAGCCAAGGGAAGAGGCCTCAGGGTGCAATCTACCCTGCCAGCCCCTTGGTCTTAGAAGTCCCAGCCTCCAGAGCTGTGAGAAAATAAATTTCTGCTGTATAAGCTAAAAGTCTGTAGTGTTTCATTATGGTAGCATGAACAGACTGAGAGGGCATTAGGATTAATAGGATTAGGATGTTGATTTCACACCAAAACTCTCCCATTAAATGCCCATTCAAGGACAAATTTTTCACTGTGAAACCTGGTGTTCACTCACCCTTTGTAACAGCATCCAGACTTTCCCAGGTGTATCATCTCTCCCCTATTGTATTGTACCTGGATTACTTGACCTCCCCATTGGGAAGTTGAAGTAGAGCTATAGCCTCTCATTGTCCTAACATTACCAAGTGTGGGTGAAAGACTGAAGTTCAGCAAGTTGGAACTGCCCTTCCACGACTTTGAATCTTGAAAAAACTGATGTGTAAATGGAAGAAAATACCTAGTAGTGCCCTAGTGCCACGCCTGGTTCTTCAGCCTTTGTCAACACCCTTCCAATAAATTCTCCCTGTGGTTTAAGGAGACATTGTTTTAGAGATCCTAACTGAAGCAGTAAGGAGAGGAAACAAAATAAATGTTACATATAGTAGAAATAAAGACACAAGATACACATTATTTGTTGATGGCATGCATGATCGACTATCTAGAAACCCTAAGAAACTTTATTAAAATTTGAGTGCAAACTAGAGAATGCAGTAAGAGAGCTGTTTTTAAAATATCAGCAATAAATTATAAAATGAAAAATACAAAGTCTCCATACACATAATAAATCTATATAATACATAGAAATAAATTTAGCAACAATAGATTAAGATCTAAAAAAGAAAAGCAGAAAATGTTTTTAAAAGATACTATTATTAAAAGATGTAGTACCTTTCCATCCTGGAAAGGGTTAATATCACAAAAAGATCAATTTAATCCAAATTAATAAAATTAAAAATCACAACCTGTTTTTTGTGTTTTTTTTTTCCTTCTGAGGTGGAGTAAGGAGAAAGGTGTAAAAGTATTTAAAGATCAACATCTTCCCCCAGATCTGGCAAAATATTGTTTGGGGGTAGAGTGGGGAAGGAAGATATTAAAATATCAGAAAGTTATAGAGATTAAAACATTTATTCCAGGTAAAGACTTAAACACAAATGTGCAAACAATAAAAATGTTGGAAAAGAATTTAAGAGACCTTTGGAGTGATAACACCTTTTAAAACAATGCAGGAAACACAAAAGTCCAAAGAGAAAATGATGGACATCTTCTAGTAAATAAAAGTTAAGTATTTCTATACAGATATCCTAAAAATATATCATAAAATTAAAGTAATAGACTATTCCCATTCATGATAAAATTGGACTGAGTATTTAATTAATCTGAAAAAGAATATCTCCAAAAACTTACAGAAACATTGGGATACCACTACATGCCCACCAGAATGGCAGAAATTAAATATAATGTCAAGTGAAAGTGGATCAAGTACAACTTTCATGCACTGCTTGTGGGATTAAAAATTCCTTCAGCCAGACTGGAAAACTGCTTGGCAATATCTATTAAAGATAAATAACTGATGTAGGACTTCTACTCTGGTATATTCTCAGAAGAAATACATACACATGTTTATCAAAAGACATGTACCAGATTGAACATAGCAGTTCTACTTGTAATAGCTCCAAACTGGAAGCTACCAATAAAGGTGGAAGCTATAAGATCCAGCAATCCCATTTCTGGCTGCATATCCAAAGGGAATGAAAACAGGTTATTGAAGAGATATCTTCACTCCTATGTTTATGCACCATTCACAGTAGCCAAGCTGTGGAAACAACCTAAATGCCCATCAATGGATGAATGTTTTATATATAGAGAGAGAGAGACACACACACACAGACACACACAGACATACAGTGGAATACTCTTCAGCCATGAGAAAAAAGAAAATTCTGCCATTTGCAACCATATGGATGGAACTTGAAAATATTATGCTAAGTGTGATAAGTCAGACAGAGAAAGACAAATGTATGATTTCTTTTAAGTGGTAGCCAAAAAAAACAAAACAAAACCCTGAACTCATAAAAGCAGAGAGTAAAATGGTGGTTAACAGGGGCGGGGAGTGGGAGAATGGGAAAGATGTTGTTTAAAGGTACACACTTGCAACTAGTAGACAAATAAGTCCTGGAGATCTAATACACAATACAGTGATTATAGACAACAAAAGTATATAAACATTGCAATTGCTGAGACTAGGTCTTAACTGTTCCCAACACTAAAAGAAATGATTATGTGATGTGACAGAGGTGTTAGCAAATACTATAATGGCAATCATATTGCAATATAAATGGTTCAAATCAATAAGGAATACACCTTAAGCTTACACAGTTTATATGTCAAATATAACTCAGTTTTAAAAACTTGGCCATATGACTGGGGGAAAATTACTTTATTTAACTTCAGCTTCCTTTTTTGTAAAATGGAGCTAATGGTGGTACTTACCTTGTAGGTTTATGAAGGTTAACTGATAAAAGATAAAGTTTGCAGAATTTTTTCTGTTACATAGTAAGCACTCAGTAAAGAGCAGTAACATTAGTAGGAGGAGGAAGAGGAGTGGACATAGGAGCAATAGTAATACCACCAGTATTAAAGAGGAAAAAAGAAATCTACAAGTAGCACCAATTTTTATCTATTAGATTGATACAAATTTAAAAGACTGATGACATGCAGAGTGTGTGGAAATAGATGTTCACTTGTGTCTGGTAGAAGTGAGAACTGCTGCCTCACTTGAAAAAGTAACTACATTTATTACAATTACAATTAAAAATATTCAAGCTTTTGACCTAACAATCCCATGTTAGAAACACATGTTATAAGAATAAATGAATGTTAATTATTTCGCTAATTTGGGGAGGGAAATTAACCTTAAAAGAAAAGATTAAAGCACACCAATGTTGAAATATTCATAAAAAGAAACTTAGAAAATGTGGTTAGGAATGTTAGGGGAAAGAAAGAAAAATCTGCTCATGCCTTCCCACTGCTTCTGGGTTCAGTCTAAACCCTAACAGCACAGAAGGCCTTGCCTCCTTCTCCAGCTAAACCTCTCATCCTCGATGACTGGTTGTATTGTGTTTCTTTCACTTCCTCTGCTGTGCCCTGTGATCTGACATCCCCAGGCTTTGGGAGCATGCTGTTTCTTTTCATGAAAAGATCAGTTACTAGCACACCTACTGCTTCTCACCTGATTTCTTTGTCTGGGGCTTAATTTAGATGTCTTTTCATCCAGAAAACCTTTTGTGATCCCTTCCTTAAATCACTCCTGCCCTATCCCACCTCTCACTCTTTCTGGTGCTCCCATAATGCCCTGACCTTCCCATATCATAGCACTTACATTATTGCGTTGTAACTTTCTAAGTACTTGATTGATTACCATCACCTCACTTTGTAATTCCTCCTGCTCACCTTTCCCTGTACTCTTTCCCAAACCCCAAGCAACCTGTGATCTGCTTCCTATCACCGTAGATTGGTTTGTATCCTCTAGAATTTTACACAAATAGAATCATGTAGTACATACTCTTATTTGTCTGATTTCTCTCACTCAGCATGATTATTTTGAGATTCATTCATGTTGTGGTTTGTGTCATAGTTCATTTTTATTACCAAGCAGTACTTCATCATATTGATATACCTATTTATCTATCCAATCACAGATTGATGGTCACTTGGGTTATTTTCAGCTTTGAATTATTACAAATAAAACTGCTAGGAATATTTTATAAGTGTTTTTATGGACATATATTTGCAATACCTAGGAGTTGAATGTCTGGGTCATACAGTAGGTATATATCTGTCACACTATTTTCTAAAGTGGTTGCACCATTTCACATTCTCACCAGCCACGTAGAGAGTTCCAGTTCCTTCATGTCCTTGCCAACACTTGATATTGTCAGTCTGTTTAATTTCAGACATTCTAAAAGGTCTGTAGTAGTATCTCTTGTATCTCTCCGTGGCTTTAATTTGCATTTACTTAATAATTAATGATGCTGACTCTTTTCATGTGTTTATTCTCCATCCATATATCTTTTTTGGTGAAATATCTATTTAAATCTTTTGCCCATATTTTACTGAGTCATTTATTTTCTAAAGTTTTAAGTATTATTTATATATTCTGGTTTCAAGGCCTTTATCAAATACATGATTTGCAAATATTTTCTCCTAGTTTATGGCTTGTCTTTTCATTCTTTTGGCAATGTCTTTTAAAGAGCAGAAGTTCTTACTTTTGATAAAATCCAATTTGTCGACATTTTTTTTTATGAATAGTACATTTGGTGCCAGAACTTAGAATCCTTTGCTGGACCAAAACTCATAAAGCTTTTCTCCAATATTTTCTTCTATAAATGCCATAGTATTAGGTTTTACAGCTGAGCCATTCTAAATTGATATTTGAATATCATGTAAATTATAGATTGCATATGATTGTTCAATTTCTCTAGCACCTTTTGTTAAGAAGACTACTCTTTCTCCACTGAATTGCTTTTGCAACTTTGTTGAAAATCAGTTGTGAGAGTCTACACCTATACACGCTATTCAGTTCCATCAGTCTATTTTGTGTATCTTTTTATCAATCTCATACTGTCTTGATTACTGCAGCTTTATGATAAATCTTAAAGACAGGCACTGTTCTTCTTTTTCAAAGTTTTTTGGCTGTTTGGAGTCTTTCCCATTTCCAAAGGAATTTTAGAATCAGCTTGTCAATGCCAACCAAAGAAAAACCTGCTGAATTTATATATCAATTTGGGAAGAATTAATTTCTTAAAAATATTGAGTCTTTTGACCTACGAACACAACGTATCTCCCTAGTTATTTAGGTCTTTAATTTCTCTCAGTGATGTTTTATAGTTTTCAGCACATAGGTCTTGCGTTTCATATTTTTAATTTTTTTTTGGGGGGGGTGGGGGCTGTGTCGGGTCTTAGTTGTAAAATGCGGGATCTTTCATTGCGGCATGCAGGCTTCTCTCTAGTTGTGGCATGTGGGCTTCTCTCTAGTTGTGACGTGTGGGTTTTCTCTCTCTGGTTGTGGCTCATGGGCTCCAGGGCACATGGGATCTGTAGTTTGCGGCATGTGGGCTCTCTCGTTGAGGCGTCCAAGCTCAGTATTTGCGGCCTGTGGACTTAGTTTCCCTGTGGCACGTGAGATCTTAGTTCCCTGACCAGGGATCGAACCCACATCCCCTGCATTGGAAGGTGGATTCCTTACCACTGGACCACCAGGGAAGACCCTTGCATTTCATATTTTTGAAGGTATCTTTAAATAATATTTTAAATAAAATTTCTGATTGTTGCGAGATCTTAGTTCCCTGACCAGGGATCGAACCCACATCCCCTGCATTGGAAGGTGGATTCCTTACCACTGGACCACCAGGGAAGACCCTTGCATTTCATATTTTTGAAGGTATCTTTAAATAATATTTTAAATAAAATTTCTGATTGTTGCTAGTATATAAAAATACAATTGACTTGTATATAGTAATCTTTTATCCTACAGTCCTACTAAAATAATTTATTAGTTCTAATGGCCTTCTTATAGACTTTTCTCTGTAGATGATCATGTTATTGGCAAATAAAGACAGTTTTACTTCAGCCTTCCTAATCTGGAAGACTTTGATGCTTTTTCTTGCCTGACTGCACTGGCTAGAACCTTCAGTATAATGTTGAGTAGCAACAGTGTCAGCAGACATTGTTGCTTTGTTCCTGGTCTGGAGGAGAAAGCATTCCACTTTTCACTATTAAGTATGATGTTGGTAAGAGTGTCCTTGAGGAAATTCCCTTCTATTTCAACATTGCTAAGAGATTTTGCCAAGAATAAATGTTGGATTTTGTCAAATGCTTTTTCTGCATCTATAGAGACAATCATAGTTTTTCACTTTTAGTCTATAAACATGGCGAATTACATTGATTTTTAACTTTACATGAACCTCAGATAACTCTTTGTTATTAGATACATAAACACTTAGGATTATTATGACCTATTCATAAATTTATTCCATTATCATTCTTAAATGATCTGTTTTCCTTGACTCTAAAATCTATTTTGATATTCATATATCCACTCTAGCTTTCTTTTGATTGGTGTTAGCATGCTATATCTTTTTAATCTTTTAAATTTTAGCCTACGTAATGTCTTTATATTTAAAATTTGTTCTTATAGGCAGCATGTAGAAAGGCCTCACTTTTTAATCCAATTTGACAATCTCTGAAAATTTTAATTGGGGTGGTTAACCATTTAATGTTATTATTAATATTGTTGGGTTAAATCTACCAGATTGTTGTTTTCTGTTTATTCCATCTGTTCTTTGTTTCCTTTTCCTTCTTTTTGTGCCTTCTTTGGGTTAATTGAATATTTTTTATTCCATTTTATCTCCTTTGTTGGTTTATTAGTTGTAATTATTTTGTTTTTTTGATGACTGCTTTAGGATTTTTAGTAAACGTCTTTTACATACCACAGTTTATCTCAAGTGATACTATATCACTTGATGTATCATAATATATCTCCATTTCTCTACTTGCAGCCTTTGTGCATTGTCATATATTCTATTTCTATATGTATTATAAACACCATACATCTTGTTATTTTCCCTTTAAACAGTTAATTTTCTTTTAAAGAGATTTTGAAAATAAGAAAACAAGTCTTTTATATTTACTCATGTCATTACCATTTCCATAGCTCTTCATTCCTATGTAGATCCCAAATTTCCATCTGGTATCATTTTCTTTATATCTGAAGCATTTCTTTTAACATTTCTTGTAGTGCAGTTCTGCTGGTTATAAATTCTCTCAGTTTTCATACATCTGAAAAAGTTTTTATGTCACCTTTGTTTTTGAAAGCTATTTTCCTTGGGTATAGAAGTCTACGTTGATGGTTTTATTCTTTCAGTATTTTAAAGATGTTTCTTTGTCACCTAGCCTACTTATGTTCTGCTGTCATTCTGATATTTGTTTCTTTGTACATAATGTGTTTTTATTCCCCCTGGCTGCTTTTTCGTTTTGTTCTTTATCACTGGTTTTAAGTAATTTGATTAATATAAGCCTTGGTGTAGTTTTCTCCATGTTTCCTTTTTTAAAATTTTTATTTTATATTGGAGTACAGTTGATTAACAATGTTGTGTGAGTTTCAGGTGTACAGCAAAGTGAATCAGTTATACATATACATGTATCTTTTCTTTTTCAAATTCTTTTCCCATTTAGGTTATTATAGAGTAATAGAAATAGAAATGAAAAATAATGGAATTTTCATATAAGAATGCAGATTTCCAGCTATTCTTGAAACATCTTTCCTGGGGATATCTCAGAACAACAGAGAGGTATTTAGAAGGCTAACATTTAGTAATCAAGGCTTTGCATGGGGGGTGAGAGTGGGGCTGGGTATCTTCTTCATTGCCCCCAGTTCCACGCTCCATTCTTCTCCACCCTGCCCTGGTCCCATGATGCTGACTTCTATGGCTGCATCCACAGACTTCCTGGCCCTCTGGCTTCCTGTTGAGTTCAGCCAATCAGAGGCACTGGAAGGGAAGTAGAAGTTGGAAGGAAAGTCTGGCTTCCTATTTTCTGGCTGACTACAGGTTGGCCAAATCCTTCTTCAAAAGGCTGTAGCTTTTGGCAAATGCTTGTCCATACTTATCCATCCTTATCTATACTGTTCTCTCTCTGGGTTCCAGTGACTCTGCCTAAGTGCAAGGGGCTAGGAAACATAGAGAAACCAGTGGAATACTTGGTAGACATTATTGCCCCAACTACAGAGACTCCAGCAAGAACCTTAATTCCTCAGTACCAGGCTAAGATGTGACTCACAAGTTGTTTCCTAAAACTCCAATGGGAAAGAGGGCATGATAGAATTCTGGAATACTTGCTTTCCCCTTTCCCAATGAGTTTTTGCTTGTTTTTGTTTTTCTGAAAGGGAAAGAGGGATGGGAGGGAATCATTTTTGAGGCACCACCCCCAGATTAAGGTGTAATTGTATTCTTAGAGACTCTCTTCTGTTTGCATCCTTTCAGAAGAGTATTTCATTAGTATGCTTAGAAGCACCGCCCTCGGTCTGGTCTATTTACACAAATTGTTTTGACAGCTCTGAGCAGAAGGGTCCCTAAAGGAAATATTAGATACCACCATATCATTTTATTCTAATCATATTTTTCACTCTCTCTGATCTCAGTTTAATAGTATTCAGCCCTGGAGCACAAATACACATTCCTGCATACATGCATGTATGTGCATTTTTGTACACTAACTCAACCTGTGTTTCTCTGTGCTTTTCTGCAACAGCTATGTGGTCTCTACCTGCAGGCTTCTAAATATTTAGTGATGAGCATAATCTACTTAGTTGGTTAATTAGATCAACAATCACTTTGTTGAAAAGGTGGTGCACAGGAAAAAAACTGGAATCCTGGAAGAAGTAAAATGTCAAAGAACATTCTTGGATTTTAGATTTATAATATAACGATAAAACCCACCTACCAAGATTAAGAGAAGCAACAGAGGGCTTCCCTGGTGGCGCAGTAGTTGAGAGTCCGCCTGCTGATGCAGGGGACGTGGGTTTGTGCCCTGGTCCGGGAAGATCCCACATGCCGCGGAGTGGCTAGGCCCGTGAGCTATGGCTGCTGAGCCTGCGGGTCCGGAGCTTGTGCTCTGCAACGGGAGAGGCCACAACAGTGAGAGGCCCGCGTACCGCAAATAAAAAAAAAAAGAAAAGAAAAGCAACAGATATGTAGGGTAAATTCACTACCCCAGAGTTGAGTATAGGTCAAAGTGCAAGAAGAAATAGACACAAGTCCATGACAGGCTTATATTTTAGAAAAAAATAAAGAAGAAAGATTAATCATTGATTCATTTAGATCTCAAATATTGTTCATTTCAAATATTGTTCTGAAAAACAACAGAAAAAATAATTTAAAACTATGCTCTAGAATTTAATGTTTTCATGACTAAATAAATATTTCACATGGCTCTGAAACATTTTATGTTTAAAGTATAGGGTCTGCACTCTGGTTTCTCTTCAGATCATATAAATCTTCCACCTTTTAAAGTATAGGGTCCACCACCCCGTGGTATGCTGCAGAGCCAACAGACTCCTCAGGGGGCATGGCAGCCAACGAAGGCTCTGCCTCTGTGTTGTGGTGTGCACAGAGCTACACCCCACTGAGGTATCTCTCAGATCTCCCATTCAGGGACTCAAAGGCTGAGGAGAAGGCCAGTTTCCCAGGACATTAAAATTGGGACATTCCATGAAGAAATGGTGACCACCAAAGACAAACTGTTTCAGCCAACATTCTGACTGCCTGGTGGCCTGTGGATGGGGAAGGGGACAGGAGCATAGTAATGCATCTACAGGTTAAATCTATCCTTGTTATTCATAGAATTACCTTGATATTCTCAGTCACCAATTTCATCTCAATTCCAGGAGTTCTGGGCTGTGAACTGTGGATAGTAACCCGCAGTTCCATGGACTCTCCCCCACCTATTCCCTTCCCCAGATCCCCTCCCCAGACGTTCCTTCCCCTCCAAACTCCGTGATAAGAAACCAATTCTCCTTACTTATGGACGAAATCATCTCCTCCCCATAGCAACCACTAAACCATTTGGTAGTCCTTTTCACTTATGATTTCCAAATGATGCTTATCAATCCTGGAAATATATTTTTAAGGAGATTAGGAGATTGATAATTTGCCCTGGAGTAGAAAAACAAATAGAAACACACTTTATCACTTTGTTATGCACTGGTTTAATGTGATTTCTTAGCAATCTGTGTGTAGCAAACTGTTTCAATAAACGTGGATCATCTGCTAAATCTTATCAATTAATGTACTTTGTCCATCTTCTTACTTGTTTTTCTATGACCCATGTTCCCCAGAGAGCTACAGCTACTTTCCTGTGGTAATATATAAAGAGAAGAGACCTCGGATTTTTGGTTCACTCTGTTTAATGTCACAATCAAAGTGTCGTTGGGACTCACTAGCTTGAAGAGATATCTGCACCCCCACTTTCATTGCGGCATCATTCACACCAGCCAAAATATGCAAACAACCAGCCTAAGTGCCCATCCATGGGGGAATGGATACATGAAAATTGGCATATATACAATTTAGCCATAAAAAAGAAGGAAATCCTGCCTTTTGCAACAACATGAATGGACCTTGCGGGCATTATACATTTAAAAAAATATTATTTTATATTGGAGTATAGTTGATTAACAATGTTGTGTTAGTTTCAGGTGTACAGCAAAGTGAATCAGTTATACATATACATGTATCTATTCTTTTTCAAATTCTTTTCCCATTTAGGTTATTACAGATTATTGAGCAGAGTTCCCTGTGCATTACAGTAGGTCTTTGTTGGTTATCTATTATAAATATAGCAGTGTGTACATGTCAATCCCAAACTCCCAATCCATCCCTCCCGCTCTCCCCCCTGGTAACCAGAAGTTCATTCTCTAAGTCTGTGAGTCTGTTCCTGTTTTATAAATAAGTTCCTTTGTATCATTTTTTTTAGATTCCACATGTAAGTGATATCATATATTTGTCTTTCTCTATCTGACTTACTTCACTTAGTATGATCCTCTCCAGGTCCATCCATGTTGCTGCAAATGGCATTATTTCATTCTTTGTAATGGCTGAGTAATATTCCATTGTATATGTGCACCACATCTTCTTTATCCATTCCTCTGTTTATGGACATTTAGATTGTTTCCATGTCTTGGCTTTTGTGAATAGTGCTGCTATGAACATTGGGATGCATTATCCTTTCAAACCATGTTTTTCTCCAGATATATGGCAGGCATATCTTAAGTCAGACAGAGAAGGACAAATACTGTATGATCTTACTTATATGTAGATCTAAAAAGCAAAACTCACAGAAATAAAGAAAAGAATGATGTTTGCCAAGGGCTGGCGGGGGGGTGAGGGAAATGGTCAAAGGGTACAAGGTTATAAAGGGTTCAGTTATAAGATGAATAAGCTCTGGGGATTCAGTGTATGGCATAGTGACTATAGCTAACAATACTCTATTATATACTTGAAAGTTACTAAACAGTAGATCTTAAATGTTCTCACCACACACACAAAAGTAGTAATTATGTGATGTGATAGACATGCTAACTAACTTTATTGTGGTAATCATCTTTCAATATGTTCATGGAACAAATCATCAGGCTGTACAAGTTAAACATACCCAGTGTTATATGTCAATTATATCTCAGTAAAGCTAGGGGAAAAAACACATGTTCGAAAAAAACCGAAGTGCCATTGAGTAAAACTTTCTCCTGCATATGTAATAATAGCTGTACTGAAATTTACCTCCTTTGTCAAATCTTCAATGAAAAAATGGACCCGGTGAACATCATCAGTGGACAATAGCAGGCCCAAGGAGAAACAATCCAGATGTGAAGTGTCTCCTGGTAGAATAGACGACTGATGAGATAAAATAGAATTTTAATCAAATGAAGTTTTCATACCTAGTTACCATTTTGTTGGAAATACAAGGGTCAGAGGACCATGTTATCACCACAGGAATGCAATCAGAAAAATCCAGAACCTGGAAAACTAGACAGAATAAATGCTCAGACTTCTTCAATAAATGGCGAGGAAAAATAAAAGAGGGAAGACTTCTAAATTAAGAGAATTAAGATAATCAACTAGATGTGTGAGACTTTTTTGGACCCTGATTCAAACAAACCAACTGTAAAAAACAAACAAGAGGAACAACAAAAACTTATGAGCCAATCAGGGAAACAAGCCTGGATATTTCATATTATGAAGAGATTACTGTTGATTCTATAGGTGTAAGATATATATATATTCCTTATTTTTAGGGCTATGTATGGAAATAATTGTGGATTAGATGACGGGATTTCTGGGCTTTGTGGTAGAGAGGATGGGTAGGGATTTACAGGATGAAACAGGAGCAGCGTGAATTGATTTTTGGTGTAGCTGGAAGACAGATACATGGGGGTTCACTGCTCTCTACTTTCGTGTATGTTTGCAATTGTCCGTAATTATTTTTGAGTTAATTTAAAAAATCTTTCAAACAACAAGGTCCTGTATAGCACAGGGAACTACATCCAATCTCCTGGGACAAACCATAATGGAAAAAAATATTAAAAAAGAATGTATATATGTGTATAGCTGAGTCAATTTGCTGTACAGCAGAAATTAGCACAACACTGTAAATCAACTATAGTTCTATAAAAATTTAAAAATCCTACAGAAAAAAATCTTTCATTTGCAATGCACTTGTGTTTGTCACTACATATCATGTTATAAAATTAGTAATTAATTATGCCTACTAATACTCGGAGCTACTCAACGGTTTGCAAAGCAGTTAAGTTCATTCTCTCCTCCCTCGCCCCGGATGGTATTCAGCGAGGCAGGCGTCGTTCGAATCCTCACTTCACAGATGAGCCAAGGCAGCTAGTTAGCAGTGGCACAGGCCTAGACTTTAAAGTCCTCCAACCTCAAATTCCGGGCTCCTCCCCCCAAACCAAGGGGAAGTGGGATGCGGGATGCAGAAGCGGCAGCGCCTGTAGCGAGGCCCTGCTCGGCTGGGAGAGCTTTACTTGCCGCGGCCGCCAGATGGCGAAGGCTGCCCACCGCCCGGACCCCTCAGCTTCCTCGAAACCGCTGCAGGAGCCACCGCCAAGAGCGCGGCGCCAACAGTGCGAGGAAATCTGGTCCAGCCTGGGGTTACAGAAGTTCCTGTGCGCGCCCTGCTGCCTTCGCGAGAACTTCTAGAAGGACGCTAAGGACTTTTTAGGGAGACGGGAAAAATTTAAATGGCCGGGGGTGGGGTGGATGTTCACATTCTGCTGCCCCAAATAAGCAGAGATCCGGCGCTTCGGGGTCGGCCAGAAGTCCATCAGAAGTCGCGCACTTTAGGGACCAGCTCCGAGGGCCTGCTCCGTGTCTGGCGCAGCAATATCCTTCCCTCGGTGACTCGATGCGTTCTCGGCAACACGCAAAGGACTCCTAGGGCCGAAGGAGAAAGGGGGAGAGGGGGGAGGGGTCTCCAGAAGTTTACTTCTTTTAAGCTGTAATAAGGAGAAATTCAGTGACCACCAAGATCAGAGTCCCCATCATGTTAAAAAAAAAAATGTCGTAGCTTCAGGCTGCCCACCAACCGCTCAGCTCACGGGCGGGGAAGGAAATCCAGCTCCTGCGGGTTCGGGCTGGCGGAACCCATGAGAACGCCAAGTGCAGGCGCTGCGCCCAGGCGTCCGCGAAGCGCAGGAGGGACTCCGACCCCGACGAAGACCGGCGCAGGTGGACGGATTCCGCGGGTTCGAGTATCCCGGGGGCTAGACTGGCGGAATTCGTGCACTCGAAAGCTTAAACCCGAGGGATGGGGAGTTCACATAAGGGGACTCGATCAGGCCCACCAACAGAGTTTTGCAAATTGCCTTTTAAAAGTGCTTCCCGATGATGCCGAAATCTCCGCGCGGTGAAAAGCCAAACTCTAGGAGCCGGCTGGCAGCTGGGCGGGGGGACATCGTGGCGCGAGCGGGGAAGGGGAAGCGTCCAGGCCAGTGGAAAATGAGTGATTTTAATTTTTGTCCTCACTGGAGGCTCAATTTTGATTAGAGGCAGGAGGGAATTTTTTTTATTTCGGAGCGTTTGCATAATACCTGCGGAATTAAAAACAACAACGAGAACAAAAGAATAAACAACAACAACAAAAAACGGGCATCGTACCCACCCCCACCTTGTTTGGTTCAGAAAGAAGGAAGAGCCTGCAGAGGAAAGGGAGGACCGTGAGTCTGCCTTTACCCCCAGGTTTAAAGTTAATCAGAGGCGGCTGGAAAGGAAGGAGCCTGGACCAAAAGCTGATCTGGAGCCTTGAAACTCCCCTTTGAAGAGTGGGGATGTGCGTTGTCACAGACTCCGAGCGGGCTCCAAGCCCCGGCCCTGGTTTACAGACTGAGAGTTTGACTGCACCTTCCCCTCTTCCCCTATTTCTTTCCAGATTCTTCTTGCCTTTCCCAGTGGGTGGCTCCCCACCCCACCCCCCAGGATAGCTACCCCGCACCCCAGCGCTTCTGGGCTTCAGCACCCTGGAGGAGGAATCCCGGGGCAGCGAGGAGCGAACTCGTGCCGAGGCCGAGTGGGGGGCGGGGAAGGTCCCGCTCCGAGTTCTCCCCAAAGCAGAAAAGACTTCCTGGGGCTACGAGTGGAAGGCTGTTTTGTTTGCCTTCCTTTTAAAAACTCGGACAACCAAAAAGTGTTTGGCGATGTAAAGGACACGCGTGGAAAATGACAATAGTATTTCCAAGTCAGAGTCGTGTCCTTCTTGCACTTCTTTTTCCCCTTTCGTTGCAATTTGTCTAATTGCATATTTCTGTTTGGGGCTAGAACGGAGGCGAACCAACGACCCCCCCCAAGCCGGTGCTCCCCCACCCAGACAGCCCCCGCCCTCGCGCCCCAGCGCAGGGAACGCCGCCTGCGAGGGCGCAAACGCTGGGACTCCGGCGGAGAATGTAAACAGACGGGGCGCCGAGTCCTTGATCTTTATTTAAATAGAGCCTTGTTTATCGGTGTCATCCTAGGAGGATTAATTAGATACATCTCTTCACAATTTGGTGTCTGACACTCCATCTTAGGAATGCCTTATCACAAGGTGTTAATTGGGGCCACTCAGCCACTTACGTTTCTATTAAACACTGTGAGGGACTTTTCACAAGTACCAAGTTCTTTTTACTGTACGGTGCAAAAATATACAGGACTGGAAATAGACTGGGGCCAGTGTCTGCTTTATCCCGGAGGTGATTAGCATTTGCAGTCTTTCTAGAGGGCAGAAAAGGAGAACACCGTTTCGAAATTCCATCGCATCTCCCAATACGCTCGGGTTCCTTGGGGTTGGGGCGGGGGGCGGGCAGACCGGGTTAGGGGTGTCCTAGTCCTCCTCCCCCAGTCTGAGTCTGTCATCCACAATAAACACACATTAACCAAATTTCAAGGCTTTCGCTTCCAGCTCCAGTAAAATTCGGGGCGGTTTGGGCAAAGTGTTTTCAACAGGCATCGTCGGTGACGCGGGTCTAGAGTCCGAGACCCCAAGGTCACAGGCGGCGCGAGAAGGACTCGGAACCGGGAAGGGCAGTGGGAACTGGAAACCGCGGAGAAGCGAGGTGCGAGCTTTCGGCGGCCTTAATTGGGCGCAGAAGGGGAGGAGGGCCGGGGCGATCGCTCGCCTCCCAGAACTAATCCTCTTAGCAGCTGCATTTCCGCGCCACGCAGTTAGCAGTATGACACTCCCGGCCAGACCTTTACCCCGGGAGCGTCGGGAGGGGGCTGGAAAGGATTGCAAGCCGGGCCAGAAGCCGTCTGCAGATAAGCGCGGCGGGATGTCTGGCAGGGGGACAAAGGGCCCTTCGCCGCACTCCTTGGTTTAACTCTTCCGAGGGCCCAGGCCCCTCCCGCGGATTGAGAGCCGAAAAAGTGGAGCTAAAAGCTAGGCAACCGGTTCCCCGGCCGCTGCTCGCACAGCTGCGTTGCGCTCCCGCCGCATCCCCAGCGGCCCGGACCGCAGCTGCCCCCGCGGCGGCGCCCGGGGCTCCGGGAAGAAGGAAGCCGCAGGTGGCAGCGGGGGTGGGGGCGGCCCGCTCCCGCTTGGCCTCAGGGATCCGGAACTCGTGGGCGCCCAGAGGGCCGCGAGGGTGCCCGGGGAGCCCATGTGGATCCGGGGATGGGAGACCCCAAGGAGGTCTAGGAGAGGCCCGGACGCCAAGGGCTGGGGGTGGAGGTTTCCTAGGCCCATATCAAGCCTGCTGTGGGCAATCTTGCATCTCGGCAGCAAACCTCCTCCCCCTCCCCAGCTCCAATCCCCATTGTCCAGACTTCCCAGTGCGGTGAGGAAATAACCCCATTCATCTACAAGGAAAAAAGATAAACAAGAGCATCCCCACCCCCTCAACGAAGACACTGTCCACTTAAGAGATTCTAGTGGTGGGCGGGGGGAGTGGGTTGGTGGGACAGGGTTCCTGCTGGAGGAGGGTGGAGGAAGAAGCAAACTAAGATTTTTGAAACAAAGATGAAAACCCATAGTACAGAAGACAGGGCTATGCCTGTTCCCTTAATGAACCACATTTATTAAAAATGACTATGACTGTACATAAAAATCCAAGGTCTCTAGAAAGCCTATAGGAGCTGGGGCGTCAGGTTTCTGTTTCCTCACATCACCAAGTTGGGAAGTGGGGGTGGCGGAGGAAGAGGATGACATGGGGGTTTTCCTTAGCACGTTTCAAGTTAGTACAGTAGCTGAATACATTCTTAACTAAGAAGTAAACAGAATATTCCCATATGTTGTGGGGATGACGAAACTTCCCCTGCTCCTGCAGCTGTGGTCCGGTGAATTGCAAATTCTTTACAAAGCCAAAGCACCAATTTTACATAATCTCGTATACCTACGTAGACTATTTGTACAGTATTTTCCACATTATTCTACAGTGTATCTAAGCACACAACTGTACACTTTAAAATTCTCCATTTTTGTTTGTTTGTTTTCTGGTGCCCCCCTCCCTTGCTGTCTCCTAAGTCCTACAAGCCACCCAGGCACACAGCAGAGGCCTAGAACATGAGGCGATCCTGGACTAGGGCAAACATGGCTTGTTTCAAAAGCCTGGGAAGAATCAAAGTCAGGTCAAACCAGCACCTTCACAAAGTTCTTGCCTCCCAGGCCTAACATCTTTTGTCCCTAGCAGGAAGTTAACAGCAAAAGTCCCTTGTTGAAGGTTAAGGCCCACCCTTCTATTCCAGAAGCAAAACATCTTACCACTCTGGGCTTCTATTTGCTTACAGATTTACAAATAAAAATGAGAACCAAAGCTTTCAACACCTTTGATGGCACTAGGCACTCAATCTTCACAGCCCAGTTCTTTGAATGTCTAGTGTCTCCAATAAATAAATCCATAACTTTGAATCACCTTCAAATTTAAAAACACTTGAAAGTCCTCCATTAATTTTATTAAAAAAGAAAAAAATGCTAGGCTTGTTTCAGTTACCTGAAGCAATCAAAAAGCTTTGGCACCTTCTTTTAGAGAATTGCACAAAACGGGATGCATCAGGGTGGAAGGCAAACGTCTTTTTGGCAACCTAGACAAAGAAGACAACAAAAAAACACCACCAAGTCCATCGGCAAAAAGTTAGCTCATTTTGACGAGGTTAAAATGACTCTTTAGGGAGTCGTGTAAAAAGCGTAATACCCCCCCATGCCTTTTGAGGTGTCTTTACTGTGCTCTTCAGCATTGATATCCTCGCACTTCATGGAGGGAGAATTTTCATTGCTGGAGGAGCTAGGAGACAGCCGCCTTCGCTTACAAGCACTGGTGTACACCCCTGAGTCACTGGAGTCAAGAGACTTGATGGACGGGGGTGTCTCTATCCAAGAAGAGCTAATTTCTTCTTTGACTTTCTCCTTGGAGAGCTGATCTTCAGAGAACACAGGGGGGCTTGTTCTGGAGGTCCATGGGAGTCCAGCTGCCACCTTCCTTTGATAAGAACCTCTACCTCCCCACCCTGCCATTGCAGGGAAGGTGGGGTCGGGGTAATACCCCAGGGCATGGGATGTCTGGAGGGGCAAGGATTTAATACCATATGGGAGCAAGGTGCTGGAAGTATATTCAGACTCATAGGAACCGATGTCTAGTTTGTTGGTCCCAGGTTGCTGGACGGGTGTGACAAGCCATCGCTGGGGAGGGTTGGCCACCTCTTCGCTCTGTTGGGGTGAAAGGAGGCCGTTGGTCTGTGGCACGGTTCTCTCGCCATTATAATATCGGGCTTGAGGTAAAGTGTTGACAAAGGGCTCCGGGAAGAAGGACTGAATGCCGTACCGACCTCCAGGGACAATCTGATGGGATCTAGGAGAATCCGTGGGAGATGGAGTTAACCTGTCATTTTCGGAAGCGGTGTACATGCTACAATATAAAGAGAAACACTTAAAAAAAAACCCTAGTGTTGTCCCCAAACAATCTACCTCCCAGAAATGAAGAAGGCTCTAGAGCAGGAGTGCTGGTCTGTTGAGTGGAGGGGTGGAGATAGTAGGGATGCACTTGCCCATTTTAGCTGGACTTCGCTCATTGCGGCCAAATTTCCCACCACGAAAGAAAAAGCTTCCTCCCGGGCATTAAGCATTTAAACTGTAGAAAATCCATCTTTGCAAGTCCTAGAACTTGGAATAACTTGGAGCAACTCTCCCTTCAGTGGTAGGGAAGGAATGCTGGCCATGGTGGGTAGAAATCCCAGATTTAAAAGGCATCTGTGGGGCCTTGCTCTTTGATGTTGTGAAAATGACATCCTCTTAGTGTCAGGTTTTTCTTATGTAAAAAAATGAGAGGGAATAATAATCCCTGCTCCTGAGAGAATAAAAAAAACTGGGATCAAATGGAAAGGAAGGCATATAAATGCAGATTATGAAAATTTCAAATCTCCACTCAAATGTTAAAAAAAAAACTCCTCATTTTTAATCCCTTAACATTTCTTTAGAAATGAACAAAACCCTTCTGTGAAAATTCTAAAGCAAGATTAGTCAAGGCCAAAAATATGCAAAAATAAAAATAGGCAAAAATCCCAACCGTGAAAGCTCTTCCTAGAATATGGTCTCAAGAAAGTGTCTGATTCGATATGTCTTGTTCAAAGATGACCAGGCAAGGAAAAATAAAGGTGCACTTACGAGTCATAGTTGTCCCTGAAGCCTTTTGCAAAGGGGTTGTGATCAATCTTTAGTTGAGTTATCTAGACAAGGGGGAAAAAAACAGTCACTGAGTGTTTTCTGTCTCACGCTGGACTGAGCTTCAGGGATTCTTGGGGACCATGGGGCACTCACATCGGTGTTTTGGTAGGCAGTCACTGCAATGAACTGCGTTTCTGAGAAGATGAAGGTCTGAGTCTTGGAGGGCTCGTTCAAGTCCTCCACGCCGTCTTCTGTGACTTCAACGATGTGCAGTCGTGGTTGGTACTTGTGTAAAGACTGTAAGACTATCATCTGCGAAGGGTACAGAGAAAAGAGCTGCCGGATCGAAAAAGTAAAGTCGATTTTGACAAATTCTGTATTTTGGAATGCCACTCCTGCTTGCTCCCCAGCAACAGCTAACTTTCTATTGCCATTTTTGAAACTTAACACATAGCTGGGTATGTGTGTTTAAATAAACACTCTTGCCTCTTGGTTTCCTAAGTCGCCGAAAGTTTTCAGTATTTCTGCTCCTAACAGTTAACTCACTGTTACTGAATTCCAGTAGGAAAAATAATAAATAAATAAAAATGAGAAAGGTCAAAAAAAAAAAAAGACCAGAAAGAGGCAAGCAACAGGTACCTGCAAATATTACAAATACAATGAAGAGTATGGAAACTCATTAGAAAAGAGATTCACAGCCAGAAGACACCACCTCCTCTGTCACCCTACCTGGGTGTTGTTGTTATTTGCGCCTTTGTTATTGGTGAGTTTTAATTTCCCAAAGGAAATCTCCTGTCTCATCCAGTGGGAACCAGTATTAGGAGACTCTGGGTGAACATACATTTTGTTGCCTAAGAGAAAGTGAAACAAAACACAAAACCCAAGCATAAAGGGCTGTTTGCAAATGGAGGTAGGGGAGGGGTATTTACTACCTATGGGCAAGATTTAAGAGCTAGATTTAGAACATGTCTCCCATCATTAGCAGTTTAAGAAGGCCAGTGGAGACCAACTAGACTCTACTGATTCCCCTCCCAGGGCCCCTGTGCTTCCAGCCTTCCTTGGACAAGGTAAAAATGGAACCAGTAGGCGATGCCTCTTGAAGGTTAACTTGGGGGCTTCTGAAGCTAGACAGGCAAGATCTGACGGAACGTGGTTGGATTTTTATGGTGAACTCAACCTTGGGGAGGCCTTTTCTCAAGTGAAGATTAGAATGCCAGATGCCCTTGCCACCTGGAGAGTTTACAGCAATTCCTTTCTCAAAGGTAGGGATGTGGAGGGAAGGGCTAGAGTAGGGTCATGGTTAAAATTCTATATACTAGTAGGCAAGAAGTCTGACTTAGCAATTCTCTCCCTTAATCAAACAATCAACACAAAGAAACTCCTAACACTTCCAGGCCCCGGATGTAGAGGGAGGGATTCGAGATTTAAATGTGTGGTGTCTTGAGTCGGGGGCTCCCGCCGATCCACCCTGCCCAGGCCCTTTCTCTCCTCACCCTGCATGTTATTGTCGGCTTTTCCGCAGGTCACCCATTTGCCCCCCTGGAAGCGCCAGTGGTTGGGGTCCGCCAGCACCACTTCTACGAACACGTTGTAGTGGGCGGTGGGATTGAGTCCATTTATGTTGAAACTCAAGAAAGGAAACATGCGTCTGTGCAAGGGAATAGAACCAGGAGATTTAAATCGGAACGCCCGGGCACAGGCCCACGCTTAGACGACATTTGGAAGTCTGCAGACGAACAGAATACCGGTAGAAAAGTGGCCCTCACTACGTAAAATGTTCTTGAGTTGGCAACTCTCGGAACGTCTCTTTTCTGAAATAATTTGCCCCAATCCCTGCCCTTCTGCACCACTCACTCAAGTTCTTGACCCTTTCAGATGCTCATTTATTTTCTTCCACGATGTTTAAAAATCATTATTTTTTACATGTACAAGTGCCAGAGAACATTAAATTGTTCTCGTTAAAAAAAAAAATTAGTTCTACTGTTAAGGCTAAAAGTCCCCTTGGGACGTCCCTCTCCCAGCACCCACCCCTCACTTTCCCCAGAAGTAACCACTGCCCGCAGTGGGATGTGTATCCGAACTTTCTCAGGCCTGGGACCCCAGCCCCTTCTGACTCCAGGGTCCGGCCTAACCTACTACCCGGACCAGCCCCCGTTGCCGGCGCTCTGGTCCTCGCGCTCGTCCCCCGGATGCGCCCCGCGGAGACCCTGGCGCCTAAAACTGCGGGAGCCCATGTCCTGTGCCCAGAGAGGGTAGCCACCCCTGGAGGCTTCCCGCATCCGCGGCTCCTCGCCCGCCTTCAGGGACCGGCGTACCGCCGGCCGGGCGTACCTAGGACATCCAGCTTTGTGGACAAGCCCCAGTTTCCATTTCTGTCTCCTCCTCGTCAGTCCAGGTGAGGGTGACGAGAAGGAAGGGGGGAAGCAGCCGTAGCCTTAGCGCCCTGCACAAACCGCCGGTGCGCGGACGGGAGGGACATCGGACTGGAGATGCGGAGTCCCTACTGGCTGCGCACGGAAACTCACTCTCCCAGCCAAGAGCGGAGCGGGCGGGCGGCGGTCCCCCATTCCCGGCCACCCTCAGGACTACACAGGTCCTCTCTGCCCCCGCGCTTCGGGGCCCCTCCGCGCTGCGCTCACCTGCCCTGTTTCGTAATGATCATCTCGGTTTGGTGGCGGTGGAATTTGAGCCACAGAGGCCGGTTGCACAGGTAGACGTGGGCGCGGAAGCCGGAGCCGGGAACCCCCAGGCCCCCCAGTCCTCCGCAGGAACCCGCGGCTGCTGCCCCGGAGTACGGCCCGTAGAGCGGAGCCCCCTGGCCGTACTGATAGGCGCCCGGGCCGCCTCCCCCGCCGCTGCCTCCCGCGCCGCCGCTCGCGCCTGCTCCCGGGCCGAACTGCGCCCTGCCGGGTGGGCACACGGCCGCGGGGATGCCGCCGGGGGGCAGCATGGAGCCGTAGGGGTAGCGCGCCCCGTTGGGAGCCGGGTACACAGATCCGTGGGGCGCCCCGGCAGCCGCCTGGTACGGAAACAGCGAGCAGGGCGCGGCCAGCTCGGAGCCCTGAGGCCCGGGGGACTGGAGGTAGTAGCGCTCCGAGCTCAAGCTGTCCATGGAGTAGCGCGCGCTGGCGGCGGCGGCCGCGGCTGCGGCAGCGGCGGCGGCGGCTGAGGGCAGCTCCTCCTCCCCGCAGGGGGAGCCCTTGCGGCCGTCCGGGGGCCCCGGCTTGGCCACGGCCGCGGTGCCGGCAAAGGCGTCCCCGGCGTCGGCGTCACTGAGCATGGCCGCGGGGGCCCCCGCACCGGCGGCTGCGGGCTCCCCGCTCCCTGCCTCACACGAGAGGCTGCCCGAGAACTTCTTGGGCGCTTTGTCTAAGTCCAGCCTCTGAGGCGAGGGGGCCGCTCCCGGGAGGTGGCCGGCGCTCCCGCCGCCACCACCTCGCGCCCCCTCCAGCGGGTAGAAGTGCGCGCCAGGCAGGTTCACCGAGCTCACCAAGAGCTGCTCCCCTAACTGCATGCTTTGCAGAGCGCAGACGGCAGCTGGCTGCTTCCTCTCCGGCCGCGGCCTGATTATAAAGGCAGGATGAGGGAGCCAGCGCCCTCTTCCGAGGGGAAGGTAACTTCCCCTTCCTCCTGTGCCGGGTTACCCACCTGGCGACACGCGGAGCGCTAAGGCGCGCACTCGCGCGTCCCGAACCCAGCGCCCTTTCCACAAGGAAAGGGCACTGAATTTGAAGGCAGGAGGCGAAAACTGACCGAGAAGCCCTCTCCTTTTCCTTCCGCGTCCCTTCTGCCTCTCTGCACCTCCACCCTCCTCTCCCGCACACACGGGAAGAAGAGGTCTTAGCTCTCTCTCCCCATCCACCCACCAGCGCTACTAGCCTTTCTGCCTTTCTCGACTGAAAAGCTATCGGTCAAGTTGACCACTTGGAAAGTTGCAGGCTGTCATTGGCTGCTTTATATATGTGAGGCCAGGGAGGGGCTTCGCGGCCCCACAGCCTCGGGACCCTCCTATTGGCTGGTGGAGGTGACAGTAATTCAATTAGGCATTTACTAATTGGATCCAGTAGCCTGCGACTTTCTTTTCCTTTAGCTTGATTTTGTTTCTTTTTCTTTTCTTTTTTCTTTCTTTCTTTCTTTCTTTCTTTTTTTTTTTTGAGACTCAGTCCTGCTGTGAGAATCAATCCCGGTGTCTGTATTTCGCTGGAATTTAGTGGAACAGGGTTTGAGGTCTCCGTAGCAGGGTCATCACAGCGCTCTGAGCCGGGGGATGCGAGGGCGGGAGCCGGTTCTAGAGGCCGGAGGTAGAAATGTTCTGCAAGCTGACGGCCTGCAGGGAGGCACCGGTCTCTGAGGGTGGGGATCTGGGACGACCTGGAGAGAGGCCCAAGGAAGTCTCTTCCCTCGTCGGGGGCTGTAAATTCAGGCACACTTTCTTCCCGATTGGAGAGGACTCTCTGGCCTTCGACAAGCAGGAACCACTTTTTGTTCGGCCCCACCCTTTTACTCAGTGGGAAGTGTTTGTGGAGAGGAACCCGGCGTTGGGGCTTTTGGGATTCCAGGGGTGGCGAGAGCACACTGCAGTCCTTGAGGACAGAAGCCGTCAGCTTATGAATCAGAAGCCCCGGTGGGGTGGGATACTGGGAACACCCTCATCCGCATGCCATCACGCCTGCTTTCAGGAGGCAATCACTTTTACTCCCCACAATTTAAAATCCACGCTCAGTTTCCCTGAATCTCGGATCCCACACCCTCCCATCTTCAGTTGGGCCTGACACCGAGAAACAAAGCAGCCTCGCGGTTAAGATTCCCTGTGCCTCTCCTCTGCAGCGCAACACAGAAGGTGGAATAATTAGTGAAATAATCAGTTTGATATGGAATTAAGCCCTTTTGCCCCAGCTGCCTGTTTCTCCACTGCGTTTTTGCAGACAGCAGAGCAAGATGATGCCGTCCTATTGTATTGTTTATTAATACCCGCACGTTTCGTTGCGGGTAAGAAGCCTGAGCATTTGTTGTTAATAAGCAATTACAGGCGCGGCTTGTAATCGCTCCGGGAGCGCGTTTTCCGGCTGAGAGGTCGGGACCCTGCTTCCCCAACCGAACGCGATCACACGGGAAACTCTTCACCCGCAACACGAGGCGGTCGCGGGATTCGTTGAGCGCGCACACGCCGGTGCAGAACGGCTCGAAGCTTTCCAACCTAGGTTCAAACCACAGCAGCATCGATACTGGCACGTCTGAGTTAGAGTGAAGCGGCTCTTAACGCACTCGGACGCGGTTACCAGGTCTTCGCGCTAGTGGAAACAGGGAGCGCGCGAAGGTTTTCAGGGTCAAGGCCCAGCCAGGGCGGGGGAGAGAGCAAGTTAGGCGAGTGGCCCGGGTGGGGGCCTCGCAGGTCCAGGCACAGCAGCCCAGGAGCAGATTCCTGGAACGCTGGCACGGAGCGCGCTCAGCCTAGCACTTCTCCCGTGTCGTCCCACCAGTTTAGTTTGGGTTCGGCTTGGCTCTCTGCTCTGATCACCCCACCGTCCACTCCCACCTCGTCGGCTTTAGATTTCTTTTGACTCAGGGAAGTCTTGGAGAATTGCATTTTTCAAGTACTCTGTGCTTTTCAAGACTTCAAGATGTTCAACGTGGAGGTTCTGTGAGCGGGACTCACAAGATCAAGAGCAAGGAAAGAAAGGGCAGCTTGGCGGGGGAGCCCGGGCTAGGGGATCTTGTTACCACTCAGGGCTCTTCCACATTAGCCTTGACCTGAGCTGCAGGATGTTTGAGGAAAAAGTAGGAAGGAGATCAGATCTCACGTTTTTGGAGACAGATTGGCTGGGGTTAGATCGCAGTTTTGCGCCTGACCTCAGCAAGACAGCGGGCCTCGGTGTCCCGAATTGCTTTCGAGGAGGCCAGGGAAGCTCTGCGCGTGGCAAAGCGCCACTGCAGGCAACAGGCATCGCTCCGACCCACTCTGGCGCAAATAACGCGAGCCAGCTGTCCCCTGCGCCACATCAGAAAGGCTTGATTTTATTCCAGCCACAGAGCAAGCTCTTGAAAACGCGTGGGTTCATTTGAGTGCTACCTAATTATGAAATATATACAAGGTATGTGTAATTAGTATTAGTGTTGATTCTTGAGGCAGGAAATTGCAGTTTATATCTCCCCACCTCCCCAATATAGCTATCCTTTTGCCAAAAGTTGAACACATTTTACAGGCGGAGAAACAAAGAGAAGTTCAAAGAGAATAAAAATCCGGGCTCTACAAAACCGCTCTGGGGCCCGGATATTTGGAACATGGAAAATATACCCATAATTTATATTACATTTATATATATATATTACAAATTACTTTTGGACATAATGAAAAGCACTGTTTCAACTAAAGATGATTTTTTTCTGACTGCGTAGAGATAAAGAAATCTCCTTTAATGGTCCTTCTGTATTAATTACATTATTATTACATATAATAATAATATGCCTGGAGAGTTATAGATGAACAAATCTGTGACTGATTTCCTACTTGAAATGGGCTTTGCTTTTGCTGGCTCAGTTTTACTGATAACCAGGGAAAGAGGCATAAAAATTATTTTCGCACGTCCTAGTCGCACATTAAAATGTAATCACTCTTTTCCAGAAACAGGAACAGAAAAGAAAGCTAAAGCAGTGGCTTCAGTGAACAAGTCAGGCAGCACCCTCCTTAGATTGGGTGGGCAAGTAGCACAGGCTTGCAGCCTGTTTCCTCTTTGATTTCAATTACACCCCAAGCTTCATGAAATCCAAATGAGACATTTATTGAAAGGTGCCTGGTTTTATGTGGCTCAACTGACAGTGTATGGGAATACATTGAACAAAAACATCAACACTAGGGAGGAAACGTGGAGAACCCTTGGAACCCCAGACCCAAGTGCTGGCTGGATTAACTCAAATCTTGCACCATTCAGCCTGAGACTGGAGGGAGCAGGACCCTTTGAAAGCTACAAGGAAGCCAAGGTTACGCCTGTGTGTGAGCCTTAAAGGTCTTATGCTGTATTGTCTTGAGCAATAATACCAGCTTCATTCTACTGTCTTAAACTGATAACACAAAGTTATTGCTAACCTGGCCAGAGCACCTCTTCACCCCTTTCTCCCCATTAAAGGTAACCAATATCAGTGCATTCAGCTTTTAAAGGCAAAACTGAGAAGTATTTGGCTGTAAGACGGTATTACATAACAGATACATACAAACGTATGAATAAATTACAGGGGTGAGTTATAAATGAGTGCAGTGAGAAATGGTTTACCTCCCCTCCCTGCCACAACCAAGGGGGCCCATATAAATGTCCCAATAAATTCTATTATTTTCACCCCCACTAAAAATGTGTTATCAAAACACTGTCCGTGTTATTCAAACACTTTGTAAATTCTGAGCAGATTTGCTGCCGGTTCTCCTTTTAACCCTAGGAAAACATTCCAACATTAAATGGTCACCAGCGCTTCGCCTGGACTCTGGGCAAACGTCAATGGGTTTTCTGTGGTGAGTTGGTCCTTTTACTATTTATCTATGGCCTTTTCTTTGTTGATGTTACATTTTATTTCGCCATCGCAGGTTCACTCTTTGGCCCTTTGTTCTCTGATGGCCAGATTCCCACCTCCACTAGGCTTTCTGAAGGGGGAGGGGGCTTCCATCACGGTAAGGTTGTTCATGTTCAGATTTTTTTTTTTTAAGAAAATGTCCTGTAAGATAACATTTTTAAAGAAAATGTCCATTGGCCAGGACAAGTAGTGTTGATTTTGCTGAGAACAGCAAGATAGTCCCACCAACAGTTTCACTTTTTATAAGAATTTGAAATCACCTTGACCCTGAAATAGACTGATCACTTGCTTTAAAAGAAATCCACAAATGTGTCCACAAATGAGTGAGGCAAAGGGTTATATTAAACCCACTGTATTTTTCAAACAAAACGACCAATTTAAACTATTATCTTCAGCTATCAATCTATGTATTTTTTTTTTTTTTTGCATGGCTCACGGGCCCAGCCGCTCCGCGGCATGTGGGATCTTCCCGGACCGGGGCACGAACCCGTGTCCCCTGCATCAGCAGGCGGACTCTCAACCACTGCGCCACCAGGGAAGCCCCCAATCTATGTATTTTGATTGCTAAGTGCAAGTGTAGTTCACTGTTAAAATATGAGGAGGTGGGGGTTGGGGAATGAAAGTTAATTAAACATACCAAAAGTTGCTTATTACAAAAAATATGTTATCTTAAACATTGGATCAAGAATCTTCTTTGTGTAAGTATTTTTTAAACTGCAAATGAATTCCTGGATTTAACTGCTGTTCTGTCATCATCATCATATTTATGGAAGTTACAGATCCACATAAATAACAAGAAAGGCTACATGAAGCAAAATAAAGTGAAATACTCTCAAAAATAAAGTAGGGGAATGTTTGGCTAATCATTGCTACACTAAAATATGAGTTATATAGGGCTTTCCCTGACTTGCTTACTTTCGTACCTCGAAAGGCCTGACTCTTAGTAGGTGCTCATCTCTTAATTGAAAGAAAGGGGTTACTAAATCTGCAGACTAGAACAGACAAAATAGCCCAAGGACAGTGTCAGGGCTCAGGCTTTATAACCATGGAGATGAAAGTGAAAGGTTTTTTTTTCTAAAAGAAAAAGAAAACACAGGTCTTCCTAAACTAATGGACCCGGCATTTTCACCTTTTTTAGATTCTTAAAAGATCTTTTAAATCTTTTTCTTTAGACCTTTCTTAATCCAGAGCTCTTACATTATTGCAATGCTTTCTGTATGCATGTTAATGTGGACATTCTTCCACAGGAAAACAGAAAAGTGAATGCCAGAATTGCAGGACAGCTGTTGATGGGAACAACCACCATGTAGCCACTGAGAAATATTATCCTGAAATCACTTGCACATCACTAACAGGGTCAGCAGAATCAATGGAAATTAATGTTTCAACAGAAGGCACCTCTATGATGCAGGTGTGGCAGGATGTCTACACAATAGGTGGGCAGAATCAAATCCTGTTGACCAGAGCTTCAGGTGACATGGGCAGCTGGAATCTCCCATCCAGGCCCGAGGTGAGAAAGGGGGAGAGGGGAAGTCTGGGTTGGGGAGTTCTCAGAAGAACGTGTTAAGCCCTTAAGATAACCAAGGAAGGAGAGTGAGAGGGAAGGAGGAGGGAAGGAAGGTCGACAGGAAACAGAAACCAAAGAGATCATTCCTTAAACCTGTCTTTTCAGATCCCTAAGAGAAAAGCCGAAAGTTGTATGCAGAATCGTCTGAGTTTGTGGCTGCACCTTTTTCACTAGCTTGGTGGGTCTCAGCAAGTTCCTAAACGTGTCTGTCCCCAATTTCCACATGTCGTGACCACATACAGAATGGAAAGCAGTTAGCACAGCACTCAGCACACAGGAAAGTCTGCAGTCTTTCCTATCACTCCAATCACGATTATGCTGAGTTCACTTTTTTGCCCTGGACACTGGACTAAATGAGGGCTCAGGAACCTTAGTCTTTCTCCTCCAGAAATTCCCAGTCTGATGGGGGAGTAGGCCAGGAGCAAACCGGTCAAGGGCAAAGTGAACAAGAGGTAGAAAGCGGGAGTGACTCAGAACCTGAGAGGAGAGTCCCCACTCGTTCTAGCAGCTCCTCTCAGTTTTCCCAAAAGCGGGGGAAGCCCAGCGAGGCCCGGGAGCGCTGCCGGGGAGGCGCACTTCAAAAGGAGGCGGCGGGCGCCCGACCCCGGTGCGTCTTCCGCCCGCCCCGGGCCCCCATTAGCATCTGTTTTTCCCAGGCTTCCCGCCCGCCCGACCCCCGCCGGGATTTTGCCGTTCCGGCTGATTACTAGCCAGAGAAAGAAAATAGGGTATTTAGCTCAGGTTTTGTTCTCCACCTACTTGGTTAAACGCCCGAGGAGGCAGGAGTTAAGTTAATAGTCGGAAGCCGCCCGCGGGGCACCCCGAACTGGGAGTCCCCGAAAAGGACGCCGTCTTCCACCTCAAGTTGAGAGGACAGGGCTGGGCAAGATCAACCGAGCGGGGCGCCATGGAGGAGGCTCCCAAGCCCAGGTCGACCTGGGAGACTTAACTGCTCGGCAGGTCCGGGGGAGGCGGGGGAGCCCTTGGAAGCGCAGATTCTGAGGATTCACAGGAAAGGAGTCTCTAGGGGGAGCAGAGAGCAGCTGGGATAATTTCTCCACCGAGTTGGGGCTGACTTTTCAAGCATAGAGTTGGTCCTCGAATCCACAGCCAAAGGAGGAAAACAATGAAAGAAGCAGTGGCTGACTATAGGCCAGACTCTCTGCTTTACCCTTACGACCTTTTAAACTTAGCACCCTAGAATGTTACCATCCCATTTTACAGGAGAGTAAAGTGATGCTTGGAGAGGTGAAGGCCCTTGTCTAAAGGCACAGAGCTAAAAATGGTAGCCCGGGAATTTGAATCCAGGAGGTCTGAGCTGCAGGGCTCCCAGTGGAGGGGTTAAGTACGTGTGAATGGGGCGGGGTGCGGGGTTTCTTTGAGGGGGAAGGCTCCGAGGTGGATGTTAGAATGCAGACCCCGCGTGGCTTCGGAGGAAGCGAGTGGACGGCGTTCGGTGCCCATCTGTGGCCGCTGGACCTTAAGAATGAATCTCTTTGGAGGAAGCTGGGCCCCATAGCTCCAGCCTAAATCCCAATCCTGTGTTCGAGTCGGTCCTTCTTGCTTGGGGTAACCATAGCAGGGGTGCACCGCTCTCTGCAAGCTAGGGCTGGGTCAAGCCCTGGGCACACAATAATACCCCATGTAAACCCCCACTACCACCTCACAGACGTAGGTACTTCTATCATCCCCATTTTACAGATAAGAAAACCGAGGCTGGGAGAGGCAAATTAAACTTGCTTGAGGGTGTGCAACTTGTGAACAGCAGGCCCGGGCGTACCGGGAAGCTGGGGAGATCGCCTCTTTCCCTGGAACTCTGAAACCTTGAATAGAAAACTGGGGTCTCCCGGCCTCGAGCTTTTATCGAGGGGCAATGGGCTGAAGGGGAGGCGCGGAAGCAACGGCCAGTTCTCGACTCCCTGCCCGCCCATTTCCTCTTCTCTTCGCATCCCCAGCTGCTCGGGCCGCTGGTCCCACCTGGGCCCTGGGATTTGGGGGACGTCGGGGCCCTTCTCGTCTCCCCGGCAGACGCTCGAAGCCTCTGAATCGCGCCCGGGTCGGGAAGACAGACTGCCCGGTGGGTCAGGCCCTCCGCTGTGAGCGGGGCTTCTGCGGCCGCCCGAACCCCGCGACGCGCAGCTCGGGGACGCGCGGCGCCCGCGGAGCAGCCAACTCCGCCTCCAGGGAGTCTCCAAGGGCTCCGCGCTCCCGATGAACGCCAGCATCACCGTGCACGGTCGCCCCCACCCACGGCCCGGCAGGCGTCCTGAACAAAAAATGTCGATTCCAGGCAGGGGTTGGAACCCAGACGTCTGCTCCTGGGACAGGAGGGGCCTCCCCGAGCGGGGGTACCCGGTTTTTGTCCCGCGGCCGGCTTCGAACTCCAAAGGCACTCCGGGTTGCACTCGGGCGGTGGAGCGCCTCAGTTCCCCTTGGTCCCTTTGTCTGGAATAAAAAGATATTGGGGGTCGGTCCCATATAATTCCCCCGTCCTCCCTCTTTGCCTTTTCACGCCACGAACCTTTCTCCCTGTGTGTTAGGTCAGCCTCGAAGGCAAAGGCTAAGCTGGACTTCTTTGACTCCACCAATCAGAGATAAATGTGTATGTGTATCATATAATGTAGTGTGTTATATATAATAAAATATAATATCTTTGACAACAATAGAATGTTATGTACAACACCCTACAGTATATAATATATAAAATCAATGTATATTTTAAAACACATCTGCAGAAGGCTTAAAAAAACTCAAAAAGCCGCTAGATTGCAACGTCTGGCGCCTCGGCCTTTTGGTAACCACGGTTAATTTCTTGTGTGTATTTCCGGGGCTTATTATGTGTTTGCACCAGCCAATAGATATGTACCTGAATTTCCCCTTGTCTGTCCCCACCCATCCGCACTCTTTTATATACACTATTCAGCACTTTGCTTTTTTAACTTAAAATACATCTTTAACTTAGTTCCTGGAGAAGTCGGGGTTTTGCTAGCTCAGCACAACCCGGGGGCACGATTGGTGGGAAACGCGTAGCTAAATGCCGCGGGCGCTGGGTGGGCGTGGGGGCCTCTCCTGGCAGTCGCGGTCCCCTGGGAGGCCGCCCGCGGGTCTGCGCCCCCGGAAGCGCGCGGCAGGAGGGGAGGTTTGCGCCGCGGGAGGCGCAGCTCCCCTCGCTCCACGTGCGCGGAACCCCGCCCCGGCCTCGCTGTGGGAGTTTTCCTTTCTTTGAGACACTCCCACTATTTGTCACCTGAGACCCCAGAAGCGGGTAAACAAGCTCCCGGACCCTGTGCTCGGACCCGGTGCTCCGGGGGTTCCTGTGCGGGAGAGCGATCTGTTAGACGGCGCCGTTGCTGATCAAAGCGGAGGACCTGGAGGAGACAGTCAGCCCCAATAACATCCCGCTTGGCTTGGCTGCCGGGGGCGGATGAAGTTGCGCAGATGCGGGCCAGAAATGCGTGTTACCAAAGACCCAACGAGTGACGCGATCTGAATTACTTCCTAAATACCCTTTAGACTCTGGCGACTGTTGAAGAGGCCGAAGCTCCCTGCGCTTCTCCTTCGAGGTCTCTTATGAGGCTCAGCTCAAAGCAGGGCGGGACGCTGGGTGAGGGACTGGACGAGGTTGACAAGAAAGAGCTTCCATGTCCCAGGGAGCTGGTGGAAGATACAAACAGCACCAAGTCAGTAGTTAAGAGATTATCAGAGAATATGGTCCCCAATCTTGGCAGAATCACCTGGGGAGTTCTTAAAAATCCCCGTGCCCAGGTGGCACCATGGAACAATTAAATCAATTTCTGAGTGAGACCCAGGTATCAGTATCAGTGAAAGATCTCCGGATGATTCCAATACGAGAAAAGTTAGAGAACTACTGGGCAAATGCGTTTGGGGGTTGGTGGCACTCTTTTTGGAAGAATTGGCGTTTGAGCCCAGAAGTGAACGGGAGCGCCCTGCGCCGGGTCCCGTGCTTGTTGGTGCTCTGGGTTTGGCCGTGGGGAAAGGAGAAACGGCGTTTTAAGAGCCGAGGAAGCAAGTGATGGCTGAGCGTCTGGTCACAGTACTCTGCCCACTCTCCCCCCTCCCCGTCCTGCCCCGCCCGGACGGTCTTTCAATTTCCCAACACCTAGGGAAGCTTTAAAGATTACTGCAAAATATCTAGTTTAAAATGATTGCGTTTTCAACATAATTTAAAAGTCTAATAATGCATGGAAATTATTTGAAAATAGAATAATGCTGGAAAGCTTTGACGGCAACTTCTTAAAGTACCTCATGTGGACATGTCATCAAATCTAAGATGCTATCCATTAACACCCACCGTTATTTTATTTGCCACTAAGAAAAAAAAACCGGCTGATCCTCAAATTTTTATTTTGTGCTTATCGAAAGAATGGCTTATTTTGACAGTGTTATTTCCATATTTCACTCATACACACAATTAAAGTTGTAAGAACAGGCAGTAACAGCTATGCCACAACTGTCACCTGACAACAGTGATTGTAAAGCCCCATTGATTGTTGCATCTGGATTTCCAGAAATTAAAAGGTGGAATTGATGCAAGCCTGGGCTATCCAACTGGCTTACCTTTTAGCTCACTTAACCCTCATAACAACCATATGAGGCAGGGACAATTATTTATTAGTAACATTTTACAGATGAGAAAACTGAGGCACCTTAAGGTATGCTACTTTAAGTCAGACTATTACCAAGTTGCGGAGGTTGGATATAAACCCACTTTGTGCTCAGTCACCACATAAAGCTGAGAAAATGTCCAGTTGAGTCAACTCTCAGAAAGGTTAAAATGAAGGGCCTGAGGTGAGAGAGGAGAGGAAGGATTGGAGAGCTCAACTAAGTGGTAGGCTGAGATCTCCATTTCAGTTGGACCTCAGTTTTGTAACTGTTTGGGAGGGGGTAAAAAAAATAACGTGATAAAACAATATTATATGGCTGAGAGCATTCATATCAACCATTAAAAGAACTATAAAGAAATGATATCTGTGTTTTTCAGGCTCAGTATGTTTTTCCAAAGTGAACATACTTGTATAACTAGCATCCATGCTAAGAAATCCAGTGTTGCTTGAACTCCAGAAGCCTCCCAAGTTCAAGAGTTGACCACCATTTGGACTTCTATCACCATCGATTAGCCTTCTTGAGTTTTGAGTTTTGTGTAAATGGAATCTTACAGTGTGGTCTTTGCGTCTGGTTTCTTTCATTCAACTTGCTCGGGATATTCGCTCATGTTGATACGTGTAATTGCATTTGTGCATTCTCCTAGCAGTGTAATATTCCAATGTGTGAATATATAATTTCTTCATTCTACTGCTGGAGACATTTGGGTTGTTTCCACTGTTTTGGGTTATTATGGATATTGCTGGTATGAACATTGTTGAACAATTCATAGAGATCAGACTATATATTTTTAAACAAAGCTAGTAACATTTTAAAATCTTGGGCTATTTAATCACGCAATTTATACTCTTAAGACTTACTTGTATCAATGGTTAGGAGCATTAAGGGAAGGGATATCAGGTTAAAGAAGGGAGGAAAGATGAAAAGGAGACAAAGAGATGCTATGCCTTAGCATACATTGATTGTTCTGTATTCTAGTATTTAAGCACTGAATGTTTATGAATGCTTACATTTCCTCTGCAAATTGTTAAACACCCATAGGTCAGAGGGTTGGCAAAGCAGACAGGCATTGGGGTATACTCAGAAGGCCAGAAGGAACCCCTTGCTTACGTTTCACCTTATATATTTATGATTTTCTAGCAATTGCCTAGGTTGAAATTTTCTAGCTGATACCAGTAAATTCTCCACTGATAAAAACCAGTAAATACCAGTAGATTTTCCACTGATATATATGCATATAAAATTTTTCTATATATATATGGAAAACCTTTTCCCCCTTGATATGGTTTTTTAAGATGAAGTATATTTTCTTTACAATATTGTGTTAATTTCAGTTGCACGGCCTAGTGATTTAGTATTTTTGCAGATTATACTCCAGTATAGGTTATTGCAAGATACTGGGTATAATTCCCTGTGCTATGCAGTATATCCTTGTTGCTTATCTATTTTATATATGGTAGTTTGTATCTATTAATTTCATACCCCTAATTTGTCCCTTCCCCTTTCTCTCTCCCATTTGGTAACCACAAGTTTGTTTTCTATGTCTGTGAGTCTGTTTCTGTTTTGCATATACATTCATTTGTATTATCTTTTTAGATTCCACATATAAGTGATACCATACAGTATTTGTCTTTGTTTGATTTATTTCACTGAGCATAATATTTTCTAGGTCTATCCATGTTGCAGCAAATGGCAGTATTTCATTCATTTTATGGCCGAGTAATATTCCATTATATATAATGGAATATTATATAGAGATTATATTATATATATTATATATATAGACTATATATTAGAATATTATATATATATAGATTATATGTATCACATCTTCTTAGTCTATTTGTCTGTTGATGGGCACTTGGGTTGCTTTCGTATCTCGGCTATTGTAAATAACACTGCTATGAACATTGGGACGCATGTATCTTTTAGAATTAGTTTTTTTTTTTTTTTTCTGGGTATATGCCCAGGAGTGGAATTGCTGGATCATATGGTAGCTCTATTTATAGTTTTTTGAGGAACTTCCATACTGATTTCCACAGTGGCTGCTTCAATTTACATTCCCACAAACAGTGTACAAGGGCTCCCTTTTCTCCACATCCTCACCAACATTTGTTATTTGTAGACTTTTTCATGATAGGCATTCTGTCAGGTGTGAGGTGATATCTCATTTTGGTTTTTAGTTGCATTCTCTAATAATTAGCAATGTTGAGCATCTTTTCATGTGCCTGTTGACCATCTGTATGTCTTCTTTGGAGAAATATCTAGTCAAATCTTCTGTGCATTTTTAATCAGGTTGTTCACTTTTTAGATACTGAGTTGTATGAGTTTTTTGTATATTTGGGGTATTATCCCCTTATTGGTTGCATTATTTGCAAATATTTTCTCCCATTCTGTAGGCTGTCTTTTCATTTTACTGATGGTTTCCTTTGCTGTGCAAAAGCTCTTAAGTTTAATTAGGTCCCATTTGTTTATTTTTGCTCTTTTTTCTTTTGCCTTAGGAGACCAATCCAAGAAGATAGTGCTACAATTTCTGTCAAAGAATGTTTTGCCTATGTTCTCTTCTAGGATTTTTATGATTTCCACTTTTCTTTTAAAGCACTTTCTTGACTATTCTCTTATTTTATTTTTCTAGATGAAATTGAGAATTTTGATCAGAATTGCACTGAATTTAGACTTTTAAAGAAAAAAGTGATATATTTACAACATAAACTTTCTTTCTAAAATTAATATATGTGTCTCTAACATTACTCAACACTTCTCTCAGTATAGCTGTATGTTTTGTAGGCCTATAACTTTCTTGATAAATTTATCATTATGTATTTATATTGTTATTCCTGTTGTAAAGGGAAACTTTTGTCACATTTTCTAACTGGATCTTATTTGTTATAGTAAAGCTATTGATTTTTTTAATAAATCATGTTATTAACTACTTTCTGAATTCCTTTGAGTAGCTTTGTATTTGATTATCTTTTGTTTATCTGCATTGTTCCCTTGGACATGATTATTTTCCTCCTCTTTTCCAATAGTTTAACTTTTGGATATTGAGCTGTCACTCAGAGCAAATGTTAAATAATAGTTAAAATAACTAAATCATAGTTAAATAATAAATAAATAGTTAAAAAATAGTTGAATAATCGTGTGTTATACCTGACTTTAGCGGGAATGCTTCTTATGCTAAATCATCCAGCCTGATGCTAAATTTTGAATAGATATAACAAATATAGGAATTTAGGATACATTTGAATATGTTTTTATAAGTACATATTTGTGCATGTATTTTGTGGCTATATACAAATTAAGAAATTTGCCATTGATTCTTATTTTATCTGAGATAATGTCCCATTTTTTTTCAAATCTGAAATATCATGTTGATTCAAAAGAATTATTTTGAAAATCAAGCTTGTTAAGGTTTACTTTACATACAGTAAAAATTCACCCATTTTAGCAGTATGCAGCTGATAAGTTATAACAAATGTATGTGCTTGTGTAACTAATACCAGAATCAGATGTATTAGAACATTTTCACCACCCAAAGTTCCCAAGTGTTTCTCTGTTGTCAGTTTTCTTTCCCAGCCCTTGGTCCCTGGCAACCCTGGTTTCTATGGTGATTAGTATATTTTCCTCCATGTAATCCATCATTATGCTGAATTTTACTAACAGATTTTCCAATAGCCAACACACTTGCATTCCTGGAGTAAACTGGCCGTGGTCATATTTTGTACCCACAGTGCATTGCTAGGCTCTTCATGCTAATCTGTTATCTGAAAGTTTTGCATCAGTACTTAAAAGGAAATTTGGTCTGTGTTGTCTGTGTTAGGTTTTGATTGCAATGGTATGCTAACTTTGTAAAAATAATTTGGGGACTTGGTTTTATTCTCTATGAAACAACTTAACTACAAGTGTCAGTTTAATAAGAATTTATCCCTGAAATGAAAAGGACTTTGGAAATACTCTTTTCAAGCTTTTTCATTTTTCTCTCCTATTGTTATAGGCCTATTTAATTCTTAAAATTTCAAATGTTTTAGCAGAGAGTTACACCAAATAGTATAATTATATAATATAGCAATCTATTTTACATAGTAATATAGTCATGTTTTATGTTTGGCCTTGATTCTGCCATCTTAGTTTATGATTTTACTTCTTCCTTGATGCCCTTTTCGTTTTCTTCTTTTGCTGTGTGTGATATATACTATATATATTTTTAGTCTTTCTTTCTCCTTCCCCATATTTTATTAGTAATTCAGAAAATGCTTGTCCTTAATGATTATTTTTATGGCTTTAAATAATATACCTAGGCTTTTCTCCCCCCAGCCTAAGAAACAAAACAACATCCATAAACTATTGTGAAACAGGAGAACTAGCTAAAATGGAAGTATCAGGACGTTTATTCACCGCTTTATCTGCAGTTTCTAGCACGTGGTCTCTGACATAGCAGATGGGGGATACGTAGAGCATGACTGGATGAATGAATAGGAGCAGTCATTGGCTCCCACCTTTGAATTTTTGACAGCAAGCTTTGAGGTTTAGGTACCACTCCATTATATCTATATTATACCTATTCTATATTTTTGTAAGTTTGACATTATGTTGTTTTCTCTTAAAAAATGAACATTTAAATTTGCTTTATAATTGCAATTGCTGTAATGATTTGCCATTATTTATAATTAAATGGATCTTGAGCTTCCTACTAGTCCTTTGTGCACCGCCCTCTACATATCTAATCTCTTTTGCATGACTGGATTCTGTTATTATACAGAATTTTTTTTCAGGAAAACTTTGCAGGTGCTATTTTCCTATAACCTGATCTTCTTTCCTCTTTCCCTCTCCTTCCCTCTCTCCTTCCTTCCGTCCTTCTTTCCTCTTTCTTTTTTATTTTTCTAAGACACATTTATTTTTAGAATAAGTAATACCTTCATGTGGTTTAAAATTGAAGAATAAAAATCATCTGTCAATGGACACTTAGGTTGCTTTCATGTCCTGGCTATTGTAAATAGAGCTGCAATACGCTAACGCATATACATGGATTCTTTAAAAAAAAAAATGGTTCTGAAGAACCTAGGGGCAGGACAGGATTAAAGACACAGACATAGAGAATGGACTTGAGGACAAGGGTAGGGAGAAGGGTAAGTTGGGGCAAAGTGGTAAACTGGGACAAAGAGTGGCATGGACATATATACACTCCCAAATGTAAAATAGATAGCTAGTGGGAAGCAGCCACATAGCACAGGGAGATCAGCTTGGTGCTTTGTGACCACCTAGAGGGGTGGGATAGGGAGGGTGAGAGGGAGGGAGATGCAAGAGGGAGGAGATATGGGGATATATGTATATGTATAAATGATTCACTTTGTTATAAAGCAGAAACTAACATACCATTGTACAGCAATTATACTCCAATAAAGATGTTAAAAACAAAAACAATAACAAAAACAAAAAAAAGAGAAATCTTTCCTCTTTTTTTCCCAGCCATTCAGTCCCTCTTCCCAGATACAACCAATAATATCAGTTTCTATATGAATGCTTCTAGAGATATTTTATTCAAATTGAGGCATATTTATAATTTAATTTTTTCCAGTGGTAGCATATTACAGCACTCTTCTACATTATGCTTTTCTTTTCCTCTTAACAATATATGTTGGAAATTATTTCATAGCAGTACATAAAGAGTTCCTCATTTTTTTGGTCAGTTGCAAGAGTATTACACAAGTGCACCATGGTTATTTATCCATTTCCCCACTGATGATCATTTAGGCTGTTTCCAGACATTTGCTGTTATAGTTAGTGCTGTAATAGATAACGTTTGGCATTGCTGTGTCCTTTCCTACTCAGCACCGACTGAATCAGAATTTCTGGGGTTGTGCCTTTTTATGAAAGCCTCCTGGTTGAATGTGATGTACGTTGACCCATACCTCAGGCAGTTATTCCTTAGACCCTCTGAAGCCTTCATTTTATACACCTTAGCTCCCTGTTGCTTCCTAAGAGGGTGCCATCTGAGATGCTCTGGTCTTCCCCTGGGGCCAGCTGTGCTCTCGGGTCTGGAGAGAGTTTCCAGATGTGTAACCAACATCTTCAGTTGGACTTACTGCTCTTGTTTATAACAACCCAGTATTGATTCTCAGAGTCTTCTTTCAGCATGTTGCAGATTTTTCTGTCTCTGGATGGTTCTTACCATAGTTGATAGTAATGGGTTATTTTCCCTTTTGTTTTGGCATGGCTGGCTTATTCTTTGAGTTTATGTCTTTTGTTAATTTTGTTCCATTTTGTACAAGGGGATGTTCTATAAGCCTAGGCCACCTTCTGCAGAAGTCTATCTTACATTTACTATATTATTAAATTGTTTAGAAATGTGATTACTCATTTCACAGTTTTTAAAATAATTTGCTACTATGATAATGTAAAAAGTTTTTATTTTCATTTTTTACTTTTTAAATTTTTATTGGATTATAGTTGGTTTACAATGTTGTGTTAGTTTTAGGTGTACAGCAAAGTAATTCAGTTATACACATACATATATTCATTCTTTTTCAGATTCTTTTCTCATATAGTTTATTACAGAATACTGAGTAGAGTTCCCTGTGCTATATGGTAGGTCCTTGTTGGTTATTACAATAACGTAAAAACTAAATAGGTCTATGCTTGAATTTTCTAATGTCTGGGGTTTTAAGTTCAGATTGCCTCACAACTATCTTCTTTTGGTGGGGGGATAGTTCTTAGACTTGTTTTGAAATTAAAGCCTAAATTCAGGGTGACCAAATTGAATATTTCTAAGGGCCAGGCAGATAAAGTAAATGAGGGAAGCAGGGTTAATGCCATTTTCTTTTCTTTTAATACATTACTGTGTTTTACATCAAGACATCAGGACATCAACATTGCTTAAATTAAAAGAAAAAAAACGTTTTGTAACCCCCAATCCTTTCTTTAGATAATCTTTTCCACCATTCTCTTGAATTTCTGGTTGAAGCTCTTGCTATGAATAGTTTCATAGTGGCATCATCCTTTTCCCTGACACAGACATAGCCCACATGCAGGAAGAGTCTTTATTTTCCTAGTCCATTGTATATTTCCCATTTTTTTTTTTTTTTTTTCCGGTACGCAGGCCTCTCACTGTTGTGGCCTCTCCCGTTGCGGAGCACAGGCTCCGGACGCGCAGGCTCAGCGGCCATGGCTCACGGGCCCAGCCGCTCCGCGGCATGTGGGATCTTCCCAGACCGGGGCACGAACCTGTGTCCCCTGCATCGGCAGGTGGACTCTCAACCACTGCGCCACCAGGGAAGCCCTTTTATTTCTCACTATGCTCTTGAATAATAATAATAGTAATGACAACTAACATTTCTTGAAAATATACTATGTGCCAGACAGAAGGGTAGGTGCTATTTCACTTTTTTTTTAACCTCACCATAAGAAAACACAGCTCAGGCAAGGTGATGGTAACAATTGATGTTTACTGGCTACCTGTGATGTGTAAGGCATTACTCTGAGTTCTTTCATGTATAGAATTATTTAATCCTCATCATAAGGTTGGTATCAATTTTTATCCCACTTTACACATCAGGAATTGAAGTACAGAACAATTAAGTAACTTCCCCAAGGTGAGCAGTGGTCATACATAATGGGATCTGGATTCAAACCCAGGTGGTTGGGTCCAGAGTCCATGCCCCCAGCCACCGCACTTGCTGCCTGTCTGCAATCCATCCATCACAAATGCCACTGACGTTGGAAACTGCTGACAGAATTGGAGGTGGAGTATCTAGTACAGAGGAAAACGTGCCCTCCTCTAAAGGGCAAATCCCTAGTCAGTCCCAGCCCACCATCACTGGTGAGTATCTGGACACTAGCTTTGTTAATTCTGCTGATTTTTCAAGGAAGGAAGAATTTAGATATTTATGTAAAATTTCTGGATTTAAAATATTGGAAATGATCCAAATATCTTTTTTTAAGTATTTTTGATGTGGACCTTTTCTTTTTTTTTTTTTTTTTTTGCGGTACACAGGTCTCTCACTGTGGCCTCTCCTGTTGCGGAGCACAGGCTCCGGACGCGCAGGCTCAGCGGCCATGGCTCACGGGCCCAGCTGCTCTGCGGCATGTGGGATCTTCCCGGACTGGGGCACGAACCCGTGTCCCCTGCATCGGCAGGTGAACTCTCAACCACTGCGCCACCAGGGATGCCCACTTATTGGTTTTTGTGTGCCTAGTTCTTTAAAGATCTAGCATGACCAGTGCTGAATACTTCGATTCAACTTATGATTCCCAAGAAGAGGAATGGGTGTCACTTTCATCTGTTTCACTGAACTTGTAAATACAGGAAGTGACACTGTTATCAGTACATTATCTTTGTCTAGGAGGACAACAGTATACTTTGAATTAACCTCCTGTGTTAGGAGCTCATAGTATATGCAGTAATACAAAATGAACTGCAGCAACTGCTTGTGGGGTAAAGGATTATAAGTGTCCCAGATTAATGAAAATGGTGCAGTTCCCCTCAGATTTCCCCTTACTGAACATGAGGAGAGCAGCCAATTATTTTCCTGTTGAAAATTCTCAGATGTTGCATGACAGTGAGGGGAGGAAAGCTATTTCTTCATTAAGAATAGCTATTAAACTTCTATGTCTTTTCTCTCTAAACAAGATCTGATTGGCACAGGCGTAGAGAGAGAACTACAGACTAAATACTTGGTTTTCATTTTTAGCCTTACAACAGACAATGGACCAAATATAACAATTAGATGGTAGAAACTTAATATTTACTTTCAAAGTTATGGAGCAGGACATTTCAAGAGTTTGAGGAAATTTTATAAAAATTGTTCATAAAGAAAACCTCAAATATCTGTTTAACTTCCAAAATAGTTGAAATTGCAAGATCATGTTTTTTGACCATTGCAAAAAATTTTTTAAAATCAGCAATACAATTTTGAATATTTAAAATCACTCTTTTATAACATTTACACTCCACCCAATGCATCATTAATTCTCACTGTTGCCTAAATCATCAATAAGCTACAAAGGTTTTCCCAAACTGGCAGCCTTAGACCAAATACCATCAGAAACACAGAGGCTTCATGTGGACTTAAATGTAGTTCAAGGGTTATGAAGGAGAGGAAAATCTCAAAGGTAGCTTTTTTTTTTTTTCTGCGCTGCGCAGCTTCCTTGACAAGGGATCAAACCCGCAACCCCTGCAATGGAAGCCTGGCATCCTAACCACTGCACCACCAGGGAATACCCTCAAAGGGAGCTTTTTTGAACTCAGAAGTTATATTGCAAACAAAGGTGATATTTAATGGAGTTTCAGCTCCAAGAAGAAACCCTTGAAAATACCCCCTTGTTCTGGTTACTGTCTTTGTCTCCTTTACCTTTTCCTCCCACATTTCCTTGGTAAGGAAACTGAGCAGGACCCTGTGGGGCTCCTGGGCATGGAAACCTTTCTGTGTCCCCCGTTCCTTGTTTGTAGGGAACAGACTCCAGCCTCCATGATCTTCCCCGAGTCCCAAAGGGCAGGTTCAAACAGCTGTTAATCAGGGAAGGGAGGGGATTCAGAGACAAGGGAGGAGCAGTCAAGAAACAATAGTGCAGCCTTGGGGCAGGGTTCTGGTTCCCCCTCAAGGGATACACATAATAATATCCTTGAGCTCTTTACAGAACTAAAACCCCCAACAAATGGAAGATGTTGGCATTCTTCATTCCAGAGAAGACCACCCGAGGCCAGGTTAAAGGAACCCCAGAAGCTGATCAGTAGATCACCTGAGGCCAGGTTAAAGGAGTGCAGCCTGTGTGCACACCCTAATCTTATCAGCAACCCCACCCTTGAACCTTTGCTATAAAACTCCTCACCAAATCCTTCTGGGTGGACTTACTTACTGTTTTCAGGGCAGAAGCCCACTGTGTCCCTCTTTGCCTGGCAAAGCAATAAAGCTATTTCCTTCTACTTCACTCAGAACTCTGAGATTCAATTTGTCACCGGTGCACAGAGGCTGAGTTTTCAGCATCAGTGGAACTTGAAGTTCTTGAGTTTTACTCATAACATTCCCTCAGGTACGGTTCACTTTGCCTGTAAGTCTCTCTGGAGAGTACTGATTATAATTAGAACATTTCCTCAAAATTCATGGAGAAACTCCTAGGACCCTGCAAGGTCATGGGGGACTCGAGTTAGAAGAACAATATGTAATGTCAAAACTTCAAGCAAAATCTCCCCAATTCTCATAACCTCCTCATGCTTTTAAAACTTCTCCTTCTACTTTCCGTTAAACAGCTTCTGAGAATAAAGCCCTTGGCTTATTGCCATCATTTGGCCAAAGAATGAGAATTGACATTTCTGGCTCAGTTCCATTTTCCTTGACTTCTCTGCTGATTTCCGGCAGGAATGGGGAAAGGGCTTCTTTGGGAGGAAGACACCAAGGTTGGTTGTAAGCCACTGGATCTAAGGAGTAAAAGTCACCAGCCCACAAAGGGCAGGAGCTACTTCCAGAATGTGAGGCAAGTCAGGGAGAGCTTGCATGGTGCTACAAGATCTCACTGCCTGCTTTGCTCCGATCAGTTAAGGAGATACTGGGCTGCTGAGGGTGAGACTCAGAGGAGGACTAATCCTGCCTAAGGCCCTGCTGTCCCCCCTACCCCCAGCTCAGGAATTTATTTTTCATCTCAGGGCAACACAAACTCTATCATATCTGAATGAACCAGAAGAAACTGGATTCCGAGGCCTTTCAAAAAGTCATGTTCAGGGACTTCCCTGGTGATGCAGTGATTAAGAATCTGCCTGCCAATGCTGGGGATGTGGGTTCGATCCCTGGTGTGGGAAGATCACACATGCCACGGAGCAACTAAGCCCGTGCTCCACAAATACTGAGCCTGCACTCTAAGGCCCGCAAACCACAACTACTGAGCCCACGTGCCACAACTGCTGAATCCTGCATACCTACAGCCCAGGCTCCACAACAAGAGAAGCCACCGTAATGAGAAGCCTGCACACTGCAACAAAGAGTAGCCCCCACTTGCCACAAATAGAGAAAGCCCGTGCACAGCAACAAAGACCCAAGGCAGCCAAAAATAAATTAATTTTAAAAAGTAATAAAATAAATTTATTTAAAACAAAAGTATACTTAAAAAAAAATGTCACGTTCAAGATCAAAGTCAACCCCAAACACAGAGCCAGAGCAAGTTAGGCCTCAGGCCACCTTTGACCATAACCAGCCTGAACTCCAGCTCTCAACATTTAAATGAATGGTGGGTGAACCAGTTTCACAAAGCTGTGGACAGTGCCAGGACATGACCCCAGCTTTCCTGACCTCTGGTCAGAGAGCTGTATGACTATTCGGTTTTCTTTACATGACATTCAGATTGGCATTAGTGAATAGTGTACCTCTGTCTGGTGATGCTGTTCTTGCCCTGAAATGCCCCCTGACTTTTCTCCGTCTAGCCAGTTACAGTGTTAAAGGTGGAGTCCAGGCATTTGACACCATGTAGATCTTCTCACGTGGAGTCACAGAAATTCAAAGCAGTTTATAGAATAAAGAGGTTCAGAGTGCGTGCTACGATGGCCCTTCCATACCTAATCTCACCATTGTTAGGAGTTCTTAGTTCATCCCCTGGAAGGTGAAGAAAGTAATAACTTGTTTTGAAATGAGAAGTCAAAACATAAGCTCAGTTTCTTTCTGTTTTATCTAAATTCTAGTTAACTTTTAAGACCCAACATCCTCCAGAAACCTTTCCTACGATTTTCACTGTTACCAACACTTACTGTTTTGGTATTTGACTTTTATGTTCTCCCTAATGTATTTTGTTCTGTATTTGTTTAATTTAGGTAACAGTGTCTTCTCAACATGTTTATGTGCTTCATAATCTATACATAGGTATCTATCACATATCCATGACATAAATATCTGTGTGTAAATTATGACCCGTAGCCTCATAACCTAGTACCACACCAGGCACACAGTCAGACCTTAACTTGATGATGAGAGTAACCCACTTTTTAGAGAATTAGTCTGATGAGGAAATATGTTATTAATTAAATAATTAAACTAATGAAATAGTTCACAAGATAGTCATGAGCTACCATTTTTTTCCCTTACTTCTACTATGGGCTCCCAAGTCCTCTCTCTGCCCCTTTCAATCCCTCTTCCATTCTAAAGCTGGAGAACTCTTTTTAAACAGAAAAACCTGATTATGTCATTCCTCTGATTTGAATTCTCCTGGGCTTCCCATGATCTTTGGGATAAAAGGCCTCAGAGGCCTCTATGATCTGACTGCCGGGTTCCCTCTCACTCTGCCCAGTGTGCACTTGAGCCCCACTTGGAGTCCTCCCTTGGTGACTGGTGACTGTACAGGCCCTGACTTGACCTAGCTGGCCATTCCCCCCTTTACAGGTCACCCCCTTTGTATATTTAAGTCCTAACCCCCATACCTGCAGGAGTGGTCTTATTTGGAAATAGGTTAATTGCAGATGTAATTAGTTAAGATGTGATGACATGGAACATGGGCCCCTAATCCAACATGTCCTTCGTGTCTTTAGAGAAAGAGGAAATTTGAACACAGAGACGTGCACACGGGGAGAACATCACGTGAAGATTGGAGTGATGCTCCCACAAGCCAAGGAACTACCAGAAGCAAGGAGAGAGACTCGGAACAAATCCTCCCCTAGAGCCTTAGGAGGGAGCAAAACGCTGCTGAAATCTTGGCTTTGGATGTCTGGTTTCAGAACTCGGAGACAATACATTTCCATTGTTCTAAGCCACCCAGTTTGTGGTTGCTTGTCACGGCAGCCTTAGGAGACTCGTGTGCCCTTTTGGCCCTTGGTGAGCTCTTACCCATTGTTCAATATTTGGCTCAAATGTCACCTCTTTTGGGACCTTTCTCTGACATCCCCCCCCCCCCCCCGCTCCTGAAGCTGGCTTAGTGGAGTCTCTTGTGTTTCTCTCCTCATATATTTGCATTTTGACCATTGCTTCCTTGCCTGTATTTCACCATGATCTGTATCTTGCTTATCTCTTTATTAAGCTCCCTGCATATATGTCTTGAAACGTGTTATTGAACAAGTGGATTTTTACCTTTTTGGTGACTTTAGCAGCATCTCTATGGAGAGATAGTTGTCTCATAGGAATGTGGTGACATTCATTTTATAGAGGGAAATCCAGAGGTATAAAACACCTGTAGTGAAAGTAAATTATCAAGGCCAACTAGCAGCCCTATAGCACAGCCAGGAGCAATCTTCCACATTTTGGGTTTAAAATCAAAGCATTTTGGAGACTTCCTAAATCTCCCCTTGCAGAGGAAGAAGCTGAGATCTATTCTGTTAGAAGAATCCAGAAAAGAAAGGCATTCACTCCTTTGGATTCTTATGAAACTATTAATAAAATTAGGAAATTCTTTCTGAGAAATTTAAATGAAGATCCAGAATTTAGACTTATCCTCTAAGAATTTAGATTTATCCTATAATTTAAACTCCTCTTAACTCTTTCCAAGAAACCCTAAGAAGTGTGTCTAAACTTCATTTAGGATGAATGTTGGTATGCTTTCCTCCAGCTTCCACTAGTCAGAATTTAGTCTACAAATTTTGTATATGACAGAAGAAAGCTCATTTAAAATAGTAGCTAGAATTTATGAACCTGATTGGTTCAGTTCAATACTCTATGGGTAATAATACTGATAATAATCTGAGTCACAATTCTAGTGTTGGCTCTTAATACAAAATCATAAAGATTCCATGGCTACCACTGGGTACTGAAGACTATTCTGCATTGGTCTCTTGGCATCAGGAAATTCACTGTGGATCCAGTTGAAAAACAAAATGGAAAAGAGTGGAAGGATCACATTTGTGTCATAAGCAAATTCTTTATAAATCATCAAGAGACTGCATAGATGGCCACAGAGAGATTTTGTCAAGGGTTTTATACAACTAAAATCAATTCATCCACTTTATCTGTTTTGAATGCACTGGGCATGTAACTGGAGATGTCACTAAGAGTTAGAGTTGCTCAGAAACCTTTAAGGTGTCAATTGACCATATTTTTAGGTGCAGAAACGTTACATGGACACAGCACAGATTCACCAGTGATTTACTTTTTAAAATCTGCAACAAATGGACCCAGGAATCTACAAGGGAATAAAAATATCATGAGAGCAAAGCTGAGTTGAAGCAGGGTAACTCAAAATCAATATTTTGCTTTTAAACTCTTAAGGGGAGACCCAGGAGGGCTGCACTCATTTTGTCCTCCTTACTTATTATCCTCAGATGATGGGAGTAAAAAGTGACAAGGCTGCTCCTTACTTCAGCCAGGACATTCTTCACTAACAAGCCACTTGTTAGAATTCTTAGCTTCAATTTCCTGTCTAGTGACTTTTTAATAGCTATCCTATCAGATGCTGGTTAAAAAAAATCAAACTTACTTTTCATTTTACATAGGTGAGATTGCATTTGGGGAACCAGGCAAAGACCAGTCAATAGCAAACTTGATGGAGAAAAGGGGATGCTCTTTTAGCTCTGCCTGTGCAAAAAGGGGACTGAAGCACCACCAATGGCAGCTTAGCTGAGTTTTCTGCAATGGATTAGAATCCCTTGTTATTAAATCCAACTATTTTCTGACCTTGTACATTGACAAGCAAAACCTGCATATTCACGACTTTGCTGGTGCCTTCAGTAGGTGCAAACAGTGAATTAAAGAGTGAGTAGGAATTTTCTTTAAGGAGCAGCCTAAGCATAGGTTGTATTCCAAGTGGATGATACCAGTTAAATGTTCTCCTTACCTCCTTCACTGTTAGTGGGAGTGTAAATTGGTACAACCACTATGGAGAACAGTATGGAGGTTCCTTAAAAAATGAAAAATAGAGCTACCATATGATCCAGTAATCCCACTCCTGGGCATGTATCTGGAAAAAACCATAATCAGAAAACATACATGCAGTACAATGTTCATTGCAGCACTATTCACAATAGCCAAGACATGGAAATAACCTAAATGTCCATCGACAGATGAATGGATAAAGAAGATGTGGTACATATATATATAATGGAATACTACTCAGCCATAAAAAAGAATGAAATAATGCCATTAGCAGCAACATGGATGGACCTAGAGATTGTCATACTAAGTGAAGTAAGTCAGAGAAAGACATATCATAGGATATCACTCATATGTGGAATCTAATTTATTTATTTATTTAATAAATTTATTTATTTGGCTGCATTGGGTCTTTGTTGCTGCATGTGGGCCTTCTCTAGTTGTGGTAAGTGGGGGCCACTCTTCGTGCTCGGGCTTCTCATTTCAGTGGCCTCTCTTGCTGTGGAGCACTGGCTCTAGGGCACGCAGGCTTCAGTAGTTGTGGCACGTGGGCTCTAGAGCTCAGGCTTAGCAGTTGTGGTGCATGGGCTTAGTTGCTCCATGGCATGTGGGATCTTCCCAGACCAGCGCTTGAACCCATGTCCCCTGCATTGGCGGACGGATTCTTAACCACTGTGCCACCAGGGAAACCTTGGAATCTAAGTTTTAAAAATGATACAAATGAACTTATTTACAAAACAGAAACAGACTTACAGACATCAAAAACAAAATTACGGTTACCAAAGGGGAAAGGTGGGGGGGAGGGATAAATTAGGAGGTTGGGATTAACAGAAACACACTACTATGTATAAAATAGATAACCAACAAGGACCTACTGCATAGCACAGAGAACTCTGCTCAATATTCTGTGATAACCTATATGAGAAAAGAATCTGAAAAAGAATGGAAATATGTATAACTGAATCACTTTGCTGTACATCTGAAACGACTACAACGTAAATCAAATATACTCCAATAAAACTTTAAAAAATGTTCTCCTTAAAGAGTGCACTTTTAAACAAAACCAAAGTCCATGTTAGGCGATTTCTGGTGTTGGGACTATTTAGGAATCAACGACACCAGCCTTGGTTTAGCGCAGATTGCCCCCCCACACACACACACATCACTCCTCACACTTGCTCAATGAACACTGCTGGCTGAGCAATTTTAGGGATAGATGACCTGGGAAGACAGGACAGCTATATCTAAAAGAATGAAATTCAAACATTTTCTCCCACCACATGCAAAAATAAATTCAAAATGGATTAAAGACCTAAATGTAAGACTGGAAACCATAAAACTCCTGGAAGAAAACATAGGCAGAACACTCGTTGAAATAAGTAGTAGCAATATTTTGTTTTGATCTGTCTCCTAAGGCAATGGAAACAAAAGAAAAATAAACAATGGGACCAAATTGGTGCAGCCACTATGGAAAACAGTGTGGAGCTTCTTCAAAAAACTAAAAGTAGAAATACCATATAAGATAGCAATTCCACTCCTGGGTATATATCCGAAAAAAATGAAAATGCTAATCCAAAAAGATACATGCACCCCAATGTTCATAGCAGCATTATTTACAACAGCCAAAATATGGAAGTAACCTAAGTGTCCACCAACAATGGAATGCTACTCAGCCATACAAAAGAATGAAATTTTGCCATTTGCAATAACATGGATGGACTTGGAGGGTATTATGCTTAGTGAAATAAGTCAGGTGGAGAAAGACAAACTGTATAATATCACTTATATGTGGAATCTAAAAAATATAACAAACTAATGAATATTAAAAAAAGAATCAAACTCATATATATAGAAAACAAACTAGTGATTACCAATGGGTAGAGGGAAGAGGAGAGGGACAAGATAGGGGCAGGGGATTAAGAGGTACAAACTACGATGTATAAAATAAATAAGCTACAAGGATATATTGTACAGCACAGGGAATATAGCCAATATTTTGTAATAACTCTAAATGGCATATAAATTTTAAAAACTGTGAATCACTATGTTGTACACCTGAAACTTATATAATATTGTAAATCAACTATAATTCAATAAAAAATGAAAGGTTAAAAGAAAGTCTATAGCTTAATGAATTCTCACAAGCTAAACACACTTGTCCAGTCAGTGCCCAGATCAAGAAGCAGAAATTACCATCATCTTAAAAGCTACCCTCAGGCTCCCTCACAGACCTACCTCCTCCTAAGGGGTAAATGCAATTCTGACTTCTATGAGCATAGCCAAGAATTGCCCGTTTTTGTCCTCAGATGAGTTAAATAATACAGTATGTACTCTTTTCTTTTTGCTTCATTCACTCAACAATATCTTTGTGAAATTCACACATATTTTTGCATGTAGTCAGTCCTCATTGCTGTATTATTTAATTATACCATTATTCAAATATACCACAATTTATTAACCTTTCTATTGTTGATGAGCTTTTGGGAGGGCTCCATTGTGGGCTATTGCTACTAGCTAGCACAGATGACTTTTTAAAAAAGCAGTGCCTTGTTATGAAGTCACTATACATTCACCAGTGATCTAGTCACCAGATTCTATTAACATAGTTCTGTTATGGTAAGTCATTCCTTGTTTTAATGATTAGATTTATTTTCTATTAGTAAAATAAATGATGGGCAGAGTAGGGAGTTAAGAGGGGGAACAAAAGAAACTGTTATCTATTGCTATATAGTAATAAATCCCCAAATTTAGTGGCTTACAAGTAACAATTTTATTATTTCTCATAATTTTATGTGTTGATTGTGATCACCTGAGCAGTTCTTCTGCTCCAAGTGGTTCACTGGAATCCTCCTGTGGTTGCAAATCAGCTTGGAAATATCCAAGATAGTTTCACTCACATGTCTGGAAACTCATCTGGTTCTAGAATGACTGGGGGTCGCCTAACCTCTCTCTCTCCATGTGATGTCTCATCAGTTATGGATCTAGCTCAAGCTTTTTTACATGGTGGCCAGATCACAAGAGAAGAAAAATGGAAGCTACATGGCTTCTTGTGGATAAGACTCTAGAACTCCCAGAATATCACTTGTATTCTATTAGTGAAAGCAAATCACAGGGCCAAGTTGAGATTCAACAGGAGGGCAATTAGACTACCCGCCTTGATGGGACTATCAGTGTGCTTTCACAGGAATGAAAATCATTGGTCGTCATCTTGGAGACAAGCCACCACAATAACCGATCTTGTTTCTGGCCAAACCTTGAGGGGAGGGAGAAAGACTGTGCAAAGTCTTTAGGGTTATGTGGAGAAATGACTAGATATTAGTTTAGAAAAGGGGGAAAGCTGATGGCACAGAGGAGGAAGGGCTGCAGTGGAGAGCTGGAAGTAGTGACCAGGAGTCAGGATAAACATTGATCTCTGGCTTTTCATTGCTGTGGGTGTATTCATTCATCCAGTAAGTATTTAATGTAGGAGACACAAGGCAGGGTAATAGACGGATAGAATCCTGGAAGCAGCATCCTTTCAGGTTGCCTGTTCAGAGTGCGGGAAATATTTGGAAGTCAGATTGCTCAAAGGACAGTGGGAAGGACTGAGGTAGGGATTCAGGTAAACTTAGGACACATAAGAGTGTGGGGTCAGGGCTGTTACAGAAGCAAGGTGACCCTGGGCTTCTCTGGGCTGCATGGCTGGCAGGTACATGCAGGCTTTCACATGGGTCTAATTTAAGGTGCTAAGTTCCTTATTAGTTGTCTATTTTATATATAGTAGTGTGTACATGTCAACCCTAACCTCCCAATTTATCCCCTTTCCCTTTCCCCTCTGGTAACCATAAGCACCTACTGTATAGCACAGGGAACTCTACTCAATACTCTGTAATGACCTATAATGGGAAAATAATCTAAAAAAGAGTGGATATATGTATAACTGAATCACTTTGCTGTATAGCAGAAACTACATTGTAGAGCAACTATACTCCAATAAAACTTAAAAATAAATAGTTATTACAAAATAAAAACAAAACAAAACAAAAGCGGAGCTAATTTCCAGCAGGGTCTGAAGTTTCCATATTGTCGAGGAAGTAGAAAAAAGTAGTCAGTTCAGGAAGGAGTCAGTGTGCTGGTGGCCGATGATGTTTCCAGAGGATTGCGAGGGATTTGGCTGTGTTCCATTAGCCACTGGAGAAGCACTTGCCATTAGGAGAACCTGGTCACCATGGATTTTTGCAACTGGTTGAAGGTGACATATTTTGGAATTAACAGGGAACTTCTGGTGACATCCCTAGGGGATCTGTCAGGAGAGAGTGTGGTCAGGGAGGTGCCCATTCACATTGCCTTGTCTGTGTCACCTCAGGGCTAGCCTCGCTTTCAGTTGCAGCTCCTGGTTTCTTGTCTGAAGGGCTCTCTCTTGTCTCTGGAGATGGCTCTGCCACCAAAAGAGACAGGATAGTAATGCCCCTCCCTCAGTATGCCTTCCCCACTGATGAACAGGATCTGGTGTATAAATAGCCCAATTCCCTTGCCCCTCAAGGGGGTCATTTTGAGGTGTGTGTTCTGCCCTGGCCCCAAGTGGGATTAAGCTCCCATTGGCTTGATAACATATACTTTAGTGACCGCCTTCACTTTCGACTCTGTTTATAAGATAGTGTATTAAGAGAAGGCCAACATATCACCATCACAAAATTGCTTGTGACTCATGGTTCCCAAGAGGAGGCGACACACCGTGCCATCAAGGGGTGGGGCTGGGGAAAGTAACAGGGCAGGAGGCAGGAGGGGAGGGGATCTGTGGGGAAGAGCCCTCACTGTGGTTTCTTGAGAAGGAACAGATGAGGCAGGATAAGGAGGTTTAGGGTGGGCGAGTTTGAATCATTTCAGCAGGTGCTAAGGCATAGGGGTTGCCCCTTATTTGTCTGGTACCTGTTCCTGGGTGATTAGGGCAGGTGAATAATGGCCTGGTGTTTGAGAGCCCGATAAAGGAGGTGGTTCTTGTGTGGGCTCTGAGTTGGTTGGTTTGTATTTGAAAGGTGCTCAAGAGCAAGTTCTTAACAATCTCTAGGAATTGACCAACCTGGGAGGGCAGTCCCTCCAGAGTCACAAGAACCTAGACATTGAAGCACCAGATACAGATATAAAAGACACAGTCAATATAGAATCTTGCTTTCCTTCTCCCATATCTGTGCTCCTAGCTCCTCCCAGATAAACTACCTGAATTTGAATCCTTTTCTCAGGCTCTGCTTCTAGGGACTCCAAACTAATTCAGGCAGCTAGGGTGACTCCTGTAATAACCTGAATTTGGGGTGGCTAAACTAAGATGGTGGCAGTGAGAATAGAAAGAAAGGGGTTCTCTAGAATGTACACAATATATTTTCATCCTTGGAATCATGTTAGTTGAATCAGAAAGAATATATATTTATATATTAAATATATTAATATTATATTAATATATTAATATATAATAATATATTAATATTAAATATATATAATATATTTATATATTTTTTTTTCCAAAAGGAATTTAATCCCAAATGAAATTTAATCCTAGTCATTATTTCCAGCTTCTTGATTGCTGTGTTGGAGCCAGTTTGTACCATCCCATGCTAACTGAATCTTAAATATCCTGGAAATTTGAAAACTGGCTGCTAAAATGTTGGTACCTTGATATTGGCTATGATGGGAGTATTTACTCCATAGAAATTAGAAAATGCTGTAAATCAGGGCTTCTCCCCCAAAAGAGCAGCTTTATCAGCAGCCCACTGGTACTATGGGAAGTTTATAAATAAAGTAGTACCATGTTATTCAGTTTTAGTGTTGGAAGAGTAATCAGGATTCATCTAATCTAACCTCCTAAATTCAAATATAGGAAATGAACCACAGTGAGAGTGAGGGACCCAGTTTGCCCAGGATGAAACTTGGTGGCAAGACAAAGGCTAACACAAGTCTCTTGGTAGATAAGGTTCCACACAAATTTCATACCTGGGCTGGGATTTTAAAATCAATGTAAATATTACTAGTATTGGCTATTTTTTTTCATTTTCAGATTTTATTTACAAAGTAGTGTGTGTGTGTGCTGAGGAGAGGAGAAGGAAGGAGAGAGAGAGACAGGGGAAGAGCTATCCAGAGTATTCCCTACTGACAGTTTAATTTAATAAAACCATTTTGTTAAAGGCTAAAAAAAAAAAAAAAATTCCCCAAGCATTCGTTGACACTGTAAGTATGGAAAGTCTGTTATTGAACAGCAGTTAAGTAGATGCCAAGGGAGAACATTGTGAGAAAATCTCAACCAAATATTGATATGAACATATTTCTGTTTGCGTGAAAATATGTTCACTCCGTATGGGAAAGGAAACTGTAAGGAGAGAAGTACAAACAACACATTGAAGCGATGTTGAGTGGAGAAGCTGTTAATCTGCCAGAGCAAACCGCTCCCATTTACTCTGTGAATTTTCCTGGAGAGGTTGTCATGAAATTTACTTACACAAATGGGAAGCCAAAATTCTCCCATTCAGGAAAAATGACAGATTTTAAGGACTGATCTTTGGTGAGGTTGAAAACACACACAATACAGTTATGCTCCAAGCAGGTATTTTGATTGAATCATCAGAGCTTTATAAACCCCAGAGAAAAGTGATTTCCCTTTTAGAAAATTATGTGTATTCATGTATTAGCCTACAGATATTTATATTTGATAACATTATACAAGAATCCAATGTGTTTTGAACTCTGGTTTCCAACATTTAGTCTACAGTTTTAGGTCTTCCAAGTCAGTTTCCAGATTAAGAAAAATAAGAACCTTATTCCCCTAACAGTCTTATTTTCTTTCCAAATATGAAATATATTATTGGGACTAATTAAAAGGAACAGATCAAGCCAGAAAGATGAAAAATAAAACAGCCCCAAACGACACTGTACTAGTCTAACCTTAAGAAATACATCAGGCAAATTCTAACTCAGGGACATTCTACAAATACCTGACCAGCACTCTGAAAAGGTCATCAAAAAGAAGGAAATTCTGAGAAAGTGTCACAGTCAAGAGGACCTGAAAGAGACAAGAGAGCTAAAGGTACATGTGGTATATGTACATTGGCTCCTGGAAAGGAAAAAGGGCATTAGGGAAAAGTTGAGGAAATTTCAGCTAAATATGGACTTTAGTTAATATTAATATATCAAGGTAGATTCATTAACTATAATAAATATACCTTACTAACATAGGATGTTAATAATAGTAAAAACTGAGTGTGTGTACATGGGAACTCTCTGAAATATCTTTGCAATAATTCTGTAAATCTAAAACTGTCCTGAAATTTTTTAATTTGTTAATAACATAAGTCAGAAACACATTTTTGGGAAAATAAAACATCTGTTAGGTTTAGCTTTTATCTTTTATTCACCGTTTGTGTAACGTCTTACCACACTGCTGTCAGGAGAAGCAGTCATGAGCTCAATGGAGGACAAAAAAGATGTAAGAGGAGCAGGGATTCCAAAGCCAAATCATCAAGGACAGTTGAGGACTTTGCTGGTGACAGTATATAATGCCAATGAGCTCTGGCTCTAAGATTACCCAGTACTCCAACAAATGGTCCAGGAACTTTGCTTCTTATTCTTCAGGGGAATAATTATATCTGTGGGAGGGAACTGGGAAAGGAGAAACCAAGCTTGCAAAGTTCAAATTTCTTTTAATGGGGCCCTGGTGGGGGAAAAGAGACCAATTGGTAATTAAGATGCTTTTTTGCCTATGTTTATTTCCTGTGTATATCTCTTTTTGCGATAGTCTCCAAGGATGACCACCATTAATTTCTTCCTCCCCTTGAATCCTGGTTGGGCTTTAATGACCCACTTCACTAATAGGAGAAGGAACTGACTTTCTAGAACTTCTGAGACTGGGTCATAAGAAGCTATGGCTTCTTCCTGGGCCTCGGGATGCTTGTTCATAATACTTCCTCTTGGGAATCTCCTTGGAAACTAGCCACCTCACTGTGAAGAGAGCAGCCACATGGAGAGACCACATCCAGGTACCCCGGTTGGCAAGCCCTGCTGAGTTTTAGCTCCACCCAGCCAGCACTAACTGCCAGCTACATGAGCCAGCCATTCCTGATGTCCAGCCCAGTTAAACCATCATCTGCTTCCAGTGCCACCCACCATCTGACTATAACCTTATGAAGGACTCCAAGCAATAATAGCCCAGAATGAGTGCCATCAACCCACAGAATTGTGGGGGAAAATATTAAATTGTTGTTTTAAGCCACTAAGGCTTGGTGTGGCTTGTTAAACTGCAATAGATAACTGGAATTCTCCCTTAAAAAGCAACCTATTGGTATTTTTCCCTTCCTGGATTCCTTGTTGGACATGCTATTTCTTCTGGGACTAGGACACTTTGACTTCCCTTGTTCAGTTCCTCTGGAAGCTGAAGATGAGCAGATGGTGGTTTTGAGTATCATCACTCTCCGTGTGAACAGCAGGAGCACAAAAAGGGACCAAAGCTTGAGGTAGTCCCATCTCTCACCCTGAGGGTTGAGCAGTGTGGCTGACAGGTTCTTGGTGCTCTGGCCGGGTGTCAGGCCTGAGCCTCTGAGGTGGGAGAGCCGAGTTCAGGATACTGGACCACCAGAGACCTTCCAGCCACACGTAATATCAGTTGGCAAGAGCTCTCCCAGAGATGTCTGTCTCAATGCTAAGACCCAGTTCCACAAAACAACCAGCAAGTTCCACTGCTGGACACCCCATGCCAAGCAACTACCAAAATAGGAACACAACCCCACCCATTAGCAGAGATGCTGCCTAAAATCACAAAAAGTTCACCGACACCCCAAAACACATCACTGGACACAGTCCTGCCCACCAGAAAGACAAGATCCAACCTGGTCCACCAGAACACAGGCACTAGTCCCCTCCACCAGGAGGCCTACACAACCCACTGAACCAACCTTATCCACTGGGGGCAGACACCAAAAACATTGTGAACTACAAACCTGCAGCCTGCGAAAAGGAGACCCCAAACACAGTAAGTTAAGCAAAATGAGAAGACAGAAAAACACACAGCAGTTGAAGGAGCAAGGCAAAAACCCACCAGGCCAAACAAATGAAGAGGAAATAGGCATTCTATCTAAAAAAGAATTCAGAGTAATGATAGTAAAGATGATCCAAAATCTTGGAAAAAGAATGGAGAAAATAAAAGAAACATTTAACAAGGACCTAGAAGAACTAAAGAGTAACAAACAATGATAAACAATACAATAAATTCAATTAAAAATTCTCTAGAAGGAATCAATAGGAGAATAACTGAAGCAGAAGAACGGATAAGTGATCTGGAATATAAAATAGTGGAAATAATTACCACAGAGCAGAATAAAGAAAAGAGGATGAAAAGAATTGAGGACAGACACAGAGACCTCTGAGACAACATTAAATGCACCAACATTCAAATTACAGGGGTCCCAGAAGAAGAAGAGAAAAAGAAAGGGACTGAGAAAATATTTGAAGAGATTATAGTTGAAAATTTCCCTAATATGGGAAAGGAAATAGTCAGTCAAGTCCAGGAAACACAGAGAGTCCCATACAGGACAAATCCAAGGAGAAACATACCAAGACACATATTAATCAAACTATCAAAAATTAAATACAAAGAAAAAACATTAAAAGCAGCAAGGAAAAAGCAACAAATAACATACAAGGGAATCCCCATAAGTTTAACAGCTGATCTTTCAGCAGAAACTCTGCAAGTCAAAAGGGAGTGGCAGGACATATTTAAAGTGATGAAAGGGAAAATCCTAGAACCAAGATTACTCTACCCAGCAATGATCATATTCAGATTCGACAGAGAAATTAAAACCTTTACAGATTAAAAAAAAGTTAAGAGAATTCAGCACCACCAAACCAACTTTACCAAATGCTAAAGGAAATTCCCTAGGCAGGAAAAACAAGAGAAGGAAAAGACCTAAAGTAACAAACCCAAAATAATTAAGAAAATGGTAATAGAAACATACATATTGATTATTACCTTAAATATAAATGGATTAAATGCTCCAACCAAAAGTCGTAGACTGGCTGAATGGATACAAAAACAAGACCCGTATATATGCTGTCTACAAGAGACCAACTTCAGACCTAGGGACACATGCAGACTGAAAGTGAGGAGATGGAAAAAGATATTCCATGCAAATGGAAATCAAAAGAAAGCTAGAGTAGCAAGTTTCATATCAGACAAAATAGGCTTTAAAATAAAGACTGTTACAAGAGACAAAAAAGGACAGTACATAATGATCAAAGGATCAATCCAAGAAGAAGATATAACCATTGTAAATATTTATGCACCCAACATAGGAGCACCTCAATACATAAGGCAAATACTAACAGCCATAAAAGGGGAGATCGACAGTAACACAATCATAGTAGGGGACTTTAACATACCACTTTCACCAATGGAGAGATCAGCCAAATGAAAATAAATAAGGAAACACAAGCTTTAAATGACACATTAGACCCGATGGACTTAATTGATATTTATAGGACATTCCATCCAAAAACAACAGAATACACTTTTTTCTCAAGTTTTCATGGAACATTCTCCAGGGTAGATCATATCTTGGGTCACAAATCAAGCCTTGGTAAATTTAAGAAAATTGAAGTCATATCACGTATCTTTTCCGACCACAATGCCATGACACTAGATATCAACTACAGGAAAAAAACTGTAAAAAATACAAACAAATGGGGGCTAAACAATATACAACTAAATAACCAAGGGATCACTAAGAAATCAAAGAAGAAATAAAAAAATATCTAGAAGCAAATGACAATGAACACACAATGACCCAAAACCTATGGGATGCAGCAAAAGTAGTTCTAAGATGGAAGTTTATAGCAATACAATCCTACCTCAAGCAACAAGAAACATCTCAAATAAACAACCTAAAATTACACCTAAAGCAATTAGAGAAAGAAGATAAAAAAACCCACAAAGTTAGCAGAATGAAAGAAATCATAAAGATCAGATCAGAAATAAATGAAAAAGAAATGAAGGAAACAGTAGCAAAGATCAATAAAACTAAAAGCTAGTTCTTTTAGAAGATAAAAAATATTGATAAACCATTAGGCAGACTCATCAAGAACAAAAGGGAGAAAACTCAAATCAACAGAATTAGAAATGAAAAAGAAGAAGTAACAACAGACACTGCAGAAATACAAAGGATCATGAGAGATTAGTACAAGCAACCATATGCCAATAAAATGGACAGCCTGGAAGAAATGGACAAATTCTTAGAAAAGTGTAACTTCCCAAGATTGAACCAGGAAGAAATAGAAAATACAAACAGACCAATCATAGCACTGAAATTGAAACTGTAATTAAAAATCTTCCAACAGACAAAAGCCCAGGACCAGATGGTTTCACAGGTGAATTCTATCAAACATTTAGAGAAGAGCTAACATCTACCCTTCTCAAACTTTTCCAAAATATAGCAGAGAGGAACACTCCCCAGCTCCTTCTCCAAGGCCACCATCACCCTGATACCAAATCCAGAAAAATATGTCACAAAGAAAGAGAACTACAGGCCAATATCACTGATGAATATAGATGTGAAAATCCTCAGCAAAATACTAGCAAAGAGAATCCAACAGCACATTAAAAGGATCATACACCATGATAAAGTGGGGTTGATCCCAGGAATGCATGGATTCTTCAATTTACACAAATCAATCAGTGTGATACACCATATTAACAAATTGAAGAATAAACACCATATAATCTCAATATATGCAGAAAAAGCTCTCAACAAAATTCAACACCCATTTATGATAAAAACCCTGAAGAAAGTAGGCATAGAGAGAACTTACCTCAACATAATAAAAGCCATATATGACAAACCCACAGCAAACATTATTCTCAACAGTGAAAAACTGAAAACATTTCCACTAAGATCAGGAACAAGACAAGGTTGCCCACTCTCACCACTATTATTCAACATAGTTTTGGAAGTTTTAGCCACAGCAATCAGAGAAGAAAAAGAAATAAAAGGAATCTAAATTGGAAAAGAAGAAGTAAAACTGTCACTGTTTGCAGATGACATGATATTATACATACAGCATCCTAAAGATGCCACCAGAAAACTACTAGAGCTAATCAATGAATTTGGTAAAGTAGCAGCATACAAAATTAACACACAGAAATCTCTTGCATTCCTATGCACTAATGAAGAAATATCTGAAAGAGAAATTAAGGAAATACTCCCATTTACCATTGCAACAAGAAGAATAAAATACCTAGGAATAAACCTACCTAAGGAGACCAAAGATCTGTATTCAGAAAACTATAAGACACTGGTGAAAGAAATTAAATGTGGTACAAACAGATGGAGAGATATACCATGATCTTGGATTGGAAGAATCAACATTGTGGAAATGACTATACTACCCAAAGCAATCTACAGATTCAATGCAATCTCTATCAAACTACCACTGGCATTTTTCAAGGAACTAGAACCAAAAATTTCACAAGTTGTATGGAAACACAAAAGACTCCGAATAGCCAAAGCAATCTTGAGAATGAAAAATGGAGCTGGAGGAATCAGGCTCCCTGACTTCAGACTATACTACAAAGCTACAGTAATCAAGACAGTATGGTACTGGCACAAAAACAGAAAGATAGATCAATGGAACAGGATAGAAAGCCCAGAGATTAACCCACACACATATGGTCACCTTATCTTTGATAAAGGAGGCAGGAACATACAGTGGAGAAAGGACAGCCTCTTCAATAAGTGGTGCTGGGAAAACTGGACAGGTACATGTAAAAGTATGAGATTAGATCACTCCCTAACACCATACACAAAAATAAACTCAAAATGGATTAAAGACCTAAATGTAAGGCCAGAAACTATCAAACTCTTAGAGGAAAACATAGGCAGAACACTCTATGACATAAATCACAGCAAGATGCTTTTTGACCCACCTCCTAGAGAAATGGAAATAGAAACAAAAATAAACAAATGGGACCTAATGAAACTTCAAAGCTTTTGCACAGCAAAGGAAACCATAAACAAGACCAAAAGACAATCCTCAGAATGGGAGAAAATATTTGCCAATGAAGCAACTGATTAATCTCCAAAATTTACAAGCAGCTCAATAGCAAAAAAAAACAACCCAGTCCAAAAATGGGCCAAAGACCTAAATAGACATCTCTCCAAAGAAGATATACAGACTGGCAACAAACACATGAAAGAATGCTCAACATCATCAACCATTAGAGAAATGCAAATCAAAACTGCAATGAGATATCATCTCTCACCAGTCAGAATGGCCATCGTCAAAAAATCTAGAAACAATAAATGCTGGAGAGGGTGTGGAGAAAAGGGAACCCCCTTCCACTGCTGATGGGAATGTGAATTGGTACAGCCACTATGGAGAACAGTATGGAGGTTCTTTAAAAAACTACAAATAGAACTACCATATGACCCAGCAATCCCACTACTGGGCATATACCCTGAGAAAACCATAATTCAAAAAGAGTCATGTACCAAAATGTTCATTGCAGCTCTATTTACAGTAGCCCGGAGACGGAAGCAACCTACGTGCCCATCATTGGATGAATGGATAAAGAAGATGTGGCACATATATACAATGGAATATTACTCAGCCATAAAAAGAAACGAAATTGAGCTATTTGTAATGAGGTGGATAGACCTAGAGTCTGTCATACAGAGTGAAGTAAGTCAGAAAGAGAAAGACAAATACCGTATGCTAACACATATATATGGAATCTAAGAAAAAAAAATGTCATGAAGAACCTAGGGGTAAGACAGGAATAAAGACACAGACCTGCTAGAGAACGGACTTGAGGATATGGGGAGGGGGAAGGGTAAGCTGTGAGAAAACGAGAGAGAGGCATGGACATATATACACTACCAAACATAAGGTAGATAGCTAGTGGGAAGCAGCCGCATAGCACAGCGAGATCAGCTCGGTGCTTTGTGACCGCCTGGAGGGGTGGGATAGGGAGGGTGGGAGGGAGGGAGATGCAAGAGGGAAGAGATATGGAAACATATGTATATGTATAACTGATTCACTTTGTTGTAAAGCAGAAACTAACACACTATTGTAAAGCAATTATACCCCAATAGAGATGTTAAAAAAAAAAAGAGATGTGGCACCTATATACAATGGAATATTACTCAGCCATAAAAAGAAACGAAATTGAGTTATTTGTAGTGAGGTGGATGGACCTACAGTCTGTCATACAGAGTGAAGTAAGTAAGTCAGAAAAAGAAAAACAAACACTGTATGCTAACAGATATATATGGAATCTAAAAAAACAGTGGTTCTGAAGAACCTAGGGGCAGGACAGGAATAAAGACGCAGACATAGAGAATGGACTTGAGGACATGGGAGGGGGAAGGGTAAGCTGGGATGAAGTGAGAGAGTGGCATGGACATACATACACTACCAAACGTAAAATAGCTAGTGGGAAGCAGCTGCATGGCACAGGGAGTTCAGCTCAGGGCTTTGTGACAACCTAGAGGGGTGGGATATGGAGGGTGGGAGGGAGATGTAAGAGGGAAAGGATATGGGGATATAGGTATACATATAGCTGATTCACTTTGTTATATAGCAGAAACAGAACATTGTAAAGCAATTATACTCCAATAAAGATGTTTAAAAAAAAAAGAAGCAACCCATCTCCTGGACTTCCCTGGTGGTGCAGTGGATAGGCATCTGCCTGCCAATGTAGGGGAAACGGGTTCGACCTCTGGTCTGGGAGCATCCCATATGCGGTTGAGCAACTAAGCCCATGTGCCACAACTACTGAGCCTGAGATCTAGAGCCCACATGCCACAGCTATGAGCCCACAGATGTTACACAACTACTGAGCCCACGTGCCACAACTACTGAAGCCTGCACGCCTAGAGTCCATCCTCTGCAACAAAAAAAGACACTGCCAGGAGAAGCCCACACACTGCAACGAAGAGTGGCCCCCATTTGCCAAAACTAGAGGAAGCCCGCACGCAGCATCAAAGACCCAACACAGCCAAAAATAAATAAAATTAAATCTTAAAAAAAAAAGAAAGCCACCTATCTAGATATTTCCCAAGATTTGACCAATAGGTGACTGAGGTCTCTTAAAGCCAATCTGCATGGATCCTGTAATATCTGGCACAATTGGGAATCAATAACATTTTGATAAATATAGACTATATTGAGAGTATTTAGCTTTGAGTATTTAATGATAAGCAGGACAGGTGTGTAGGCTCGAAGAAAGATTTTATCTTAAAGAAATTTTATATTTTCCCCAGTTTTAATACTTCTTTCACCCCCTAGAATTATTGAACTATATGTAAGAGCCAGGGGATTGTTTTTTTTTTTAAGATTTAAGTTGTTGCTCTTTTTTGGGTCACTTTTAGGTTATAACGTTTTTGTGTGTGTGTGAAAAAGAAGGAAAGTAAGAGCAGAAAAGGAAAGAAAGAAGGAAAGGAGCAACATTTTGTTGTTGGAGTTGATCTTCTTTTATACCTTATCCTTCTATATCTTTGCATTTTTACCCCCCCAAAATAAAATAAAATAAAAAGTATCAATTCTTTATTATATATCCCATGCTCTGTTCTGAGTGTTGTATACATATTAACTAATATAATACCAAAGACAACTCTGTGAGTTCGGTACTGTTATCATCTTTATTTTACAGTTGAAGAAACTGAGGCACAGAGAGTTTAAGAAATTTGTCCAGGTTTGGCTCCTAAGCCTTAAATGGCATTTCAAACCTGGGCCATCTGGTTCCAAAAGCCATGTTTTTAATTCACTCAACATCTTCAAATTTTAATAATGTGAATTTATTGTTTATTTATTTAATTCAAATGCATTGGATTATCATTAACTGCTCAAAGTAGCTACATTTGCAAACTCTTTAATAACAAGACCTGCCTTCCTCATGTGCATGAGTGTGAAAAATGATAGACACATATTCCCTTTGTAATTTTCACCTTTTATAGACAAAAGTGTTGGAAGGAATAAAAACAAGAATAAACAAGCAAACCACAAGAAAAGAAACAAGGAAAACATGTTATAGGGTCAGACAGACCTGAGTCTGAGTGCTAGCTCTGGCTTTTGGGTGAGTTATGACTCTGGTAGTTTCCTTGTGTGTGAGCGGGGCTCCCCTGCCCTTCCCCACAGGTCCTGGGAAGTCAGTGCATTTCTGAACTGTGAGGGCCTGTCTCAGAATAGGGGAAGCAGTGAAACTCTGGGGATTTGGAATCAGACAGACTGGGGTTTGAAACCCTTCCCGGCAGACTCCTCAGTCTGTAACTTGGGGCCAATGGGTGTGAGAACTAGATGAGCTACGTTTGTCACGTCAGAGCTGTGGTCATGACGATGCTGGTGTGGGTCCTCCTCCACCTCCTCTACCTGCTCCGTTCACACCCCACCCCCCTCAGGGAGAAGCTGGCATGCTTGTGTCCCCTCATTTTATTTTTATTATGGAATAATTCGAATAGAGTAAATTCGCCATTTTTAGTGCACATTTCTGCGAGTTTTGATAGATGCACGCAGTTGCGTGACCACAAGGACAAGACATAGAACATTTCTATCGCCCCCCCCCAACCCCGCCCAAATTCTCACCTACTCCTTTAAGTCAGCTCCTATCCCAACCCCCAGGCCACCACTGGTTTGTTTTCTGTCTCCATCCTATTGTTTTTTCCAGGATGTTACATGAATGAAATTATATACCAGGTAGTATTTTGAGTGTGGCTTCTTTCATGTAATAGAATGCATTTGAGATTCATCTTCAGTAGAATTTTATTTACTCTTAAAAGTATACTTTTTTTCCCCTCTGTTCCTTCATGTTGATGTTGATAGATAAATTAATTAAGGGTGAGATCTCAAAAGTTCCTCTTACACTCAGAGATGATTCTATTCTTTGATTCATCGACATGTTAACAAAAACCCCAAACCAAACTAAACAAAAACAAAACAACAAAACACTGGAGTATTTGTGTCAACGTATTTAGCATAGTATCCCCTGACAAGAAAAATCTTAATATCCCCTTTGTAATTTTTGCACAATAAAACTAAAAGGGAAAAAAAGAAAAAGACTCACTACTTTGACTTTTTTTTCAACTTACCCATTCATTTTACAGGAATGCTTTCTTTAGTGACTTGGTGACACAAATCTGCAGCATCTCATTTGGGCTTTGGAGACTATTTTCAGCTACTTATATCCTCTGCATCTAGCATAATGTGATTTATATGTGCATGCTGACTCCATACATACTAGCTGGCAATGGACTGAGATGAAGCCTGCTGAGGAGAATCCGATGACAGTAGGAACCCAGGAAGATCAACGAGTTTAGGGAAAATGGATTTTTTTTCATGGTTTTTTCCACTTTAACTCTTAGACACGCCAAATCTTGGCTTCCTAGCACTTACTGCCAATTCTTAAACAAGGAGTTGGAGAAAAAGGGGATATAATGGAATTGTTTTCTTTCTTTGAAATTGGAGTGGGGAATAGGAAGGGAAGGTCAAAGATGATTGAAATGAAATGGATGTAGCAATTTGGGAGAATTGAAGCTATTAAGCTTTTTACTGATTTACTGCAGTGATTCTTCCAAACTACAATTCCAGACTTCAAAGGCATTATTATTTCTAAATCTATGGTTGGCACTTTCACGCTCTGCTGCCCTGGAAATTGCTGCTTGTTTCCCAATCCATTTTGATGAAAATGCAGTAGTCCAGCCCACAAGCCATTGAGCTAGATATAGAGAACTCAGTGGTAAGCAAAACAGCCTGCTCTTGTCCTCATGGAATTTACAAGCTAGTGGGATTTTGTGAATATCTTATAAACTCATGATAACTTCCCAAGACCCTATGGGTGCCATGATATCAATGTACCACAAAAGCACCCTCCAAAATATGACACTCAATTTGACAGGAGGAGGAAAATATAGGAAGTGGTGTGTTTGGTTTCAAAAATGAAAGAAAAGGGACTCTAGAGATTTTGAAGCTTTAATATTGTTTCATTATTATTTTTGCAGTCTACATTTTCTTTTATTTTCAGCTTCACTGAGGTATAACTTATAAAATGTAAGATATTTGAAGTGTACAATGTGGTAATTTTTTGTTGTTTTCTTAAATTAATTTTTATTGGAGTATAGTTGCTTTACAATTTTGTGTTAGTTTCTACTGTACTGCAAAGTGAATCAGCTATACTTATACATATATCCCCTCTTTTTTGGATTTCCTTCTCATTTAGATCACCACAGAGCACTGAGTAGATTTCCCTGAGCTATACTGTAGGTTTTCATTATCTATTTTATATATAGTATTAATAATGTATATATGTCAATCCCAATCTCCCAATTCATCCCAACCCCCCCCTTCCTCCCTTGGTGTCCATACATTTGTTTTCTATGTCTGTGTCTCTATTTCTGCTTTGCCAATAAGATGATCTATACCATTTTTCTAGATTCCACATATATGTGTTAATTTATGATATTTGTTTTTCTCTTTCTGACTTCTTCACTCTGTATGACAGTCTCTAGGTCCACCAACATCTCTGCAAATGACCCAGTTTTGTTCCTTTTTATGGCTGAGTAATATTCCATTGTATATATGTACCACATCTTCTTTATCCATTCCTCTGTTGATGGACATTTAGGTTGCTTCCATGTCCTGGCTATTGTAAATAGTGCTGCAGTGAACATTGTATGCATGTCTTTTTGAATTATGGTTTTCTCTGGGTATATGCACAGGAGTGGGATTGCTGGGTCATATGGTAGTTCTATTTTTAGTTCTTTAAGGAACCCCCATACTGTTCTCCATAGCGGTTGTATCAATTTACATTTCCACCAATGGTGCAAGAGGGTTCCCTTTTCTCCACACCCTCTTTAGCATTTGTTATTTATACATTTTTTATACACTTTTTAATGATGGCCATTCTGACCCGTGTGAGGTGATACCTCATTGTAGTTTTGATTTGCATTTCTCTGATAATTAGTGATGTTGCTCATCTTTCCATGTGTTTGATGGCCATCTGTATGTTTGGAGAAATGTCTGTTTAGATCTTCTGCCCATTTTTTGATTGGGTTGTGTGTTTTTTTAATAAATTTGTTTATTTTATTTATTTATTTTTGACTGCTCTGGGTCTTCATTGCTGTGTGTGGGCTTTCTCTAGTTGCGGTGAGTGGGGGTTACTCTTTGTTGTGGTGCGCAGGCTTCTCATTGCAGTGGCTTCTCTTGTTGTGGAGCACGGGCTTTAGGCACGCAGGCTTCAGTAGTTGTGGTTCATGGGCTCAGTAGTTGTGGCTCACGGGCTCTAGAGTGCAGACTCAGTAGTTGTGGTACATGGGCTTTGTTGCTCCATGGCATGTGGGATCTTCCCAGACCAGGGCTCAAACCCATGCCCCCTGCATTGGCAGGTGGATTCTTAACCACTGTGCCACCGGGGAAGTCCAAGGTTGTGTGTTTTTTGATATTGAGCTTCATGAGCTGTTTGTATATTTTGGAGATTAATCCTTTGTCAGTTGCTTCGTTTGCAAGTATTTTCTCCCATTCTGAGATTGTCTTTTCATCTTGTTTATGGTTTTGCTGTGCAAAAGCTTTTAAGTTTAATTAGGTCCCATTTGTTTATATTTGTTTTTATTTTCATTACTCTAGGAGGTGGATCAAAAAGGATCTTGCTATAATTTATGTCAAAGAGTACTTTTCCTACATTTCCTCTAAGAGTTTTATAGTATCTGGTCTTACATTCAGATATTAATCCATTTTGGGTTTATTTTTGTATATGGTGTTACGGAGTGTTCTAATTTCATTCTTTTATATGTAGCTGTACAGTTTTCCCAGCACCACTTATTGAAGAGGCTGTCTTTTCTCCATTGTATATTCTTGCCTCCTTTGTCATAGATTAGGTGACCATAGGTGCATAAGTTTATATCTGGGCTTTCTATCCTGTTCCATTGGTCTATATTTCTGTTTTTGTGCTAGTATAATACTGTTTTGGTGGCTGTAGCTTTGTAGTATAGTCTGAAGTCAGGGAGCCTGATTCCTCCAGCTCCTTTTTTCTTTCTCAAGATTGCTTTGGCTATTCGGGGTCTTTTGTGTTTCCATACAAACTGTAAAATTTTCTGTTCTAGTTCTGTGAAAAATTCCATTGAATTTGATAAGGATTGCATTGAGTCTGTTTACACATGACAACAACAACAACAACAAAGCAAAAGTGATTTACCAGTTGAATTTAGGGAAAATTAGAGTAGGTAAATTGAAATACTAGAGAAAAGTTAAAGTAAGATTTAAAAAGTTGGAATCCCAAATGCATTGTGTAAGAATTGTATTCTATACAGATGTATGGTCATAAATTTAGATCTGCTCTGATTAGTAACAGAGAACAAGATTTGTCCCATGATTCACAGCACAAACACCATAAAAGCAAAAGAACTGCTTAGAAGAAGCAAAACTGTTCTTGGTACTGAGATATAGGACAAATTTCTTCGCTGAGTCCCTTGAGGAAATAACAAAGTTGGTGTTAATATAAGTAAATGTTCATTTCTATTGTCAGACTTATCGCCTGTGGTAACTTGAATACAGGAGGTTTGTAAAGAGAACATTTATGAGTATCCTTTTTTTCTGTTGTTCTCTGATAATGCCATGTGTCCCCATATGGCAGACTTATCTAGATGCTTTACCAGTAAAGATGGGGAGTGTGGCTTCTTGAAAGCACCAGAAGACACGTAGAGAGCTTCCCAACATCCAGTCTGGTCTCAGGAGGTCTGGTTGTAGGAGACAGCTCTGACCAGTGCTCTTCTTGCCAGGCCCCAGGGATGGAGTTATTTGGTGGCAGTACTGAAGGTGACCCAACTTGTTCTGGCCAGTACACTGCAGACCTCTTACACTCAAGGAGCCACCTCTCCTGCTGTCTGCTGTTCCTGACAATCTGCTTAGGCCTTGGTTTCCATGATATCATCCATTCTAATGGTCCTTAAAATTTCTTCTTTGTCCTCCACCTCTTTCATCCATTTTGACTGACAGTCATTGGCTTGTGGCTCATCAAAATCTCCCATGAGTCATGGGATGAAGGGTCTTCTCTCTTCCAGGCTAAGTTATGAAATGAAGCCAGAAACAAATGGCTTGGTGCTTCCAGTTTCCTGAAGACTCACTAGTGCGCTTTTTCACCAGTGAGTTAAAAAGGCTGTGAAGTCCCTTTCTTCTTAGAAACCTGCCCCCAAATTCTCCCAAGACTCACCCAGAACCCAATTTAGTTGAAGGGACTGTTCTGCATGTAAACTATTCCTTTCCCCAAAGCTCAGTCAAGACTATTACATTAAACTCAAGGACCCTGCCCCTCTCCTCCTGGGGCCAAGGGCTATAACCATGGCTTCCTCTCATCTGTTTGGGGGTCCTATCCCAATAGCTTTTACCATCACTCCTAACTAATTCAGTTATCTCATATCTAAGGAGATTTATCAAGCCCACATCTCAATAAACTCATAGCTAGCCCACCTCATCTGCCCACCAAAGTAGAGCGGAACATGCTCAAATTCAACCAACTGGGCAGTCAGTAAATATTTTTAGTCTTCTACATGCCAGGCAAAACAGTGATGAAGTACCTTAGTCTCTTCCTTTAGAAGTTATATTTGAGTAACACTTCCAATGGGTAAACAGGTTAGACTCTTTGAGACCACACTAGATGCAGAGTTTCAGGATGGAAAATTCTTCTACTGTTCCTGCAGTCTCTGAATTGGGCAAGTTCACCTGATTGATTGTAATTAGAGAGAAGTACGTAATATCTCTTTAAATATTGCAGCAAATATGTGATAGCTCCATTACAGTAGCATTTCTACTGCTTGTTAAGTCTTACTGATGGTGGGTTTTTCTATTCAACTTATATCCCTTCTCATTCCTGATGCTTTTTCCTTTCAGTCTGGCTGGGTAAATGAGGATGATAAGCCAGCATCCTTTACAGAGAGCAATGGTTAAGAACATGTGTGCATTGTAGCCAGAATTAGATTCCCAGCACTGGAAATATCCGCAGCAGTTTATTCATCCATACTACAACTTCGTTTCCTCATGTGTACGATGGGGGGAAGTAATTGCACCTCTCTCCCTTGTGAGATGAAAGCAGTCAATGAATGATTTCCATTATTATTACATAATAACAATCACAGCATTCTAAAACTAAAATGGATCTTAGAAATCATCTATTTTAAACTAGTTGATAGGATTTTTGACATAAAATTTCCTCCAGACTAAACAAAAGGTTTCCAACTGCACTTTGCATCTAGACCTGACTGTACAAATTGCCTTGAATATTTCAGGTTGAAGAATATTGAAGACCTAAACAGGTTAAAAATAAGCTTGGACTTAGTGCCTATTAAAATAATGTTTCCTGACAGGGCTCTAATAGAAGTAAAAATAACCACAGAAGAGTCCTTTATACCAAGCTGATTCATATCCTACTTAAAAAGTGATCACGATATTTATGCCAGTCATTCACCAGATTTCCATTTCAGACAGGAAATGGCTTGAGTAAGGAATATTCTTCTCACTTGGCACTGCATAGGGTATTACAAGGCTGGCTTGGGACTGTGCCAGGGAGTCCTAGAGAAAAGATAGGTTGGCATCTAATTCAGACTGAGGAGTTTTTGGGGGGTGGTCAGTAGGAGTCCAAATGGAAGATACCAGAGACTAAGGGCTTGGTTATAGAATATAGATGAAGTTAGGGAGCCAAGTATCTTAGCCCATTCATGCTGCTATAACAAAAATACCAGAGATTGGTTAGCTTAAACAACATTCATTTCTCACAGTTCTTAGGCAGGGAGTCTTAAGATCAAGGTGCTGGAAGATTCTGTGTGTGAGGAGGTCCTGTTTCCTGGTTTGTAGACAGCTGTCTTCTTGCTGTGTCCTTACGTAGAGACAGAGTGTGGGAGCTCTCCCGGGTCTCTGTTATAAGGGCACTAACCCCGTTCACTGAGAGCTCCATTCTAGCCATCCAGTTCCCTCCCAATGACCCTGACTCCAAATACCATCACATTAGGGATTAGGTTTCAACATGGGAATTTTGGGGTAACAAATATTCAGTCTATAGCAGCAAGTCTCTAAGAAAACAAGCAGGCTAACAGGCATCCATAAAGTTGGTGTGTTTCCGTCAGAGTTTATTCTTAACAATGGCATATGTCATCTCAAGGCTATTTTTGTTTGCTGGATCATGGCTGTAAATGATCTGAAAGGACCACCTAGTTCCCAGACCTTCCTATGGAAGGGGAAACACTTTCAAAAAGGCACTTTGAATAGTCCAGGGATAATCAATGTCCATATTCAGTTCAAGATTCAACTGTGAAGAAAAACCTACTAGAATATAGATTCAAAAGCAAGTTCAGTTTTCCTATCTCTGAAGCATCCTTCAAAAAACACAAAAATCAAAACGGTCAGTGCTCAGAAGGCCATTTTGCTATTATTCAGTTCATGTAAAGATACTTTTGGGAATTCCCTGGTGGCACAGTGGTTAAGAATCCTCCTGCCAATGAGGGGGACATGGGTTCGAGCCCTGGTCCAGGAAGATCCCCCATGCCACGGAACAACTAAGCCCATGCGCCATAACTAATGAGCCTGTGTGCTAGAGCCCACGAGCCACAACTACTGAGCTTGTGTGTTGCAACTACTGAAGTCCGCACGCCTAGAGCCCATGCTCCACAACAAGAGAAGCCACTACAATGAGAAGCCTGCACACCACAATGAAGAGTAGCCCCTGCTAACCACAATTAGAGAAAGCCCATGTGCAGCCACAAAGACCCAGTGCAGCCAAAAAAAAAAAAAAAAAAAAGATACTTCCTTACACTGACTTGAAATCTGCTTCCTTGTGACTTCTGTATATCCAGTGATTCTATTTTTTTGTGGGTGGAGTGGGTAGGTAACTTCTCTGATGCTTAGCAAAGGAACATATCCTGCTTGGAAACATTCTGCTATTTATATTCTCCTTTCTCTCCAGAGCCTACCTGGCACCTCCTGAAAGAACTCTGAAGGTTGAGACAGGAGGAGATACCATATTTTATACAAAGTTTTGCACTGATGGCTGGTTTATTTCTGCCTATTTTTTTTATTCTAGTAAAATACACATAACATAAAATTTACCATCTTAACCATTTTAAAGTGTGCAGTTTAGTGGTATTCAGCACATTTAAATTGTTGTGCAGCCATCACCACCATCCATCTCCAGAACTCTTTTCGTCTTGCAAAACTGAAACTCTGTACCTGTTAAACAATAACTTCCCCTGTCCTTCCACCCCCCACCTTCCCCTGGTCCCTGACAGCCATCATTCTGTTCTTTGTCCCCATGACTTTGACTACTTTAAGTACCTTATATAAGTGGAATAATACAGTATTTGTTTTTTTGTGACTGGCTTATTTCACTTAGCATAATGTCCTCAAATTTCATGCATGGTATAACAGGTCATAATTTCCTTCTTTTTAAGAGCTGAATACTATTTCATTGCATGTATATAACATATTTTGCTTTTGCATGTTTCTTAAAAATTCCATACCAGAAATGGAAGAATCAGAGAACTCAGAAGACTAGATGGAACTTCAAGGCATGATCTAAATGTGTAAAAAAAAAACAGAAGAAACTTCATGAAAATGGCATTCACAAAACCACAATGACATACAGGTACACACTCACTAGATTTGCTAAAATTTAAAAAGGTTGACATCATCAAGTACTGGCAAAGATGTAGATCAATGGGAACTCTGATTTGTTGCTATTGGTATGTAATTTGGTAAAATTGATTTGGAAAACAGTTTAACAGTAGGCAATATAGCTGAACATAAAACTTCTGACAACGACTTTTCTCCTAGGTATATATCTAAAAAAGTTGTACACGTGTGCACCAAAAACATTTATGAGAATATTCATAGACCTACTATTCATAATAGTCCCAAACTGGAAAGTAGCAAAATGCCCAACTGTGGAATAGATGAACAAATTACTGGTATGTTGATACAAAGGAATGACTTATGGGACTGAAAATGAACAAACTACTGCCACATGCAGTAGCACAAATAAATCTCACAAACATAATGTTGAGTGAGAAGCCAGATAGAAAAGCATGCCTACTGCATGGTTCCATCTACCTGGAGGCCAAACTTGATCCATAGTAAGAGGAGTCAGGATCCTAGCTAACTTTAGGGAGTTGGGTAATGATTGAGAGAGGAAATGAGGAGGGCTTTTGGATTTTGGTAATGTTTTGTTTGACCTGGATGATCATTACGTGGGTACGTTTACATCTTGAAAATTCATTGAGATGTATACTTGTGTGCTGTATTCTGTATGTGTGTTCCTTAAAATAAAGATATATACTTCAAAGATGATGACCATTAATTTTAAACACCACGTATGTTATATATGAATATTTATAGAACATGTGTAATTATGTCTGTATTCTTTGAGCGATAGGATTTTTTACTGTTTTTCTATTTGTGACACTGTTTTCATAATATTATTTATGAAACAGGTAATTAAATTCAAGAAGAGACTAATTAATATACTCTTTGCTTCCCAATGGATCCAAATTTCCCAAAAGATACCTTAGACAGTAGAATAGAAAAGGAACAACCATCGACAGATGAATGGATAAAGAAGATGTGGTACATATATACAATGGAATATTACTCAGCCATAAAAAAGAATGAAATAATGCCATTTACAGCAACATGGACGGACCTAGAGATTATCATACTAAGTGAAGTAAGTCAGACAAAGAAAGACAAATATCATATGATATCACTTACATGTGGAATCTAAAAAAAATGATACTAATGAACTTACTTACAAAACAGAAACAGACTCATAGACATAGAAAACAAACTTATGGTTACCAAAGGGGAAAGGTTGGGGGGAGGGATAAATTGGGAGTTTGGGATTGACATATACACACTACTATATTTAAAATAGATAACCTGTATAGCACAGGGAATTCTGCTCAATATTCTGTAATAACCTAGATGGGAAAAGAATTTGATAAAGAATAGATACATGTATATGTATAACTGAATCACTTTGCTGTACACCTGAAACTAACACAACATTGTAAATCAACTGTAGTCTAATATAAAATAAACTTTTTTAAAATAAATAAATTAAAATTGAAAAGCAAAATGAAAAAAAAAGAAAAGGAACAAGCTAGCTCTGGGTGACGACCAGAGCAGAAGATAATGGAAAACATAACAATATCCATTTTTTAATACAAAAACATATCTTATGTTTACTTGTTGAGCCACTGATGGGAATGCTGCTATTGGGGAATCGCAGGACGTTTGTCACGGAAAGGGCCTTAGAGATGCCTGAGGCCACCTCCTTCATCTTACAGAGAAGATGAGAGCAAAGTCTCAGGGTCTCACCGTCTGATGATGGAAGTCAGGACAAGAATCCAGCCCTCCTGATTCTTAGGTCAGGGCTCTCCTTTCAAACCAGCCCCTTGTTGCCTCTGTGGGTCCCTGCAAAGCTGTGACACAGACAAGGGTCAAGTGATGAAAAGTCTCACTGCGTAGACCGTTTGAAAGAGTTAACAGTTCTTGACACCTCTCTGAAGTCACACCACTTTGCAGTGTGACTTTGCAACATCTCCTTTCAAGAGGTGGCGTATCTTCCTGACTCCTTATAATGGCTTTAACATTGGGACCTGCTCTGACTAGTAGAATAAGACAGAGACCATGGAGTGTCAGCTGGGAGCTGGGCCTTCAGAAGCTCTGAGCAGTTCAGCTTTGTGTCTGGAATCCTGCCTGCCGTCGGGTCAGTGACCTCTGGTCAGTGACCTTGGATAAGTGACCTTGGCCAGCATGTTGGAGGATGAGAGCCCTTGTGGAGCAGAGGTGAGCTGTTCCTTCCATACTAGGTTCAGCAGCTGACCATGGACTTCACAGCCCAGCCTCCACCAGACCTTCGCAGCTGAGCCTGGCCAAAGTGCTGACCCACAAAATTGTGGGTTAAATTAGTGTGTCTTATGCCACTAAGTTTTAGGGTGGTTTATCCCACATCAAAAGTGAATGGACACATCACATCAACCACCATGAAGCCATGTCTCATTCATTAGTGACATTGCAAACTGGTGTCTTTTTTCTCTCACTTTTTTAATTTTTAAAATTTAAACGTTTTTACTTATTCATTTTCTTTTCCTCCCATTTGCAATGAGGAAACCTCTTAGAATGAAAGATACAAATTCTAAGGCGGCAAAGGAGAATTGGCATTTACGGCGTCTTGTCAAATAAGGCCTGGACCCGGGCCCCTGCCCTGGAAGACCTCTAGAGTGTTGGCATCATGTGACACTCCGGTGCCCATTCATTCCTGCTTTCCTTCTCCCTCAAGATAAGCAGGTCCAGATATTATACACCACCTACCACTTTCCCTTTCTCCTTTATCAGCCCTCAGAGATGAGATGGCCCTTTCCCCTTAAGACCCCCTTTTATTAGGGTTGTTAGTCATTATAAAGGAGGGTCACTTTTGACCGACTCTAGTCGTGGTTAGAAGTTCAACATCCCACGCTCAGGACCCTCAGGAGCACTTGCTGCTTTGACAAATCCCTTGCAGAGATGTCCTCTGTTCTGTGGACAAGTAATTGAGCTAAGGTATAATTCTTTCAAGAGAAGTAAGTATTCATTCTGACCTTTTCTTGCTATTCTGCCCACTCCTAGTGCACGGTGTGTGCTCTGATGGCCGCTGTGGCCCCAAGCCAGAGGGAGGGAAGTCTCACCATATTGTTGTCAGAGCAGATAAGCAGTGGGGCACATGAAAGGGAAGCGCTCCAGGATCGCGGGCTGCTTAGGCTCAGACGCTCTCCCGATGCAGCTAACGGGGCTCATGGAAGCAGTAAAAGCCACACTCATCAGGGAATCTCAGGCTCCCAGCACCCTGGTGGGAGGGTGGCTGAGCAACCAGCCAGCTGCAGCGGCCTCTAGTTCCTTAGTTCCTTCTTTAAAACACACACACACACACAACATTGTCTCCTTCCAAGGTGAGACACCTTTCAGGAGTAGGGCTGCTGCTATATAAGATTAATGAAAAATGGTTACCAGTGGCTTTGGTCCCATAATTTTTTGTTAGTTTTTTCATCTTCATGGCTGCTTCCTGCCTTTATTTTCACTGCACAGGACATTGCAGAACACCTCACAGGTGCAAGGCAATGTGCTTAGCATTACCATGAGGGCACAAAGGGAACAATGAACAGCCTTCACAGTGGTGAGCATCCGTTAAACAGCAGAGCAATATGTCTGAGCAAAGAAATGAATTATAAAGGCTGCTATTCGAAGGGGAAATGTCGAGGTGGGGCCAGAGTGCTTCTTCTCATGGGAAATCCTTATTCTGGAGACATTTGGAGTCTCCATTCTCTTCTTGATTATAAAGGTTTTTCTCTATACTTATAGCTTGGAAATATCATTCTCTGAGAATCAACTCTGACACCAATAGATGGACCCAACAGGGCTGGACACCGCCAGAGGCAGGGCCCCACTGGACTAGGTGGTGCCAGGAGGAAAGAGCTGTGATGAGAACAAGAGGGTGAATGCAAGCACTGCCCAAGAGACAGTGAAGGAAGGAAACCTGAGAGACAGAGTTGGTTGTCTGGCATATATTCTGCATGGGCAGACTTGTCACCTAGCCTATACTCTGCACGGATGCACTTACAATTTGTCTTTGCTGCTTTCCCCTTCATACCTTTCACTCTTCAGTTACTTTCTCTTTCTCATGCTGAAGGGGTGACAATCTGGCTCCTGTTCATGAGGTATAATGCTCTGGATGCTCCCTCCTCTTCTCATTTGCCAAGTTATCTTAGAAATCTTGAAAAAACTCTGGGACTGGCTCAGCCCCAGGTAGGTCAGGATGAATTAGAAAACAGGACAAAAACACAGACTTATTTTAACATCCCATTTTTCTACCCAACCCGCTCTCCCCTCCTCCCACCAAGGAAAGGCTAAATTCAGGTTTCTTGTGATCCGCTGAAGGTGATTAGAACACGGGATGGGTAGGTGAGTTTTATGAGAGGAAAGGCAAGGAGCTATGAAGGAGAGGTCTTACAAGCTCTGCTGAGCTTCCCGCAAACAGGGAAGGAGATGATGTGGAGCCCAGGGCTCCAGGGAGAGGGAAGGATTTCAGAGGGAAATGGCCAGCTCGACCATGATCTCAGTAGCTTCCAAAATTGGCAGAAGTTCCCATGCCACAGCTTTGCCAAGCAGCACTGAGGTGCCATGTCTCTTCTGAACATTTCCAAGGGAGCTGTTTATATTCTGGTCCATGGTGAATGGCACCCTCTGAAGCTGTTACCATAGCAGCTCCATAGGGACTGCCCAGATGATGAGCATGTTGTAGAAACCAGTACAAGGGACTAATGCTCCAGGCTGCCTCCTCCACAGGTGGTGGTGGGGAGGGTGGGTGTGGGTGGGAGGGTGAACACTAGTAAACACTAAGAATCGATTTCTCTGCAACCCAAAAGGATGGGCATTCAAAGCCCATAAAATTTTTCCTTTTAAGTTTTTCAACTGAACAAAATTCACAACTACCCCACAGGTTTTCCTTGATGGGAATTCCAAATGATTCTTTTGTGTCCATTTTTGCTGCTGATTCAGAGCAGATGCCCATTGGCTAATGACTATCCTCTCTCAGAGTCACAAAAAGAAACATGGACCATTTGGGGAAAATGAGATCTCAAAAAAACAAAAACATGGCTTCCAGAACTGGATCCACATTTTTTTCCAGGATATAATATATTATCCACGTTATCACTGCTCCTAGTTTTCAGATATTCTTTTCTATAGTCAAGAATATATATTGAAAAACCTTATTGGAGCCAAGAGTATGAAGAATGTATTTGCCAAGGGTGCCGTAATTTAGGGTAGGTGTCACTTACAACAGCAGCAGCAGAAGCAATGGCTACAACAAAGCAGTAGGTTAACCGTACAATTTGGTTTTAACTTCCTTTTGTAGTTAAGCCACCTGTTTAACAACTTTCTCCATTTATTTCTGATTATTTCACCTTCCTAAACACAGAGGGGCAGCATAGATGATATCTATTCATCTCTTTGATTTTGTTAAGCACTCAAGCTAGTTATTATAGAATTGGGTCTCAGCCACCCTCAAGCTAGTTGTGCCATTTAATCCTTCAGGTCAGCATGAAATACACACTTATCCCAGCTACCCATGGCAGGGGTGGGGGGAGAAGAGATTTCTGCAAGCAGATATCCCTTGCCCTAGAGGCTGCCCAACAAGCCAACAATGAAAACAAATATAGGTGATCCCTGTGTCCTGATGGTACGCCAAAGTGGCCAGCTGCCATGCAGAGAAGGGCTGAAGGGTTTAGTGAGGTGGGCAGGAGCTGGACCCGGCAGATTCTTCTAGAGCCAGGTTTCTCAAGCTCAGCACTATCACCATTTTGGGCAAGATAATTCTTTGACTGTGGCCCTGTCCTGTGTATTGTAAGATTTTTTTTATTTTTATAAGAGTAACCAGTTCTTTTTTTTTTTAATAAATTTATTTATTTTAGGCTGTGTTGGGTCTTTGTTGCCGCTCTTGGGCTTTCTCTAGTTGCAGTGAGCGGGGGCTACTCTTCGTTGCGGTGTCAGGGCTTCTCATTGAGGTAGCTTCTCTTGTTGCAGAGCACAGGCTCTAGGTGCACGGGCTTCAGTAGTTGTGGCACGTGGGCTCAGTAGTTGTGGCTTGCAGGCTCTAGAGCACAGGCTCAGTAGTTGTGGTGCACAAGCTTAGTTGCTCGGCGGCATGTGGGATCTTCCTGGACCAGGGATCGAACCTGTGTCCCCTGCACTGGCAGGTGGATTCTCAACCACTGTGCCACCAGGGAAACCCAATTGTAATATTTTTAACAGCACCCCTGGATTCTGCCCGCTAGATGCCCGTAAGCAGCATCCCCAGTTGTTTCAACAAAAATGTCTCCAGACATATTCTGGGGGTCAAAATCACCCCCAGTTAAGAAGCACTGTTTTACAGCAAGACTCCTAATCCCAAAATCAGTTGGGAGCTATGCTGTCAATGCTAATAAAGTGATAAAATTTGCAAATAACCCTGATTTTATAAACTAGACCAAATTTATGTTTATCCCTCTAAAAATGTTACTGGTCATTATTGACCAAGATGTTTCTTAAATGGAGGAGACAGTGGTGATGTAACAGTTGTGAGGCATAAATGTGTGCTGAGATGCCTTTTCTCTGCTCCAGCCTGCAGTGCGCTACCAGAGAGGGACCCATCACTGTTGTGATGTTTATGGGTAAATGCAGTAAATGCAAATTCTGAAGATTTGTCAAGATCTGGCCATACCAGTCAACCACATTGTTTTCCTGTGGATCCATTACCTAAGTAGCAGCAAAAATAAGAAAGGTTGACTAAAGACCGTTTCACAGCCAGAACAGTTCTTAGTTTGACACTGCCAACTACAATGGAGAACTTTTCTGCTTCTTCACCTACCTTTGTCCTAACTGGCAGAAGAAAGCCATTTCTCACGGGAGGAATGTGTTTTGCTGATCATTTCAGCTGAAGGTATCACACAAAGAATATTTAGTAACTAGCCTTATAGAGTTAAACAGATTGGGGATGTTAGTTAGAAAAGCTGAAATTGAGTGTCCTCCACCCCACTCCAATAAAAAGAAAGTATTTAAAAATTTTTTATCTATATTTATGTTCGTGTCTCTGCTGTGACAACTGCTCAAAGGAGTAGCAAATTCAATCTCTTTGGAATACACCGGTATGCTAGCGATGAGTGTCTGGCAAAAATAAGTAAGATTAAAAAGAAAGCTGAGAGAAGAGCTTATCCCAACTGACAGTTCTGATGATGCCCTTTCCTGAGGACTAAATGGAGTGAGTTTCAAAGGAGCAGTTGGGTCCTTGTTCTGTCTTTGACCTTGAGTCCCCATAGAGCTGTCACTAGCCCCACACCCAGTCTCTGAGGTTCTGTGGAGGCAGGTCTGGACCAATGGCTCCCAGGCCTGGCTGAGCATTTATTCACCTAGGGAACTTAAAGGAAACCATTAGAAGTTCTCAGAAATTCTAATGTGGTTTTGAGTGTGGGATCTGTGAATACGTATTTTTAAGAATTTCCTCGGGTTACTCTGACATGCAACCTACTTTGGGGTCATCTAGAATAGCCAGAGATGCTGCTGCTGCTGGTGATAAAGATGATGATATCTACCCTGCATGGAGCACCTACTGTGTACTAAATACTTTCACGCAGTGGCCCATTTTATCTTTGCAATAATCCCTGTGACTTACTATTATTGTTTCCATTTGAGGATGTGGGAACTGAGGCTCAAGGTGTTTAATTACTTGCCCAAGTTCATGCAAATGGCCCTGGAGTTTTTAACCATCATGTCATTTTTCCTCCCTACCATATATTGAACTGGAAGCAGGGAGTGGGTATGAAATTATCAAGAAACATACAGATGCATGGGGAGGAGGTTTCACCAAGAACATTTGGAATTTCTCTAGAACTCTGAGTCCAGGCCTGTTTCTCAGAGTTGAGGAATGGGCAGGCTGACAGGAGCATTTCGGTGTCAAGCGAGTCTTTGCCATGTCTCAGCCAAGGCGTCTTACAGCTTCATAAACACGGAATGGAAGCTACAGAACTGCCTGGGGGAGAATGTTCAGAAAAATGATATTTTTACTGAGCACCAGAAAGAACATTTTTGTCTTTAAATATGCAGAAACACTACAGCAAGTATCACAAATTCATTCTGGAAAACCAAGCAGAGCTAGTCCTTGAGAGAGGGTTAGGTGGCAGAACAGGGGGTGGGTTCCCAGGTGCCGCCTTGATGTGTCTATTCAGGATGCAGGGGCTCATTTCCTGAGACCTTGTGCAGGCTGCTCTCACTGTTCACAGAGGTGGCTTTGGGACACTGTGGCACTGAGGCCAATGTGTCATCTCCAAATCCTAGCTGCATACTCACCCTTTCTGGTGAGACCCTGTTTTGCGGTGAAGAGGCCTTAGAGAGCCTGCAGAATGAATCCCCTGGGTGACAGGCAGAACAGAGGGCCCACCGCTGCCCCATTAAAGCCATGTTCCCCTTTACCTTCTCACTCATCACTTAGCTCTGTTACAAAGGAATCATTCGGAGATGCTTCTGGAAGGGAAGCTATGGCCTCCTCCTTAATATTTTCTGAAAGCATTGAAGTTTCAGCTATTTTACTAAATATGCTGGAAACAGTTCTTCTTTGTCTGTTTTCCCCATTTTACAAATCTCTGAGTTCAGTCTGTCACTGTGTGGCAGTGACAGATGGGAGGAGGCTGGCTTACGACTTTGGGGCCCTTCAAGGGACCCAGTGTATAAACCCAGTAAACCACTATAAACCACTGCTATAAACCTATAGCACTATAAACCACTGCTGGTTTATAGGTTTTCCTATAAACCACTGCCGGCCCTACCAGCAGTTATACCCTCCACAACTTTGGTTCTCCAGCTCCCAAAACTGGAACAACCAGCAATTCTAGAGTTTGTCTAGTCTAGTGTTTCTAGAATCAAATGCCAGGAATAAGTGGGCAGCACACACAGGTGTGGTGAGCCAGGAGGTGACAGTGTGAGCTGGACAGCATGTGTCCCATCAACAAGGGAGCCGGCCTCAGCTCCATCACACTGCTGACATGTGGCAACAGGGACCCAGGTTGCCATATCTTTCCATAAAATTTCAGCAATCTGGATTTTTTAGGAGAAATTTTATAAACAGTTAACGTTAGCAAATAAGTCAAGTTTCAGAAAAACATATTTTGTGGGCCAACAAAACATGTCTAGAGGCCAGATATAGTCCAAGGGCCACCAGTTTGCAACTTCTGCTCTAGTTCAACTTCACCTTTTTGAGGATGGTTCACCCAGAGGGTACAAGCTGACTCAACCAGGTGCAGAGCCGACGTCTGGTGTCTGAACAACGGGCAAGCATCCTTTCTTTTATGTTTTACCCTTAATTCTCATAATTTTTATCAATTCAAAGATTTACTTCAATTAGTGGTAATTGGACACATTCCATGTGCAAAGAACTGTGCTAAATGTTTGAAATTACTGGAAAATTAAATAACTTCCCTTCCCTCAAAAGATTGATACTTCGCCCAAGAAAGGGCAGAAAAGTGGGTTTTATAATGTGTCTCCTCTGTGCCAGGCATTTCATACCCAACGTTTCAAGGAATCTTCAAAAATTCCTAAAAGGTTAGCATTATTCACCATCTTCTTCCAACTGAGATATTACAGGTCAGTGAGATTAAGTGACTCACCCAGGGTCACGCAGCTAGAACGATAAAAAGCTGAGATTCAAACTCACAGCCTCTGACGCCAGTGTCCATGCTTTTCTTTTCTTATTTTTTGCTTATCAAAATTGTGAGTATTCAATAATGAAATATTGGAACATACAGAAACAGTATTATTTAACACACGCTTTTTCTACTGGACCATACAATAATCCAGGCACCAAAACACAGCATTCACTGACGCCAGCGAGAAGAGGGTAAGAAATAAAATGTGAAGAGCATGCAAAGTTGCTGAAATGACACAGAGGCACCAGGGTGAGAGCTGGTTGGTTAAAGGCAGCTTCTTGGAGGAGGTGAGCTGTCGGCTGGAGCTGGGTGTGGACCCCTGAAAAGTCAGGCACTGAGTTTGGGTGTTCTCAGCCCCTGAACAGGTCCCGTAAAGGAAATCTGTTTTGCCTACTGTTTAAAACAGTTCGTGATGACTCAGAAACTAGGGGTGGTGGTGGCAGAAGCAGTTGAAGCCAGCTGGTCCCCTGGGAGAGGGTGCGAGAGTCTGCAGGGATTCGAGGACCCACTCAGGGTCATGTAGACCAGAGGCTCTGGCTCTGAGCTCCCCAACCCTCCTGCTCCTGGGCCCTGGCTGTCTCACACCCATCCAAGGCTCAGGCTCCACCTCAAATTACTTCATTCCTCTATAAGCATCAAACATTTGACATTAATCATAAAAGGTCTGAACTATTCATCTGACAATTAAACATCCCCTGGGGGTATGCTGAAGGCTCGGTATTTATGTTTGTGCTTTTATTTTTTCTCTTTAGTAACCCTTTCTTTGTCTCAGTGTTTTAAAATACATCAGTAAAATGTCTGCTTTCCTACCTACTGGCTCAGGCCATGGGAAAGACTAGTTCACGGAAGAAGACCTATTTATTTTATTCTCATTAAAACTACCTATGCTACAGTATCGTTTCTTCACTTTTTCCAGAGTTACAACACTTGGGAGATAGCTGTTAGGATCATCTTTATTTTTTTTCTCTCTCCTACATTTATAATGTTTGTATATATATATTTTTTTCTAGGAAGCATAGTGTCTTTAATAGCCCTTGATTCCACAGCTTCTACTTACGGTGACTTGACAGATTGGTAGCATATCCAGGGTTAGGCACTGGGGAGCAATTCCCTGACAGCTGGTAAAGGGAATCAGGGCTCCCATCCGATGTGTTACATAAGGCTTTTTAGATAAGGAATTCAAGGTGAATATATTTCTTTATGCCAGTTAGGCAGAAAACCAGGTTTACATTAAGAGGTGAATGACAATCATTGAAGATTTGTGAAAAAGCATGTGACGGTACATAGGAGTTTTCAGTTTGATTGAACTTGCTTTAAATTTTATATTAAAGATCAGCAGTTGGTTTAAGTGATGGTTTTATTAGGAAGTTATATTTTCAATAGAAAAGACATACAATCCATTTTTAATTCAGCTGCCTCGCCTAAGGGAAGGCCACATGTTTTAGGGAACAAGGATTGCCTTTGCTTTCCTGTGTCCTGGAGGCAGCTGCCTCCATAAAGTCTTGGTTCTAGGAAGAAATAAACAACCTCTAGAGGACCAGCCTTGAAAAAGGGCTTAAGTGATCGCCGGTGCCAGATCCACCTTCCTTCATGGTGTCATTTTTTATTTATTTTTAAAAATAAAGTGATGATATCCCAACTTCAAAGGATATAAACTCCATGAAGGCTGAGCTCTTTCTCTGCTTTGTTCACTGCTGTATCTCAGGTGCCTGGACCATGCCTGGCACGCAGCGACTCTCACAGACAACCAGCAGCCGAGAGCAAGAAAATATTTGAAATTTTTTCTATTGAAAATCTCACTGTCAGATTTCTTCCTTCCTTCCTTCCTTCCTTTCTTTTTCTTTCTTTCTTTCTTTCTTTCTCTTTCTTTCTTTCTTTCTTTCTTTCTTTCTTTCTTTCTTTCTTTCTTTCTTTCTTTCTTTCTCCTTCTTTCCTTCCTCCCTCCCTCCCTTCTTTCTTTTTCTTCTTTTTTGCTTTTGCTGAAAATTTTTCCCTTAGAGCTGCATAAATTACATATGTCCTGAATATTAATCTTGGTCTGTGCTGCCCATTTCATACTGTGGTTTCCTAAGGTGAAGTACATGTTTTGCTCAGCTTACACTATAAAGTGCTTACCACAGGATAAAGGGATGTGGATGTATAATAAATTTCACTTGATGATAAAATAATAACATTAAAATTAAATCCTGAGTAAAATAATAAAATTAAGTCCTGATATAAAAAAAAATTAGAGAAACACAGCACTGCCTACAGGAACATATTAGGACTTCCTGGCTCATTATCATCAGTTGTGAGATACTTCCCAAGTAATTTATTGCCAACAATAAATATAGCAAACGTTTATTAATTTTTACTGCCACACACATAGCACTAAGAATCAGTGATATTTATTTATTTAGTGATTTTCTTGGTTGTATGGCTTTTTTTCTTTTTTTTAAATTGAAATATAGTTATTTACAATGTTGTGTTAATTTCTGGAACAGCAAAGTGATTCAGTTATACATATATATATATACGTTCTTTTTATATTCTTTTCCATTATGGTTTATCACAGGATATTAAATATAGTTCTCTGTGCTATATAGTAGGACCTTGTTGTTTATCAAGGGGGAGGCAGTTGGAGGGAGGGGTGGAGTGGGAGACTAGGGTTAGCAGATAAAAGCTATTATATATGGAATGGATACACATAACTTTTAAAAACTGCACAGCAGCCCTGTTGGAAATGAGGAGATATAGACTTTAGAGGTTAGGTAACCACCCAATGTCACCTGACTAGGAAGGGCTGGAGTCAAGATTCAGGCTCAGTCAATCTGGCTCCAAAACGAATTCTAAACCAAGGTGCTACACAGCTTTACATGTTTCTCAATGTGGTTAAAATACTAACCTCTGTAAATAAGACACTATTATTATAAATGAGAGCAGAGTCAGGGATTTTCCTAGATTCCTGTCTCTCTCAGTCACGTACTCTTTGATTTGCCTTCTTGAGCAAGAGAAGAAGGTGGTGTGGGACCCCTGTCGTCCATCCACTGAGGGTCCTGAGTAGCTAGTGCTATCTGTACACTATCAAGGCTTTAATGATTCTAATTCTGTTTTTTGGGGGGGTCATCTAAGATGGCCTGAGACATTCTGGGTATCTCTTTCTCAGTGTTTTTTTTTAGTTGAAGTATAGTTGATTTACAATGTTGTATTAATTACTGCTGTACAGCAACATGATTCAATTTATCACAGGATATTGAATATAATAGTTCTTTGTGCTATACAGTAGGACCTTGTTGTTTATCCATCCTATATATAAAAACTTACATCTACTAATCCCAACCTCTCACTCCATTCCTCCCCTAACCTCCTCCCCCTTGGCAACCACCAGTCTGTCCTCTATGTCCGTGATTCTGGGTCTGTTTCATAGATAGGTCCATTTGTGTCATATTTTAGATTCCACATATAAGTGATATCATAAGGTATTTGTTAGTGATTCTCATTCTTGAAATATTGTACTTAAACCCTGGGGATGGGAGGTACATCCTGAATGACTCGAGGTCTTTTTTTCCCTCTCCAGTGTTGGTACTCATATTGGTACTCATGTTGGTACTCTGGGGATTGGTATTCTAACATGAGTACCAATCCCCAGAGTCTTAAATAAAACATGTTTCCTGAATTCTCTAGAAGAGGTAACAAAGTGAGAAATCTGCCCTCCAACTCTCACAGCAAAAATTGAAAAAGTTCTTTTGGGGTGTTTCTCTCCTTGAAGTTCCCCCAGCCTGAGGAGCCCCCATCTCTCTCTCTCCCTCCAACTCCTGCCTGGTTTTTCCAGGTCTCTCTCCTAGGAATGGTTCCATGGTCTTTTTTTTTTTTTTATAGAAATCAACCTTCCAGTTTTCCCAGCTTCTCAGTTCTGAGGCTCAGCCCCACTCTGTCCCTGATCCTCACACCAAGTCCTGTCCCTGGTGACCACTGGTGACCAGGCCCTGGACTGCCTGGAGGCCGTGCCAGAGGAGAGGTTATGAATAGTTAGATGCAAGAATGTTTGTTTGTGTAGTAAAGGTATTTTTTCCCTCCAAATGTGGATATCTCCCAAAGACTGTGACAATTGTGTCAAATTTATCCTGGGTTAGAGGTTGAAAACCATGTATATATAAATTATTGAATTAAAATACATTATATTGAATTAAAAATACTAAAAAAAAACCCGAAAACCTGATATTTGGAGCCATCATGCCAAGATAATAGTCTATCTACTGCCTCACTTTTCAGTGCGTTTGGTGTTAAGATGTAGACATACTTCTAAGTCTCAAAGAGTGGTTAACCTTTTACTAACCTCTGATTTGCCCAGTTAACCTTTTCTGCATGTTTTCCCCACCCTTCCTCCACAAAGCCCACATTAAAAACCACAACTATAACTCATCCATATGTACCCATGAGCAAAAAGTACATGCACAAGTTTACAAACTTTTGAACAATGTTCATATTTACTCCACTTTTGGGTCCCTGAAATCCAATTCCACAAATAATATCACCCTGGTTCCAGAGGGCACCGGTGTGGCTTAGCAGTCAGGGCTGTGGTAGTCTGTGACCCTCTACCGCCTGGAGGGCAGCGAGGCTGAGTCAAGCATGCTGCCTACACGCCACATGTCAAGGGTGATATGTCAACCCGTTACCCATGAAAACATTCAGGGCTTGTGAGACAAATGGGTGCACAAGTGCTTTGCTGAGCTGGGCTGTTTTGTTTTTGTTTTTGTTGTTGTTTTTGAGAGAAAAAAAGAAGTGTTTAATTTAAATTAAAATGGGTTTATTACTGATATGAAATTAGCAAAGCCCAAATCAAGCGATGGAAATATTAAATTCACTCCCTAAACAGAAACAAAATTTCTTAAACATTACCAAAATAGTTCCACTAAAGCAAAGTAGATTTACATTTCTTAATATGAGAAAACAACAAGGTAGGTTAGGTTCGTATAACAAACAATACATTCTCTATAAAGTCTCAGGAATACCCAAATGTGTTCTGGTTTGGATATGAAAGAGGGCACCACATCTAACTGGCAATGAGGTGTGTAGCAAACAAAAGCTGTTACTAAAAACAACTCAACAGCAGGCCATACGAGTATGAGGCCATCACAGTCAAAATCTTCAACTGTGACTGGCAGGACCATCATGGGGGTGGTGGTGGCGGGGGCGCGCAGATGTGGTCACGTCCAGCGATATAACATGAGGGGAATGCCAAAGGAAGTGAAAGCAACTAGCAGCAGGTGAAGGGTGTCCACTCTTCAGCTGTGCTGTATCAGACACAATCCTAAGAGCCAGACCCTTCTCTGCCTTTAAGACGACACTACAGTCATCCCTAAGTCAGGTTCTCTCTTGGTTCTTCTCTTCCTGTAATACATTGCCTCTCTGGTTTATGGGGGAGGCTCTCTAGGTAAACGTTATACCAGATAGAAGATGAAAGAAAATCAGGACCAAGAAGACATGCTTTGGGTAACTCAGGAAAGCAGCAGTAGGAGTTGCCAGAGTGAAAATTTAAAAGCACTGGAAACGAAAACGAAAACCAAACCCACTACTGCTACCTAGCCTTCCTCTCAGGGCTGAGGAGTGGCAGGTGAGGCTTGATTACAGATCAACACAAGTCATAGGTTGAATAAATTAAGACAACTTTCAAATAAAAATCCCAAATTAATACTGAATGATATAGGCTTATGGGAATTCTTTTTTTAAGCCAATGAATATTGAGCTGGGCTGTTTTGAAGCTGCATTTGAGGAGGGCAGCTTAGAACAACCCAGCAATTAGCCACAAATCAAAAACATTCAATAGATTCACAACCAAAAAGAAGAGAACATAAGTATAATACAAAAGGAAGTCATCAAAACACAAAAGGAAAAAGAAAAAATACAATGGAATATTACTCAGCCATAAAAAGAAATGAAATTGAGTTATTTGTAGTGAGGTGGATGGACCTAGGGTCTGTCATACAGAGTGACGTAAGTCAGAAAGAGAAAAACAAAAACAAATACTGTATGCTAACACATATATATGGAATCTAAAAAAAAAAAAGATCATGAAGAACCTAGGGGTAAGACGGGAATAAAGACACAGACCTACTAGAGAATGGACTTGAGGATATGGGGAGGGGGAAGGGTAAGCTGGGATGAAGTGAGAGAGTGGCATGGACATATATACACTACCAAACGTAAAATAGATAGCTAGTGGGAAGCAGCCGCATAGCACAGGGAGATCAGCTCGGTGCTTGTGACCACCTAGAGGGGTGGGATAGGGAGGGTAGGAGGGAGGGAGACACAAGAGGGAAGAGATATGGGGACATATGTATATGTATAAATGACTCATTTTTTTATAAAGCAGAAACTAACACACCATTGTAAAGCAATTATGCTCCAATAAAGATGTTTAAAAAAAGAAAAAGAAAAAGGGACAAAGAAGAAATATAAAATCAACAGGAAAACAAAGTTTAAAATGGCAATAAATACATACCTATCAATAATTACCTTAAATGTCAATGGACTAAATGCTCCAATCAAAAGACACAGAGTGGCAGATTGGATATAAAGAACAAGAGCCTATAATATGCTCCCTACAAGATACCCACTTTAGGGCAAAGGACACACATAGCTTGAAAGTGAGGGGATGGAAAAAGATATTTCATGCAAATGGAAATGAAAAGAAAGCGGGGGTCACAACACTCATATCAGACAAAATGGACTTTAAAATAAAGCCCATAAAGAAAGAACAACCCAGCATTAACTAAATTATGTCTTCACTTCTAAGTTAAAAGACAGGATTAAAGCAGATGTAGCTGAAGCTCTGGAATTGATTCTTCCTGTTAAATAAAATACATTGGTTTCTGACTTTCACAAATATTTATTCAAATATGAATGTTAAATATACTTTATTTTAGGGTGCTTCATGAGTGCATGTTTTAGTGAATAGAATTACACACACACACTCAGATAAGTCACCCAAAGTTTCAGAGAGCTTTTGCGTAGTATTTATTAGATTAAAATATCTATTTAATTTATGATACTTGAATGAATATATATGAGTAAATGAATGAATGTAATTGTAGAAAGAGGTCTGATTTCCCAGTCTTTCCAATTCTTATTACACACTATTTGGTTGTTTTTTTAGGGGAAGAGATTGCATTGAGGTTCTCTTTACTGAATCATTTGAGCTACTTTGAAGAGTTTAAGACAGCAATATTTAATTCATGTCTTGCCTAAGAATTCTAACCACACCAATATCCAGCAGTGAACTCTCATCTCAATTTGGAGGTCTCAAAGCTACCTCAAACTAACTCGCCCAAATCAGATCTATGATCTTTCCCCAAATTTCATCAGTTTCCCACCCCAGGGAACACCAACACCATGCATCCAACTGCATAAGCAGAAAAGAGGGAGTCATTCTTAATACTCCACCTTCCCACACTCCCAAGTGTCAGTTGTTACCAAAGACTCAATTTTACAACCTAAATAATTCTCCGGTCCAGCCCCTTCTCGTCATGACTACATACTCCCCAGCCCAACCCACCATCACCTCCTTAGCAGCTTCTTCTCTTGCTCAAGTGGCCCCTCACCGATCTTGGAAACCTTGCCTGTCACGGCTGCCCCTAAACATGCCTTGCTCAGTACCGGGTCTTCCTTCCAGTCCCAACCATGCATCCTGTACATCCCTTTGTGCTCCAGGTCTTTCCACAGACTGATCTTTCTTCTCTGTCCACCTCCAGTTCTGCCAGTCCCTCCCTTTAGCTTTCAGACAGTGTATCACTTCTTCTGAGAAGTCTTCCTTGACTATCCTAGATTTGGTCAGGTTTGTCAAATATATGTCCATGGTATCCTGTGTTTTTCCCTAATAGAATTTTAACCCATCCTTACTGATATGTTCATTTGGGTGATTATCTGATGAATGTCTGTACCTCTCTCTGACTTGTTTATAATTTTCATGAGGCCCAGTCTTTTTTACTCACCATTCTATCCCCAGGGATAGCACGGAGCCTGGAGTGAAGTCCCTGTTCTATACATTTTGCTAGTTGTATGAACTGATGAAGATCTATGGAGCCCAGACATTCAACAAAACTCTGTTGAAGAGTTAGAAAGGACCACTGAACAGCTGTGCAGTTTTGCTGCCTTGGAGAAGGGCTCTTAGACCAGATAACTTCTTGAAAAAGCATCTCTAATTCTAGAATGTGACAAAGCTCTTGAATTCTTTGGATACAATTGCTACCTGTTGCAATACGAGGTCAGGCTGGGTCTTTCCAGAACCTGCCTTCACATCTACTTTCCTCCTGGTGGCCAGGGAGGGTCTTTGCCTCTTTGTTTCTCCACAAGGAGGAAGGAAGGTTTCAACAGCCAAATTGCAAATCACTCTATGTATCCTAGGAAAAGGCATCAGAGTCAGGTTTGGGGTGTACTGCTCGATGGCACGAATGTGTGGCGTTTCCTTTTTCTCTCTGGTGGAGGATCAGCATCATGCATTATAATTATATCTCTGTAGATGTTCTGAACACTCCACCACAAAATGTATTGATAATATGGGCTCAGGGAACTATGCAAAGGCAGGGTCTCCTCCTCTAAACTACCTCTCAACTTGCGAATGCTTTCTGAAAGATCTCTAAGCAATGACCAATCTCCATGGTGGAGTGCTCAAAGATGAACTACAATTTCTTTCACTGGAATATTCCCCTTTTGGTTGGAAGTCTTATATCATAAATGTAAACCTTCTTTCAAATGACAGCCCTTCAAACACTTTGAGACTGTTATGAAAGTTGGCCCTTTGGAAGGACATTTTTTTCTTCTAGTCTTTTTCAGTCTCTTAGTAAATGCTGGATTGGGCTATTTGTTAATACAAATGGAAACTGCAAGTTCTTGCAGCCCCAATTCCAAAGCCTAGTTTCACAAAACCCTCCTATGTTCTAAAATCTACCTGGCAATCAGTGCTCAACCAGCCCTATAAACTCTGAGCGATATTCATTGGCGAATTCAGTATAATGTTGTTAGATCTCCCCAAACCTCGTTTGTGAAAGATATCAATTCTCCATCCTCTTAAGGCTATCATGATGGAATGATCTATGATGTCCGATGTAATGATGTTCTGAATTCCTTTAAAAAAAGATGTTAAGGGCTTCCTTGGTGGCGCAGTGGTTGAGAGTCCGCCTGCCGATGCAGGGGATACGGGTTCGTGCCCTATTCCGGGAAGATCCCACATGCCGCGGAGCGGCTGGGCGCGTGAGCCATGGCCGCTGAGCCTGCGCGTCCGGGGCCTGTGCTCCGCGACAGGAGAGGCCACAACAGTGAGAGGCCCGCGTACCGCAAAAAAAAAAAAAAGATGTTAAGAGGTTAATTTTATTTTCTAATGTTCTCCCATCCCTGTAGGGCTGTGATCCCAGCTCACAACACTCTCCCTTCTATTTGTCTCTCTGTGTCCCCTTATCAACACTGAGATGAGCCCTGCCACTTGGATGACTCAGTGACATAGTTCTGGGGTCAACCTGGGTTTGGTGAGGACCTGGCACACGTCTGCAAACTGTATCATGGGGATTCGGGTGATGAATTCAGCCAGGTCCTGTGGTTTCTTTTCTCTTGAGGATTAGAGGCTAGGTCTGTCTATTTAGGTCAGAAAACCAATTAGGAAAGCTAAATGGGATGAATCCGTGATCTCAGGTGAGGCTCTGCGGTGAAGATTAGGAAGAAGGAAACTGGATTCAATCGTGGAGTTGAGCAATCTCCACTTTAGAAGGCAGACTGCCCAGGGGGCATTTAAATGCTGACAAAGGTCTATCAGGCTTCAGTTGGGCCAACTAACTTTTCCTTCTTTTACCTGTTGCTCTGACTGCATATCAAAGGGATTATTCTTCCCGGATTTTGAAAAACAAAATAAATGAATACCAATTGCTCTTAGAGACCAAAAGCTCTATCCACGTCCCAGAACGGTCAAACAGCTTTAGAAAACAGTTTTTGTTTTTGAAAGAAACCATCTCATTAGAAGTGTTTTGTAACTAGGAGGAAATACACCAAGATGATAGCAGTGGTTGTTGTTTGGGACCTGGGCCTGTGGAAAGGCTTTTTTTTTCTTTCTGGTTTTCTATATTTTTGGAATATTCTTCCATTATGATTATTATACAAGGTAAGAATAAAAGAAATTCACAGCCACTCCCCTGAATGAAAACAATAACATTTCTTTTCCGCTGAATATAGCAAACTCAATAGTTTTAATTGAATTGTTTCTTTTCCCTCATTTCCCTGTTCCCAACAAGTCTTTCCGTTATCAACATGGGGTTTTCAGCTTAACTGGGTATGTAGGGTTCAGAAATTGCTCAAAGACTGCAAAGTGTAGAATTCCATTTTTTCCCTCCATTTTAATTTCCTTTAGCAATTTAGCACTTCTTTTCAAATCACACATACAGAAAAAACAGAGAAATTTCTTAACACCCCTTTGGCAAATCACATGGCAAGAACTGCCACTGTTTCTATTTACATGCTTTGGGCAAGTTATATTTCAAGTAAAGAGCTTCATCTCAGAGCCAAAGAAGAATTCTTTTAAAAAGTTTTTTGTAAGCAACTAATTCTTTCAGACATGATGTACCATGAAAAGCAAAACACAACCTAGAATTTTATACAGTGATATAAGAAGAATGTACCTCTTAAGAATCTATACTGTTAAATATTATGCTTCTAACTTAGAGAAAATACCATGAAAATACAAAATATTTTTTTATTTTTCTTAGTAGTATGTTAATATTTACATGAGCCAGAATATCAATTTTTAGTAAAAATAAAATCATATTTTATTTTCATAAAAATAAAACTATATGATTCAGATGAAACCTCCAAATCTCAAAGTCTACACTTTGAACGAAATACTACTTTTAGCAGCTACCAATAAGTTAAAAGAAAGGGTGTGATCATAAATTGGGGAAATTCACTTAGTTTTAGATAAAAGTATTTTCACAATACATACTTGCAGACTTTGCTCTTGTTTGGGAGGTAAGTTATAACTTATTCAAGGAGGGAAAATATGAGGTCAAGGAAAAACAATTATTGTAAAATAAAACTTTTCCTTGCTAAACTCTGAAGGTAACAGAAATGTGAGAAACAAAGGCAAGTAACTTGGATTATATGGTCTGGGATGTATTTATGTAGTTATTTATCTATAATTTGGAAATTTAGGGAAAAGAGAATTTAAATTTACACTAATTTATACAAATATGTTTTCTTTGCTCACTCCAGGAAATTTCTAACTTTTGCCTTTTTTAATGTCGCTACAGCCCCCAATAACAGTGTCTTCTGTGTACATAGTGATTTGCAGTTTTCAAGTAGCTTCCACTTTTTTTTTCTATTAACAAGAACGTCTTCAATTGGCTAAATGCAAGATTTGATGGACAGTGAAAATTCTTTTCCATTCACTTTCATTTAACTTATTTATTTTTCTTTTTATTAATTTTTTGTTTTTTTTGTTTTGTTTTGTTTTGAGATGGGTTTGGAAATCTCTTGAGGGTTTTTATTTTTTTTCCATTCTATTTTTTTTAATTGAAGTATAGTTGATTTACAATGTTGTGTTAGTTTCAGGGGTACAGCAAGGTGATTCAGTTATACATATTTATATACATTCTATTTTTTTTGTTTGTTTTTTATTTTTTTGCGGTACGCGGGCCTCTCACTGTTGTGGCCTCTCCTGTTGCGGAGCACAGGCTCCGGACGCACAGGCTCAGCGGCCATGGCTCACGGGCCTAGCTGCTCCGCGGCATGTGGGATCTTCCCAGACCGGGGCACGAACCCGTGTCCCCTGCATCGGCAGGAGGACTCTCAACCACTGCGCCACCAGGGAAGCCCCTATATACGTTCTATTTTTAATATTCTTGTCCATTATGGTTTATCATAGGATATTGAATATTGTTCTCTATGTTTATTAATTTTAAACTATGCAATTGTTTCTTTGTTAAAAGGTGAGTTCAGCCTACAAGGATTTCTTCAGCACAACCTCCTTTGCTGCCAGTGAAATGATATTCTTTTATTTCTGAATTCATGGGTCACTGTTTAGAACTTGTCTTCACATCCAAACTCAGTGGGAAGACCTCTGGCAAGGGTGAGAGATTCAGCTCTGCTGTGGCTTTGCTGGGGGACCTGGTGCATAGACGTTTACAATTCAAAGCAATCAGAGTTTAGCTTTAGAAGAAGTGGAGAATGAGAAGAGTCCTACCACTTTAAGAAAGCAATACATGCACACACACACAGGTCAAATGGAGGTAGTATTTCTGGTTTTATTTGATTATTTGTATTAGACTATTTTTATTATTATTATTTATTTTTATTAGCTTATGTTGCATTGGGAAGATTTCTTTAAGTATGGCGTTTTCCTGATGCATTTAGAATATGATTGACCTGGTCAATATTCTTAAGGAATAATTGTTGTAGAAATTAATGTGCTCTTTCATCAACCAGTTCTGGTTGTTTTCAACCAAATCCTCTATGTAGGAATTAAGCTGGAAATGAGATCAACACTTGCTTAGGGCACTGACACTTTCTTGGGCTCTATTTTCTCATTTGTATTATAACCCTGAGAACAAGGGGTAACCTTTGCAGTGCCCGCCTTACCTTCCTAAGAGCCTTCTTATATGTACATAGTTAGATAATATCATTTTTTTGCCAAGGTGGCTAATGGTGCACCCAATATGTGTATTGTCCCTTTCAAAGGCCCCAGCTAACCACTTACATTACCATCCACTTCCCATCATGAAGTGTGAACAGAAGGGATGGATGTCACTTTTGGGCCAAAGTTTTTAAGAAGTGGGTATACCTTCTTCTGTTGGTCGGAAACAGAATCCCCAAAGCCCCAGAGGGTGATAGAACCCAAGATGGAAGGAACCTTGAGAGAATATAAAAAAGCAGGAACCCTGGCTCTTCCCCTCACTGGCTCTGATCTGAAGCGTGTTTTTTGGCTTAATCTTCTGGAGTAGATTAGTGGTTCTCAAAGTGAGGGGCCATAGGATTCCCAAAAATCCTTTCATGGTGTCCATGAGGGTAAAACTGTTTTTATAATATTACCAGATACTATTACATGTTCATAATCATTCTCTTAAGAGCTTGTGGGGTGTTTTCTACACAACACAGGATGACATCGTGGCTCTGATGGCTGATGGAACACGTGCATTCTTATGTTTTAAAATTTTCTTCTGTTTAATTTCTAATAAATATTAATAGATGTAATTCACATAAGCAAAAGCTCCACAGGGTCATTAGTGATTTTTAAGATCAGAGACCAGACATTTGAGACCAGACTCTTGAGACCAGACGTTTGAGAATTTTTGAGCTGGATACTTTCTAAGGTTTTGGATAAGTCTTTAAAAGTCTGTGAAGTAATTGTTGTATATACACAAACTAATGATAGCATTTTTAAGTTGCTATGCCTTTTTTTTCCATACCAAGTTGTGGTGGAGATTAAAATACTCTGGAATCTAGTTTTAAAAGATCTCTTTCCAGAAAAGTGTAGATACTTCTTTCTTTATGTATCAGGAATTATATTAGCATAATTCCTCTTTATGACATGGTCAGTTGCCTTAAACAAATTATAAAATAGGAAGGGTAAAAGTATTTTCTCCAGAGGAACGGAATGTAATGTGCCATTCCAAACAAGTAAACCTGATGATTACATTTCTAGCAAACTGTTTGTTTGTTTTTAAAATTTTATTGGAATATAGTTGATTTACAATGTTACGTTAGTTTCAGGTGTACAGAAAAGTGATTCAGTTATATGTATACATATATTCATTCTTTCTCAGATTCTTTTCTCATATAGGTTATCACAGAATATTGAGTAGAGTTCCTTGAGCTATGCAGTAGGTCCCTGTCAGTCATCTCTCTTATATATATATATCTTATAGTAGTGTGTGTACATTAATCCCAAACTCCTGATTTATCCCTCCCCACTACGTTTCCCCTTTGGTAACCATAAGTTTTTTTTTCGATACCTGTAAGTCTGTTTCTGTTTTATAAATAAACTCATTTGTATCATTTAAAAAAATTAAATTCCACATGTAAGTGCTATCATATGATATTTGTCTTTCTCTGTCTGACTTACTTCACTGAGTATGATAATCTCCAGGTCCATCCATGTTGCTGCAAATGGCATTATTTCATTCTTTTTTATGGCTGAGTAATATTCCATTGTATACATGTCCCACATCTTCTTTATCCATTCCTCTGTCGATGGACATTTAGGTTGTTTCCATGCCTTGGCTATTGTAAGTAGTGCTGCAGTGAACACTGGGGTGCATGCATCCATTCAGATTATGGTTTTCTCCCACTCCCCCCAGGAGTGGGATTGCTAGATCTACATTTCTAACAATCTTAATAATATACCTGCTGTGCTCATCCAGGGGTCTGGATAAGGATGCTTATTACACTATTGACGGAAACAAACCAATATAACTTTGATTGTGTCCCTTTCTTAGAGACTTTTCATAGTTTCTTGCAGGTCCTTAGGGTTAAGTCCCATCTTCCACAAAACCCTTCTGGATCTTCTCCCTCCACTCCACTGTCCTGGCCTCACCTCTGGGCCCTCTCCCTCCAGCTTTGACTCTATTCCAGGTCCAAATGTTAAACACATTTTTGTCCACGAAGATGCTTGATTCACAATCTCAATGCACCTATGCTTCTTTTCTTTTAATTGAAGTATAGCTGATTTACAGTATTGTGTTAGTTTCAGGTGTACAGCATAGTGATTTGATTCTTTTGCAGATTATAGTCCATTATAGCTTATTACAAGATATTGGGTATAGTTTCCTGTGATATATATTAAACCCTTGGTTCTTATGTATTTTATGTATAGTAGTTTATATCTGTTAATCCTATACCCCTAATTTGTCCGCCCCTGCTCCCTCTCCCCTTGGTAACCGTAAATTTGTTTTCTATGTCTGTGAGTCTGTTTCTGTTTTGTATATAGACTGATTTGTATTATTATTGTGTGTGTGGATATATAGATATAGATATATAGATATGCCACAAGTTCTTAAGCCAATCATCTGTTTTTGGGCACTTGGGTTGTTTCCATGTCTTGGCTATTGTAAATAGTGCTGCAATGAACATTTGGGTGCATGTATCTTTTTTTTTTTTTTTTTTTTTTTTTTTTTGCAGTACGCGGGCCTCTCACTGTTGTGGCCTCTCCCGTTGCGGAGCACAGGCTCCGGACACGCAGGCTCAGTGGCCATGGCTCACAGGCCCAGCTGCTCTGCAGCATGTGGAATCTTCCCAGACCGGGGCACGAACCCGTGTCCCCTGCATCGGCAGGCAGACTCTCAACCACTGCGCCACCAGGGAAGCCCGGGTGCATGTATCTTTTTGAATTACGGTTTTCTTCAGATATATGCACAGGAGTGGGATTACTGGATCATATGGTAGCTCTATTTTTAGTTTTTTAAGGAATCTCCATACTGTTTTCCATAGTGGCTGCACCAGTTTACATTCCCACCAACAGTGTAAGAGGGTTCCCTCTCCAGTATTTGTTATTTGTAGACTTTTTCATGATGGCCATTCTAACGGGTGTGAGACGATACCTCACTGTGGTTTTGATTTACATTTCTCTAATAATTAGTGATGTTGAGTGTATTTTCAAGTGCCTGTGTTTCTTACCTCTCAGCCCTTGTGATTCCCTGTTCCAGGACACCCGTGGGATCCAAAGAGAGAAACCTACTACTTATCCTATAAGATCATGATCCAGTTGTGACTGTATTCTGGTAGCAAGCCTTGCCCAACAGCCGATTTGGATAAGACATGAGGCCTCCTTATGCCATAAAGGAGATCTGCCTGTGTATGGCAACATTGTTCAGTGTGTTAAAGAAATGACTAGAAAAGGGCTTTCCAGATAGCCAAACACAAAACAGTCATGAAATATACAAAAGTGAAATCCTCAATTACCTAAATAAACGGACACTGGTACATTTAGAGAAAGGCAGTATCTGACATTTATTGAACACACACAACACACACCTCAGAGACCAGTTCAAAGTCCAGATTGCCATTTGAGGACTATAGGTATGGTTGCTAATTTATTTTGACTAATTGGTGGAGTTGATTTAAATTATGCATGATAACGTTTTACAGTATATTTCACAAAAGTAATGAAGGTGGAGTTTAAAAAGTTCTGGGCTTTTAAGCTTTTCTTGGGAAAAGATGAAAGAATGCCATTGTTTCTTTCTTTAAAACAGTATTAAAACACTAGAACTCATGGAGTAAATATAAGAGAAGTCTGTTTGTGTTTTAGGAAATGCATAGACTTCTACAGTCTTATCTAGCAGAATATCTGAAACAAAAACTGTGCAGGTCTCGTGTAGCTCATCTTCCACATGAAAACAGTTGCTGGTGAATGGGGGGGGGAAATCCAGGTCTTTATGTGCATGGCTTTCTGGGTTAATAGCAATGAAAATGGTAACTAACATTTATTAGATGCTTACTACGTTCTGAGCATTTTGTTTCCATTGTCTTTAAATGCTTATAACATCCTAGAAGTTGAATATTATTGTTTCCAATTTAATATCCTTACAGATAAGGAAACTGAGCAACAGAGAAGTTAAGTCCCTTACCTAAGGTCACACAACAGTAAATACAGGATTTGAACCTATGTAGACTTGTTCCCTAGCCTAGCATCCTTAACCCCTAAATTATACTGTTCAGTAATCACTGAATGAACAAACTTCAAGGCCTTCCTTGAGGGGTCTTTCTTTCCATCTGTATAAAGGACTATAAACTGCAAGAACTTTCATAGAACATTTAATCAGCTCAGTACTTCAATTGAAAGAATTTCCTTTTAAACTAAGCTATTAATCTCTTTTAGGAAAACCAGAGCCAGATATAGGATACTCCTCTCTTTCATTCAATTCAACTCACCTCAGCTCAAAGGGGAGAAAAGGGAACCCTACACTGTTGGTGGGAATGTAAATTGGTGTAGTCACTATGGAAAACAGTAGGGAGATTCCTCATAAAACTAAAAATAGAGCTACCCTATGACCCAGCAATCCCACTCCTGGGAATATATTGAAAAAAAACCCAAAACAGTAATTTGAAAAGGTACATGCACCCCAATGCTCATAGCAACATCATGTACAACTGCCAAGATATGGAAGCAACCTAAGTGTCTATCAACAGAAGTATGGATAAGGAATATGTACTACATATATATACAATGGAATACTACTCAGCCATAAAAAGAATGAAATTTGCAACAACATTGTTGGACTTGGAGGGTTTTATGCTAACTGAAACAAGTCAGAAAAAGACAAATACTGCATGATATTACTTATATGTGGAATCTAAAAAAGTACAACAAACTAGTGAATATAATAAAAAAAGAAACAGACTCATAGATACAGAGGACAAACTAGTGGTTACCAGTGAGAAGGGGGAAGGGGGGAGGGGCAATATAATGATAGGGAATTAAGAGGTACAAATTATTATGTATAAAATAAGTTACAAGGATATATTGTATGACACAGGGAATATAGCCAATATTTTATATTAACTGTAAATGGAGGATAATCTTTAAAAATTGTGAATCATTATATCGTACACTTGTAACATTTAAAATTGTATACCAATCACACTTCAATAAAAAAAACTGAGCTCAATTAAATTCATATTATTGGATGTACATTGCATGCTGGGTTTGGGGAGGGAGATTGTAATTCAAATATCAGTAAGGCATTATCTCTGCTTTCTAGGAACACAGAATCTCTTGGGGACAGGAATAGAGGAGGCTATAACCCCAAACTATAATCGCAGGTTTGAGGTGGCATATGCTGGGTGCCGCAGTACTTCGGCCAGAGTAGGGTGGGAGTGGGCAGGTAAACTTGAAGCTTTTTACGATTGTATTTCCAGCCCTAGGAGACCATAGGTTCAACAAATATTTGTCACATGAACCACTGACATCCCTTAAAGTAGTAAGTAGGATCTGAAAAGATTTCATGGAGAAGAAAGCATATTGAAATGGATATTTTTTTAAGTTTTAGAGGAGGGGAGCATTTTATTCTGTGGCTGCAGCATATGCCAAGGACAGATACTTAATAAAAAATGTTTGAGAAGGGGATGGCTGGGGCCTGCTGACTGTTGTTGAATTGAGATGAGTAGGTGATAATGATGAGGATTTAGCTGACATGTATGATACATCTCTGGTGCGCCAGATGTTTTTAAGAACATGCTCTCATTTACTCTCCAGAATTGCAGAGTTTGTGGTAGACACAAACGTGCTACCCAGCTCTCCCTGCAAAGAGCTTCTCCCAGCTGTGGAGAGTGCGGTCGGCTGACAGTTCCTGTTCTGCTGTCGCCTCCTCCTGAGCTGGTCTCAGCTGCAGGGAGCCACCCACCAGCGTGCCCTTTCTCGGGGCAGCCCAAGATAGTGACTGAATGATGCTGGAGCTACTCTGTGGGTTTTATTTGCTCCAGGGCTCCCTCCAGGGCTGGCCATGGTGGTGTTGGGCTTTCACACCAACAGGAGTCACTTCACTGTCATCCCAGATAGATGTTTTGTATCAGGAAAGCTCTGGTCATCTGTGACCCCCAGAGGAAGCCAAAGCTTCGGCCAACTGTGCCCACTCTTGGCTTGGCTGCTTAAGTCAATCTTTTAAGTCTCAGCTGAACTGAAACTGTTTCCTTGTTCCAAGCTTTCATAATACCCTTTATAGAATTGGCAACAATTTGCAATCACCTATTTGCTTCCTCCTCTCTCTGCTCCACAAGGCTATGACTCCAGGGGGGCATGGGTCACCCCTAACTTCCCACCTCTGAGCACACTGCTTGATATACAGTAGGAGCTCAATTTACATTTGTTGAAGGTATGAGTCATTACCTATTAACAACAACTGTTGTTGTTATTGTTGTCGTTCTAGGCTCACAGTATGTCTTTGATTATTTCCAAATGACCAAATAGGGTGGTCAGAGATCAATAGGCACTCAAAATTTCTCCTCATATTTACTGCTGAGGTCGTGTTTAATCTTCCTCAGGAGAGGTCCAGGTCCAAAGACAATTCTGACGTCTTCCAGGAATGGAGGCTCCATGGGCGTTCTCAGATGCCTGTCCCAGTGTCTCGAAACCTCTTAAGTTTGTAAGCTATTTGGTTTGTAAACTCCTTTAAAACCAAAGCCATGGGTGGCACCTTTTGACCTTGTTATATCTTCCTCTTGGGAATATTTTTCATCTTGAAATGTGGCAAGGTTTTGAAATATTGAAGACATGTTCCCTTTAACCTTTGCCCTACAATCTCACGCAGTAGAAAACCAGACTCAGGCGTTTCTGACATAGGTTGCTGCTCAGAGAGGCTGTTTCAACTTCATAGAGATGATGACTTTTAAAGATTTCAATTGTGCAGACTTTTTAGCTTTTACCTTTTCAGACTAGCCTGATCTTTTTTGTAATCATAAATATATTCTTCAATATAAAGTTAATATATTGACAACACAGAGAATTTTGAAAAAAGAGAAAACAGGAAAAAAATGTCACATTCCCAGTCATCTTATAATGCATATGAGGTGAATTTTCTGTCTGCTAAAGGCTTATTCTTTCAGAGTTGCTCTGAAACCAAACTTATCCCGGTCCTGCACAGTTGTGGATTTGGAATTAGAAAACTCAGGCTTGAGGCTCTATTGCCTAATAGCTGTGTGTGCTTCCCCAACTTACACAACCTCTCTGTATCTGGTTTTCTCCTTAGTAAAATAGGGATGGTGATTCCTGTTAGTGAGGTAGTAGAATGCATTGGGGGATCAAGCAAGATAGGGCAACCCCCCTATTAAGCCCTCTTAATATAACCATAAGCTTCTATTATCACTCATCTTTCTCTGGATATTTTTCTGACCCCTGTGTTTATAGTGGCTGTGCTGGTCCACCTACATCCCCTGGAGCCTCACACTGTAGCTCCCACAGGCTCATCTTCACTGCAGCATTTGCCTCTCTTTCGCCCAAGGGCTTAATCTGGCAGCCAGTTCCTGGTAAATACACACAAGACAGGTTAATATCAGAGAATAAACACCTTCAGATTGGGCTATAACCAATGACTGATGGAAACTGATCTGTATATACCCTGGTTTATCTGCTTTTTGTGGGGGAACACTTAGTCTCATAGACTACACTGGATCTCAGAGCTTCCTTGGTGTCATTAAGCTCTAGGTGCCCACAGCAATAACCAGCTCAACTATACACATTTTTTTGGCTTCCTGAATCATTTATTGGCTCCCTTCCCTTTACTGACTCACTAGTCCACTCTCTAACTTGTATTTCCTTGGATTACCTCCCAAATAAACTACTTGTACTTGAATTCTTGTCTCAGGGCCTATTTCTGAGGGTACCCCAAACTCAGCCAGTATGAGTCACAATTGTTTCGGATAGAAATGGCAGGCATCCAATTTAACTCAGTCTAGCCCAGATTAAAATTAAGAAAGTCGGTTCACTGACTATATAATGCAATGTCAGAAGGTGACAAATCCTATTCAAGGATGGTTAGATCTGCTGAACTCATTGACTTGTTCTCTCTCTTTCTCAGCAGTGTTTTCCTTTATGTATGAGCTTATCTTCAGATAGAAAAGATGGTGGCTGTGAGGCTCCTCCCAGCCCACACTGCCCCTATAGCACGCAGTGCCTGAGAACGTAGACCTTTTGTCCACACCAGTATCAATTCCAGAGAAGGTGTCCTATTAACAGTATTGGGACACATGCTAGCTTCCAGAATGGTCACTATGTCCAGCAGTTGAAGTATGCTGGGCTGTCACCCCAGGAAAGGGACAGCTCCAGTGGGACCACCTGGGATGAGGTGAAGTGGGTTTGGCTTCAAAAGGATGTGGGCAGTGACAAGAATCCCACAAATGAGAAAATGCTTTCTGGGGTTGCAGTGTTCGTTCTTGACGGTACCGTACATTTTTGAACCTTTTTACCCCAACAGAAGTACTTGGAACTAAAAATATGACAATAGAACCAGTGAATCCTTTTCCAAGTTCAGAACAGATGGCTTAGGCGTCACCTTCTGTAACGGAGGAAAAGGAAAATATATGCATTAAACAGTAAAAATAATAATTATTTGTCAAGCACACATAAGACATGTTCTGAATTCCATGCTAAGTATTTTACACACATGATTTTATGTAAATCCCAGAGACAAACCCTGTGACTAGTCATACAGATGACTAGGATTTTTATTTTATAAATGAGGAAACTGAATGAGTTTCTCAAAGTTTTTCAGCTCATAAGTGGCAGAGACATTTGCATCGAGGCTGGTGTGGCTTGAAGCCTGTGCTGCGGCCACCACGCGGCAGCGCCTGCCTGAAACTGATGCTTTGTGAACATCGCCTTGGTTGGATCTATGTATACTAGTGCTCATCTGCTGTTACGTTCCTTTGCAGTGTTCAGACGCAATAAAACAAACGAACAAACGAAAAAAATCAAAACACTGATTGAATTCAAGTGTGGATTAACTCCTTCTTTCTTTCAAATCTCACACTTGAGGTTGGAGACTCTTTGGTCCAACACCAAAGTTTCCTTCTGATCCAAGAACTTGCAGACCTTACACCTAGAACCACCTGGCCTAGACAAGCCTTTTAATTTAACAACAGTATAATTGGAGTTGCCCAGGTCACTACATCGATTGTCCTTTTGCAGTGAGCCTGCAAAGTCTCTTGATCGAGTAGGCATTAGGTTGGATCAGATTTGATGAGGATTAATTTATGAAGTTTATTTTTTTAAATTAAAAACATTTTTAAAATTTATTTTATTTTTTATTATTTTTATTTTTTTCTTTATTCTTTTTATTGTGGTAAAATATACATAACATAAAATTAACTCTCTTAATCACTTTAAATATACAGTTCAGTTGTATGAATACATTCATAACATTGTGCAACCATCACCACTATTCATATCCATAGTCCTTTTCATCTTGCAAAACTGAAACTCTATACCCATTAAATGATAACTCCCCATTTCTCTCTGCCCCCAGTCCCTGGCGACCACCATTCTACTTTCTATCTCCAATTTTGACTACTCTAAGTACCTCATATAAGTGGAATCATACCGTATTTGTCTTTTTGTGACTGACTTATTTCACTTAGTGTAATATCCTCAAGGTTCATCTATGTTGTATGTAGCCTATGTCAGAATTTCCTTCCTTTTTAAGACTGAATAATATTCCCTTGTATGTATATATCACATTTTGCTTATCCATTCATTGATAGACACTCGGGTTGCTTCCCATTTTAGCTATTGTGAATAACGCTGCTATAAACATGGGTATGCAAATATCTCTTTAAGATTCTGCTTTCAATTCTTTTGGGTACATACCCGGAGTTGCTGGATCAAATGGTAATTCTATTTTGAATTTTTTGAAGAATCACCATACTGTTTTTCATAGTAGCTGTACCATTTTACACTCCCATAATTTGTGGAGTTTCTTAATCAGCTGTCTAGGACCATCTCTCTTACTGGGGCTGTAGGCTGCAGCTCTAAGTATTTTGTGCTTGATAAAAAACAGAACTGTATTTGTATTCCTTTTAGACATTTTGCAATTTTGTTGCTGTTTAAAGATGTAGGAGGTAACTGGGGTACGAGTCTAATTATCTCTGTGATCAGCTGATGCGTGAATTACCCATACATTTGAAAGTGCTAAATTCTCTCATTGGCTTGGCCAATATTTATTCATCTACTCTTGTATATCAGGGTCTGTGCTAGGTGCTGGGGACACAGCAGTGACCCAGACACAAACAAACTGCCCCACAAATAAATATATAACTACAAATTGTGATAAGGATTCTGAAAGAGTTCAAAAGGCAGATTACATCAGTCAGTTTCCAGTGTATGAACCAGAAAAAAAATCTAGGTATTTTAAACTGGATGTAAGTTAATACAAGGAACTGGGTGTTTGGAGAAATCAGTGGAGGAGATGAAGGAGCAGCTTAATCTTGGGTTTCAGGAGTGTCTCCCAGAACACTGTAGAGCTGTCTCACCAGGGCTGCCACCACAGTGGAACTTAACCAGAGTCAAGAACTCACTGCCACCCATATAGGTGTCTTATCAAAGCTGCCCCTGAATACCTGGGGAGCTGCTGAGTGGATACCCAGGGCCATGATCCATAATTTAGGAAGCCAGATCAAGAGGCACCATGACCACTAATGTCACTATACCCTCTCCCTCTTCACTGTCAGGAATCTGAAAACTGATACAGTACGGAAAAAACTCATGTTCTCATGATGGCGCCAGTAGCAATTGCTGGGTAGAACCAGGCCAGCATCCAGAACCTTAGCTGCAAGGGAGTCAGCAATGCAGTTAGCACATCCGTCCTCTCCAAGCATGGACATGGAGTGGGTCCATCTAAAGGACCCAGTGCAGGATATGGATTTAGTTTGGGAAGTAGGGAAGGCTGCCTCAAGAAAGCAACATTTCAGCTGAAACATGAAAAATGAGCAGGATTTGGAACACAGTCAAGGAGTGAGAGGTGGTCCATGTAAAAGGAACAGTGAGAGAGGTCTTGTGCTAAGAGGGTGCCTGGTGTGCCTGGGGAGCTGGACGGCAGCTGGTGGAGCAGGATGGGTTAGAGGGAGAACAACAGGCTGGAGGGCAGGGAAGGCCTGCTCGCCTAGGGCCTTCTGGATCGCTTCTAAGATTACTACGATGGAACTCTAACTGCAGTGGAAAGTCATTGAGCTATTTAAACAGGATAGAATTGATCTGCTTTATATTTATGAAGGTTATTCTTGCTGATGTGTAACAGTGGTTTAGAGGCAGCAGGAGGAGAAATGGGGCTAGTAAGCTTAGTGAGGAGTTGTCGTTCAGATGAGGGTGATGTCAGTGCAGGTGATACAGAGAATGGAGGAACAGGAACTGCATTTTGGAGGCAGAGGACTTGAGGCTGGGCTAGTGGAAGCAGAGGTAAGGGTGAGGGAGGAAAGAATCTAGGCGAGACTCCTAAGTGTCTCACCCGAACGGCTGGAGGGGATGCTCACACTACTTAGTGCAACAGGGAAGGAAGGTAGAGCAGGTTTGCCCCTACGACCTCAGCTCTGAGGTCACATAGTGTCACTGCTACCACAGTCTCAGGTGCTCCCAGATTCCGGGTGAGGAAACAAAGGCCTCGCATCTCAATAGAAGGGGTTTTAAAGCATCGTTGCAAGAAGATCATGGGAGAAGGGAAATATTGTTATGGACATTTTAGAACGTATAGTTTGCTACACTATCCAAAAATAGGGTGATCTTTCCATTTATTCAAGTCTTCTGTTGTGTCTCTCTGTAGATTTTTAGATTTTTTTACTCCTAGAGATCGGGCACTTTTAGAATAGATTACTCTGCTTTGTTGTCTTATTTGATGAGACTGTAATTGGAATAATTTCTTCAATTGTATTTCCTAACTAGTTATGGTTTACACAGAAAAGCTATGGTACTTGTGTGTTAATTTTGTAGCTGTTCACATTAGCGAATGTCTTTGCGAAGAATTAGTTTAAGACATTGCTCAATTACCGGGTCATTATTTATTTCTCACTTTTTTTTTTTTTTTTTTTTTTGTGGTGCGCGGGCCTCTCACTGTTGTGGCCTCTCCCGTTGCAGAGCACAGGCTCCGGACGCGCAGGCTCAGCGGCCATGGCTCACGGGCCTAGCAGCTCCGCGGCATGTGGGATCTTCCCAGACTGGGGCACGAACCCGTGTCCCCTGCATCAGCAGGCGGACTCTCAACCACAGCGCCACCAGGGAAGCCCTGTTTCTCCCTTTTGATTGTCATGTGACACGGTTTCCACAGTCTAGTCAAGCCCAAAAGAAGATAGAAATGGGTCATTCTTTCATTGTATCATTCACCAAAAGAATCTGTGATTCAAATTTGTAAATCCACCTTGTAGAGATATGTTCCTTGTCATGATAGAAGTAATTCTCCTTACAGATTTTCCTTTGTGCTTTTGGCCCTTGAGGTCTCCATTTTACAAAATGGAGGGGAGAGTTTGAAGCTGTCTGATTTATTTTAATACTGTCATAAGGAAGGCTAGACTGTAGAGCTGGGGGTGTTCCAGCATCAAAATATATTACCTTTTGTTACTAAAATAAAATATTGTTATATTATTACTAGTATTTATCTCTATTAGAGATGATTTTTATTTATTCTTCTTTATTTTTGCTTTTTTTGCTTTATTTGCTTCTTTATTTTTCAATTTCCCATATAATGCTTGCATAATAGAAAAGTGAAAAACTCATGCAAATTCCTTACAAAACATTTTGAAAACACAGGCAAGTAAAAGGAAAAAATATAAAGTGACTTGAAATCTTGCTACCTAGAGATAAGCACTCAATATTTTGGGATCCAAATTTATAGAATTTCTTAAGTAAAAATGGGATTGTACTCTACATATCTTATTTACCCTGTTCTTGTAAATAACGAATCCCATACGAATAAGTGTTCTTCAGACATAACATTTCAAAAACTGCATATTCCGAGGCTTTTCATGAATATTACTTAGAGGAGTTGACTCCATCCACACTTTGGCCAGAGGTGTAAACAATCCCCTCCCTACTCCAGCTTTCCCAGCACTGGTGACTAAAAGAGTTGGAAAATCTTATTACTGTTTTAATTGGCAGCTCCCTAATTATTAATAAGATTGATCATTTTCCCAAAAGATTCAATGGACAATTGCCTTTGCCAGGATTGCTTGAAAATTCTATCACAGTAAAACAATGGGAGAGACATCTGTATGGGTGAATTTGTAAATATTTAATATTCAAGTTGTCATATCTCTAGGTTCAGTCCCTTTCACATGCATACACTCACTAAATCCCTATTTTTAATCATTGACAAATATCTATTGATGGTCTCCTATGTGACAAGTCCTGTTCTGGGTACTGGTGACAGAACAGTGAGTGGAAGTGGCAAAGTCCCTGGTGCAGACACTATGAGGAGAAACAAACAAGCAACAATGTGTGATAACACCAGGGCAGAACATGGGATATGGTTTGGGGGCTGCAGAGTGGAGGGGGGTGCTGGGTGTTACAGGGGGCTCAAGGGAGACCTCTGGATGAGATGATATTTGGGTAGAGACTTAGATGAAGCAGTGAGTGAGTGAGCCATGCAGGCATCTGGGGAAGAGTGTTCCAGGCAGAGGGACCAAAAAGTGCAAAGTTCCTGGGCAGGAATGTCCTGTTTTGATGGAGGAGCGGTCGGGGCAGAATGAGGGGTGGGGGCAGTGGTCCAAAGTGAGATCAGAGAGTTGGAGGGGCGAGGTCATGTGAAGGTTTGTAGGTCCTGGCCAGGAAGGACTCAGATTTATTCAGAAGGAGTTCAGAAAGGAGGTGGAGAGATTAGTATGACGCTACTGCCATGGTTCGGCTGAGCGGCCAGTGGTGCACAGGGATATCAGCCATCTCTCCCAGCAGGCCTGCCCTGCTCTGCCATCCTCAGGATGGCCCAATCTCTCTCCTCTAAGGCCAGACCAGGAACAGAGGGAGTGGGTGTCTTATGAGGTTTGCTGGGTGCTAAAGGGTCTGTGTGACAGGCAATCACAATACCTAAGAGAGACAAGGCAGGATGGGTGGGTGTCACCTTCAGAAGCTGGTTTGACAAGCCTGGGTCTCTCACTTTCGGGGTTGACAGGAACATGCTGGTGACTTAGAGAAAAAGCAAGGTGGAGGCACCAGAGACTTCAACAAAATGCCCAAAAAAGAAGTGACAGACACGGATGCGTCGTGGGTACCAAATCACTCCATATTTAATCTCCGTATGAGGTACTGAGCATCTATAAATGACAGCAAGAGGCAGTCTGGCAGGCTGCTGTGGGTTTCACTTACCAGTTAGGGACTAGCTGGAGGTTTTTCTCATGTCTGAAATGCCACTTCTGAACACAAAAACTAAGCAAAGTGGGTTCAAAGTCCCAAGTCCAGCCCTCTACTCACAAACCAGGTCAATGAGCTGTCAAGCAGGAAAGGACTTGGAAGGACCAGGACCAAGGACCCTACGGGTAGCATTGATCATCTCCAGGGCCTGACCCAGAGACCTCATGTGGAGAGTATCACACAGAAACTTCACAGGGAGAACCAGGGCACACGAGGGGCTAGATTCCTTGTGGTGATGTGGTGGTCGTTGTCCTAAGCTCTAACTTAGGGGAACAATCAGTACCAGAGCTCCCTTCACTGTCCAGGCCTCTTCAAGGATGACAGAAAGCCCACCTTTTCCAGGAAGCCCTCCTGCCCATCTCAGCTCACACTCACCTCCCTTCTCTGGCTTTTGTGGACCTCTGGATGGCAACACTTGTTTAGCACTTAATTGTTCTAGAAGGTAAAATTCATGAGGCTGATGACTGTTCTGCTTATTTCTATACCCCCAGTGTAGGAACCATGGTGGTATCTCAATGAACAGTTATTAAAAGGATACGTTTTCTATAATTTAAAAAAATTGAAATATAGTTGATTTACAATGTTGTATTAATTTCTGCTATACTGCAAAGTTATTCAATTATACATATCTATATATACATATATATGTATATATATATATGCATTCTTTTTTACAATATTCTTTTCCATTATGGTTTATCACAGGATATTGAATATAGTTCCCTGTGCTATGCAGTAGGAGCTTGTTGTTTATCCATTCTATATAAAAAACTAACATCTGCTAACTCCAACCTCCCACTCCATCCCTCCCCCAACTGCCCTCCCACCAGTCTGTTCTCTATGTGAAATGTATGAATTTTAAATTCTTTTAAGGGTGTATAGATATTCTTATAAACTTAGGATGAGATCAGATCTTGTTTGTTGTCATCTCTGTCCTTTTTCTTCTTTCTCTGCCATATTACAAGCAGACACCATCAGTGGCCCGTCCATATGACCTCGGCCCACTCCAAAATCAGCTACAGAGAGTTCCCGTCCTTCTTTTGGCTCTGCCATAGGTGAGGGCTTGGTCCTCGTGTCCTGGACATTCTCCAAAGAGTCAAATCTGCCAGGATGACCCTCCGTCAATAAAAGATGGGAATTGGTAGATAGCTTCCAGATTCCTTGCTTCTTGGTGGAATAATTCTGTGTGCAGCCCACAGTCTCTCAGAAGCCCCCAGAGGACTGAGCCCAGCTGCTGGCAGTGGTTGCCCACATATAGTGCATCCTCACGGCTTTCTTACCTCCCCTTTCCCAGGTCATCACTGTCTTACTCTATTTCCTGGAACCACCTCCTAAATCCTAAATAAATTACTGATACCCAAATCCTCACATCAGGGGCTGCTTTGGGAGAACCCAAACTAAGACACTTACCTACGGTGCTTAGAAAAGCTGTGCATATGGGATTCCTGTGAAGATGGAGTGAAGTGATGCAAGTAAGGTGCTCAGCAGGGCTTGGTCTACGGTAAATGTCTGGCCCCATCAGCCACTATCGCTGTTGTAGTCCATGTTGACGGTGCCCAAACAATATTTGTGCATTCTTCATCTTTGAGGTGGGATTTTGAGGAGGAATTGAGGTAAAGACCAAAGGGCACCCAGGACAACAATAATGGTGGAAATCAATGAGGAGGAACAGAGGCAAAGATCAAAGACAAAGCCATGAGAAGCAGCGCATACTAGGTGTTCGCCTGTGTGGTACCAATCGCAGAAGAAGTAATACATCACCCTGGGCCAGTGGGGAGAGCTTCCCGTATTTTCAAAGCAGTGATGTAGTCCTTCAGCCAGCTGGAGTATAAGGGTATTTACAAGCTGATGGCAAGGGTCTATTAAGACAAACCTGGCAGGAATGGTCAGAAATTTGGCTTCCTTTGAAGGGACAGGCAGATTCTGTATGTCTAGTTGTGGAGGAGCAGTTGGTCTAGTTTCTGAAGCCTGTGGACAGAGAAGTGGAAAGCAAAGGCATGGGCAGAGCTAGAATCCTGAGGATTTGAGAATCAGCAAAGGTTAAAGTCTGTACTTGGGTCAACAGATACATGCTACTATATATAAAATAGGTAGCCAACAAGGACCTACTGTATAGCACAGGGAACTCTACTCAGTAATCTGTAATAACCTAGATGGGAAAAGAATCTGAAAAAGAATGGATATATGTATATGTATAACTGAACCACTTTGCTGTACACCTGAAACTAACACAACATTGTAAATCAACTATACTACAATATAAAGTAAAAATTAATTTAAAAAATGTCTGTACTTGCAGAAGAAGTGTTTAAATCTTTGCACTTTGTTGACTGTCTCTGGAAGAGATCAGATCCCACACGGGACTTTGGCAGTGATTGTGAGCAGTGGCAGACCACTGGTATGCCACCATCATACCAACAAGTGTAATTGGTTCTATAGTGACTTTTCAGTACTAGGGTTTGTGCCTGACAACGTTTGATTCTGTAGAATGGAGGTCCCTTTGGAGTCCCAGTGCCTCTGTGCACAGTCAATAAACATATGTAGCAGGTGGGGAAGCAAAACAAAGCCAGTGACATCAAGGTAGGAGGGGAGAGGGAAGAAGAAAGCAGTGAGTCCTCAGCAGATGCTCTACCCAGGTTGGCTGAGTGGGGTCGGGGCCCCGGGGTGGCTGCCTTCTCTCAGTCCTGCCGTCTGGGACCAAAACAGACAAGATGTTCTCACTGATGTGGTTTCTTGCCAAACCACCAACATGGGGCAGGCTGGCTTCTCACCTGCTTTTTATGAACGGTGTGATTGCATCATTGTAGGGAAGACATGAAGTAGGCTGGGAAAGGGGAATGCAGATGTTCCACCAGTATGGACAAACTGGTCAGATCATAAAGCACCCAGAGACCGGGTACAGGTGCTTGGGAGAAGCTGGAAAACCAAGCCATCTGAGACTTTTGGAGTCGCTCTGAACCCTGGGAGGTATCTTTTGTCATATTGTGATTTAGGATAAGAAATACATATATTTGGTTTTTGTCCCCTTTTCTGGCACAGAGCTACTAAAACCCTTGGAATTTCCTAAATAAGAGTGACAAAGGTGTCTTTTGTTATGTTAATGAAGTGACTTTTGGACCTTACCTGGGGGTGGGGCTGGAACCAACCGTGTGATTGGAGAGTTCAGTTTCCCCCTCCTCCCACAAGCCGCTGTGGAGGGAAGAGGCTGGAGATTGAGCTCAATCACCAATGGCCAAAGATTTAATCAATCGCACCTCTGTGATGAGGCCTCCATAAAACCCCAGAGCTCTGGTTGGTGAACACGTGGAGGTTTGGGGGAGGGCGCAGGAGCTCCACGCCCTTTCCCTAAACGAGGCCCTTAGGCCCTTGGCCTCTCTTCCATCCAGCTGTTCCTAAGTTGTATCCTTCTCTAATAAACCAGTGATCTAGTAAGTATACAGTGTTTCTCTGAGTTCTGTGAGCTGCTCTAGCAAACTAATTGAATCCAAGGAGGCGGTTGTTGGAACCCCTGATCTATAGCCAGTGGGTCAGAAGAACAGGTGACAACCCCTTACCCTGTGGGATCTGATGCCACCTCTGAGTAGCTGTTGTGAAGACTGGGATGAAGTATAGGACATCCCACTGGGGTCAGAGAGAAACTGCGCCTGCAACACACACGCTGGAAATTGATACCTACCTTCAGATTGGTCCCTGGGATTCCAAGTGTGCCTTAGGGGTGATTGGGGCTCATAAAGCTAGTCCCCTTTATCTGTGAGATACTGTGGTGACCATGCAGATACCTAAGGTGTCAATAAAGTTACAGCGAGTTATTAGTTATACTTTGATCCTGGGCGTGACTAATTTCCTTATGAAATTTAACCAAAAGCCTGAATCTCCTGATCGCTGTTCCATGTGATCCAGTGGCAGAGGGAAAAGAATGGTTCTCAGGACTGTCTTGACTCCTATGAGAGCTCATGGGTAAAAACAGAAACTGAAAAGTGATGTCTGGCTTGTGTTTGACCAATAGCAGGTCACTCACCATCTCTGGGCTTCAGCACCTTCCTCTGTGGAAGAGACCATTTGATTTCAGGATTTCTGGGTCTCCTCCCAGTCTGTTCCTTGGGGCTCCCATAGTGGGGATGGCGTGGGAGGCCCAGCTGCTGTCGCTGCTTCCACTACCTGCAGGAGGAAGTTTTGAACACTTTTGTCTTATCTCTTTCTCAGTGATTCCAATTTTAGTGCCTGTGGTAAGTGAGAAATTCAATTATTTGTCAAATATGTTTTTTATTAAATGATCCTTTTGCTGTGCAGTCATTTTAATTCCCTTTTAAAATTTTCATTCAACTCTATGACATAACTCACAGCAAGATCCTTTTTGACCCACCTCCTAGAGAAATGGAAATAAAAACAAAAATAAACAAATGGGACCTAATGAAATTTAACAGCTTTTGCACAGCAAAGGAAACCATAAACAAGATGAGAAGACAACCCTCAGAATGGCAGAAAATATTTGCAAACGAAGCAAGTGACAAAGGATTAATCTCCAAAATATACAAGCAGCTCATGCAGCTCAAAGTCAAAAAAAACAAACAACCTAATCAAAAAATGGGCAGAAGACCTAAATAGACATTTCTCCAAAAAAGATATACAGACTGCCAACAAACACATGAAAGGATGCTCAACATCACTAATCATCAGAGAAATGCAAACCAAAACCACAATGAGGTATCACCTTACTCGGGCAGAATGGCCATCACCAAAAAATCTACAAGCAATAAATGCTGGAGAGGGTGTGGAGAAAAGGGAACTCTCTTGCACTGTTGGTGGGAATGTAAATTGATACAGCCACTATGGAGAACAGTATGGAGGTTCCTTAAAAAACGAAAAATAGAACTACCATACGACCCAGCAATCCCACTACTGGGCATATACCCTGAGAAAACCATAATTCAAAAACAGTCATGTACCACAATGTTCATTGCATCACTATTTACAATAGCCAGGAGATGGAAGCAACCTAAGTGTCTATCGACAGATGAATGGATAAAGAAGATGTGGCACATATATACAATGGAATATTACTCAGCCATAAAAAGAAATGAAATTGAGTTATTTGTAGTGAGGTGGATGGACCTAGAGACTGTCATACAGAGTGAAGTAAGTGAGAAAGAGAAAAACAAATACTGTATGCTAACACATATATATGGGCTCTAAAAAAAAAAAAACGGTTCTGATGAACCTAGGAGCAGGACAGAAATAAAGACGCAGAAGTAGAGAATGGACTTGAGGACATGGGAGGAGGAAGGGTAAGCTGGGACTAAGTGAGAGAGTACCATTGACATATGTACACTACCAAATGTAAAATAGATAGCTAGTTGGAAGCAGCTGCATAGCACAGGGAGATCAGCTCAGTGCTTTGTGACCACCTAGAGGGGTGGGATAGGGAGGGTGGGAGGGAGATGCAAGAGGGAGGGGATATGAAGATATTGTATACGTATAACTGATTCACTTTGTTATACAGCAGAAACCAACACAACATTGTAAAGCAATTATACTCCAGTAAAGATGTTTATAAATTGTTTTTGTTGTTCATAGGATCACATTAAAGTAAGATCTTTCCTACTCAAAGATTATACAAATACTCTCCTGTGGTGCTCGCTTTGGCAGCACATCTACTAAAATTGGAACAACACAGAGAAAATTAGCATGGCCCCTGCGCAAGGATGACACGCAAGTTTGTGAAGCATTCCATATTTTTGTATGCTAACACATATATATGGAATCTAAAAATAAAAAAAAATGGTTCTGAAGAACCTAAGGGCAGGACAGGAATAAAGATGCAGACATAGAGAATGGACTTGAGGACACAGGGAGGGGAAAGGGTAAGCTGGGACGAAGTGAGAGAGTGGCATAGACATATATTCACTAACAAATGTAAAATAGATAGCTAGTGGGAAGCAGCTGCATAGCACAGGGAGATCAGCTCAGTGCTTTGTGACCGCCTAGAGGGGTGGGATAGGGAGGGTGGGAGGGAGACGCAAGAGGGAGGAGATATGGGGATGTGTGTATACGTATAGCTGATTCACTTTGTTATAAAGCAGAAACTAACACACCATTGTAAAGCAATTATACTCCAATAAAGATGTTAAAAAAAAAACCCTCCTGTGGAATTTTCTGTTAGTGTTCTGATGTTCCTTAAACATCAACATTTCTAACATAGCTGAAATTTATTTTAGCAAATTATTGCAAAATTTATTTTTCTCATGGTATGTAACTATTTGCCCCCAGATTGACCCACTTATTTTTGGCTATTGGATTCCCTACTGATTTGAAACGCCATTTTTATTTTATCCTAAATTCTTAGTAAAAACGAGTTTCTGAATGGGTTTTCTCCTCTGTTCCGTTGACCGTCAGTGTGACATTTTAAATTCTTATGCTGTTTAAGGTGAAGTTTGTAGCACATACGTCAGTGCTCCCCCCAGACCACCCTGGTTCCCTTTTACTCTTTGCTTCAGTGCTTTGGAGGCTGAGCTCCTGGTGGCAAACTCTGTCAATTCAATAAACAATGGCTTTAGTATTTTAAGTACAATTCCTAAAGAACATAAAGATTTTGATTCCTCAGAAACTATCCAGCAGAAATTAAACGGAAGAGTGTCTTTCTGTGTCCTTCTTAAAATTTTTAGACATATTTGAGATTTAATCATTTGTTAAATATTTATTATCTACTATATGTCAGACACTATCTCCCTCTCTCTCTACCTCTACAAATTAGTCAAACCATAAAATTATTTTCACATATCTTTCTTAACTAAATATATCATGCACACTTTTCCATTTCAGCTTATGAAAATTCTTCCTCATTTTGTTTGGTGGCTGCATATGGGTGTGCCATAGTTATGGTCATTCTGTTCTCTCTTATTCCCAAAATGAGGTTTATCCTTGCTTTATTAGGTTCAAAATTATGACAGATTCTTTAAAGCAAGGTTTTTCTTTCTAATTTTCTTAATTTGACTCATCCCTTTTTTAGCTGAATTTTACCATCAAATAGTTTTTGCACATTTGAGAGGTTTTGTTTCTTTAATTTTGAATGCCACCATTGTTCTGGAGGAGTCTGAAGGCAGTGGGTTTTCTCTCGTGTCCATCACATGTTCATGTGCACACGCAGGAGCACTTTTCAATATGGTGACTTCAAGAGTCCGTCCTTCTCTCTCCCTCTCCCAGCTCCCCTCGTTTTTTGGTATTAAATTTCCTGAATTTTCTTGTTCCTTATTGATATGTAGATTTAGGTCTCCCATTGTTTGGGGAATAGCTTCTTTTATAAATATTTTTTTCATTTCCATCAGTTTTATTTTTGTTTTCAAATAGCAAATTATATGTATATTTAATCATTGTGACCTATCTTCCATATCTATTATCTTTCATCTTCTTAATAGTTTTTAACCTCTTTGTCATTTTTTTTCCTGCAATATCTTTGATCTTTTTTTTTTTTTTTTTTTGCGGTACGCGGGCCTCTCACTGTTGTGGCCTCTCCCGTTGCGGAGCACAGGCTTTGGACGCGCAGGCTCAGCGGCCATGGCTCACGGGCCCAGCCGCTCCACGGCATGTGGGATCTTCCCGGACCGGGACACGAAGCCGTGTCCCCTGCATTGGCAGGCGAACTCTCAACCACTGCGCCACCAGGGAAGTCCTGATCATTTGAAAACTTTCCTCTATGACTGGGACGTTGTCTTTGGCTAAGTCCATTTTCTTTCTTGATGTTTCAACTTATGTTGCTTTCATTCTTAGTGGGTTTTCTTAGATTTTGGAAGCCGCGTAAATCACTGGGAAGTATGGCTCTCTGTTTCGAAGCTTGATATGAAGTACTTTGTCTAAGTTTATATATATATATAGAACCATGCGTACCATGGCACCTAGACAAATTATATACATATACACCTTGTCTTTCCCTTTATTTTTTCAATTAATTAGATTTTTGGTGTATGATCTGGCTTTGCTCTGCCATTATATCTTGACTTTTGTTCTTTTTCTTTTCTTTTTTTGGCTGCGTTGGATCTTTGTTGCTGTGCATGGGCTTTCTCTAGTTCCGGCAAATGGGGGCTCCTCTTCATTGTGGTACGTGGGCTTCTCACTGCGGTGGCTTCTTTTGTTGCAGAGCATGGGCTCTAGGCACACGAGTTTCAGTAGTTGTGGTATATGGGCTCAGTCATTGTAGCTCATGGGCTCTAGAGAGCAGGCTTAGTAGTTATGACGCGTGGGCTTAGTTGCTCTGCGGCATGTGGGATCTTCCCAGATGAGGGCTCGAATCCGTGTCCCCTGAATTGGCAGGCGGATTCTTAACCACTGCGCCACCAGGGAAACCCTAGGATGACTTGTTTTTGTCTAAAAAATGTCACCTTTAGCAGCATAGTACATGGCCCATCAGTCTCAATTATGCATCCATTTCAGAAAAACCAAAAAAGCAAAATGTACAGGAGTGGGTTGAAGAAATCCAGTGAGTTTTGTGCCCAATTCTGCATTGTGTGGGTTCCTTATTCCCTTTAGTAAATAAATGCACTCATTGATAAATCTGACAAAAATTGGAACAAATGAAAGCAACTAGAAATACCATGTAGGAATTTGTTCACCATGATAACTTTTTTAAATTTATTTTTTTATTGAAGGATAGTTGATTTACAATGTTCTGTTAATTTCTGCTGTACAGCAAAGTGACTCAGTTATACACATATATACATTCTTTTCTATATACTTTTCCATCATGGTTTATTCCAGGATATTGAATATAGTTCCCTGTGCTACACGGTAGGACCTTGCTGTTTTTCCATCCTATATCTAATAGTTTGCATCTACTAATTCCAAACTCCCAATCCATCCCTTCCCCACCCGCCTCCCCTTTGGCAATCACAAGTCTGTGCTCTATGTCTGTGAGCCTGTTTCTGCTTTGTAGATAAGTTCATTTGTGCCATATTTTAGATTCCATATATAAGTGATATCATATGGTGTTTGTCTTTCTCTTTCTGACTTACTTCACTTACTATGATCATCTCTAGTTGCATCCCACCATGAAAAACTAATTCTATTTCTATTTTGCAACATCAGTCTTCAAAGATAATAATAAAATAGTATCTATAATAAAATAGTATCTATGATGACAATAAATTTCAGCATTTTGTACAGAAAGGATCTGTGAAGACTGCCACCAAGAAACGAGAATTTCAAAGCTTTGGTGATGTACTTCAAAGTTCCCACTACAGTTGTTATCATTGTTCTAGTGTTGAGAAATGAGATTCCAAGCAACATTTCTGCTTCTTCCTCCCAGCCACCAACCATCATGTTCACCCTTCTCTTGCTTGTCACACTCTGGGCTGTAGGGGTCTGCCATCGCTTTTTTATGTGATTGATTTGCTCTTGCATATCATGTTTTCCAACCAGATTGAATTGGGGGTTATTTTGGAGGGGACTTTAAATATTTGCAAATGATATTTCCATAGATCAATAGCAATCTGACTTTTAAAAAGTTTTAAAGAAATCTTGACTAGATCTCCACACTTCACCTCCTCATAACATTTTCCCCTTTGCAAAAGCCTATGTAAAAAACTGAATAGTGAGAAACTCCCAGTAGCAGCCCACATATTTTCCCTCCAAATGGGCTTCTCATCTTTTAGGCAGTTTTTCACATGGTTTTGGCTTTCACGCTTTTGGTCATCTGTCATGCTTTGTTCATTAGAACAGGTGGAGATTTTGTTCTATCTTTCCAAAGCATGTAAAACAGAGAGTGTAAAATACAAGACTTTGCTTCAAAGAAATTAAGGAATGAAATGAAGTCTTAGACATATAAAGGAACTTGAAGTTTGAAGCTTTGCTCTTAGGCTCTCTTGACCTCTTAGATGAGTCAGGTTTTTTGGTTTAGGAGAGGGCTCTCTGAAGGAAGCAATGCTGTGTCCTTGAGAGGGATCCACCTTATCTTGATTTTCTGAGGGTAGAGCATCCAGAGTCTGGGGTGGTACTTTTTTTTTTTCTTAATTTTTATTTTATATTGGGCTATAGTTGATTAACAATGTTATATTAGTTTCAGGTGCACAGCAAAGTTATTCTTTTTCAAATTCTTTCCCCTTTTATGTTATTACAGAATACTGAGCAGATTTCCCTGTCCTTGTTGGTTATCTATTTTAAATATAGTAGTGTGTATATGTCAATCCCAAACTCCCAATTTATCCCTCACCCCCCAACCCCCACCTTTCCCCTTTGGTAACCATAAGTTTGTTTTTGAAGTCTGTGAGACTGTTTCTGTTTTGTAAATAAGTTCATTTGTATCATTTATTTTTTAGATTCCTCATATAAGCGATATCATATGATATTTGTCTTTCTCTGTCTGACTTCCTTCACTTAGTATGATAATCTCCAGGTCCATCCATGTTGCTGCAAATGGCAGTATTTCATTACTTTTTATGGCTGAGTAATATTCCATTGTATGTATGTATCACATCTTCTTTATCCATTCATCTCTTGATGGACATTCAGGCTGCTTCCATGTCCTGGCTATTGTAAACAGCACTGCAATGAACATTGGGGTGCATGTATCTTTTTGAATTATAGTTTCTACACATATATGCCTGGAAGTTGGATTGCTAGATCATATGGTAGCTCTATTTTTAGTTTTTTAAGGAACCTCCATACTGTTCTCCACAGTGGCTGCACCAATTTACATTCTGGGATGGTACCTTTAATTTAGCTGTGCCTTAATGCAAACCTACTAGGGATCCCCATCATTAAAACTCCCCAGGACTGAGCTTTCTCCAAGTTATAATCTTTGTTTATATATATATATATATATATATATATATATATATATATATATATATAAAATGTGGCAGACTGCATCTTGCCTCTTCTGTGCCCAGCTCACACAGAGATTTCTGCAACTTTGGGCGCTTGAGGGCCAGCGCACAAACAGCAGCAGAGAACTCATAGTCAGCAGACAGGTGGTAGCCCAGGTGGGACAGTGCTGCCTGGAATCACGTCCAGTGGGACTGCCCAACGGAAGAGGCACCTGAGGGCATGCGGGTGCTAAACAGAACATTTGGGGGAAAGGCAGAGTGCAGATGTCATGTAGTAACTGGACCCATGTGGGAACCCTTGGGTTGGGAGTAACTCAGGGAAGGGTTTATGGGGACCTGTGATATGTGTTAGCAGGAGCTATTAGGGAGGGGGATGGGGAGAAACCAGCAAACATCTGTTGCTATATCTTCTGAGAATAACATCTTTGAGATAAGATATATTTAATATTTCCCTCTCTAACTTAGTGAAAATATAATGGTGCAAGGGGAAATTTCATGCAAGAGTGTACGCAGAGTTTAGTGCTTCTGGTTATCTTTTCAGTAAAAGTTTTGTCACCCAACTCACAGATAACTCATATTCTCAGTAAAATGATAAGTTCCACTTCTGTGGAACTCTATCCTTTCTCTATCCTTTCTATCCTTTTCAAAGGCTTCCCCATATACCCTAAAAATTGAAGGGAGTAATACCTAAACCAAGGTCTTCTAACTCCAAGTTCACTACTCTTTCTACCAAATCATGCTTATTGTAATAGTTTTTCATAATAAAACAGGTTGCATTAATTTTTATAAATTCAGATAAAATATTATTTTAAGGAATTTTAATTAAACTTAGATAAAATAGGCTAAGCCCACTTTGGTAATTTTTATAATATGAATAATGATACTCTGCACTACACAATTTTCAAAGCACTTTCAAATTTTAAATAACCTAAAGAAATGAACAGGGAAGTTATTACTGCCTGTACTTGAGACAGAAGGAAACTGAGGGGCAAGGAAATTAAATGACTTGCCTAAAATCATTCATCACTAGAGGAGATTGTGTCTTGAAACTCTGCGCCATCACAGAAGTCATCCTTATAAATATAGTTTGGCCACACTTACACATTTACTGTCATTTTTTAAAATTTAACTCATCATTGTTCTTCCTTCCCATATTGTCCGGAGTTCTTTTTCTAAGGCATCTATGGTGAACCCTGAAACAAACTTGCTTCCATCTGTAATTGAATAGTTCATTGATTTCCATGAAACTAAAATGAGATCATCTCCACAAGCCACAGATGAATCTTCATCTTTGCCTCCCTCCCAATCCCAGCCTTCTTTTAAAAAGAGCAAGAAGGTTGTCAAAATTGGCACCTTTTAAATTGGCAGTGTATTAGAAAAAGAAAAACAAAAACTTGCCTAGGAAATAATTGAGGTGGGATGTCAGAGGTGTCACCTGCCATGCTACCTGGCAGGTGCTAACCTGCACGGCTGGCGTTGATACTGGCTTTGGTGTCTACTGGTCTCCTCAAGACAATGCTGGGCTTACCCCTTCATCACGGAAGACAGAATAAGAAGCTCACAGATTCTTAGCAAGAAAAAGAAAAATGGCATTCTTTTCTTCCTTCCTGTAGCAGTCAGGAAGATCTTCCATTTAAATCTTTTCAATGTAACCTATAGAAACCACTTCTAGCACTCTTTCTGAAACACACAATCCCAGGACCCTATGTTCCTTCTCCTTCAGTATCAAAATCCAGAATGCTCTCCTTGGATCTCAGTCACTGAAAGAGGCTTTTCTAAAAGGGAATAATTAAGTATCAAGCTACTGATTGAAGAGGATATTTAAAGAGACTCATTAAAGAGGATATTTTAAAATCTTTTTCCACTTTTCTGTTTACTGCTCCCCAAAGATAGCCAATATGATTCAAAGATTGGCTGAAAGTTTGGGAAGAAATGGAGGAGTTGAAAGCACGTGGTGCTGATGACTTGGCCATAGACTCAGAGAACCTTTCAGTGTGGAGGCTTCATTCCCCACATTGCGAGGGGAGGAGAGCAGGAACCTGGGGATGAATCAGATGTGAACTCTGCACGTTCGGTGAGCTGGCGTCCTCCCTCCAGTTTCAGGGGAAGTAGCATTTCCTAGTTACGGAATGGATGCTCAGTTCTGAGACTCAGGGGAAGCACATTTTAAAGTTAGGTGGTGTTTATTTCTACTGGTAGTGTCTTGTTTTTATTTGTCCCTGCAAAGTGGTTAGGCTACGGGGAGTGAGAAATAGGACTACAAAACCAGAAAGATCAAATAAAAGTCTGTTCCATAAAATAATTAGATGTGACTGATGTCAGTCATGACCACTCTGGATACCAGGACATCCATTATTCCAGCTGTCCCCATCACCTTACACCTTTTAACCCTAAAATCCAGGTATTTCAAAGAATTCCACTTGCCACTCAGACTATCTTATTGGTCACTGAGAAATAGTTTGGTGTGTAATTAAATATGATATAAAATATGAACATTTCAGCAATATGGCCGGGTAAGAAATGAGGAAATGAATGAGTGGTGACATAGGATAGATTCTGGAGGTGACCGCTGATCTCTCAATCCTGATCCCACCACTTTCTAGGTATGTAATCTCAGGCAGGTTACTTCAGTCACCTCATCCTAAAAATGGAGATAAAAACTGTACCTATCTCATTGGATTATTGTGAAGATTAAATAAAATAGTGTCAATAACATTTTTAGTACAGTGTCTGGTAAACAATACATGCTCAATAAAATGTATATGGTATTATTATGAGTAGCTTTACCATTCTCTTAGACTATAAGGTCCAAACCTTTGACTTCCAAATTTATCTCTGATGACTCCTTTTCATAGTCAAAGCAAAAGCCACTATCCCCACCTAATGGCCAATCAATAATGAAATCATTTACTCCTTCTCATCACCCTTCATCTCCTTGTCCAGTGCCTCCTCTGAAACACACGGCACCCTTCCTCCTGGGCACAGAGTGTTCTCTAACTGCCTCTGGTATACGTTCTCCTTTCTCCGATCTATTCCACACATGTTGGCAGCCACAGCTCTGAACACTTCACTCCTTCCAAAGATTTCCTATTGTGACCAATCTTTTTTTTAACAGCTCATTACTTCTATTTTTAAGATCTGCCCTCGTATGGTCTTATGATAGATTTGATTATTGGTCCCAATTCTCCACTCCACTGTAATAGGGTATAATACATTTGCCTTGTAACTTTGCTGTGCTCTCCCACTGCAGGCAGTATCTACTTCCCTAGCCCATGTAACTTGCTTTGGCAATGAAATATGAATGGATGTTGCAGGAGCAAAGATCTTAAGTGATTTTTCATGGATTGGCTTGGTTCTTATGCTCTGGATCTGCCATGAGAAACACAATGCTACCCAGCCAAGCTCAACTGAGATCAGCCAAACCTCACTGACCTGCTGACCCATGAGCATGAGAACAAGTGCTTGGTGATGTGTGTCACTGAATGCCGGGGTGCTTTACTATACCCCATTATTGTGGAAATAGCTGACTAGTATAGACGAACTACTTTCCAGCTTCACATCTGACTACAGTCTTGTGAAAATGCTGTAGTCTAGCTAATCGTGACAACTTGATCGTCCTGGATATGCCCTTGGCTTTTCTACCTTTAGTATCCTGGTCCTTCTTTTTGTCTTCTTGCCGACAAACATATACCCAGTATTTATTGACACTGGGCTAAATCATCATGGGTGATCTCTTTGTAATCCTCTTGAATCTCAAGGCAAGCTGTCATGTCATACATGGCTTAGAATTTTTTAGTTTTACTTTTTCAACAAGAAGACAGACTCCTTTTGATAAGGGGTTCATATGTAGGAAGGGCCTCTCTGTTCTAGAACTTGATTGGTATTTTGTGTGCAGAGTCCATCCATGAGATAGAGATTCTTTTCTCTATAGCATGGAAGGGGAAGGAAAGACTCAGAGTAGTTATGTAATTTGTTCAGAATGTAAGCAGGAGAGGCTGGGATGAGGTTTGTTCTGTTCTGTCTCTCAATACTGTGCTTTAGGCTACGCCGCCTTACCTTCTGCATCTCACAAAATTAGTAAGTAATCGCTCTACTCAACAGGCAAGTGACACAAACAATAGTGTGTTGTAAGTGTGAAGAATCTAGAACATGAAGTGCCACATCTTAGTGATTTCATCAGAGATATGATTTACAAATTTAGATTCCAAACCTTAAATAGCTCACGCCTCCCCCTATTGAGGCCTGCTCTGAATATTGTCAATGTTTGTTTCTTTAAGTTCTATAGAAGTAAGAAGAAAACCACAGAGCAACCACCCCAGGAGAGCAGAGAGAGTCTGACCTAAGCCCACAAAAGCCAAAAGCAGCAGGGTTGGAGTCAAAAGCGTGGCTTAACACTTTGTCTCCAGCTCACGCCCTGGCACCTACCTTCAGGCTTGGTCTATTTTAACAGCAGAGTGCTAGCCTTGAATTTTTAAACCTTAACTCTAAATCTCTTGACTCCGTGTGTTTAAGATAGACTTTGCATGTTACTATTTTGAAGCAGCTATTTGTCAGAGCTGGAGAGGAGGGAGGGAATCAAAGAAGTTTAATGGGAGGGGCTTCTCTTAGAACTGAAGCTGCTGAACTGCCAAGCTCAAGGGCAGTTTCTCTTGCTGCTGAGAAGCTGACTGGCCCGATTCCAAACCAGTGTTTCTCAGCCTGGGGCTGCTGACATGTGGGGTTGGGTGACTGGGTCGCGGGGGCCGCCCTGTGCATTGTAGGATATGTAGCAACATCCTGGTCTCCACCTGTCAAATGCCAGTCATATTTTTCCCCAATGGTGACAATCAAAATGTCTACAGATATCTCCAAATGTCCCCTGGGGGCAAAATCACCCACGTTGAGAAACACTACTCTAAATGAATAAATGAGACTACGATCATTACAGTCTTTTAAACTCAGACAGGAAGGAAAAATTAAGGGATGATGGATAAACTTATCTAGAAAAATCATCCTAATAGCAATTAGATAAAATAATGAGGAAATTATTTTTCTAAAGTCTTCCTTATCAGTACTATATACATGTTAGGATAGAAAAAGAAGGTGCCAACCAAAGCGCAGACTAGCAAAGCAAACTATGTGGAAATACCCAGTAAATTAACAGTAAAGCCTGAACAAAAACTTGTCTCTCTCACAGAAGGTAGATATTAGGATAGTGTACTGTCATAGGGACATAGCAGACTGAGGGCAAAAGTCTCTTTCTTGATATTAGTGTTCCATGTCCTCAGAGCCAGAAAACTTGAGAACTCTAGCCTTTTTAAGCCTCCCCTCTTGCTCCAGGGACTCTGCTTTGTGTCTTAGTACGTGAGGCAGGCATTATGGTTCTTATTATATGGACGATGAGCTTGAGGCATACAGAGGCGTCACTTGCTCAAGTTCACAAAGACAGAAGGAGGAACTAACCCCAGGTCTGCCTGGCTCCCAAGCCTGGGTTCTTCAGTCACTATGGCATCTGCATCCCAGAGCTAGGAGAAGACCATGGATTCCATTAAGCTTCATGAAGTAGTCTCACCTTCCACTAAATCCAGGGCTGGTTTGTCTTCTGATGCCTCTGATCACTCATGGAGTTCAAGGAGATTGTCTGTTGCTCCATGGGATAGGTTGCAGAAGCCTTTGGCTCAAATGTTGTGTGAGTCTGTGGTTCTAATGAAAGCCACCTAGAGAAAGGAAGAAAGGCATACCGTTATTTGTATTGAGCTGGAAGGAACTATTGGGAAGGAAACACTGAAGCTGTGAAGAAAGGTGGCTCCAGGGTTTCTGGAAGGAATTCTATATCAGTGAAGTAAGATAGGATGGGATGGGGAGAATACCATGTGTAACCTTCTAATGATGGGTCCAGCAGATCAGAAGACCCTCTAATGTGGAAAATGTGAGGGCCCAAGGGACCAGGAAGAAACAGATGTCACAAAGAGGCTGGTCTCTGAACCTCTGAAATTCTGTTAACACAGTTATATTCCTTGGATTCAAGCTAAATCTAGGCATTATTCATTATTGAATAAAATGCCAGTAGATATATAACACCCCAGGCACTATTGATGGTGAGTTTCATTTTAATTTATTCTAGCTTTTCCCAAGAGCATGTTTTGTAAGGATAAGGAAAAAGTTGATTGAGGTAGGTGGACATTGACTTGGGTGGTGATATGGATCTGACCCAGAGTTCACAGAGCAGGAACGGGAGGTGAGATGCTTAGACACATCCCAATTACACTCCTTTGGTCATTTAAGAGGTGCATTTACTGCCCATCCATTGTGTGCTGGGCACTGTGCTATGTATTGGGGTGGTAGTGATGAGGAAAACAGTGGGGGGAAATAACACCTTTCAAATAAACATATAATTAAATTTATAATTAATGACTGCAATAAGGACCCTGCAGGGAAGTAGAGGGATCAATTGACAGGGCTACCTGGCTTTTTTGAGAGGTTAGGAAAGAATTCTTTGAGGATTAAATGTTTAAGCCAAGATCTACTGGGCAAGGGCACTTGGAGAAAAGAGCTTGTGCAAAGGTCCTGGGGCAAGGAGAGTCTTCAGTCTTGGGAGGAACTGAAAGTTGGCAAGAGGAAGAGTGGTAGGAGATGAAACTGAAGAAATGGGAAAGGGTTAGATCAGATCGACCGTTTTGTTCTTTATCCTAAAAGAAATGGATTGATGTGTTCGGATTCACCTTCAGAAAGATCTCTGATTGCTGTGCAGAGGCGTTTGGATGAGGCCAGGGTTGACATTTGAGGAAGCTATTGCAATAGTCCTGACAATAGAGAGGGTCACAGTGGCAGCAGAGACAGAGAGAAGCAGACAGACTGAGGAGATGCTGAAGAGGATGAGCCAGCCTCCAGGCCTCACCCCATCTGGAATCACAAGTTCTGAGTGATCGCAAAACCAGACTTTATGATATCTATTTCCTGTGACCAGTAAATGTGACACCTGGGCATCATGTTCTCTACGTCTTTCAATTTATAGGTAAAGAAACTGAGGTCTGAAAGGTGAAGTGACTTGCTCAAGATCACATGATAGAACTAGAGCCCAGGTAACGCAGACCAGCCGGTGGGGGCTGCTCAGGTTACCAAGGTCAATGAGCACAGATTCCTTACAGTCATGGAAATGTAGGATGACATGCAAGGTGGAAAGAGATGTCAGGCTGAATCTCATTTCTGGCACACAGCAGGCTTTGGATGAGTGCAAGGCTGACTTAAGTGTCTCTGCTTGCCCCTCACCTGTCCCTAGACATTAGGGAGAAGAGTCGGGTCATGAATACCATCCATTATCAACTAATGTAAGAGAACTTTGAAATCTACCTGGGATGGGAAGTGGTGGTTGGTGTGCAGGGGTAGACATTTTTTAGCCTAATAAGACCCGTGTGTTGATTCATAAAAAACAGAGGGCATAAAAAGAACGTGGGTTTCTCATGTACGTTAAAGGAAGAATTGATTAAGAGAGGTTTCTTTGCTTACAAATTGGAGAAGTATACTCTGGCTAATTTAGGCAAAAATAAAATAAAATAAAGCTAAAACACAACAACCAACAACAAACAAATGAAAAACAATCAAGCAATCCACAAACAAAACAAAGAACCACAAAGAAGGAAATTGCGAGGCTCTTGGTTGTTCAGAGAGGCAGCCGGGAGGCTGGGAGCCGGGAGCAGAGCCGCCCGAGCAGGACTCAGGCTGGGCTGACTGTGATGCGCCTGGTCAGTCTGCTCTCACCGTGTCTATTTCAGGTGGGAGCGTCTGATTGGCCTGGCTCAAGAGGGTGTGGTCTCTGAACGAGCATCTCCAGGGAGTTTCAACTGAGATGAGGTATCACAGGTAACCAACCAGGTAGGGCTGCTGTCAGGAAGAGCACGTGGGTCCTAGGTAACCAAGAGCAAGAGGACACTTACAAGTGCCATCGGAAGGACAGTTCCCTTAGTGAGGTATAGTTTCAGGGAAATCATTTCCTAGGCCACAAGGAGAGATCCTCCTTACCTCTTTCTCCTACCCTGTTTCCCCACCCCACCCTCTAGCACCTTCAGGCTCTAGGGTCAAACAGCACCCCTACCGGCTGCAGACCAACAGGAAGTGATGGAGGAGAAAAGCCACAGACTCCACTGGACCCCGTGGTTAGGACCTAACCACACGGCACAGAGATGGAAGGATGGGAGTGGCAGGGCTGGTGGGGCAGACACACGGAAGGGCTAAACGTTAAAGACAGCGACAAGTGAAGAGAGGAAGGTGAATGTTAGGGAAACTGGAAGGTCCCTAGGGCACCTCTGAAGGCTCAAGGACCTCCTTTAAAGTCTCCTACACTGTCCTGACCACCAGGAAAGTGAGATGTCCCCATATGGGGTCTGCAGCCGCCCTGACCCTGTATGGTTTTGAAACCATAAATTAAAGAACTGTTTCAATATTCCTTGGGGGCCAGTGTTTCTTGAAAAGACTGGGAAAGCAGCCTTCCTCCCAGACAGATTCCATCAGCAGCCAGCGGAGGTGCTCACCATCGATCAAACTAGTTGAGCGCTGTCTTCCCATTGCTTTGTTGCCAGTGGCTTTTCCACCCATGATGAGTGCTGGAATTACTTCAGGACCATTTCAGTATGCCTGGGCCCCATTTCAACAGATCAGAGTTTACTTGGTCTGGGTTAGGACCTGAGCATCAGTATTTTTGAAAGCTCTCAGGTGAATCCAACACACAGATTCCCCAGGGTTGAGAATTCTATGTTGATTTTTCCAAGGGGAGATTTGATTAGCCCTTTCTGGTCATATCGGTGTAAAATATGCTACTGGGCAGAGCTGTTTCCTCTGGGGCCCAGCAACCATTAGGTTGCCTCTGGCTGGTGTAGTAGCACCTGGGCTACCATGACAAAAAGGACACAGAGACAGATGTACCACAGAAGTAGAAAATATTAATGGATATCTGTAAGGCTAGTGCTGGGCTTCTCAGACTCCTTTGAGCCTTATGGAAGGCTGGTCCTAGCAGGGTGCTCCCAGTACTAAATTAATGCACAGTGCAGTGCCTAAAGGTGAGACAGGCCCTCTCATTGTCCTGCGCACTCAGGGTCATCACCTCCCAGGGGCAAACTTTCTCCCCAAGTTATTACTAGCATCTTAAGGAAGCAATAGGTCAATGAGCATGAAGAGTGGGTACATCGGGCTTCCCTGGTGGCGCAGTTGTTGAGAGTCCACCTGTTGATGCAGGGGACACGGGTTCGTGCCCCGGTGCGGGAAGATCCCACATGCCGCGGAGCAGCTAGGTCCGTGAGCCATGGCTGATGAGCCTGCACGTCCAGAGCCTGTGCTCTGCAATGGGAGAGGCCACAACAGTGAGAGGCCCGCATACCGCAAAAAAAAAAAGAGTAGGTACATCCATAAAACAGCACCTTTGTCTTCTCCATCCCCTGAAACATTTTCTTTCCCCGGTGGGTCTGTCTCTTCCTGCTCCTGAATGAAATTTCCAACAGACTCCACTGTGACCTGCCTCTGTGTTAACAGGCTCTGGGTTCTCCTTGCCTCTTACAGAGGCCTTTCAAAAAGCCTGAGCTGGCTTCATGAAGCTTCTTTCCCTGGTTCCATAGAATCCCAGCCTCTGCTCCTGAGTGCTGCCAGCAAAGCATTTGGGCAGCCCTTCTCACTCTAGGTTTTTTAAATGGGAGTCAGACCCCAGTCCACAGGCTACTTTGATTTTTTCAGGGGTGAGCCAAGCAGCAGTGCTCTTTATCTCCCAACTTAAGGTTTTCCAAGGGGTCCTTCTGAAGACTCCATCAGGATCCTTTGTTTAGACAGGAGCAGCCCTCCTCCAACTCTCCCCCAGGGAGGGTGGTGGAGCAGGATGCCCCTGATGACAACAGCTTTGTCCAAACAAATCTCTTAGTCCTGTTCACAATGTTCCAGGGATGCTTCCTCACTGGACTTGGGGGGAAAAGGCAAGCACAGGTCTGCTCCCCTGACACAGGCCTCCTGTGGGGAGGGGCCCACAGGACTCACAGCAGAACTTTCTTCTGTGTTAGCCACCTACCCACATCCTCTCTCCTTCTGCCCTCTCATCCTCTTGTCACATCTTTGAATCACCTAAGGCATTCAAAGGTCTTAGGATGAGTTTTCAAATCCATTTCCTTTGTAAATCTGCATAATCTGAACTCTATCCCATGGGTGCTGAGAAATTCTAAAGTGAAAAATGGTGTGGATCTGCCCTCAGTAAGGCTGATGCGTATGGGAAAGGCAGGTAGGCATGAGCCAGAGACACCACAGCTAAACTCTCAAGGTTCTCTGGAGAGCCCATAAACAATTAAAATTTCCTGTGATACCTTTACTGGGCTTATACTAGTACAAAATGTCCATCCTGACCTCTTAGCTCGCTGACAGCTCATCAGTTTATACAAACACGTGCAAACTCCCTGCTTGCTAAACTCAGCTGTCTCCTCCCCACTCTTATTTCTATCCAAAATTCTGCTTTTGCCTGTTTCTGACTACTCCGTCTTCCTCACATGTGAAGGAACAATTTGCATACAAAATAACAACATGGATGGATCTAGAGATGATCATACTAAGTGAAGTAGTCCAGGCAGAGAAAGACAAATATCATAGGATACTGCTTATATGCAGAATCTAAAAAAGTGATACAAATGAACTTATTTACAAAACAGAAACAGACTCACAGACATAGAAAACAAACTTATGGTTACCAGGGGTGAAGGGTGGGGAGATGGATAGATTGGGAGTTTGGGGTTAACATATACATACTACTATATATAAAATAGATAATCAACAAGGGCCTACTGTATAGGACAGGGAACTCTGCTCAATATTCTGTAATAACGCAAATGGGAAAAGAATCTGAAAAAAATAGATACATGTATATGTATAACTGAATCACTTTGCTGTACACCTGAAACTAACACAACATTGTTAATCAATAATATTCCAATATAAAATAAAAAAAAGAAAAATAGCAGCAACCACCATAGCTGGGAAGAGTCTGTGTCTTACCCCTTGACAGGGCCTCAGTCAAACATGAGGCAGGGAAAGTTCCAATAAGGACATCCTGCTGCACTGTCTTCTTAGTAGGCAATGGTGGCAGAAGCAACTGGTTGCCCCCCAATATCCATCTTCTTTTTCTTATATATTTTAGCAGTTCTGATTTTTAGGTGGCACATGACACTGTGAAGAAAGACCACCTTTTCTCCATAAGACTGTTTAACATCACAGGGAGGGATTAGAATTTGCCTGGCTTTGGATCACATGTCCACCTCTGGCTCCATCAACATGCCTGGAGGGTAAGTTGTCTTGGACAAGTAGTTCCTGCAAGAGCCACACAGGTGGCCTGGCCTGCTTCTCAGAAAGAAAAGGGTCTGTCCCCATGAGAGACTGGCACTGGGCAGATCAAAGATAGAATTTGGAATCAGGGCTGTTAAGATTTCTGAGGCTGGGACAAAACTCTAATTCAAAAAGGTACATGCACCTCTATGTTCATAGCAGCACCATTCATAATAGCCAGGACATGGAAACAACCTAAGTGTCCATCAATGGAGGAATGGATGAAGAAGATGTGGTACAATATTCTGTATATACAATGGAATACTACTCAGCCATAAAAAAGAATGAAATAATGCCAATTGCAGCAACATGGACAGACCTAGAGATCATCATACTAAGTGAAGTAAGTCAGAAAGAGAAAGACAAATACCATATGATATCACTTATATGTGGAATCTAAAATATGACACAAATGAACTTATCTACAAAACAGAAAGAGGCTCACAGAACAGATTTGTGGTTGCCGAGGAGTAGGGGGGTGGGGGAAGGAAGGACTGGGAGTTTGGAGTGAGTTAGCAGATGCAAGCTATTATATATAGAATGGATAAACAACAAGGTCCTACTGTATAGCACAGGGAACTATATTCAATATCCTGTGATAAACCGTAATGGAAAATAATATAAAAAAGAATGTATATATAATGTATAACTGAGTCACTTTGCTGTACAGCAGAAATTAACAGAACATTGTAAATCAACTATACTTCAATAAAAAAATATATTAAAAAAGTTTCTGAGGCTGATTCTCCCTCTTTGGATCCTATAGCCCTTCTTTGGTCACTGTGAAAGGTGATCTAGGCTAATTGCCAATTTGTATCTAAAGTAGGAAGGCTAAGTATTTTCTTTGATCTTGAACTTACTTTTATTTCTCACATGTGCTGCCTTGGTAAATCTACTTATTATCACTTTCTCTACTTTGCCCTATATCCTGCATGGTCTCTGTTAGGTTTCTGTTAAAAATCTTATTCACACATTTATGTGCTTGTCTTGATTATAGAAAGTTTTATTTTTACTGCTCCCTTATCTTTACTTTACTTCAAACCCATTGATTCAATCATCTCAAGAGAGGTCTTTCTCTCTCTCTCTCTCACACACACACACACACCACACAGAATACTATCCCGAGTGACAAAGCTGTGGAAATTAAGGCAAGAAACAACTTTCAGAGTAAGCAGACCCATCCAAAAAGTGGGGGACATGTGATTGTTGGGGGGGGGTGAAAGGGGAATACAGCCTTAGCTTCCAGAGAAGAGAAAAAAATAGGAAATGACTAAAATGGAAAACTCATAGGACTATGAGTATGTTATTTAATGATTTGAAGGCAAATGCCAAAAATACAGCAAAAAAATGAGATGAAGGTGGTGGTTTCTGGGGAGTAGGAAGTAGTGAGAAAAAAAAGATGATTCAGGGAGCCCATAACTTTCATAATAAATCTTGTTGAATTGTTGTTAAGTCATGTGCATGATCATTTGATAAAAGTGAAAATAAAATAAAAAGGACTCTAAATATGAGCCAGTGGTTGTGGATTCTGGCCTGGCTTACCTGCATCGCTCAGGTTTTCTGTTTGCCTCTCTCAGAGTCAGGTCCCCACATCCATCTTTCTCTTGGCTTCATCCCTGGTTTTGATAACTCCTCCTATAATTACTTCCTGAGAAGGAAGTATGTAGGAGATTTTAAAATTTTAAGAAATTGTACATCTAAAAATGTGTCTAATCTACACTGAAACTTAATTGTAATGGGCATAAAATTGGAAATTGTAAATCATTTTCCCTCAGAATTTCTCCATTGTCTTTTAGTTTCCACTGTTATTGAGAAATCTGAAACCATTCTGAATTTTGGTCCTTTGTATTTCGCTTTCTTTTCTGGAAGCCTTTGGGATTTTCGCTTTGACTCCAGTATTCTATGATTCTATAGCCTTGATAAAGATCTATTTTTATTTATTGTGGTAAAACTTGATGAGACTTTTAATTCTGGAAGTTTTTCTTTAGCTATTTCATTGATTGTTTTCCCTGTTCTGTCTTTCTAGAATTCCTTTTATTTGGAGGTTTAGCTTTCTTGACACTCTCTAATTTCTAATTTGTGAATCTTTTCTCTCTTATATTCCATCTTTTGGTCTTTTCACTCTACTTTCTGAGAAATTTCCTCAAAATTATCTTCTAGCACTTCTTTGAGATGTTTATTTCTGCTTTCGGATTTTTATTTTCTAAAACCCACTCTTATCTGCGTGAGCATTTTTTAAAGAGTATAATCCTGTCTTACTTCATTTATGCAGTATCTTTTCCCTCAGAGAATATTAATAGTTTTGTTCACTGTTGCCGCCTTGCTTAGACTGACTCTCATGTTGTGGTGTTTGTTCCTCAGGTGTCTGGTGATCCTTGGCTCACTCAGTACAGTGCTTGTATTGAAGAACTTAGCTTTCTTGGATGTATTGTCAGTCACTACATGTCCTCCTGCCTTCCAGTGTCCAAAATTTTACCACTATCAAAAGAGGAGAGATTCTTTTAAAATTTATTTTAATGTAACAGCTTTATAGAGGTATAATTCATATACAAGTCACCGATTTGAAGTATATAGTTCAATGGTTTTTAGTATATTCTCAGAGTTGTGCAATCATCACCACAATAAATTTTAGAACATTTTCATCACCCCCAAAATCAACCCCATACCTATTAGCAGTCATTCTCCATTTTCCCCATGTCCTTCTAGCCCCTGGCAACTACTAATCTACTTTTCTCACTCTGGATATTCCATATAAATGGAATCATACAAGATGTGGTCTTTTGTGTCTTTCTTCTTCCACTTAGCATAATTTTCAAGGTTCATTCATGTTGTAGTATATATCAGGGCTTTATTCCTTTTTTTCCTGAACACTATTCCATTTTATGGAGATACCACTTTTCATGTACGTATTCATCAGCTGATGGACTTTTAAAAGACTTTTTTTTGGAGTATAGCTGATTTACAATGTTGTGTTAGTCAAAGAAGAGATATTCTTCAAAGAAGAGAATTCTGTCAATGGGAAGGGAGATAATTTTCTTTCTTGCTCTCCTTATTGATAAAAGATGCTCTTTGGAGAAGAGGCCAAAGGGGAAGGGTGCTAGGAGGGCAGAACAAGACCCTTGCTCTGTGGTCCAGAGCAATTCTGTGCTGATCTGAAACTTACAAACCCCAGTCAGAAAGCCTTTCAAACCTTCCATCTCTCTTAGCAGACAGCTTGAGCCCCACCTACTGCAAGCTCCTGGGTATCCCTCCTTCCCCAACCCTTTTCTTCCTTAAGCAGCTTATTTTTTTTTAAATTTTCATTTTATTGAAGTATAGTTGATTTACAATGTTGTGTTTGTTTCAAGTGTACAGCTAAGTGATTCAGTTATACAAGTACATATATTCATTTTTTTCAGATTCTTTTCTCATATAGGTTATTACAGAGTATTGAGTAGAGTTCCCTGTGCTATATAGTAGGTCCTTGTTGTTTATCTATTTTATATATAGTAGTGTATATATGTTCATCCCAAGGCCCTGATTTATTCCTCCCCCCATGTTTCCTCTTTGGTAACTATAAGTTTGTTTTGGATATCTGTAAGTCTGTTTTGTAAATATGTTCATTTGTATCATTTTTTTAAAAATTAGATTCCACTTATGAGTGATACCATATATTTGTCTTTGTCTGACTTACTTCACTTAGTATGATAATTTCTAGGTCCATCCAAGTTGCTGCAAATGGCATTATTTCATTCTTTTTATAGCTGATTAATATTCCATTGTATATAGGTACCACATCTTCTTTATCCATTCCTCTGTCAATGGACTTTTAGGTTGTTTCCATGTCTTGGCTATTGCAAATAGTGCTGCAATGAATATTAGGGTGCATGTATCTTTCTGAATTATTGTTTTCTCCAGCTATATGCCCAGGAGTGGGATTGCTGGGTCATATGGTAATTCTATTTTTAGTTTTTTAAGGAACCTCCATGCTGTTTTCCATAGTGGCTGTACCAATTTACCTTCCCACCAACAGTGCAAGAGGGTTCCATTTTCTCCACACCCTCTTTAGCATTTGTTATCTATACACGTTTTAATGATGGCCATTCTGACCAATGTGAGGTGATACCTCATTGTAGTTTTGATTTTCATTTCTCTGATAATTAGTGATGTTGAGCATCTTTTCATGTGCTTGTTGGTCATATGTATGTCTTTTTTGGGGAAATGCCTATTTAGATCTTCCACCCATTTTTTGATTGGGTTGTTTATTTTTTTGACATAGAGCTGCATGACCTAAGCAGCTTATTAAAGCAACCTTCTCATCCCCCTTAATGGCTTTCTCTGAAGGAAATTTTGGAAAATACAGTTTTCTCCCTCTCATTACACTTGCAGAGATTTTAACATCTTTTAAGTGTAAATGGCCAGATGACCCATCTTTTTTTCCTGCCTCAGTCTCCTTGTCTGTAAAATGGGGCTAACACTGCCTCCCCCACCGCATCACTGTGACAGGAAGTTAAAGGAGGCAAATGGTCAGAGCTGCCACTCAACCCTGAGCACAGTGGAGACGCCTTCTCCCAAGGCCTACTTCACCAGGAGGCCCAGGTTGACGGTTTGCAAAAGTGAAAGTAACTTTAAACCCTATGAGATCAAAACCTAAGGTGAAAAACACCCAGTAACTAAATTCTCACCTCGACAACCATTGTAAGTAAAACCAAAGAGGAACGAGAAGCTAGGACACTCTCCAGGCAGCACGAGCCAGCAGCCCCACTGTCTGCACAGACCCAGGGAAGGTGTGAGACTCTCACAGACTTGTCCCTGCCTCCTTCAGACCAGGGGGTGCCTGCCCCACACCTCGCTCTCTGCCTCCCCACCCCCTTCCTTCTATTTTTATAACTTAGAGAAGAACAGGAAGGGGTATACATTTTTAAGTGTTTTTCAGCACTTGGGGTCTGTCTGTGTTCTAGAAACTGGTATGGTTGTGAGCTTGTCACAGAAAATGGTTCTGACCTAGGGCAAGGGCTTCTGTCTTACAAGTCATCCCCTAGCAGGTTGGGGGACATTTGCCATCTCCTCTCCAGTTGCACAGGGAAGCCCTAGCTCACACTGCATATGATAATCAAAGCCAAAGTTCCCAAAAGACCCCAAGACGCTTTTACTTATTGGGGAAGGGGAAGGTGGCAGCAGAGCTCAGGTTTGAGACAAGTCTGTGTTACAGGGGGCTCCACGGGGACACGGTGATACCCCAGGCTGCTGGACCACAGTCATCACTCAGCCGTCCTGACATGTACATCATTTAGAATGAAACCCTCTGTGCAAATAGACAATAGAAAATGTTTATGGTCTCCAAATTAAACGTATGTCCTTCAGGGCAGCTCCTGGGTGTCCTGTTTTTTCCCTAGCAGCCACTTTCAACTAATTCTCTATTTTTTGTCCCCCGACTTAGCTTCCAGTTCTATTTTTCTTCTTTTCTTTAGGTCAGATTACTTCTCCTAATAGGTTTGCCATATTTAGAAAATAATACAGTTAAATTTGAATTTCAGATAAACAGTGATAAAATTTTAGTACGTTCAATGTAACATTTGCACATGTGTATAGCAAAAAGTGACATGTTACTTATCTGCAATTCAATGGAACAGACTCACACTAAAAATTATTCATTGTTTATGTGAAATTCAAATTTAACTGGATCTGTATTTCATCTGGCAATGCTAACTATAGATCTTTTTTCCTCTCCTCTTCTGTATACTTTCCAGAGAAAGACTTTCTTGAAGCCACAGGGAGAAATAAAGGAGTACAGGCACGTTAGTTCCCATGCTGTGACCTACTACGATGAATTCATATTGAACTGAGGAGCTAGGATGGTTTCAGTTTGCTGGCTAAAGGTAGGGTGAATAGAGTTGTTTTCACTTTGTTTCTCCCAAGAAATAACCTTATGATGAACATTCATAGCTTTCTCAACTGATGAGATGACCTGTGAAGCAGGACACTCAATTCTGCAGCATCAAATTCCTAGCATATGGGTTATAGAACAGACAAAAGATTTGTTTTCTGAGATTGTTCTTTTAAGCTGGGAGAATGTCAATTCAGGGAACAAGGCTTTCTCGAATCAATGTTAAGTATGTAAGTCATGAACCAGATGCTTCTCGAGTTACAAAGCTTCAAGGATCTCTCTCTCACCTTCACCATATTCTAGTTCATTTGGGGAATATGTGTAAGAAGGCAGCTAAGCTTTAGAGCAGTATACTTGTTACATGAGCAGTATATATTTAAAATGCTATATATTTTGGAGGAATTCCATTCCCTATAATATTTAATGTGTTCTTTTTCCTTTGGAAAAGTTTTTAAAAGTTCACAGATTTACATAACCTATAACCATATACCCCAATGATTTCGTGAATTAGCAGACTTGAATCTTTTGCATTTTTGCCTTATATATAATTTTACACACTCTTCCCCCATATCTTAGCATCTCTAAAATTGGGTGCACTTTAAAATTAATGGCATATTGTGGCAACTTTTTTTCCTGAGTGATTCAAAAAATAATAATGGGTTTTATAATTGATATCATCTTAGATTTTATATAACAGCATGCTTTTTTACTATTAAAATAATATGACATTACAGATACAACTGAAAGACTCTTTTTCTCCCCTGCCCCTCACCCTCACCCCTGCCAGTCTCATTTTCCTTCACTCTTCAGAGGCAAAGGCTATCATAAATTTAATGTGTGTTTCAGGCCATAATTATATATATTTTCTTAATATATAGTATTGTTTTCTGTGTTATTGCTCTACATGCATCTATCTTTTCTTTTTTTTTTTACTTACAATTATATTTTAAAATCAATCCATGTTGATTTATAAAGAGATATTTTTTTATCTCCTATATCATATTCTATTGCATGAATAAACTGCAATTAATTTATCCATTCTCTTACTGATAGACATTTAGCTTGTTCCCAATTCATTTTTTCAGTTTCATATTATTATAAGCACGAATTCTCTAATATTTAGAATTTAATAATCTACATTTAGGAATGGAATTTCCAAGTTATACGATGTGTACATTTTCAATTTTCAATGTATCTGTAATTTAATTCAGCCTGCACTTAGTGTGCTTTTAGCCTTATGAGTGAAATCTGGATTTGTTATTGTGTGAGGTTTGGTTTTTTCTCCTCAAAGGAAAGCCCTTGCTGTTTTGCCTTTCACCCACTTCTTTACCAGAAATTGTAATAGTACAGTGATAAAGTCACTCTCCATAAATATCACCTTTGAAACTTCTTTTGTGATGGTTTGTGGGCCATTGGTCAACTGAGCCACGCACACTCCCTAAATCATCACTGTATTTCCAAAGACCTCCTGTGTTTGAAAGGCCACACAGCCCTCTCAGGCACCTTTGTCAATCACCTGGAGCTGGAGAGATGCAATAACCATAGTGTGAATTTTAAAGACACAGCAGTGTGTGTTAAGGGCCTAAGGTGGGCATTTTCATTCCATCCAACAGTGCCAGGAATTTACTATAAGAAAGTAATTAAAGAAGTGCACAAAAAAAGAAATGACAAGGTTTGAACTACAGGTAATTTATAACAGTAGAAAGTAAGAAGCATTGTTAGGATTCTACAGTAGAAGTAACCTGATTTATAAATAAATCAGGGTGGGTTTCTATGAACAAAAAATTGTCCCAGAAAGTGCACATAACATGTTAAATGAAGAAAATGGGGTAAAAGATATTTTGAAGAGTATGACTTCTTTTAAAGAATGTATTCACAGAAAAATATCTGGAAGGATATAACCGAGGCATAACAGTGGCTATCTCTGGGATATGGAATGATGGATGGGTCCTATTTTCTTCTTTTCATCATCTGTCTTTCTAATTTTTATGCAATGAACATATATTATTTTTGTAACCAAAACAATTTTAAAAATGAGCTAGGGGGCTTCCCTGGTGGTGCAGTGGTTGAGAGTCCGCCTGCTGATGCAGGGGCCATGGGTTCGTGCCCCGGTCCAGGAAGATCCCACATGCCACGGAGCAGCTGGGCCCGTGAGCCATGGCCGCTGAACCTGCGCGTCTGGAGCCTGTGCTCCGCAACGGGAGAGGCCACAACAGTGAGAGGCCCGCGTACCGCAAAAAAAAAGAAAAAAGAAAAAAGAAAAAATGAGCTAGGATTTCGTTTGCTTGGGTCATGGTTTTGTTTTGAGAGTAGACATGGGAGATGTGTAAGTTGGTAAGAGAATTTAGGAGCAAGATGAGAAAGGGAAATAAGTTTAGTAAAACATTATCTGGGAAAAATTTTGAATTTTTCTTGTGCATTTTCTTTACCCTTGTTCTCCAAACTTTTTAAAGGAGTCTAAGCAGAGATGGCTGGTGTCTTGCAGTGAATAATTCGGTCCTTCTTCTGTTTTTAAAGACTTCTTCACTTACTCCTTCACTGTAGGTGGAGAATTTATGCTCCCAGTAAAGACCTACAGAGTAGATTTGATAGCCATCCTTGATAATAAATTTAAGAAAGGTATCTAATACTTCCTTTAGTTTCTTTTTTTTTCTTAATTTAGTTTGGAGGAGACCAAATTCTCCTCTAGAATAACATTCCCTTTGTAGCTTCAATATCCCTTTTTTGAATCTTCACTGTGGGGAAAAAAATCAAGGCAAGAAGCTGTGAGCTCCTTATCAACTTCAAAATGTTCAAGTGTCAGTGTCCATGAAGTGAATACAGGGGTCTGTAGACAGGCTCCTTAACAGCTGAAGATACTCAAATTTAAATATTCTAAAGTTACTCTTACCAAAACTATTAAAATGATAAAATCAAATGCTATTTGGTTTATAGGATATGGAAAAACTGGCATATGTACCTACTGATGATGGACTTAAAATGGGTTCCATTTTTATGGAAAGAATCCTAATGATATGTAAAAATGATCAAAAGAGTTTTCATTCTTTTGAGTGAAAACTCAAAAGAAAAGAAAAAATGATTTGCACAAAAATGGACAAAAGCGCATTTGTTTACTATCCTTTCATGACATAACTTCAGAGCCACTGCACTGGAGTTCCAGATCCCTTCCAATGATTCTAGGATCCATAAAATCACAGCATTTTAGAGAAGGAAGGAAACTGAAAAGTCTAAGTAGATGGGCTTAAAGAGTTTAGAAGATTGTCTCATGGTCCTCCAGGTAATAACTGAAGAAGCCGTTTTACGGCTGATGGTTCTGTAATTATGAGTTAACATCTTTCACACAAAACCAGTGCACTCAGTAATGAGGTAGCTCCCTGTGAAAATGGGTTGTTTGGTCACGCTGAGGCAGGAGATCGATGGGTCCCTGGGGCAAACAGTTGGAGTTCCTTCCCTGTGGACCCATACTCCAAGACAAGAATAACAGGATAATTGAGAGAGGAGGCTTGGCCCTGCCCAGATAGAAGATAAGAGACCACATATTCCTCATTCTTGAAGTCAGGAGACCTCCCCGACTACACATGCTCAGAAAGGCTCCTTGGAGGTCAAAGGGGAGTGATGCTAAGTGGCTTCGTCTACCCATAGACCTCTTTAGTAGAATCCATCCTGGCTAAGAGATGCGCGCGCACACATGGGAAGATCCTGAGATATACCAAATACAGATTTTGAACCAGGCAAATCAAAATGATTGGCCAAAGAAAACACAGAAGAAATGCCCCCATATAAGTGATTTAAACTGCCACAAGGGTGTGACTTTCTCTCTGGGCCCGCCCGTGTGTCTATCCACATGTACTGTACTCTTTTTTCTCCTAATAAGTACTTTACTTGTGTCACTACTTTCCATCTTTGTGGGAATTATTTTTCTGCAAAGCCGTAGGGCCAGGGCCTTGTCACTGACCACTGGTCTAGTGGCTAGGATTCAGTGCTCTCACTGCTGTGACCTGACCTCAGTCTCTGGCTGGGAACGGAAACCCTGCTTCAAGCTGCTGCAGGCTGAGGCCATCCGAGATCAATGCCGAGGACCTCAGGGAGCTTGTCCAACATCTGCATTTAAGAGAAGAAGAAATGGAGGTGCAGAGAGATGAAGTGACCTGCTCAAGGTCAATGGACTTGCCTTAAGTGCTTTGTGGATGGGAGATGAGTGTGGGAAACCAGTGGCAGTATGAGTCATGCCTGCCTCTTTGGGTTGGGATATTTGGATGAGGCTGAGGAGATGCAGGAGCAAGCGCTGGTGAAGTGGACCACGTGCCAGAGCTGCGCCTGGCATTCCAGACAGACAATAGCTCTGAAAGGGGTGTGAATGGCATTCACCGCATCCCCACAGTTAACCTCAAAGAAGTGTTAATTTTACAGTCAAACTGAGGACCATTGAAATTCAGGCAGTGTCAGAAAACAAGCATTTATTTGGAACCAAAAGGACAATTTGTCTCTTTTCCTTTGCATTGTCTGGCCCGTTAATTTTCCCAAAATAAAACATCTTCAAGCAGACTTTCCCCTTTCCTAGAATTCCCCATCCCAGTCTAGGCAAACAGGACCTTTAAACAGAAGAAAAGCGCATTCCCACACCTTTTTGGTGAGACCAGGATGAACTGATCATTGCCTCCAAGGAGGGCCATTTTGGGAAATAAAGGTAAAGCAGCACACACTTATTCTTCTGAGCATCCCCTTTTATTAGCAACATCATGATGTCCTTCAAGAGTCCATCACATTTATTAGAGTGTGGACACTTTTCTTCTCAAACCACCAACTTTGTTTATGACCACATTGTTGGGGTTTTGGATGATAATTTTACCTTTCTTTTCTTCATCTCATGGTTTCTCAGTCTTGGGGACTGTCTACATTTTGGACCAGCTAATTGTTTTGTTGGGGGGAGGGGAGGCTGTCCAGCATACTGCTGTACATTAGCAGTATCTCTGGCTTCTACCCACTAGAGGCAAGTAGCCTCCTCCTCCCCTATCTCCCTGTTCATGACAACTGAAAATGTCTCCAGACATTTCCAAATGTCCCTGGTTGAGATCTAGTCCTAGCAAACACATCACTGTGCTCTTCTAATCCCAAAAGGCATCAAGGCCTTTCCCAGAGCACAAGCCCCATGGTTTTGGCTTCCTGACCTTCTTGGTAATAGTCTACTGGACGATCTACCATCTTGAAATGAAAATCGAAAACCAAGAATGTTGGATTATTTGGGAAATTATAGGAATATGAACCAAGTTAATTCTTTATCCCACTTCATTTTGCTTACTCCCCTCATCTGTATTTCATTAGCACAAACCTACATTTTCTATACCTAAGTGTGTTACTGTTTTGCTGAGCATCCTGTATAATAATAACACCTACCATGTACTGAGCCCTGTTGTGTGTCAGGTTCTGTGTTATGCACCTTATCTTGTCACAACCACCTGGAGAGTTGGGCACAAGTTATCCTCGTGTCACTAGAATGTGAGCTGCACAAGGGCTGGAACCATCTCTCCAGTTACCAGCACACCCCAAGGCTTTCCACAGGGGCCAGGATATGATGGCATGCATCACAGTGCCCAGGAAAGATTCCTTAAAATGCATCAATGAATACTTTTTATTTTTTAATTGAAGTATAGTTGATTTACAATGTTGTGTTAATTTCTGCTGTACAGCAAAGTGATTCAGTTTTACATATATATTTATATACTCTTTTCCATATTCTTTTCCATTATGGTTTATCACAGGATATTAAATATAGTTCCCTGTGCTTATACAGTAGGACCTTGTTGTTTATCCATTCTATACATCATAGTTTGCACCTGCTCATCCAAAACTCTCAATCCATCCCTCCCCCACCCCTCCTTTGGCAACCACTGAATACATTTTTTTTAAAAAATGATTTATTTATTATTTACTTATTTATTTAATTTATTTTTGGCTGCATCAGGTCTTAGTTGCGGCACACAGGATCATCGTTGAGGCATGCAGGATCTTTCTTTGTGGTGCACAGCCTTCTCTCTAGTTGTGGCATGCAGGTTTTCTCTTCTCTAGTTGTGGCGTGCAGGCTCCAGAGTGCGTGGGCTCTGTAGTTTGTGGCACGCGGACTCTAGTTGAGGTGAGCGAGCCCCATAGTTGTGGTGCACGGGCTTACTTGCCCCGCAGCCTGTGGGATCTTAGTTCCCTGACCAGGGATCGAACCCACATCCCCTGCATTGTAAGGTGGATTCTTTACCACTGGACCACCAGGGAAGTCCCTGAATACACTTTATGGAAGATTTTTGACCTCTCTCTGTTATAACCCAAACCCGATCTTTCAGCAAATCCCATTTTCTCTACATCCCACGTATATCCAGAATATGTTCATTTCTCACTACCTTAACTAACACCACCCTGACCCAGGCCAGCACGATCTCTCACCTGGATGATTGCAGTCATCTCCTGACTGGTGTCTGCATTTCTGCCCTCATCCTGCTGTGTTATCTCTTATCAACCCAGCAGCCAGGGGAGCCTTTAGGGCAGTTCAGATCACTCCACTCAAAGCCTTCCAAAGGCTTCCCATCTCACGCAGAGTAAAAGCTAGAGTCCTTTAGTGGCCTGCAGAGTTCTAGACGATGTGTCCTCTGTCACTTCCCTGACTTCATTTCTTTCTACCCCCCTCACTTACTCTGTTTCCTCTACCCTGACCTTGCTCTTCTCAACCCACCAAGCGCACTCCTGCTTCAGAGCCTTTGCGCTGGCTGTTCCCTCTGCCAGAAACACTGTGCCCACAGATGCCACACAACCCTCTCCCTCCTCAAATCTTTACTCATAAGTCATCTTCCCAAAGAGGCCTTTGCTGGCCATTCTATTTAAAGTCGTAACCCTCCCGACCCACTTCACTGCTAAATTTTCCTTCTTTGCATTTATCTCCTTCTGATAAACCAGAGTGTAAGCTCCATGAAGGAAGGGATTTTTGCCTGTTTTTTTGGTTATTCAATTTCCAGCATCCAGTACGGGAATATTTTGTTCATTGTTAAGTGAATGAATGAGTGAGTGAGGACACAGAGATACTAAGTGGCAGAGCTAGGATACACATCCAGTCTACCTGCCTCAAAATCTTGTTCTCCTAACTGTTCTCAAACTTAGCTGAGCATCAGAATCACGTGGGGAGTGGAGTATGCTTGTGAAAATGCAGATTCCTGGGCCTTCAAGGAATCAAAGTATGGGGGAGGGGAATTTAGGAAACTCTACTCTAAAAGGTCCCCGGAAAGTCCTACACAGCTCGCCCGATGGCTCAGCAACCTTGTACATGGGAACTTAATTTGTGACCTGAGAGCCATCTGTACCAGTACCAGCTGGATCCAGATGTGAAGCAGCCTTCTGAGCTGTGAACCTTGACTCCACTGCCCACTCTCAATATGACTGCTTCCTTTTATTTTCTTTTTCTAATCAGGGACTCTTTGAGGAAAGGACCCCAATATCTAACTGTGTTGAATGTCCCATGTCTGCAATTTCCTAACTGTATGGCTTGGTCAATTATAGACTTTCTTTATCAGTTTTCTCATCTGTAAACTGGAGATAATAAATACTCATCCCTATCTCATAGGATCACTGTGAAGATTCAATGGACTTAGATTATGAACTTACCAGAACAGTACCTGGTATAAAGCAAATATTCAATAAATGTGAACTATTATTACTGTTAATACCACAACTTTCTAGGCTCCAACCAAGACCTGTGAAATCAGCCTCTGCAAGTCCGGCCCAATAGCATTTAAAACAGCATCCCATGTGATTCTGATGCACACAGAGGTGCGAGCAGCCCTGTCTCAGTCTGCTCTGTGGGGAGCAGAAGTCAGTCTTCTCCAGCCTGACAGCCATGTGCTCAAGAGACCGTGGGTGGAAGCAGAAGTCTTCTGGCCTCTTGAGTAACATAGGAGATGCCTGCCCTGGCTGGAAACAACACAGGTGAGTTTGGAAGGGCAAAGGCAGCTCAGAGCCGATCAAGCCCATGTGCTCATTTTCATAATGAATGAAGCAGGCTCCTCAAGTGATTGTATAGCCCATGTGTGAATATTTCTAAATCAGAGGCAAAGGAATTTCTCTACAGACTTGGTACGCAGTCAGTGTGGTCCAAGGACCAACAGAATTAGCATCCCTGGGAAGCAAGTTTGTTAGAAATGCAGAATCCCCAGTCCCCCTCTCAAGCCTACTGCATCAGAAGCACGATTCTAGAGCACTGGTTCTTAGATTCGGCTGCACATAGGAATTACTTGGCAGACTTTAAAAAATACCGATAATTGAATTCCATCCCTGGAAATGCTGATTCATTTGGTCTGGTGTTAGAACTGGACACGGGGATTTTAAAATCTCGCTAGGTGATTTTATGTACAATGAACTATGATAACCCTATGTTGATGACTCAAGATACCCATCACTCTTTGGGTGATCTGAATTGGGAGAAACAGAGTCATCAATCTAGGCTTGGGGCTGGGATCCCTGCTTCTCTTCCATGGTGAATGTCCAAATCAAGGATGGTTTACAATTACCATTTAGAAAAAAAACATGGCATTTGATTTACAGAAAAATCATATATATTTATACATATGTATGCCATCTCCTCTCTGGCATTACAAGTTTTATCTAATAAGGAAAGGGATAAGACAAGAAGATTAAACTTAAAGAATAGAGAAAAGAAAAAGACCTATCTCTCCCCATCCTGCCACCCAAGCACAGCAGCCCCCTTCACTTAACAATGCAAGTTTTATGCTAAACGCATATTTTCCTGTTGACTTTGCTCACCCTGGATCCATTCTCAGATCTACCAAAGCAGATGACTGCATTTAGCCCTGTGTTGTTGGTGGTGGTTTTTTTTTTTGGTTTCTTTTCCCCAATTAGATTGCTGCTTAGGATTTTTCCCTTTATAAGCATGTTTTATGAAAAGAATGCATAATCGTCTCCTGAATTCATTCCATTAACTGTCTGGCACTTCAGCTTGCTCTTCTGTGACCCAGAGATAACTTCTAGCCTATCTCCCTTGTGGGGAAGATTACATGAGATAATGAAGGCAAAGATGCTTTGAAAAAGGATAAAGGAGCTTACGACCAGTGGGACAGAGGAAGCATCATCAATATAACTCCATTTGTTGACAGCCAGTGTGCCAGGCACTGGGTAGTTTACATATTTTGCCTCTGATGCTCACAGAAACCTTAAAAAGCATTACTACCCTTGTTTTACAGACAGGAAACTGAGGCTCAGAGAGATGCAGAAACAAGCTCTGGGGCTCTCTGCCAGTAACTGAGAAAGCCAGTTTTCAAACCTTGTTCTTCCTCGTCCTGAAGTCACTTCCTCAAGCAGTTGTTAAAGGCTACCCCCAGAGATTCTAATGTAACTGGTCTTTAGGTAGGCTTGGCCTTGGGGATTTTTGAAAGATCCTGATGATGTTAATAGAATCAGTGTTAGAGCACCACTAGGCTAACTGCCCATAAAGAGAGTGACTAAATTACTAAAGAGAATGTATGTAATAGAATTATACATGATCAAAAGTGCATCACTCTAGCCAAACCAATGAAGAGAAATTTTCATCATCTTTGAGTATGACTTTAGATAGCCCTGCGTATACACACAGTATGACCTATTTATTAAAGTGAGTAACTAATAATTGCTGAATATGTAAAGAGATTGAATGGTGGGTAAATCAATGAAGAAACAAAAGAATGACACAGCTAAGCATTGGGAAAGCTGCATCCTTTTTGCTTTTATTTATTTTTAATTTTTTTTGCATTGGGGCAAAATTAGAAGATCTATGGATTTGAAGTCAAGAGAATTGTGTTTGAATATCCACTGTGGAAAAGTCAGATAAGCTCATTGAAACTCAGTTTTGTTATTTATTAAAAGAGGAAAATGATCCTGTGGCTTTTGTGATAACAATTAAGATTACTGTTATAGAAAGGTAAGGGAATATTATTATTTTACTATACTAGCAAGAAAAACCCAGGAAGTGTAACTTTGACCAGCAGTTCTCAAACTTTAGCACATATAAGAATCCTCTGGAGAGCTGGTTAACATGATTCTGGGCCCCACTCAGATGCTGAGTCAGCACATCTGGAGACTATACGTTATGCAGCACTGACTTAGAAAAAATTACGACGTGATGCTTAACCAACAGCAACATATTTTGCTGCCCTTTTCCCTCTCCTAAGGCATCTCAGTTCCTCTTTTAATTCCCTTTACCTTCTCCAAGCTTCAGAACCAGCTTTCTAGAAAGAAAAAATTAGCATAATTCATTCATATTTGTGAATAAGTTGACACCTATGTCCTACTTCATCTTGTAATACCATAATTTTAAAACAAATTGTGGAACAGAAACTTGCTCATCTCCTTAAAGGGTTACCAAGTTTTAACCAGTAAATATTGTTCTGTCATGGAAGGTGGTGTGAAGGAATGTAAAATAACAGCTTAGTTTGGAAAATAAAAAAGAACAAAGGTGATGGATGCAACTAGAGATGATCTTACTAAGTGAATTAAGTCAGAAAGAGAAAGACAAATACCATATGATATCACTTATATGTGGAATCTAAAATATGGCACAAATGAACCTATCTACAAAACAGAAACAGAATCACAGGCATAAAGATCAGACTTGTGGGTGCCAAGGGGGTGGGGGGGAGGGAGAAGGATGGACTGGGAGTTTGGGGTTAGTAGATGCAAACTATTACATTTAGAATGGATAAACAGCAAGGTCCTACTGTATAGCACAGGGAACTATATTTATCCTGTGATAAATCATAATGGAAAAGAATATTTAAATAAAGAATGTATATATATGTATAACTGAGTCACTTAGCTATACAGCAGAGATTGGCACAACACTGTAAATTAACTATACTTCAATAAAGTTATTTAAAAAAGAATAAAGGTGAAGAAGGATGGGAGAGAGGGTGTCTACAGGAGGTGGACTCAGTACTTCAAAGTTTTGACCAGAGTTAATCCTTGACTAATAAACTAATCTGGGCTCTCACTTGAGTACTCTCCTTGTGTTTGTCTAAAATGAAAGAAAATGAGAAAGCCTAGTTGCAAAATTTATTAGGTGGGACCAAAGTTTAAGCCTGCTAAGATATTAGGTGTTAAGGCTCTAACTATAAAAATGTTCATTAAATTTTTTTTAAATAAATGACTCTTCTTTATAAGTAATACAATCATATGATTCAAAAGTCCATGGGAAATCAGTAAAAACTGTGGAGTAGGGAGATCTTGGGATCTGTCCCTCATGAGAAACACAAAAATCTGGGAAAAAAATATCAGAATTAACCTTATTGAACTCTGGGAGTTAACCAGACGTTTATAGTAATCATTGAGTGCTTAACCAAAAAAAGGCCACTGAAACATGGTAGGAAATTTTGGTGGCATTTTCACTTACCTTAGCCCCACCATTGTCCCCAGTGTGGCAGTGCAGTGGTCTTAAAGATAGAAGCCCATAGTCCCAGTACAGGAGCCAGGTTTCAGAGGGAGCAGGGAACACCTTGTTCCTGAGAAATTGTGTTTGTCTGTTTTGACCTGGTTAGAGTTTCTCTGGAGAACTGGTGCAAGGGACTTCCCCCACCTTTTTTTTGCCTCACTTGGAACTCTACCAGGGCTGAGTGGCTACATGAAGGACATCCCCCCAAACACTGAAAGATAAAGAACAAGCCACTGCTGTCTGGGGCAAAAAGTAACAGTTTGGAAAACAATAGATGCAGAAAAAATACAGGAGGAAAGTTGAAGAGTGAGATTTTTGAGGGGAATACATTCTGAAAAGTTCCCATGTATACTAGGGAATCTAGAAAGACATGTGTATGCCCAGGGCAGGACACATGCTCAGAAAAAATAGAAAAAGTCAGAGGCTTTCATCTCTGGATGACCTTTATGCTCAGTGAAAGTGAACAATGACCTAAGGAAGGAGTGACCCAACACAGAGCCAATCTGAAAAGACCTGGAGAAATTTTTCCTTGATTTTCCAGGTTTTCTTCTTTTTCTTGGCTTCAGATATTTAAGGATATGTCTGTCAAACAAACCACCAGCTGAGCAGTAAGCTAAAAGAATAGAGACTTCAGAGCTTCCCATGACAAGAAATACAGTCTTTACAAAAATAGTTTAGGAAAGCCACCGAGCAAACAACAACCTGCAACCCACAGTAAGCAATAACAAAATATCCTAGAAAGGGGAGAGAATTTGATTTCCAGAGTTAGCACATTGTAATACTCAGAATGGCCAGTTTTCAATTCAAACTTATGAGGCATGCACAGAAACAAGAAAGTATGGCCCATTCAAAAGAAAAAAAATTAATTAACAGAAACTGCCCAAGAGGAAGCATAGACATTGGGCATACTAGACAAAGATTTTAGATCAACTACATTACATATGCTCAAAGGGAACCAAGGATGAAGAATACAAGGAAACCAGGACTATGAATTCTCACCAAACAAAGAATATCAAGAAAGAGATGGGAATTATAAAGAAAACCCAAATAGAAATTTTGGAATTGAAAAGTACAATAATTGAAATTAAAAATTCATTAGAGAGTTTTAACAACAGATTTTTGAGCAGACAGAAAGAATCAGTAAATTTGAAGATTGGTGAAATGAAATTATCAAGTCTGTGGAGCCGAAAGAAAAAAGGAGAAGAACAGCAAGAACGAAATCAAACAGGGCCTAAGGTACCTGTGGGACCCCATCAATTGTAGCAACATATGAATAATGAGAGTCCCAGAGAGACAGTAGAGAAAGAGGCAGAAAGAATATTTGAAGAAATATGCTCGAAAACTCCCTAAATTTAGTAAAAAACACGAATCATCTAAGAAACTCAACAAATCCCTAAATATGCAAGATGAACACAAAAAGATCCATACTGAGACACATAATAATCAAACTGTTGAAAGAGAAGTATAAAGTGAGAGCTTTGAAAGCAGCAAGAGGAAAACAATGCACTACATACAAAGGATCCTCTGTAAGATTAACAGCAAATTTCTCAACAGAAACCATGGAGGCAGTGGAACAACATATTTTAAAGCACTGAAAGGAAAGAACTGTCAACCAAGAATTTTGTATCTGGCAAAACTATACTTAAAACGTGAAGGAGAAATTGAGACATTCCCAGAAAAACAAAAGATGAGGAAGTTCATTGTTAGTAGACCTGCCCTACAAGAAATGCTAAAGGGAGTCCTTCCAGTTGAAATGAAAGGTCATTAGACAGTACCTCAAAGCCATATGAGAAATAAAGAACTGTGGAAAAGGTAGCTATATAGATAAATATAAAGGTCAGTATTATTGTGTTTTCACTTGTAACACCTCTTTTTTAATTATATGACTTAAAATTCAAAGGTATAACACAATAATTATAAATACATGTAACAGGTGCACATGTATTTTGTAAGATGTAATTTGCAACAATAACAACATAAAGGTGAAGGATAGCGATGTGTAGGAGTAGAGTTTTGTATACTATTGAAGCAAAGTTTGAAGTAACTCAAACTAGGTTATTATGTTAATTGTAATCCCCAAGATAACCACTAAGAACATAATTTAAAAATATATGGAAAAGGTAATAATAAAGGAATCAAAATGGTACACTACCAAAAAATCAATTTAAAAAGACAGCAATGGAGGAATTGAGGAAGAAAAATGATATGACTTATTGAAGACAAATAGCAAAATGGCAGAAGCCCTTCCTTATCAGAAATTACTTTAAATGTAAACAGATTAAACTCTCCAGTTTAACAGCAGAGATTGTAGAACAGATTTTAAAAAGTAACAACAGGATGCAGCTATTTGCTGTCTAAAAGAGATCCAGTTTAGAGTCAAAGACACACAGTAGTTGAAAGTAAAAAGAAAAGATATCACATGCAAATAGCAACCAACAGAGAGCTAGGGTGGCTATATTACAGTATTACACTACAGTAATAAAATGAGGGATACACACAACACACACACACATACATACACATGACCATCTCAACTGAAGCACAAAAAGCCTTTGGGAAAACCAAAAACTCCTTCATGATAAAAACACTCAACAACTCAGAAATAGTAGAGAATTTCCTCAAAATGACAAAAGTCATATATGGAAAACACACAGCTAACATTATAATCAATGCTGAAAAATGTCCCTCCCCTTAGATCAAGAACAAGACAAGGATGCTCACTCTTACCACTTCTGTTAAACATGATAATGAAAGTTCTAGCCAGAACAATTAGACAAGAAAAAGATATAAAAGACATCTAAAGAAGAAAGGAAGAGGTATAACTATCCCTATTCACAGATGACATGATCTTATATATAGAAAATCTTAAAATTTTCATTTAAAAACTATTAAAGGTAATAAATGAATTCAGCAGGAAACAAGATCAATATCAAAAAATCAGTTGTATTTCTATATGCTAGCAATGAACAATCCAAAAATGAAACTTAAAACAACTCTATTTACAAAGCATCAAAACTAATAAAATACTTCAGAATAAATGTAACAAGGAGACAAAATACTTGTACACTGAAAATTAGAACATTGCTGAAAGAAGTTTAAGAGGATCTAATTAAACAGACTTTTGCTATTCATGGATTGGAAGACTTAATATTGTTAAGATGGCAGTACTCACCAAAGTGAGGTACAGATTCAGTGTGATCCCTATCAATATCCCAGTTTTTTTGAAGAAATAGAAATGCTGATCCTAAGATATATGGAATTGCAAGGGGCCCTAAATAGCTAAAACAAAATCTTGAAAAAGAGAACAAAGTTGGAGGACTAACGTTTCCTGATCTCAAAACATACTTACTAGCATAAAAATAGACATAAGATATCAACGAAATAGTATTGAGAGTCCATAAGTAAACTCAAATATCTATGATCAGCTGATTTCCAACAAGGGTGATAGAACCATTCAATGGGGAAAGAACAGTCCCTTTAACAAATGATGCTGAGAACTGGATATCCACATGCAAATGAATGAAATTGGATCCTTATGTAACCATAAAAAAAAAATAAACTCAAAATCAAAGAACTAAGCATAAGAGCCCAAACTATAAAACTCTTAGCAGAAAACACAGGAATAATCTTCATTGCCTTGGATTTGGCATTGCATTCTTAGAAGTGACATCAAAAGCACAAGTAACAAAAGAAAAAAATAGGTATATTGGACTTCATTAAGATTAAAAATTTTTGTGTGCCAAAGGATACTATCAAAAGAGTGAAAAGACAGACCACAAAATGGGAGAAAATACTTGCAAACCATCTATCTGATGAGTCTAGAATCTATGAACTTCTACAATTCAGCAATAAAAGGACAACCAAATTAAAAGTGTGCAAAGAAACTGAATAGACATTTCTCCAAAGCAAGTATATAAATGGTCAACGAGCACATGAAAAGATACTCAACATAGTCATTAGGGAAATAGAAATCAAAATCATAGTGCTATACCACTTCAAACTCAATAGGATGGCCATAATTTAATTTAAAATAAGGAAATTAGCAAGGTTTGGCAAGGATGTGGAAGAACTGGAACCCTCATACATTGCCATTGCCTGTGGGAATGAAAAATGGTGTAGCATCTGTGGAAAGCAGTTTGTGGTTACGCAACAAGTTAAACACAGAATTTCTATATGACCCAGAAATTCTACTCCTAGGTATAAACCCCAAAGAACTGAAAATAAGTGTTCAAACAAAAACTTATACACAAATATTCACAGCAGCACTATTCACAATAGGCAAGAGATGGAAACAACACAAATGTCCATCAATGGATGAATGAATAAAGACAATGTGTTATATCCATACAATAGACTATTATTCAGCCATGAAAAGAAATGAAATACCAAAGCAATGTACAAGGTGGATAAACCTTGAAAACATTATGGAAGCCAGACCCAAAAGGCCACACAGTATAGGATTCTATTTATATGAAATGTCCAGAATAGGAAAATTCATAGAGACAGAAAAGAGATTTGTGGTTCCCAGGGAAGAGAGGTAGATATGGAGCTTCCTACTGTGGTGATACAAGTTCTGAAACTAGATAGATATGATGGTTTAAATATCATGAAGGTACTTAATGTCATTGAATTGTATACTTAAAAATGGTTAAAATGGTAGATTTTATGCTATGGGTATTTTACCACCAAAAAGTGTCAAATGTGAAAAGGCACATTGAGAGAAATGCCTTGATCCCATGTCTATACCCTCCACCTGATTCCACCCTGACTGTTAGGGGTAAACACTTAAGAAGTTTATTGTTTACTTTTTTCTTACATATTTACGAAATACAAGCAAATTCGCATATACATTCTTTTTTTGAAAATTTTTTTTTTATTTTGTGTCTATGTTGGGTCTTCGTTGCTGCATGTGGGCTCTCTCTAGTTGCAGCTATCAGGGGATACTTTTCGTTGTGGTGCGCGGGCTTCTCATTGCGGTGGCTTCTCTTGTTGTGGAGCATGGGCTCCAGGCACGCGGGCTTCAGTAGTTGTGGCGCATGGGCTCAGTTGCTCCGCAGCATGTGGAATCTTACCGGACCGGGGCTCGAACCCATGTCCCCTGCATTGGCAGGTGGACTCTTAACCACCGCGCCACCAGGGAAGCCCCGCATATACATTCTTATAGATATCTTTTCCCCCAATAAAATCAATCATGTTACATATACTAATCTTTACTTTGTTTTTTAAGTTAACAATACATATACCCTGGAGATCTCCCCAGATCAACACATAGAGACAGTACTCCTCTTTTACAACTGCAGGTCCACTGCTATGAAAGCACTCATTCCTCTGGAGACCCACTTAATATCATTCAGCCTCTGAAAACAAGTTATAACCCTTTTGATGGAGTTGTTAGCTACTGCTATGGTGGTAATCATTTTGCAGTATGTGTGTATCAAATCAACACACTGTACACCTTAAACTTACACAAAGTTACATGTCAATTATATCTCAATAAAGCTGGGGGAAAAAAGAAAGCAAAAGTTCAGCACTTTCCTCACTTTATTTCCAACTTCAATAATCAGTCCTGCATTTCATTAAAAGCCTAAAAGATCCAAATGACCCCAAAGCAAAATCCCCTACCAGGATGCAAATGCAAGATGATGAATTTCCTTGTGCTTTTTCTCATCTATTCACCTCCCATGGCCTGCTCCATACTACAGGAGCTATTTGGGATTGCTGATAGTGGCTGAGATTCTGCAGGATAGAAACCCTAACCCTTGCCATTTCAGCATTTTATCCATTTTGGAAAGTGAGTAGGAAGAGAGGGTAACAAATAGGACATCTGCTCCTACAGGCTTCAGAATTTGTCATAGGATCTTCCAAACCCAATCTTTGACTCATTCTTTTTTTTTTTTTTAACATCTTTATTGGAGTATAATTGCTGTACAATGCTGTGTTAGTTTCTGCTTTATAACAAAGTGAATCAGTTATACATATACATATATCCCCATATCTCCTCCCTCTTGCATCTCCCTCCTCCCACCCTCCCTATCCCACCCCTCTAGGTGGTCACAAAGCACGGAGCTGATCTCCCTGTGCTATGTGGCTGCTTCCCACTAGCTATCTATTTTACATTTGGTATTTGACTCATTCTTGAATGCATCAGGAAGGTGGATCAACCTTCCTGGGATCCCAACCATTTCAAATAGCTTCTCTCTTGCGAAGATCAAAGGAAACCAGTGATTCTCAGCTGCTTCGGTAATTCAAATCAGAAAAGAAAGCGGTTAGTAACTTGAAATAAACCCAATCGAACTCCAGATTTCAGCAACCATGAAAGAAATTTTCTTCACACGTATGTTTAATATAATGGGTGAACAAGTGAAAAGGAAATGAGTTTGCACAAGGTACTATGGTTAGTCTTGTGATTTAGCACATTCCTTGGTGTAGATTCGCTCCACCTACAAGTAAATTTTCTGAAAACTTGGCATAGCTGCCTTCTGGGCTGAAGCAAAAGCGGGTCTGCCTCAGCTGCCTATCTCAACTTGTTATTCCTTTCAGAGCAGGGACAGCTCCACCTCCTCGTGGTTCATAATCCATCTTATACTGCTTTGCTTCTCCGCAGCATCACTCACAAGGCGGCATCCAGTGTCCAGGCTCTCAATAAAGACGTGCTGACTTGAACGAAGGCTATTCATGGGTTCTACGTGGTTTCCTGTGGATATGTACCAGGGGCGGAAATGTACCAGACCGCGCTTCCTGAAGGCCAGCTTCTCTTCCTCTGACAGCTTCTGTTCTTCCGAGGCTGGTAGCTCAGAAGGCAGCTGCGCTGAAGCCCCTGATGAGCCTGCCGCACTCTCCTCCACGAGGCACAGGTCCCTCGCGGGCGGCAGTGCAGCGGAGTTGGACGCAACATTTCTCTCTGCTTCTTCTCCCACTCCAGGCCTTAGCCTCCAGGACGGACCTGAGTCTCTGCGCCTGCTTGACCTCCTCCGCCAAAAGACTGAAGAAGTGTAGGGGAGGTTTAACTGGGAGGCGGGGAGAAGGCCGGGAGACGCTGCGCTGGGGGTCCAGCGTGGCCGGGCGCTCCACAGCGGCTCCATGGGGGGGCTCCAGGCTCCGGGGCTGGGCTGGGGGGGGCGGGCCCGCTCAGCAAGGAGAACTCTCTAGGGCCCTCCTGAAGGGAGAGGTAAAGATGTATCTCTAGGAGATTAGATAGATAGATAGATAGATGATAGATAGATGAGATAGGTGAAGATAGATATTTGGGATACACATATACGGTATCACCTGGACTTGTCTGCAGAATCAAATGAGAGGAACTATTTTCTCTGGTAGTGGTTGATTACTACATTATTTTCTTAAAATGCTAGTTTTGAGTTACTGTGTAAATGGAGTGGTTTTTTGTTTTTTTTCTGTTAATGATGCTACTGTATTGCTAACAAGATTCTAAATTAAAAAAAGAAAACAAACAAACCCAATCGAGAGAGAGAGAGAGAGAGAGAGAGAGAGAGAGAAGTTTTAAGGAACTGGCCCACCTGATTGCAATATCTGGCGAGTCTGAAATCTGTAGGGCAGGTTGGCAGGTTTGAAACTCTAAGCTGAAGCTCTAGTCTTAAGGCAGAATTTCTTCTTCTCCAGGAAACCTCAGTTTTTGCTCTGAAGGCCTTCAACTGATTGGATGAAGCCCACCTACATTACTGAGGGGTAACTTCTTCACTTAAAGTCAACTGATTATAAATGTTAACCACATCTACAAAAATACCTTCACAGCAACACCCAGGTTAGCATTTGATTAAGTAAGTGTGTACTGTAGCCTAACCAAGTTGACACGTAAAATTAAGCAGCACACCTTCTCCTCTGATTTATAAATACCCCAAAGGCTGGAGCAGCAGCTGTGTCGAGGACTTAGTGTGCACTCTGCTGCCATCCACCTACCTCAATTATTTCTGGCCCAGGTGCCTCTTTCTTCTGGAGACGTCTGTGTCCTTTTAAAGTTCCAATCTGCTTCTAGTCTTAGTTCAGGCTGGTCTTCTCTCCCTGGGCTGTCCAGGAATATGCCTCACCTGGTCCCCAGCTCTGTTGCTAGCTAAACTTGTGTCTGGTAACTTGAATGGTATAAGACTGTAGCAATTGTCTATGCCATGGCCACCATGCACTGTCATGCAGGTTGTATAGTGCACAGCTCTGGGAAGTGACATTTATATCCTAGACTATGTGAACAGTATCCTCTAGAGGAGCACAGCGTATAGCTGTACAACCCTAAAGAGAGACCCAACTCCCAGACATCCATCCATCCATTACCTCATCTACCTCATTACTGCCACCCTCAGCCATCTCTGGAGGGAATCCACATTCAAAACTTCATTCATTCAATGTTATGACGTAGTATGAATGTGTTTCGTGTTTGGTAATTGCAATCATTGTTGCTTTTGTTGTGGTCATCCATTTACAATGCTTGGTGTCAGTTTATTTATCTCTTGTAAAAATAAAATACAGTGTGTGTGTGTGTGAAAAAAAAAGAATACTTGAATAACGAGTTTGTTTGCTATTCGTGTAAACATTAGTTTACTCTCAATAACAGCCTTTTTTAGTTTCATCGTTGTAGATCTGAGTTTACCTTAGAATGGTGAACTTTTTTTTTTTTTTTTCGGTATGCGGGCCTCTCACTGTTGTGGCCTCTCCTGTTGTGGAGCACAGGCTCCAGATGCGCAGGCTCAGCGGCCATGGCTCATGGGCCCAGCCGCTCCGCGGCACGTGGGATCCTCCCGGACCGGGTCACGAACCCACGTCCCCTGCATCAGCAGGCGGACTCCCAACCACGGCGCCACCAGGGAAGCCCAGAATGGTGAACTTTTAAAGGACATATATTATTTGAAAATAGTTAATTTAATTTTATGAGATATCCTAACAGTGACGCTGTAGCATTTTAAAGAATAATCATATATTAAAAAGTTTTTAAAGACTTGATAGGAAATATGGATTCCGAATAAAATTACATTCCCTATGGAAAAAAACAAAAAAACTTCATTCATTAGGGAAGACCCAAAGTGTAGTGAGATCAAATACCTGAGGGCAAGTCTAAAACCCCCCCTCAGTCTTTAACCCCTTAGTGTGAATAAGTTTAGCAGATTTTTCCTGGAGGCAGATCTTGATACACCTATAAGACAGATAACAAGCCTGACAAAGGATTTGAGAGCATTCATCAAAGGCAAAAATTCATGAAAACACACTTCATAAATTTCTCTACAGTTAACCTTGTCCTACACTGCTCTTAGATGGATTTTGGCTATATTTCTGTGATAGGATACTGGAAACCCAAATGTCTCTTAAACCACTGCTCACAATCTTTTTCTCTTTCACCAGCTGTTCTTGGCCTCATTCATCATTCAACAAATACTGGCTGGGCATCTTTCATGGGTCAGGCACTGGATGGGGCCCTAGTCCTTCTCTTGGAGAGAGTCTAGTCTCCCGTCCAGGCCCTGTCCCCTAATTTCTAGTAAAGATCTTTATCCAAAATGCCCAAAGATGTTGATAGTCTCTGGGCTGAGAAAAAGAAGTATCTCTGGTTCATTCAGTAAGGTGTTGGTCCTGGGATGATTGATAGAACATTTTTGAATGGGGCCATGGAAGCATTAGCTTAATACACAGACTGTATAGAGTGCAGGCAACAAGTGTGGTTGCCTGAAGGAGCAATTAAAGGTCAAGTAGTCTGACTGTGCTGATGACACATGTGAACTAAAGGAAAAAGAGATGGAGCTAAACGATTTCTGTAAGCTTTATGCTTCCTTTCAGCAACAAGTTTATTAGGTGGAAATTGATTTTGGCAATACATTTACATGTGTTTTCTTTTGCCTGAGAATTTGGAAGACCACAAATCATAGCCCATTTGCTGCTTAGGAAGCCGGTCTGATGGATTGCTATTGCAAGAGCAATAGAAACCTATTTTCCATCTTGTTCTAAGAGAGTTTTAAGGACTCTTACAAAAACACGTGGACTATACTAAGATTAAAAAAGAAACGTTGGTGAAAAAAGCAAGAAATGGAAAAATAAAGAGCTTTGGGAGTCTACAGCTTGCAAATAGCTTCCTATTTTCTTGAGCTTTTCTGCAAGAATGTTGTTTCTTGCAACTTACCACTTATATAATTTCATTTTATCTAATATGCATATTTTCTCCATGTTTTATGTCTTTGAAATTGAAGCTCTTTTCACAAAAAAATGGCATTTTAGGTAAATAAAATATACTAATTGAGCACCCTATAACTAAAGCCATACCCCATTTGTTGTTTTTTATGTGTTTCAACCAGATTTTCAGTTGCTTCTCATGTCCATATTTTGTTTTTCTAATTAGAATTGTAAATTCCTTAAGGATAAGAGAGTCCCTAGTGGTGCCAGACACTTTATATGCACTATTTTTTCTGAATTCTTTCAATAACTCTGTTTGATGAATTACTCCCGTTTTACAAACAAGGAAATTGAGGCTCAAGGAGGTAAGGTACTTGGTGAAGGTCCTATAGCCAACTGATTAGTAGAATCAGGACCTAAGCACAAATCTGTCTGACTCCAGTATCCTTTCCCTCCCAACTGTGCCAGCCAGCATCTTCTATCTCAAAGTCACAGATCACACCTGGTATCGATTTTGGGTTCCCCATAAATTTTCTTCTCATTCTATGGACATAGTAGGTGTTCAATAAATTTTTGTCAATTGAATGAATGATTTCTATCTCATGTCTTTTTTGGAGCAATTCGGTTGGCATGAGAACAACTGTGATCTCTACTTTCTTTTGTTCATTTTGGTTCAACCTCTTTGGGATGCCTTAAGTATGGTGGAGCTGCCAGGAACAGAAGAAAAAAAAAGGCAGAGAGCCTCTTGAAGGGCAAATCATGCCTTTTAACTCCCCCACTTTTTGCTGAAAGGATCTTTTTGTTAAGCCCAGTGTTGTAGGAGTAACTCTCTGTGGGGAGGTGAGGGTGGGGGGTCTATGTGGTTTTGACAAGGGTGGGCTAGAATTTACCCTGGAAATCTTGACTAAAATGTTTTTGTGGGTCTGGAGCACAGTTAGGTTCACACCTAGGAAACTCTCTGAGGGTAAAGCCACAGCTTGGTTCAATCGGGTGACTCACAAGTGTGAAGGTTCATATTTTAGCACCTGGCAATCAGAGGCAGAATTAAACCACTTAAAAATGAACACTGATGAACACTCAGAAGCATTGCAGGGGCTCCAGGCCATGGCATATATTAGAATCTTAATTACAACAAAGAACTGAATTTCCATCTAGTTCATCATTGATTCTTGTTAGAGGAATACGAAGGGACAATTCTGGGTGGGCGGGTGAGGCTTTGTGTCCTGTCCTCGGGTCACATTCTGTGCTTGAACAGATCTGATTTCAGGAGCCCCTCCTTAAAAGCAGGTTCACTGTGGTATTTATCAGCTAGCTTTGGAACAGGGCAATTATGAGGTCCTGAAAGCTATAATATATATATATATATATATATATATATATATATATATATATATATATGTAACAAATTCAAGCCTCAGAAACTTGCAGAGGTAAGAAAAGAACTATAGTTTTCCAAATATATCTAAAATTCAATACCTGGTTTGTTTAAAACTGCTCTTTGATTTCTTCAGAAAAAATTTGCAAATGTGTATGGGGGTATTGGGTGGGGAGGCCCTACTGTCTGCTGGTGTGAGATCCACGGCTGCCTCATGGAGCAGAGAAGACACGGGAGCTGGGGACTGCAACTCAAATCACTTCAGAATCTCTCTGCCTGGGTGAATTTAAGATTTCTTAGGACTTTTGTTCAGTTTTTAACATTTCTAGTATTCTTTTTGGGATTCCGCCAGGGCTAGCAATTTATAGACATGATGGAAGTTATGCAAATGGGAGTATTTTGTTGCTGACTTGCAGAGAAAGTGCTCATGGGAGATGTATGCTTGTAGTTCATCCAGTTAGTCTGCCTCCTTAGACAGGACTTTGGCCCTGTCTTCATAGATTTAAAAAAATCTATGCTTCATAGATTTAAAAAAAAGAAGCTATTTAGATTTCCCACCTTCTACAGTTTTTCAGAATTTTGTCTTTCCCTGCAGTTTGAGACACTGACTTTTATAGTAAATACTGAAGCTTATGTGATAACTAAGGCTACGTATTAGTAACATAGATGCCAGGCGTCCACTGTATCAAGAGTCCCCCAGGCTCTTGGCGCCTGGAATCAGAAACAACAGAAGTAAGAATTGGATCCACGTTAAACGTGATCATTTCAACCTCTTTTTTCCCACTGGACTTCAAACTCTGTGCAGAGGATCGTGTCTGGTTTTGTTCCTCTCACAGTGCCTAGGACAATGCAGGAATGATATGAATATCCAGTTAATTTTTTAAAAATTTTTATTTTTTTATTTTTTTATTTATGGCTGCGTTGGGTCTTCGTTGCTGTGCGTGGGCTTTCTCTAGTTGTGGCGAGCAGGAGCTACTCTTCATTGAGGTGCACGGGCTTCTCATTGTGGTGCCTTCTCTTGTAGCAGAGCACGGGCTCTAGGTGCACAGACTTCAGTAGTTGTGGCATGTAGGCTCAAGAGTTGTGGCATGTGGGCTCTAGAGCGCAGGCTCAGTAGTTGTGGTGCATGGGCTTAGTTGCCCCGTGGCATGTGGGATCTCCCCGGACCAGAGATCGAAGCCATGTCCCCTGCATTGGCAGGCGGGTTCTTAACCACTGCACCACCAGGGAAGTCCCTGAATATCTGGTTAATAAATGAATGAATTAGTGCATTAGGGGAAGAACTGTGCCCGCCCATAGTATCTGCATTCTCTAGCATAGAACCTGGTACTAGTATATATTCAATAAGCAATGACAGATTTGCATATCTTCCTGGAGCTTAAAACATCAAGTTGTTAGGCTTCATGAAATTCAGCAATTACTTATTATATGATTATTGATTTTTAGAGATAGTATTTCAAGTTGGCGGTTCCCAGATAAACAAGGGCTAGGTCTTATCCTCGGAAGGGCCCACAACAAGGAGGTGCCTCTATAGGTGCTGCGAACTTGCCTCACTTTGGTGAGGCCGACTCCTGACTTGCTTACTTCGACTCTTATAACTCTTTACTGAGTGTATTCAAAAATCAAATCCAGCTGTGTTCAGTTATAGACATGGGGTGAGGTGGGAAAATCCACATCACGGAGCCATGTTACAGAAACCAGAACCTCTGGTAGCACCTAGAATACAGCCCCCTGGATACAGTGTAATGGAGAGTGAGGAACAACGGATGGGAGTCTGAAGGCTCGAAAGGTGCCTGCACTGCCAAAAACCATAATGACTTGTTTAACTTCTTTGTCTTTTCCTCCTTGTCCATATTGGGGACATCTTTTGAAGAAAAGCAGTATCAAAGAAATCATGTCCAGGGTAGAAAAGAAATCATAGCTAGATGATACATATATCTGTTTGCAAACATACAACCACATGGTGAATACCAATTTGCTCAGAAGTCAGTTCTTAAGGATGAATTTCTGATGCTTTGTTAGAGATCTTGGAAATTCAAATACAAGTATTTCCCATTCCACCTGTGTAAGGAACCTATAGATGCAAAGTTTAATAGCCTTATGTGATTCACTAAAAGTTTAAGTTCATGATTCATTCTAATTTTTTCCCTTTTTCTTCCTATTCCAGGCAAGATAACATTTGCCAACTCAACTTTAGAGTCATACAGGGCTCCTTTGCCTCCCTATCCATCCAACGTGTGATACTTTGATCTAATTAAAATAATTTCTCAGTGTGTTATCAAAGAAATTCTAACCATTAGACATCAACAGCCTACAGGAAACCACCATCTTGATGTTAGAAAAGAAACAGGAAGTACTGCTTATCTCTGGGCCTCCAAGATTTCTGAAGCACTTACCTGCTCTGCTGGGCTCAGACTTTGACACCAGAGCTGCCACATCATTTATGGCATTTCCCTAGTTCTTTACAATACCACTGCAAAAGTTCACATGCCAGGAAAAAGGGTAGATATTAAAATCATTCAATATCAAACAATTTTGAGGTGTTTTCAAACACTCTTTAATATGAAGAGGAGGATCTAATACTCTATATACAGTAGGAACTAAATTTTGGAAAACACATATAAACACACAAATACACACACACATTGGGAAAGAAGACGGAAAAAAATACACCACGTGACAGAGCTGCTCTCTTTTGGTGGTGGATGCAGGACAGAGTTTTATTTGCTTCTTTCTGCTTATCTGTGTTATCCAGATTATATCCAATAATCATATATTACTTTTATAATTGGAAAAGGTTATAAAAAGAACTGTTATTGAAAACATTTATCTTGATTGACTGGCATGGAGGTCCAAAGGCTGACCCTAAGGTAGGACTCACCATGCTCCAGAGCTTCTCGTGAGAGCTGGTTGCAGCCTATCTCCAACTGAGACCACACCCTTGCTCAGCTGCTCCCCTTGTCTCATTCTGCTTCCCTCATTCCCTTCTTCCTGAAAGCATCCATTCAATAAATCACATGAACAGGAATGAGGGTTGCCAGATTTAGGAAAAGCCAACACACAAGATGCTCAGTTATGTTTGAACTTCTGGTCAAGAAAGAATGATATTTTAGTAAAAGTGTGTCCCATGTAATATTTGGAACATACTTTTACAGAAAAATGATTCACTGAAATTTAAATTTAACTGGGCATCTTGTATTTTTCCCGGCCATCCTAGTAAGAATTCATATTTTAGACTCTTCTTGTAGAGATCCTAGCCCACAACATCTCATCCACATCAAATATAGAAAAGTAACTGGCTGTGAAAATTAAAGGAATGTGTAGAAGGATTTCATTGGTAATTCCCTTCACCCCGCTCTCCCTCACCCCTACCCCCCACCCCCCACATATATAAGGGTTCCGTGGCTACAACTGGGAAACAACTGCATTCCCCTCTGATGGCAATCACAGAGTGTGAATTTCAGGGCCCACATGGTGAACTCATGGGAGGAATGCAGACCTCGGGTCACTTTTAAAAGAGATTATGCTGTAGAGGGTGACCCTAGGGAGGGAACCCCAGCAGGTTGTCAGGTGGGCTGAGGGGACTGCAGAAGCATCCAGCCAAAGGAAAAACAGAGCCTAGGACAGGGGTTGGAAATCTTTTCTCTAAAGGGCCTGATGGTAAATATTATCCTCTGGGTCATACAGTCCCTGCTGCAGTTACTGGCTCTGTGGCTGTTGCACAAAAGCAGCCAAAGGCATTATGTAAATGAGTGGGCATGGCTGTGTTCCAATAAAACTTTATTTACAAAAACAAGCAAGGGAGGAATTTGGCCTCTCTATCATAGTTTTCCAACCCTTGGTTTAGGAAATAAAAAGAGAAATTAGAGGGAATGAGTAGGGGAACCTACCGAGAATCTATGAATTTGCCCATCAGAGAGTCCCTTCAAATGTCCAGTTGTTTCATGTCTACACCAGGCTGGTGGAATCAGGTCTGCTTTGCAAAGGTCAGAAATGGAAATAAATAAACTGAAGGAAAGTGAGAAGAGACCTAACTTTCAATCAAATTTGCAGTTCTGACAAAGGGACTGGTCTTTTTTTTTTTTTTTTTTTTTTTGCGGTAAGCGGGCCTCTCTCTCACTGTTGTGGCCTCTCCCGTTGCGGAGCACAGGCTCTGGATGCACAGGCTCAGCGGCCATGGCTCACGGGCCCAGCCGCTCCGAGGCATATGGGATCTTCCCGGACCGGGGCACGAACCCATGTCCCCTGAATCGGCAGGCGGACTCTCAACTAGTAAAACATTCCTGTCCCCTTAATTCCCCGTCTTCCTCTCTGTTCAATCAGAAGAGTCGGGCAGGGAGAGGAGTCAGAACTACGGATGGACAACAAGGTCCTACCGTGTAGCACAGGGAACTATATTCAATGTCCTGGGATAAACCAGAACGGAAAAGAATCTGGAAAAGAATATATGTATATATGTATAACTGAGTCACTTTGCTGTATAGCAGAGATTAACACAACACTGTAAATCAACTAGACTTCAATTAAATAAACAACTAAATAAAGAAATAAAAAATTTTTTAAAAAGCTAATGAGGAGCAAGTGGGGAGCAAAGGAGGGGAGGAGGATAAGCACACCCTGCCCTGAAGGCACAGGGCGCCGGTGGGTGGCGTTACATTTGATTTGCTCAGATGTGACTTGATGCTGTACAATTTAATCTCTGAATTAAAGCTGGTTGAGATTTAGAGTGACTGGAGGACTTTCTGGTGCCTGAGAATCAACAGATGAGTCACTACCTCACTGTTCCTCCGGAGGCAGGTAAGGGCTGTTCCCACTGAGGGAGACTGAGAGACACAAAGTTTCTATGGTTACAACCCAGGAGTCCTGCACATTCAACAGGCTGGAGAGACAGGAAAACTTGAAGCAGGGCAGCACACAGCAGCTTGTGTGCTGGCCTCCTGCCCCACCCTGACCCCACTGTGGTCCCTGGATCCCCAAGACCTGCCCAGGACACCAGGGTTTCAGGGTGCCCAATTTGCCCACCATTGTGGCCCATCTGACCCTCCCTTAATTTGGAGGCCTGCAGAAAATGGCTTAAAACTGCCTAACAAGTGTGATAACACCAGTTAACTACTTCTTGGCATTTTCCAACTGACATCAGAGCACATTCCAGAGCAATGCTGTATTTCAGCGTTCAGCTAACTTTTCCTCTAAGGGGCCAGATAGTAAACATTTTAGGTTTTGTGGGCCCTACAATATCTGTGGCTGCTCCTCAACTCTGCTGTCCTAGCTTGAAAGCAGCATAGACAATACATAAACAAGTGGGTGTGCTGTGCTCCAATGAGATTTTATTTACAAAAACAGGCTGTTTACAAAAAGTTGGACTGTTTGGACCAGAGCTTGCCAACTCCTGCTATACGGTACTGAAACATCCATTCTCTGTTTTGCCAAAAAGAGGCCCTATTTTTCCTCCAGAACCATCCTTCCCACCAACCCTACTCCCAGGCCATGTAGTTCAGGTGGTTCAGGCCCCACTCTTGACCCAGGAGTGGGCATGTGACACAGGTCTGGCCAAACATCATGCAATCCTATATCCACTATGATTGACTAGGGGTGGGTACCTAAACCAGAGTTAAATTAAATTAAATTAAATTAAATTAAAGATATTCTTGATTGGACAGCTCTGGATTTCAGTCCAGAAAGATGTATGCCCGGAATGTCTGCCTGTCTTCAGTGGGATTCCCCTAATACAAGGATTTTATTCCCAGGAAAACCTGAGGGGGTGTATGGAAGTCAAACTGGGGAGGGAGGGAGGCCAGTGCAGGTGCAGTATTAAGCAAAGTTCTGCAGCTCAGTTCTGTGGGAGGTGGGGCAGCTCTGGGGACAGCCCTCCCCTGCCTCTCCCCCACATGCTGCAAAGGTGCTTCCTTCAGGGGAGGGGGTTGGGGTGTTGACACCTGTGCACTGGGGACTTTTACATTCCTAGGCAGGTCTAACTCTCAGTAAAGCAGCAGGCAGTGCTGCCTTCAGAACCATAAGACAAGGAAGCACGGGGCCCTTAGAGGTGAAAGGTGCCAGGTAAAAGGAAGGGCATATGCAGAAAATCAACAGTGTGTCTACACTGTTAGAGAGAGAAGCAGACAGAGAAAGGGGTAAAGGACGAGATGGGAAGAACATGAGGTCTGAGGACAGTTTTTGAGCCCCTGTGTTTAGTATTCCTAAAACTTTAAGTTAGCCCTGGACTTTGCAGTTATATGGTGGAAGTGGGGGACACTTGAAGTTTTCTGTGACTCACAAGCAAAAGTGTCCTAATTGGTAGAGACCCACGATTGATCAGCTCCTGCCATAACACAGAGTAGGAAGGAAACAAACCTTACGAGGCGATACATTGGTCTTTGGACCTCAAGTCCTGGAAATATTTTCTCTCAGCTGAGCTTTGATGTTTCCATTTCTGTTCTTAATAACAGCCCTGTTGTAGAATTGCAGGGGTATCTTTCACACTCTTATAAAAATCCAACTCCTGAGAATGAGGAGAGCCTGAGAAGTCTGACCCCAGCTGGTGGTGAACCCCAGGTGCACTCAAGACCTTAATAAATAATGGAACACAAGTAGAAGGAAAAGCAAGAAATGTGGGAAATGTGATATCTCAGTTTGGAGGCCCGGTGGACCGACTTGGCCGTTGTGGATAGAAACAGATTAAGTGTGAGAAATCACTCATCCCTGATATACAGGCGTTTCATAGGCTCTGCCATTGTGAGAAGCATTCAGCCTCAGTAAGTCACAGACAACAAAATGTGCATTTTTTCACTTCAGAGGATTTAGCCAGTTGATTAACTACAAAAAGTGAGAGGTTGGTGGGTAAAAGACAGCTTTCACTTCAGGGAATTCTGGTGGAGCCCTCCAAGAAACGGAGTTCACATCTTGGCTCTGGGACTCATGGATAATATCTCACATCAGAAAACCAACATAAATGATGTGGCAAGCGGGGCCTCAGGCAGGGGGCATGGTGGGCAGAGAACTCTTAGAAGTTTCTCCTCCCAACCTTGTGGTGGGGAAACCCTTAAAGACACGGTAGAATAAGTGGAGAATACTGGAATTCCTGCACTAGGTCTGATTAGAAATCATCTCCTATTTTTGGAGAAATGTAGAATGAGGTGTCTACAAAGGTGATGGTCCTGGAAATATTCTTCCTCACTAATTGTATGTTTATTCTTCTTTTTCTTTCTTTTAAGGGAATCTGCTTGTCACTAGGATAGGAAATCAGGAAAACATTCAGAGATTCACAAATGTTAGTGTACTCAGGGCTGGATTTACCAATAGGCAGACAGGATTAGGTGTAACCTGGTTACGTTGCTACTATGAATCTCCACAGGTTTATTTTTTAAATGCTATTATTTCAATCATCTAACAAAGGAGCTTGACTCCACCACTCAGTAGCTGTGTGACCTAAGGTAATCTTGAGATCTTTAAGCCCCAATAATCCTCTGTTATAAAATAAGATAATAAAAGAAAATATTTTATAGGAGAATTTCTGAGAATTGTGAGATAATTCATGTAAGGTATCTTCACATACTAAGCACTAAACAAATATTAGCTAGGATAAATTATTATTATTATTATCATCAGTATAATTACAAGGGCAGGTCTGAACAAAAATAAAAAATGTGGAGCCCATTTTCCACGTTCAGGCTTCCAAGTTCACCTTTCTGAGAATCCATCTCCTGCACTGGCAACAAAGAAAGAACTTGAACTTGAACTTGGAGTTAAAGCCATGGATCTAGTCTCTGCATTGTCCCTTCCCAACTGTACAGCCCTAGAGGAGTTACAGACAGGTCTCCCAGCCTGGATTTCCTTATCTTCAGAGGTGAGGATACCCATCTGATGGGTTTGTGGTAGAGACTAAATATAAAATCTCTCCCACTGTGCCTGGGAAGCAGTCGGTGCATATTTACATCCTGCTTCTTTTCCTTCCACCGAGGACTCCCATCTGGAATCCCGGCTGCAGCGTCCTGGGTAACCTCAGTTCTCCAGATCCTGTTTTACTCTCTCTCAATTTGATAGAGTATCTGATTAAAGGAATTAACATCATTCATTTATTCAAGAAATGTTTTTGGTTACTTACTAGGTGCCAGGCACTGGGATACAACAGTACAAAAATCCCTGCCCTCTGAGAACTTACTTCCACTTCCACAGGGTTTGAGTTGAGCTGTCTCTTATCAGCAGAAAAAAAGGAAATGGTGCAGACAGCATGTGAGATGGGAATCATTCTTTATTTCCCCCAGCTTTATTGCTATATATATATATAATTGACATACAGCACTGTATAAGTTTAAGGTGTACATACATCATGAAATGACCACAGTAAGTTTAGTGAACATCCATCATCTTGTATAGATACAATATAAAAGAAGTAGAAAAAATATTTTTCCTTGTGATGAGAACTCTTAGGATTTACTCTCTTAACTTTCATATATAACGTACTGCAGTGTTAATCATATTCATCATGTGGTACATTACATTCCTAGGACTTATTTATCTTATAGCTGGAAGTTTGTACCTTTTGACAGCCTTCATCCTGATCCCCCTCCCTCAGCCCACACCTATGGTAACAAGTCTGATCTCTTTTTCTATGAGTTTGTTTGTTTCTATTTGAAGCATAATTGACCTACAACACTATGTTAGCTCCTGTTATACAGCATAGTTATTCGATATTTCTACACATTTCAAAAAGATCACCACGATAATTCTAGTTAGCATGAGATAATTCTTAAGCGTAAAAAATAACATAGAGAAGAGAGGGATAGGAAGCCTTTATGTGTATGTGTGTATATGCGTGTATGTATGTCTCTATGTGTGTATATGCATGTATGTATGTCTCTATGTGTGTATAAGTGTGTATGTGTGTATGCGTATAGTGTATGCATGTGTGTATGTATGTATATGTACATGTACGTGTTTGTATGTACATATGTGTATGTGTGGTTTTGTATGTCTGTACATGTATGTTGTGTACGGGCGTGTGTATGTGTGTAAGTGCATGTGTATGTGTGTATATGTACTGTGTGTGTGTATGTATGTGCATGTGTGTGTATTTGTGTGGATGTGTGTGCATGTCAATTTTAAAGAGGTTGCCCAGGAAGCGCTGACAGAGAATTGGACTTTGAGTACAAACCTGAGAAAAGAAAGCAAGCTAAGTCTGTAGAACATGGGTGGAGAGAGGTACGTACCTTCTACAATCTTATTATATAACACAGAATCCATGTGACAGAATTTTTATATCTAATTCAGAATTGTTAGCTTTCACTCCTAGATGAACCCCAAGGTTTAGTCACCATTGGCCCTTCTTCTAATATTACAGATGGGATTAAAAACTGGTATTTGGGGAAACCAGGTTAACACTCACCTTGTTCTGATATGATGATGTTCTACTTAATGACAGCTGAAAGCATCCTGATTTTCAGTGCTTTCCCTGTCCCCTGGCCTTTGGTCAAGATTCTTTTCTGTCAAAAATGCCCTTAGCTGTATCATACCCAGTTTGCTACTCTATAGGCCATGGTCCAGAGGCACAATCAGTAATCAGAACCCAGTATGGTAGCTGCCAGCACTAACACATCTGTAGAACATGCCAGACGTCGTTCTCAGTGCTTTATATCATTACCTCATCTTACCCTCTCAACAACTCGGTGGGGTAGGTTCCTGTCTTATCACCATTTTCCAGATAAGAAAACTGAGGAACAGAAAGATTAAGTAATTTGCCCAGAGCTGTGCAGCTTGCAAAGCAGTAGAGATGGGATTTTGAATCTGGTTGTACATTTGACACCATATCAGTGGTTTTCAAACTTCAGTATGCAGTAGAGGCCCTTGAAAAGGTTGTTAAACCCAAATAGTGGGACCCAACCCAGAGATTCTGAATCAGTAGGCCTGGGTAGAACCTGGTAATTTGCATTTCTAACAAGTTCACAGGTGGACCACTGTGCTACATTATACTGCTTCAAGCTGGAGGGGACTTATTTCTTGGTGCTGTGACAAAAGAAAAAAGTGCTGTCCTTTAAAAACACTTTCAAAATAGAGCTACCATATGATCCAGCAATCCCACTCCTGGGCATATACCCAGAGAAAACCATAATTCGAAAAGATATATGCACCCCAATGTTCACTGCAGCACTATTTACAATAGCCAGAACATGGAAGCAACATAAATGTCCATTGGCGGAGGAATGGATAAAGAAGAAGTGGTACATATATACAGTGGAATATTACTCAGCCATAAAAAAGAAGGAAATAATGCCATTTGCAGCAGCACGGATGGACCTAGAAATGATCATACTAAGTGAAGTAAGTCAGATACAGAAAGACAAATGTCATGTAATATCACTTATATGTAGAGTCTAAAAAAAATGATACAAATGAATTTACTTACACAACAGAAACAGACTCACAGACGTAGAAAACAAACTGATGGCTACCAAAGGGGAGTGGGGGGAGGGATAAATTAGGAGGTTGAGATTAACATATACACACCACTATATATAAAATAGATAATCAACAAGGTCCTACTGTATAGCACAGGGAACTCTGCTCAATATTCTGTGATAACCTATATGAGAAAAGAATCTGAAAAAGGAAGAATATATGTATAGGTATAGCTGAATCACTTAGCTGTACATCTGAAACTAACCCAACACAACATTATGTAAATCAACTATATGTCAATATAAAATAAAAATTAAATTAAAAAAAGAGCCTAACTACCAAAAAAACCCACTTTCACTCCGTTTATTGATAACAAACCGGCAAGTCCAAGTGCTTAGTTTAAATTCAATTAAATCAGCACAAAGCTCCTATAAGCAGCTCCCAACATAATTTACTGTATAAGACAACAGTACTAAGAATTTTAAAGAAGCCAGAGTGTGATTGGAGAAATATGAGCACTTTGGAGGCCCACAGAGGTGGATACACAGAAGGCACGTTGTTAAAACAATAGCCCCAATAAGTCTTTGTCACATGATGCTGCCTCTCCACCCATCAAGAACTGGGACCTATTTTCTGTCCCTGTTGAATTGAGCTGGCCTAGTGCTTTGACAAGTAGAATGTGGTAGATATTGTGTCCTTCAAGTCCTGGGGCCTTGGTCTTAAGAGGCCTTTTTTCTTTTGCATTTGCCCTTGCCCTCTTGGAACCTTGAAATCATGGAGCTAGAAGAAGCTCAGTCTAGTTTACTGGAGACGGAGCCACAGGAGGAGCCACAGACAAGTGTGCAGTGGGGGCGATCACGAAAGCCCCCGGGCTTCCTGTCCACTTGGCAGGCTCTGCTGGTCCCAGCCCCACCAGCAGCTACTAAGAACCTCCAGGTAAACATTCCAAATGCAATTGCTGGCCTGGCATTGGAGAGGTCCATCTTTCCCTCCAGGGGCTGCTGGTACCAGGCTACCCACAAGCCTGGGAGTTGTGTCTCCCTGTGTGCACTTGAGGCCATGAATTCAGGGCCATGACACTGACTATCAGTATCACATAGACTTATTCTTGGTCAGTTCTCTTGCCATCCTTCTGGTTAGACTTGCTAACTGAGCTTTAAATTAGCACAAATAAAACAGGCTTTAGGCAAAGAAATTTGGCAGCCAGTTGTTATCTATCTAGGATTTAACAACATTATTTTGTTTTCATTGAGTGTGTGTTTGTGTTATTTATTTATGTATAGTGATCCTGCTTTTTCATGAGTGTTTGTTACCTGAAATTTTATTTTGACTGAAATGGAATAATTTCACAACTAGATTCACTTATAGAAAAGAGTAATAAATGATAGCAAGGAAGTAAACATATGGTAAAATCCAGGAAAGTGGTAAGGAAGATGTGGCAAATGGGGGGGGCACTAAGATAAGTGCCTCTGTGTTCACATGACCTCACAGACCTCCCCCCCACGACCCCTGCCCCCCGCCCTCAGAGCACATGCCCTGAGGGTCACGGGACAACTGTCCCGGCTCCCAGGTTGCCTCTCCCTCCCTCTCTTCCACCTTCATCCCAAGCTCCTTGGAGATGGGTTCTTTCAGGCTAGAACATGTTGGAGGAAAGTGAAAAACTACCTCCTGTGAACGTGGCCCCTTTCTCCTGTCTCTTCCTTCCCCAGTTAGCATAAGGACCTGCCTGTAGACTGGTCCCCTTGTGCAAAGGCTCTCCTCAGCCCCCGAAGGCCCTTTCTTGTCCAGCTGGTTCTAGGCCTTAAGCTGTAAGCATCACAGCTTAGGCAGGGACTTAGAGTTTCATCTGATCACAGTCTCAGAAGGCTGGAGGCACTTAAGGTGAAATCCCAGCTTAGGACTAGAGAAGGGGAAATGTGCAAGAATCTCTCATGATGTATTTTGGTGTCTGAAGAGGGCATAAATCCAGCAGAAAAGCAGAGAAGGCAGGATCTCTCAATATTTAAGCAGTTAGTATTTACTCTCATATGTGTTCCAGGCACTGGTTTGCATACAGGGGATACAGAAGTCAACAAAACAGACAGGGTCTGTTCAGTCAATAAACATTCTTTCTTTTTAAACTGAAAAGAAATGTTTTAATTTTTAAATTCTTTTTAATTTTGAAATTGAAGTATAGTTGATTTATAATGCTGTGTTAATTTCTGCTGTACAGCAAAATGATTCAATTATACATATATATATATTCTCTTTTATATTCTTTTCCATTTTGGTTTATCCCAGGAGATGGGATATAGTTTCCCGTGCTATACAGTAGGACCTTGTTGTTTATCCATTCTAAATGTAATAGTTTGTCTACTAACCCCAAACTCTCAGCCCATCCCTCTCCTTCCCCACCTCTTCCTTGGCAACTACAATCTGTTCTCTATGTCTGTGAGTCTGTTTCTGTTTCGTAGATAGGTTCATTTGTGTCACATTTTAGATTCCACATATAAGTGATATCATATTTTATTTCTCTTTACTTGACTTACTTCATTTAGTACTTCATTTAGTACAAAAATCTCTAGTTGCATCCATGTTGCTGCAAATGGCATTTCATTCTTTTTTATGGCTAATATTCCATTGTATATATGTACCACATCTTTATCTATTCAACTGTTGATGGACTTTTAGGTTGTTTCCATGTCTTGGCTATTGTAAATAGTACTGTTATGAACATAGGGATGCATGTACCTTTTCGAATTATAGTTTTGTCTGGGTATATGCCCAGGAGTGGGATTGCTGGATCATATGGCAACTCTATTCCAGTCAATAAACATTCTTGATACATAGGCCAGGGGCACTCAGACAAGAAAGAAACAGAACGAGGAAAGAAATGTCCCCTGACCTCAAGGGACTCACAGTCAAGTGGGAAAGACAGATATTTGAGGACAGAGTCCCAACGCTTTGACAGGGTGCTAAGGGAGCCCAGGGGGTGTGGAGGGGACGCCAGCCTCCTGGGGAGGTATTAGGGAACGCCTGCCCTAGATGACAAGAGGCCTGGGTTAAAAATGGAAAGAATTTCACTCTGCTGGGAAGTATTGTGGTTATGGGGGTAGGGAAGCATTCTAGAAGAAAAAAGCATGAATAGCCCATTCGCGGGCGGAGACTCCGGGTGGCGGAGGGGGGAAGCTTTGGAGCTGCGGAGGAGAGCACAGCAACAGGGGTGCGGAGGGCAAAGCGGAGAGATGCCCGCACAGAGGATCTGTGACGATCGGCACTCACCAGCCCGAGAGGCTTGTCTGCTCACCCGCCGGGGCGGGCGGGGCTGGGAGCTGAGGCTCGGGCTTCGGCCGGAGTGCAGGGAGAGGACTGGGGCTGGCGGCGTGAACACAGCCTGAAGGGGGCTAGTGCACCACACCTAGCTGGGAGGGAGTCCAGGAAAAAGTCTGGACCTACCGAAGAGGCAAGAGACTTTTTCTTCCCTCTTTGTTTCCTGGTGCGCGAGGAGAGGGGATTAAGAGCGCTGCTTAAAGGAGCTCCAGAGACTGGCGCGAGCCGCGGCTATCAGCGCAGACCCCAGAGACGGGCATGAGACGCTAAGGCCGCTGCTACCACCACCAAGAAGCCTGTGTGCGAGCACAGGTCACTATCCACACCTCCCCTCCCGGGAGCCTGTGCAGCCCGCCCCTGCAGGGTCCCGTGATCCAGGGACAACTTCCGCGGGAGAACGCACGGCACACCTCAGGCTGGTGCAACGTCACGCCGGCCTCTGCCACCACAGGCTCGCCCCACACTCTGTATCCCTCCCTCCCCCCGGCCTGAGTGAGCCAGAGCTCCCAAATCAGCTGCTCCTTGAACCCCGTCCTGCCTGAGCGAAGAACACCCTCCGGTGACCTACACGCAGAGGCGTGTCCAAATCCAAAGCGGAACCCCGGGAGCTGTGCGAACAAAGAAGAGAAAGGGAAATTTCTCCCAGCAGCCTCAGGAGAAGCGGATTAAATCTCCACAATCAACTTGATGTATGCTGCATCGGTGGAATACATGAATAGACAACAAATCATCCCAAATTGAGGAGGTGGACTTTGAGAGCAAGATATATTATTTTTTCCCCTTTTCCTCTTTTTGTGAGTGTGTATGTGTATGCTTCTGTGTGAGATTTTATCTGTATAGCTTTGCTTTCACCATTTCTCCATCCGTTTTTTATTTGTTTGTTTTTACTTAAAAATTTTTTTTCTTAATAATTATTTTTTATTTTAATAACTTTATTTTACTTTACCTTACTTTATTTTATTTTATCCTCTTTCTTTCTTTCTTTCTTTCTACTTCTTCTCCCTTTTATTCTGAGCCATGTGGATGAAAGGCTCTTGGTGCTCCAGCCAGGAGTCAGTGCTGTGCCTCTGAGCGGGAGAGCCAAGTTCAGGACACTGGTCCACAAAAGACCTCCCAGCTCCACGTAATATCAAATAGTGAAAATCTCCCAGAGATCTCCATCTCAACACCAACACCCAGCATCACTCAACAACCGGCAAGCTACAGTGCTGGACACCCTATGCCAAACAACTAGCAAGACAGGAACACAACCCCACCAATTAGCAGAGAGGCTGCCTAAAATCATAATAAGGCCACAGACACGCCAAAACACACCACCAGATGTGGACCTGCCCACCAGCAAGACAAGATCCAGCCTCATCCAGCAGAACACAGGCACTAGTCCCCTCCACCGGGAAGCCTACAAAATCCACTGAACCAACCTTACCCACTAGGGGCAGGCACCAAAAACACGGGAACTACGAGCCTGCAGCCTGCAAAAAGGAGACCCCAAACACAGTAAGATAAGCAAAATGAGAAGACAGAAAAACACACAGCAGATGAAGGAGCAACATAAAAACCCACCAGACCTAACAAATGAAGAGGAAATAGGCAGTCTACCTGAAAAAGAATTCAGAATAATGATAGTAAAGATGATCCAAAATCTTGGAAACAGAATAGAAAAAATGCAAGAAACATTTAACAAGGACCTAGAAGAACTAAAGAGGAAACAAGTAATGATAAACAACACAATAAATGAAATTAAAAATACTCTAGAAGGGATCAATAGCAGAATATTTGAGGCACAAGAACGGATAAGTGACCTGGAAGATAAAATATTGGAAATAACTACAGCAGAGCAGAATAAAGAAAAAGAATGAAAAGAACTGAGGACAGTCTCAGAGACCTCTGGGACAACATTAAACACACCAACATTCGAATTATAGGGGTCCCAGAAGAGGAGAGAAAGAAAGGGACTGAGAAAATATTTAAAGAGATTATAGTTGAAAACTTCCCTAATATGGGAAAGGAAATAGTCAAGTCCAGGAAGTGCAGGGAGTCCCATATAGGATAAATCCAAGGAGAAACATGCCAAGACACATATTAATCAAACTACCAAAAATTAAATACGAAGAAAAAATATTAAAAGCAGCAAGGGAAAAACAACGAATAATATACAAGGGAATCCCCATAAGTTTAACAGCTGATCTTTCAGCAGAAACTCTGCAAGCCAGAAGGCAGTGGCATCTTTAAAGTGATGAAAGGGAAAAACCTACAACCAAGATTACTCTACCCAGCAAGGATCTCATTCAGATTCGACGGAGAAATTAAAACCTTTACAGACAAGAAATAGCTAAGAGAATTCAGCACCACCAAACCAGCTTTAGCTTTACAACAAATGCTAAAGGAACTTCTCTAGGCAGGAAACAAAACAGAAGAAAAGACTTAAAATAACAAACCCAAAACAATTAAGAAAATGGTAATAAGAACATACATATCAATAATTGCCTTAAATGTAAATGGATTAAATGCTCCAACCAAAAGACATAGACTGGCTGAATGGATGCAAAAACAAGACCCGTATATATGCTGCCGACAAGAGACCCACTTCAGACCTAGGGACACATACAGACTGAAAGTGAGGGGATGGAAAAAGATATTCCATGTAAATGGAAATCAAAAGAAAGCTGGAGTAGCAATTCTCATATCAGACAAAATAGACTTTAAAATAAAGACTATTACAAGAGACAAAGAAGACACTACATAATGATCAAGGGATCAATCCAAGAAGAAAATATAGCAATTGTCAATATTTATGCACCCAACATAGGAGCACCTCAATACATAAGGCAAATGCTAACAGCCTTAAAAGGGGAAAACGACAGTAACACAATCATAGTAGGGGACTTTAACACCGAACATTCACCAATGGACAGATCATCCAAAATGAAGACAAATAAGGAAACAAAAGCTTTAAATGATACATTAAAAAAAAAAAGAAGAAAAAAGCATGAATAGGGCTTGGAAGTGAAAAAGATCAGGGACTACCCCTTGTGACTGGAATTCCCCTCACTCCACCCTCACCCGGTTCCAACCCTCTGCCATGCCTTCACTCTCTGTAGTTTTGAAATTTCTTTTCTTACAATCTTGCCTTTATTGAAGCTAGGCCAAGAAGGCAGCTGCTTTGGAGAAACATTTGTTTCCCTTCCCTCTTTCTGGAGAGTTCAAGGGGGAGAAATAGGCTGGAGATATAGATTTGAGAACATTTAATCTTATTTTTTTGATGATTATCTCGTGCATTTTTCTCTGCTATGTCTTTCTGAAATTCTTATTAATAGATTTTAAACCTCTTAGATTGAGCTTCTTAATCTTTATCTTTGCCTTCAAATGTCCAGTTTCTTATATTTTGGGGGGGGGTTCAATTTTCTGAGGGATTTCCTTGACTTTCTTTTCTATTCATTATGTGTTAATTTATATTTTGTTATCGTAGTTGAATTTTTCAAGTTCTTTGTTTTTGATTGCTCCTCTTTTATAATAGCCAGCTCTGGTTTTCCTGATTCAAGATTTTCTCATATTTCTCTGAAGATATTAATTGGTATCCTTGAAGTTTTCCCCTGTTACCTAAATTATTTCTCTTTGGGTTTTCTTTGAGCAAGTGAGTGTGTTTAGAGAGCTTTCTTTATATTTCTAATGATCCTTGATTGCCATGATTATAAGTAAAACATTAACAATCTTTTAGAAGCTGTTGTGAACTTAATTGAGTGCCCATAAAATCTGTATGTTGGAGTCTTAACCCCCAGGACCTCAGAATGTGACAGCATTTGGAGATAGAGTCTTCAAAGAGGTAGTGAGGTAAAATGAGGTCATATGAGTGGGCCCCCATCGTATATGGCTGGGTATCCTTAAGAGGAGATTGGGACACCCAGACTGAAGGAAGACCTTGTGAAGACAGAGGGAGAAGACAAAGAGAGAGATCTCAGAAGAAACCAACCTGCTGATGCCTTGATCTCAGCCATCTAGAACTGCAGGAAAATTAATTTCTGTTGTTTAAGCCACCCATTCTGTGGTATGTGGTTGTGGCAGCCCTAGCAAACTAATAGAGACATAAGGCTCTCTTCACTTTGGGGTGAGTTGCTAGAGAACTGGTTCTTTCATTCATGCAGACCCCTTTCCTTCACGAAACACACACACAGTTTCAGTATGCAGTAGCCATTCAATGTCTCGAGAGATGAATCCTCCAACTTTCTCCTGGAGGCAAGCACCTAGTTATGTGAAGGCTTCATGGTCCCGCCCTTCAGAACACAGAGTTTTCAGCTGACTACTCCCCCATCCCCTTTGCAATCTTGTATCTCGCTGCCACCTTCTGCTGTGTTTGGTGCTTCTGACTTCAAGTCTTGTCCTTTCACATTCACTGGAGAATAAAATTCTGGCTGTCAGTTGTAGGGAGTGGAGGCGTTGGCTGCTGGCATGTCTGCTTAGGGCTGGGGTAATATGGTGCATGCATGCAATCTACAATTTCCAGCCACTCATGTGTGTTTTTGCTTTAAGCCTCGGCCTTTCCCATGTGTCCTCTGCTCTGAGTTCTCTAGGGCAGGGGTCCCCAGCTCCCAGGCCTCGGACTGTTACAGGTCCCCGGCTTGTTAGGAACTGGGCTGCACAGCAGGAGGTGAGTGGTGAGCGAGAGAAGCTTCATCTGCTGCTCCCCATTGATCGTATTACTGCCTGAACCATCCCCAACACCCCACCCCCACCCCCCACCCCGTCCGTGGAAAAATTGTCTTCCACAAAACTGGTATCTGGTGCCAAAAAGGTTGGGGACTGCTGCTCTAGGGCAAACGAGTCCCCTTCTGAATTCGTACCCCCTTGGGCATATATTTTAGGTTTAAGCTCTTTCTTCTATATCAGATGGGTCACCACTCCCCATCTGCTTTACATTTTCCAAAAATGTGAACAAGCCTCTCCTTTCCTTGCTAGATTGTACCTTCTCTATTCCTTTACTGCTACTTTGTTGAAGGAGATAAAAGAATATGTTTGATCTGTCATTTTAGCTATCTAGGCCACTTTTGGAAAAGAAGAAAGATAGATTATTAAAATACTTTTTTTCTCATTAGAAATTGGAGTTGATTATGAAAACAAAATTCAAAAGATTGTTTTTTAAAGTTGGTTTTATACCCAGTAGAAAGTAAAGTGAGGTCTGTGAACTGCCTGAGCTGCCTGTCATCTGTTTGCATTTCAGTTTCCTCACCTGTCAAATAATGGGATAAGAGTGAATAACTGGTTCCTCAATTCAAGTGGTTATTAGAATTATCTTGGGTGCTTGTTTATAACCCAGATCCCTAGGGCCCAGGGTCAAAATTTGGATTCCCTAAGTCTGGAAAATGGAAAGCATGAGGCTAAATAATCCCTTTGGGCCCCTGACACTTGGATATCTTAGTGATTCTGTGAATTTCATTTCTATTGCTTGATTTTCTTTTTAACTGGGAACTCTTTTATGAAGAACAAATAAGCTAAATATTTCGATAATTGTAGACCCATTTAGAGCCTTAAACTGAGCTTCAATATTGCATAAGAATATGCCAGGAGTTATCAAAAAGTGGAAGTATTTAGTTGATGTAGTAGCTGGGAGGAACAGGGTGGGGTGTTTGGAGAGGATGTTAAGTGATTTGAAAAAAAAATTTTTAGTATTTTTATATTTGGAAAGTAAAATATCACTTTTCATACAACAACTTAAAAATTAAATGCCATAATTTTTTCTTGTCTGACATGATATGCAAGAAATAGAATTTGTTTTCTGCACACACAAAGCTCAGGGTGGGAGGCGGAGGTTGGGGGATGGTGTCATGAGATTTTCAGGTTTATCCAAAGGGGTCATGTGTTTTAAAAGGTTGCAAAGCACTGCAAGCAGTGAGATGGATTGGTTTCTGAAGAAAAGTGAGAAAAGAAAACCATTAAGTTCAACTGTCACTCTTCCAAATGAATATTGAAACCACCTGGGAAAAAGTTTTGAGTGAGGTTTACAGTCAGAAGCAACGTTGGTGTTTTTGAGGTTTGCTTGTGAATCGCCATTTAGCTGTACCACATGCTTCCTAGAGATGTGATTAATTGCCATATTTTGAAGCTTTCGAAACTAAGGTGCCTGTTACGTGGGGCTGACTCATTAAAGTGTTCTGTTCATTTGGATGAGTGGATTTATGTGTTGTGTTATGGCTTACTGGACAGAGAATTTGGGAGACTGGTATTTCAGTTCTATTTTTGCAGTGACATGGTGTATGAACACTAAGTATCTAAGAACACTAGGGTCACTGAGTATTTTATCTTTAACTCTTTGTGTACTCTATATTGCACGTGAGGGTGATTTGGCTCAATATTGTCACCCGTAGACCACCAAGGTTCATTTGGCTGATTGACCAACTTGTCCAACAAGGTAAGTGTCTTCCTTCTCCTTCCTTCTTTAATTTGAAGATAAATAATATCATGTAATCCAAGCAATAGTTACTTATTACAGTGGTAGAGTAACGGCAGTAATTGTGGTAGTAGTCTTACTATAAATCATTCCTTTACATAAGAGGGGGACTGATTATGGAGAACAGAACTATAAGTCTAAGATTAAAAGCAGTGGATCTAGAGACAAGAAAACTGATTTGGGTCCTGGTCCTCCCAGCTCTGTGAACTTGGTCAGGATGGTTTCAGCTTTTCAAGCTTCAGTTTCCTTGTTTGTAAACTTGAGATCATAATAACTACCTGATAGAATTGTTTTCAGAACTGAAGGAAACAATATTTTTAAGCACCAAGATCATGCCTGGCATTTTGTCCTGAAGATGATGGAACCCTCTGCAAATTTTTAAGTAAAAGAATGATGTGATTAGATTTATGTTTTAGTAAATGTGAAGAATGAGAAAGAGGTGCATAAAACTAGAAAATAAGAGATATGAAGCAGGGAGACAGATGAAAAACTTATACAGCTGAAAAATTATATGATCTTAAACAAAGCAGAAAAAGAAATGAGACCTACTTAAGTGATAAGATAGTAAGTCTTGTGAGTAAGGCCCAGGCCCTACTCATCTTGGAGCACTTAGCACTAGCGCAATGCCTGGCTTGTATGGTAGGTGCTAAGAAAATATTTCTTACTTGGTCATAGAATTGACTCAGTTTGGTTGAATGGTATCATAAAAACGTAATAAGGTGAGAAGTTTCCTAATTCTAACTAATGTGTTTTTCTCATGTTTCCTGTTACTTTTAACTCTCTCCCTCCTTTTGTCTACCTCCAATTTGGGGAGCTAGGCATTTGCCTTCTTTTCTTTGGGAAAGGGGTGCCATAGGAGAAAGTAGACTTTAAAAAATATGGTAAAGTTCATAAGTTTTGATTTTTCAAGAACCTCATCTCATTTGGAAGAATACATGATGAATCAGAGTCAGTGTCTCCTGCACAGAGATGAACAAAGATTCCTTATCTTGAACGTTGGGGAGATTCAGAGGGGATGTGATAGACCTGGGGGTCTCCTGGGGCAGTGGGGTGGGCCGAGGGTAGAGGAAACTGGATAAGTTTGAGCTTCTGTCCCTTGGTGGTACCTGGGGGTGGGGGTGGGGGTGGGGAGAGGCAGCTCCAGTGCCCACCACCAGCTGATGAGGACGCCTCAGTGCTGTGTGGCATGGCCTCAGGGGTTCCTTGTGTGAGCGCATGCCCTGCACAGCAGATGGGTCTAGGACCTGAAAACACAGCAGAGTTTTCCACAGATCAGAGCTGTGCCATACAGTAGAATTTTCCCCCACACAGGTGTGACTCAGAGGGAAATCGGGGTCTTAAAGAGGCCTTAATGATGGGAATGGCAGGGTAGGGAAGAAGGGTGCAGTGCTGGCCTGCCAACGACCAATGACTGAAGGCTAGAAGGGAACCAGGACAACTGAGTGGACAATAGTGTAGATGTCCATTGACAACCGGGTGCTCTCCCCCAGTCCACCCTGGTACCTTGACACTATGAGTTCTGTACAGCCCCCAGAATTCTGATGCAACCCTGGGGAAAGTGGAGGAAGCTGAATTTGAATTCAGTTCTACAGAAACAAAGAAAAGTTCTTGACCACCTCATTTCCTCTGAGATTCAAGCTCCCTATGCAAATAAGATTTTTGGACATATTACTAGAAGTAGAGTAGGCATGATTTTTAAGTTGCTGCATAAATACATTCTGTGTTGCACAGGTCCAAACACACCTGAGATATAGATTCAACCTAGGAACCTAATTTTCAAGAGTATTGCCAAATGGAGCCTCACGAGGATGGAAAGAGAATTAAAATCACGCAAAATGAGAAAGCAAACAAGGATCTGGGATCCTTAGCTGGAACTCTAGCAATTTTCTAGTATTCAAAGAGTAAAATGCAGACCAAGGGGGGAATTTCTGTGAACATTTATGTGGCACTTCCTATCTTCCAGGAACGTCTCAAGCACTTTGTATAAGTTAACTCTTGATTCTTGCAACAAGCAGAGCAATAGGTGCTATTATTAGCATCTACATTTACCAGGTAAAGAAATGGAGGTGTGGAGAGGTTACATCATTTGCCCAAGTTCACACAGCCGATGAGTGACAGAGCCAGGATTCAAATTCGGGTTTGCTCCAGGGTTCATGGTCTCACTTTGCTCCCCGTCATGTTCTGAATTTGTGTAGTAACGAAGACCTTCACAGTTAGAAAAGAGCACTGGTCTCAGAAGCAGTGATTTCACTGGGAGTAGGTTAGGCAGGTGTCATGGTTGTGTGGAGAGATCTGAGATTCTGGTGGAGATGGGCATTGGACCGAATGACACTGAGGTTTCTGATTCACAGACTTTTAAAGTGAAAATATTTTATTTATGTAGCTAACAGACCGAATTGAGGATGATTGGTGAAATTATTTTCAGATCCTTCTATATTTAAAAAAATTTTGGGGCTTCCCTGGTGGCGCAGTGGTTGGGAGTTTGCCTGCCGATGCAGGGGATGCGGGTTCGTGCCCCAGTCCGGGAAGATCCCACATGCCGGGGAGCAGCTGGGCCCGTGAGCCATGGCCGCTGAGCCTGTGCGTCCGGAGCCTGTGCTCCGCAACGGGAGAGGCCACAACAGTGAGAGGCCCGCGTACCACAAAAAACAAAAAAAAATTTAGGGTCGCTGACTCTACCTCCTGGTTATCAGTTCTGTTGGCTGAATTTCTTGGGATTTGTTTTCAGTACATTGTTTGGAATTTTGGTTTGAGAGCTTCTCTTGGGTGGTCCCCCACCCATCTCCCTTTTTTCTATCTGTGCTCATTCCTATGTAACATGTCTGAGATTATGACGGTGGATCCAATCTTCCATCTCATTACAATATTGGGAATGTCCCGTTTGATGGTCCATGAAGGTCTATCCCTTAGGAATGTCAAGGGTTTACAGTGCTCCTGGAATGCATTCAGAGAGTGGATGTGTATAATGAATTGAGTCCAGACTCCAACTTGTTTTATGTATACACTGACTTCTTCAAGTATGCAACCACATGCAAGTCAAGAGAAGATTGTATTTTGTTTTAGACTGAATTTTATCAAAAGAGGTTTACCATTTTGGAAAATCACATTACTGACAGTCCCTTGACTTAGGCTTTTGCATTGCCAATGGCCTTGCACCCCATCAGTAGCTACCTTGCTCACAGTGACTGCTGCACAGAGTTGCAAGTATCTACAACTTCTTTATGCCTTGTAGTGTGACTGTGACCAAGTATTTACATATTGAAATAATAAATTTCTTTCCTTCTATTTATTCTTTATATTAAATATAGACATTAATTTTTAAAAAATCTATGTGTAGGTAGGTTAATTTTTTATAAATTTCATTTGGGATAGAACAGAGGGCATTACAAAATACTATTATAAAATGGAGGCTTGAGGATTTATAGAGATTTCATTTTGCTTTGAGTTTCTATAATCCCCAAAACCTCAAAATGAAACCAAGCCAAAAACCTCTAAATTTTAAAACCAGGGCTTCCTTGAATCTTGACTCAGTTTTACTAAAAGAATATATGACACTTCACAAAAGTTAGTAGGAAGTAAGTTTTCTGTGGAGGGCAGTGTGAAACAGATAGCAGGTTTAGGAGAAACCATTATGAAAATAAAATTTTACTTTCTCAGAATATTTTCAGACACTTTCTGTTTATATGACATGTTGTAAAGAGCAAATTAAATAATCAACAAGTGCTGTGGCACGGCTGCTGTATTCATTCTACTAGAATATTTGTGTATTTTTTTTTTCCTTCTCTAATTCTCTTACCTACACGATCTGATATCAGAGGACAAATTTAGCTTCAAGATAGCTGAGATGAGGAAAAAGATGACCTCCTTTTTTTAAACTCAACATTGCTCTGGGCGTAGTAGTTCTTTTGCCTTTTCTCCATTTCCCTCTTTGAAATATCTTTTCTCTCTTTATCTCCAATCTTTCAAGTTCTATGTTCTATATCTGAAAGAATAAATGGGAAAAATGTCTTATGAAAAAAGGGAACCAAAGCTTACTGAGTGAAGAGTCATCTTGCCAAAGAATAAAATGTATTATAAAGCTATACTGAGTAAAATAGGATGTTAATTGTACAAGAATAGGTACAAATAAAAGAGGTGTTACAGAAGCAGACACTAGTTTGTGAAAAATTATTATGAAAAAATATACCTCAGAAATGAATAGAGAAAGATTGTCAAAAAGAGGGTGAGTACACAGTAGATAAAACTGTGAGAGAAAATTAGAATCTTACTTTATAATATGCATTAAAATATATTTAACAGAATTGAAAAAAATTTTAATATAAAAAAGAGCAGAAAATATAGATGATTAGTGCCATGATTTCAGAGAGGGAAATAACTCTAGAAGCAGAAATAGAAAGTAAAATCAATGGAGGAAATCACAGAGGAATAGACTGATCAAATTAACTACTTTTAAGTTTTGTGTTTAGTAACCATACAAACAGTAAAAACTGCCTGCCTGTACCAGTGCTCACACCACGGTGATGAAGTCGTCTCTGGACCTTCCCAAGTGTGTGCTCCATGAAGGAGCACAGCTGCTGTTCACAGGTGTGCTGCTGTGTCCTGTGCGAGGGTAGGACAACCAAGAGGGTGTCACCCACATTGTAGATGTTTACTATTTTGAAATATTTTTATGTTTTTACTAAAATTTTTTAGGTTGCAAAAATGTTATTTGTATATTTACTATGTCAGTTCCCTGACCAATCAAGTGACATATCTTCTCACAGCAGAGGCGACAGTTACCATTTTGCTCTGGGTCATGAAGAAGGAAGGGGTTCCACAAACAAAAGACTTCTTTCAACGCTGGAAGGTCCTTTACACTTTCATGTGCATCAGAAATTATCTTCAAATGAAAAAGAAAAAATTGCTAGTGGTAAAATTTAGCTAAATTTTGTGTCTCGCTTTGCGGGGCAGAGTATTGTAATTTGTTTATTTTACGAAAATGATACTGTAGTATTTTTTTTTTTTTTTTTTTTTTTTTGCGGTACGCAGGCCTCTCACTGTTGTGGCCTCTCCCGTTGTGGAGCACAGGCTCCAGACGCGCAGGCTCAGTGGTCACGGCTCACGGGCCCAGCCGCTCCACGGCATGTGGGATCTTCCCAGACCGGGGCATGAACGTGTGTCCCCTGCATCGGCAGGCGGACTCTCAACCACTGCGCCACCAGGGAAGCCCGATACCGCAGTATTTTCAATTTAAGTCTAATAATACTTTTATCTGACATGAAGGACTATTTAATAAGTACCTAATATTTATTTACCATGATCACATTATTATCAAATTATATCACAGCTATTATGTATTCATTGTTATGAAAATTTTATCATACAATTTGGATTGCTGTTAAAGTTTAATGGCTCATTAAATAAATATAATTTTAAAATATCACACATTCTAAGGTAAATGTGTTAAATGATCACATTATTTCTGCCCAGTATTCGAAAGCTAAGAAAATAATATATCACAATCAGAAAAAACAGAAAATGAGAATCCACTAAATAATAAAATGAAAGAAAATTACTTGGATTGTTGAACGCCAGGGGGAAGGAAAGGAAACGGTCAGTCTCAGAAGAATCTAGTACAGACACTTCACAGTGGGGGCAATGGTGAATTAACACTCTATTTTCATGTCAATAAGAATGGATGAATTCCTTTTAAAGAAAAATGAGAGAAAAAACCCTCATGGGGAATCCATTAAACGAAATACACTTTCTGTTGATTTAGTTACACCTCCATGTATTTGAATATTAAACAGCAGAACCCTCTTGCGGAGATTATCCATTTCAAACAAGACAAGTTTATCTTGTAGAAGAAAGCGCTGATAGGAAGTTTCTGGAAACTTCTTACACTACACAAGGATTCTGACAAACAATGGAAAAAAAATTCTAACTACTGTTACTTTTTTTTAAGCTTGAAAACATTTCTTTCTAAAAAATTTTTTATTTTGTAAACTCTTTAATGATGGAGAAAAAACAACTGAGTGAGGGAAATGGGGGGAGATTTTATCACTCAACTGTTGTAAAGCAGGAATAGAGTGAAATGTACCACAAACAGTTTATTAAATGTTTAAAATTTAAAACTCTTGAAAAATATAATTATTAATGTGACAGAAAATAAACTCTTTGAAGACAAGAAAATGTTAACATGCTACTAGTAAATGTATACTATAAATATCTATGTGGTTAGCAAAACGATTTAACATTCAGAGAAAAATCTGCAAAACAATGACATGGGAGTTTTCTTCATTTGGTGGAAATCATATCAGAATTTGACAACGTTATGACTGATCCTTACGCATAATACAAACTTCAACGATAAATAACAATATTGTACATAACTTAGGGGATGAAATATGAAACCAAAATTTAAGATTATAGGAGATGAGGGACTTCCTTAGTGGAGCAGTGGTTAAGAATCCACCTGCCAATGCAGGGGACACAGGTTTGATCCCTGGTCCGGGAAGATCGCACATGCCATGGAGCAGCTAAGCCTGTGTGCCAGAACTACTGAGCCCATGTTCCACAACTACTGAAGTCTGTGCGCCTAGAGCCTGTACTCCGCAACAAGAGAAGCCACCACAATAAGAAGCCCGCGCACCACAACGAAGAGTAGCTCCCGCTCGCTGCAACTAGAGAAAGCCCACGTGCAGCAACGAAGACCCAACGCAGCCATAAATAAATAAATAACTTTTAAAAAGATTATATGAGATGAAATGAATAAAATTATCTAATTTCATTAAGGTGAGCAATGCTAATTATTATTCAGCCATTTTACATACATCTAGTAGTATACTGATAAACTGACTTTCTTAAAGAAATTTAAAAAGCCCTGATTTGTGGCATTTGCTAACTTCAACGGTAACACTGAATGGTAAATTAAGCAGTTCTAATAAGGCTTATTTCAAGCTCCCAATGGTTTAATAAATAGCTCACAAAATTCCTTCACATTTAACAGTCAGCTTTCACCAACCCATGCAATCTGGCTCCTATGCACCATATACACGTACAATCTAAGTTACGTAGAACAGATGACAATAGCTGCTAGACCTGTGAATTTCAAAATGCTAGTCTTATATTTCTAAATGTGACTATTTTGGACAATTTTGTCCTGTAGATAAAACCAACTCAAGAATGATTTTATATATGTTTCATGGACTACTTACAAAGATAAAATCTGGAAATCTAAGATTAGGCTGCAACAAGAGCATAGGTGTTCATGGAAAACATACCAAATTGCAACAGACAATATTTGAAAATGATAATATCCCGTATTCTGCTTTCTGTGCATTTTTAAACTGGGAGGAAATGAGACAGCAAAAATCTCTCTGACAACACTGAACAGCTTTTATCTTGCACAAACTGTACAACTGCTTTGTAGTCTCAGTAAAAGTTGAAGACTATTGAAAACACATTTGCCAAATATAAGTATTTGGCCACCATTGAATTTTTATAGGAAATGCAGTTGGTAACATCATGTTAATAAAAACACAAGCAGAGGCCAGTTAAAACTCTTTTAGAATATTCTGATATTAATTTTAAAAATTCTAGAATATAAACCAAAGTAGACTTGAAAAATATCAACATTTGTATGTATTTGCTTAGTACTAATTTATCATATTTTTTAAAAATGTGAATGTTATAAGCAAAATGTTGCAGAAACTGAATTCAAAAGACATAATATTCTTCAAACATCAAAGGGATTAAGAAATTCCTTTAAAAAAGAAATTGTGATTTTTCTGAAAAATATATTATTGTTGCTAAAGAAATTGCAATTTGTTGACAAAGATCTGAACCTCTCTGTTTTAGATAAAAACTAAAAGTGAGAAGACGAATTTTGACCGGGAAATCCCACAATCAACCCATCTCTGATCCAAAACCAAAATTTCCATGTTACAAATTTTGGGTTTTATATTAGATGCAATAATATCATCATTAAGGAACGGTTCATAGTGCTAAGAGAATACTCTGCCTGTTCTGATGTTCTAAATAACATGTCATTTGAAGAAATATGAGGAATGTAAAATACTACAACAGCATAAAAGTTACAATTGGCACCTACTGATGACTGTAATAGAGAATGTGATATTGATGGGTCATGAATATTTGAGAAACTAAAATCTTTAAGTCGTTTTCTAAAATCTAGATCAGTTTCCTCTGAAATATTTCAATTTCACTATTGGACTGTTTGCTGCAATAATTTACTGGACACGTTTCCAAATACAGGCACCTGGAAGACACTGCATGTTTATTTCCAGGCCACACCACAAAGTTAATATCATAATAAAGCAAGTCACACACATTGTTTTGGTTTCCCAGTGCATATAAAAGCTATGTTTACATGGTACAGTGGTCTACTGTGTGTAGTAACATTGTCTAAACAAATGTACGTACCTTAAATAATACTTTATTGTTTTAAAAAGAAAACCATCATCTGAGCCTTCAGTGAGTCACAATCCTTTTGCTAGTAGAGAGTTTAAAATATTTCAGAATTACCAAAATGTGACACAGAGACACAAAGTGAGCAAATACTGTGGGAAAAATGATGCCGGCAGACTTGCCAGTGGAGAATACAGAGTTTCAAAATTTAAATGTACTTAACACTACTGAAGTTGGTCTGTAAGAAAACAAGTCTCAATCTCAAGAAAACCAGCAAGTCAATCTGAGGTGATTTCTAGGGAAAATGAGATACTGGAACAAGTAAACACTGAAATCATCATAAAGATTTCATTCCTGTAAAACAACTGTATAAAAATATATTGACTGCTATTTATAATTATGTTGGTTAAAATTTTCATTTTCTATTATTTTATGTTCAGTAATCTTATTTTTGTAATTTATACAGCATGCTTTTGTAATTTTGTAGAAATGAAGAATATACTAATAAAAAACTTTTGCTTAAAGAAAGAGCACTAGTTCTTTTTTCTTTCTTTTGTTTTGAAAGTGTAAGGGAACTTTTTATTTCATTTTATTTTTTATTGAAGTATAGTTAAAATACAGTATTATGTTCATTTCAGGCATACAACATAGTGTTTTGAAATTTAAATACTATACAAAATGATCACCATGATAACTCTCGTAACGATGTGTCATCATACAAAGTTATTACAGTATTATTGACTATAGTCCTTGTGCTATGTATTGTATCCCATGACATTTATTTTATAACTGGAAGTTTGAACCTCTTAATCCCTTTCACTTACTTTGGCCAATCCTCCACCTCTCTCCCATCTGGCAGCCACCAGTTTGTTCTCTGTATCTACGAGTCTATTTCTGACCTGTTTTGTATTTTAGATTCCACATCAAAGAAAAAACACACAGTATTTGTCTTTTTCTGTCTGACTTATTTCACTAAGCATACCCTCTAGATCCATCCAAGTTGTTACAAATGCAAGATTTCATTCTTTTTTATGGCTGAGTAATATTCCATTGTGTATCACACAATCTTCTTTATCCATTCATCTATCAATGGACATTTAGGTTGCTTCCATATCATGACTATTGTAAATAACACTGCAATGAACATCGGTGTGTAAAAATCTTTTTGAAATAGTGTATTTATTTTCTTTGGGTAAATACCCAGAGGTGGAATTGCTGGATCACATGGTAGTTTTATTTTTAATTTTTTGAGGAGTCTCCATACTGTTTTCCATAGTACTGCTCCAATTTACATTCCTGCCAACAGTGCACGAGGGTTCCTTTTTCTCCACATCCTCACCAACACTTGTTATTCCTTGCATTTTTGATGACAGTCATTCTGACAGGTGCGAGGTAATATCTCATTGTGGTTTAGTTTTGTATTTCCCTGATATTTAGTGATGCTAAGATCTTCTCATGCGTCTGTTGGCCATCTGTATGTCTCCTTTGGAAAAATGTATATTCAGGTCCACTGACCATTTTTTAATTGGGTTGTTTGTTTTTTTGATATAGAGTTGTATGTGCTCTTCATGCATTTTAGATTCTAACCCCTTGGAGGATGTATCATTTGCAGATATCCTCTCCCATTCAGTAGGTTGCCTTTTTCATTTTGTTGATGGTTTTGTTCACAGAGCAGAAGCTTTTGAGTTTAATGTGGTCCCATTTGTTTATTTTTGCTTTCGTTGCTTTTCCCTGAGGAGACAGATCAAAAAATATTACTAAAACTGATGCCAAAGAGTTTACTGTCTACCTTTTCTTCTAGGAGTTCAATGGTTTCAGGTCTTACATTTAAGTCTTTAATCCATTTTAACTTTATTTTTGTCTATGATGTAAGAAAGTGGTCCAGTTTCATTCTTTTGGATGTAGCTGTCCAATTTTCCCAACACCATTTATTGAAGAGGCTGTCTTTTCCCCATTGCATATTCTAAGACTATTATTTCTAATTTGCCCATTGTCTGGGCCAGCAGCATTCCTGATTATGCATATTTATTCTTTATATGTGGTTATGTATAACTATATATAAAAAGCATATAAAATATACATTTTAAATGATGTAATAAAGATGAAAATGGAAATTATTGTATGTTATTTGTTCTTTTGTATTTATTTTGTATTAGTAGTAGTAGCGGTAATGTATTTTACTTATACCCTAAAATGATTATAAATAATATTTTGTCAACAGCAGCATGATTTAATATGCTTCACTAAAAGTCTTAGCTATTTTTGAGAGTGTGTTCAAAGGACTGTTTCTTAAGTTTATTTTAATACCAATTTTTTTTTTCTTTTGCTGTATGTGGGCCTGTCACTGTTGTGGCCTCTCCCGTTGCAGAGCACAGGCTCCGGACGTGCAGGATCAGCGGCCATGGATCACGGGCCCAGCCGCTCCGCGGCGTGTGGGATCTTCCCGGACCGGGGCCCGAACCTGTGTCGCCTGCATCGGCAGGCCGACTCTCAACCACTGGGCCACCAGGGAAGCCCACCAATTTTTAATGCTGTCACAGTTGAAAATTTTTCCTCAGAAAGATTTTCAGTAAAAAACTTCAGTATAAGCATCTATCATTAAGCTTAGGGAAAAAAAGTTAAGTACTGTATGAGCATCATGTGAATTTTAATGTGTGAGAAAAATTATAGATGTTTGTTTTTACATTTATGTAGACCATCTTGCCAATTACTGTGACTTCCTGTTGCTATTAGCTATTGAAATGAAATGTGCACATGGGATGTAAGTCTATATCTATATGTCAGATAGTCTTCTCGTTCATTTTAATTGTGATGACCAATCTTTTGGCAGATCTGATGAGCTTTTAAGGTAGGTAACAAGAAGTAGATTCTGCTCTCTTCTTGTTATTCACTTATGTTTGCGTTGATAATAGTGTACTCAGTCCACATTATTTGCAGGAAACTTTCTAGACACTCGTCCGTATCTGAAGTATAGTTTAAGTAAAGCTGGGTGCTATAATCTATAAATCCATTTTTTAGGCACATGTAAATCGTAGCACACTGAAATCCTCTGAAAAAGAAGGAAGATAGAAGAGCAGTGTTACGGATATGTGATCCAAGCAAAGGCCCCAGGGTTCATGTCTCTATTAAGTATTGGTAAAGTTTAATTTCTCTATTTTTAAAAGAAAAAATCAATGAAAAGAGATATTTCAATGTTTTTTTCTGCCCTCCTAGTGAACCATAGATATATACACACAGGTATGTGCCTTGTCTCATTCCAAACCCAGACAACTGGAAATGCTATCAAATTAGGAAAGGCATTAAGATGTTGAGCTGCCAAAGATGATGAATGTTCACTATGATTATGTATTTTGTGTATTATCACTGAATATGTTGCCAAAAAAAACTCAACAGATTTTGCTACTTAAAAACTAAAAATTTTATAATGCTTTCTCCATACAAAAATTTAATCATATAGGATAAATTGAGAAAGAGTTTTGCAATAAATATGATAGAAAATGAGTTAACATCCTATTTTCTTACAATCAACAAACCTCATATATATAAAGGCTTTTTAGAAATAAATTTTAAAAACTGCCAGAGACATTTTTAAAAGTCCCAAGGCATGAACAGATGATTCACAGAACTCCAAATGACTGAGAAACATGAAAAAAACCTCACAAGTAATCAATGAAATGCAAAATAAAACATAAATAAGATTATCACCATCCCTCCATCAAATTATCTGTTGCAAATGGTCTCTAAAGATAGCCATCCAGAATTCCTCCATCGCTGTACGTGCATGTCAACCTCTCATCAAGAGGTGGCATTTATTTCTTTTTCTTTAGAATCAGGGCTGGTCTTGTGACTTATTTTGAACAGTAGAATGGGGTAGAAGTGATGCTGTAAGTCTGATGCGTAAAGGTCCGCATTGTTGGCATGCATATAAATCGATAAAACTGGATCATATGGTAGTTCTATGTTTAATTTTTTGAGGTACCTCTATACTGTTTTTTATAATGGTTGCCCCCTTTACAATCCTACCAACAGTACCCAAGATCTCCAATTTCTCTACAACCTTCTCAACACTTTTTATTTTGTTGTTTTTAATAGTAGTCACCCTAATGGGCTTGAGGTGGTATCTCACTGTAGTTATGATTTGCATTTCTCTTACGATTAGTGATGTTGAGCATTTTTTTCCCCTGTGCTTGTTAGCCATTTTTATTATCATCCTGAGAGAAATGTCTATTGAACTCCTTTATCCAAAATAATTGAAAACAAGGTCCCAAAGAGATATTTGAATGCCCATTATTCATAGCAGCATTATTTACAATAGCCAACAGGTGGAAGCAACCTAAATGTCAATTGATGGATGAATGGATAAAGTGTAGCATATACATAAAATGGGATATTATTCAGACTTAAAAAAGAAGGAAATCTTGTCACCTGCTACAACATGAGTGAAGCTTGAGGACATGATGCTAAGTAAAATAAGCCAGTCATGAAAAGATAAATACTGTATGATTCCACTTATATGTGTTATCTAAAGTAGTCAACTTCATAGAAACAGTAGAATGGTGGTTACCAGGGGCTGGAAGAAGAAGGAAATGGAGAGTTGCTGTTTAATGGGTATAGTTTCAGTTTTGCAAGATGAAAAGTTCTGGAAATTGAGTATACTTAACGCCACTGACCTATACACTTAAAAATTGTTATGACGGTAAGTTTTAGATTATGTCTTTTACAGAAATTAAAAAAAATGATAATGCTTTCTCAAAAGCAATTGGGCAAAAAATATCAATAGTACTAAACTAAAATTCATAATCTTAGTCCAGGAAATAATAAAATAGGCAGAGGTTCATAAGGATGTTCATTACAGTGCTATTTCCAGTAGTAAATTAGTAATTCATTATTGAAATTTCCAACAACAGAATTAGGGGTTGGTCACATGAATTTTTTTTTTTTTTGCGGTACACAGGCCTCTCACTGTTGTGGCCTCTCCCGTTGCGGAACACAGGCTCCGGACGCGCAGGCTCAGCTGCCGTGGCTCACGGGCCCAGCCGCTCCACGGCATGTGGGATCTTCCCGGACCGGGGCACGAACCCGTGGCCCCTGCATTGGCAGGCGGACTCTCAACCACTGCGCCACCAGGGAAGCCCGGTCACATGAATTTTTGATATACCTATATGACATATTATTTCAATGACTTGAAAAAAAATTTATAGCAAAATGCTAAGTGAATAAATCATGATGCAAACCTCTTTATACAGTGTTATCCAAATATATACACATATGTATGTATAGCTATTTTTTATATATGTGATATAACTGTACACGGATATATTCTCTCTCTATATATATATATATATTCATACCATATCTATTATACACATGCATGTAATGAGTTTATTGCATAAACTGACTTGGTAGATTGCAAATATAAAGTAACTTTATTCTTTCACACAACTGCCATTTTCAAATAAACTCTAGAAACTCATTCTTCCTGTTGCCAAGAAGAGCTTGTGAGTAGATCCTTTAGCTTTTCTAGCCATTTGAAGATATTAAAAAGTCTAGACTGACATCCAAACTTCCATCTCTTATTTAATGTAAGCTTCTCTCCTGGCCCAGCTTTGGAATCCTGAAAAAAAGGACCTAGCTGGTTTCTTTACAATTCTCCCACTTTGTTCTTTCATCTTTCTTTCCACTCACCTGGCTGCCCACTCACTGTCCTGCTGGGCTGGAGGCAAGTAGGGAGGAAAGGAGAGGTCAGAAAAGATCACTGCCATCATGTCTTTGGATGTGACAGATGGTATGCACAGATTCTCAGAGGCTGTGGGGGTGCCGTCCCCACCCCACATCATCTTCTGACCCTTCTCTCTTCACGGCTCCACATCCTACTTCCTTTACTCATGAAGACGCCTTCCTTGCCTTGCTTCTCAGTCCTGTCTACTCAGCCTTCACTCCTGGTTGTTCATCTCTATTTTCGATATCTCCTTGGAGGTAGTCCCTTTTGAAATGGTTATAGTCATGGTCCATGCGACCCAGAGAAACAGGGATCTTTTTTCCAGTGAACTCTTGAAATGCAGGTACTTCTTAACTCAAGCTTCTTTTTTATTGGCTGCCACCGATTGTTTCCCTCAGCCCCTCCTCCTTCATTTTTCCAGGTGTGAATCAAATACTGTTACTGTGTCCACCAAACTCGAGAGGACCAAGCTATCCAAGTATTTTTCTTGAGTCTCCCTCCTTACTTGGATCAAGGTGAGAAGGAAGCACCCCTCGCACAGGTGTGGAGTGGAACAGTGCACCTGCTCTAGGACAACACTCTCTCTAAGGCAGGGTTTCTCAGTTTTAGCACTATTGACATTTGGGGCTGGATGAGTCTTTGGTGTGGGGCTGTCCCGTGTATTATGGGATGGTAAGCAGCATCCCCGGCTTCTACTCATTAGATGCTAGTAGTACCACCCCCAAGTTGTGACAAACAATGATGTCTCCAGCCATTGTCAAAGGTCCCTTGGGGGTAAACTTGCTTCCAACTTAGAGTCACTATCCTAAAGGCATTCTTTCTACAAACCTGCCTACTTCCTAATGACTCCTTCTTCTCTTTTTTAGGATGAAAATGGGTAGGGAGCTAATGCTGGCAAAAGAGCATCCCAAATGCAAATCCTGCACAGTTGCTCTAGTACCCTGCTTTAGAATGTGGGGATATTGGCCAACCCTGAAATAGAAATAGTCATATTTAACACTTTGCTGTTTCACATAAAATAAGAAAAAAAAACCCATGTGGTAGATGAGATAAGAAAGCACACCAAAATATTAATAGGGACTATCTTTGAATGGTGGACTCATTAGTGATTTTTTTCTAATTAACTTTAATATTTTATACAGTGGATTCATTCATTCATGTATAAAAATATTAAAAAAATAAGACCAAACATGGATAAACAACAAGGTCCTACTGTATAGCACAGAGAACTATATTCAATATCCTATGATAAAGCACAAAGGAAAAGAATATTAAAATGTATATATATATAAATATATATATATAAAACTGAGTCACTTTGCTGTACAGCAGAAATTAACACAACACTGTAAATCAACTATACTTCAATAAAAAAAAAATTGAAAAAAAAAAGACCAAACAAATCCTACCAGTTTTCAAGAACCAGCTCAAATGCCATCTCCTTCATGATGCCTTTTCAGATTACCAAGCTGAAAATACTTTTTTTTCTTCTGGAACAATCACAGGTGACACTATCTTCATAGTCACCCCATTAACTAGGGTTTTTTTTATTCCTGTTTTACAGGCAAGGAAACTAAGCTTGGACAAGTAACTAGGTTGCCTAACTGGCCTGATACTATACAAGCTGGTAAATGGCAGAGGTGTCACTCAAACCTGGGTCCATTTCTTCAGTCCATTTCCTACCTGCCGTGGTACTGGTCACTGGGCACCCAGAACTTCATGGTGTTTTAGGTGAACTTAAACATTACTGAGCTGTATCTCCTTCATTTGCATAGTATTCCCCAACTAAATTATAAACAGCTTTTACAGAATAGACTATTGAGCTTTCATTACATATGCTCACGGAGGGCCATAGGGTAGGTAGATTGCTGAAATAATGCTCAGGTGAAACAAGATAGTGGACACATAAATCAAATATAAACATCAACTCAATCATAGTTTCTGTCATAACTATTCAACATCATTTCATAATGGCAATATCGTAAGTCATGAAGATTATCTGACAGGTGAATACTGACATGAAGGCTTATATTTAAGCACATGATCTGCTGCCTAAACATTAGCATCGTTTGTATTCAAGCAAAAGGAGTGGCTTAATATATACTATGAAGAAAGACTGAATATATATTAGTATATACTTATGTTGGATAGACTGAACTGATTTTAAGACAAAATTATCATGTAAATTCAGCCAGTCCATTTGTACCAAACTGTCTTAAATGCCTACTCAAAATAATAATAATGGCAGAGCCCATGATGGTTTAAAGGAAGAGGGAACAGCTAAGAAGGCACAGGCCCTAGGGGGACACATGCCAGATCACTAGGCTTGGGGAAACAAGAGCAAGCTTGTCCCCATGTGGTGGAAGAGATGAGGCTCCCCAGGTATGACCAGGTTTGGGTCATAGTAGCTCAACAACTAGCGGAGTAGAGTCAACAGGCTGCAAGTTTTCAATCCTATAACTATGTGGGGCTGGTATAGGCAGGAACTGATATGTGTGTCATGGAAAAGTCTTTATTTCTATTACTGTGACCAAAATAGGTATATGTAGTCTTTTGGAAAACTAATGAAAACAGCGAGGTCATGGTAAAACTCAAAGAGGGAGACTTTGCACCAATATACTAAAAAATGTGGTCCATGGACTAACATCAGCATCAATTGGGAGCTTATTGGAAATGCAAATTCTTGGTCCCTAACCTAGACCTAATGAGTCAGAATCTTTGGAGTTGGGACCCAGGAATTTGCATTTTAGCCTGCTCGCCAAGTGATTCTTATGTTTGAGAGGCACTGGTTTACAGCATCCCCACCACATTCACTACCCTCACAACAGAAGAAAAATGTTCTACAATCCATTTAAAATGAGTTTCTAACTTTGTGTTGTCCAAGACAGCAGACACATGCCACATGTGGCTGCAAGCACTTGAAATGTGCTTCTTTATCCAAATAAAGATGTGTTGTAAGTGTAAACACTGGATTTCAAAGACTATGAAAAAGGAATGAAAACTACCTCATTAATAATTTTTTATACTAATATTGAAATGATAATATTTCAGATATATTGGATTAAATAAAATCTATTAGTAACTTCACCTGTACCTTTTTACTTTATTGGGGCTTCTAGGACATTTAAACTCACATGTGTGGCTTGTATTATATTTCTATTGGACAGCATTGTTTTAACTCATCTTCTTAAAGGAGGATTTCTTTCCTATTCTACATTTCTTAGTTATAAGCTAGCCAGGGCTTAGTTGAAATAATGACAAAAATAGCACTTATTTCATGTTTAATGTGTGCTAGACCTGTACTTAGCATCTTGCATGGATGATTTCATTTAATCCACACCATAATTCTATGAAGTTATTACCTTCAATTTAATGATAAGGAAAATGAAGCTCAGAAAGTTTAAAAAACTTGCTCAAGCTACCAGCTGATATGTGACTGAGAAAGACGTCAACTCAGGTCCTTCTGGCCCCAAATCATGTACTTTTATATATTTCCCTGTACTTCTTGTTATACAATGTACTGAAAAAATATATCATTTATTTTCAATGATATCTATGTAAGTTAAAATGATGAGTATATTATTCAAGTCTTTATCAAGTAGAAGCACATCATTAGAAAAAATAATGACAGAATCATCTCCATGTGTGAAATGTGAATCTACAGATGTTTAAGACTTAGGAAACTTGACACAATCTTCCTCAGCTTTGCATCTGATCGATGGGTAACCTTTTCAATAATTCCTCATAATAACTCTTTTTTTAAGTTTTATGTATTTTTAAAATTTTATTGAAGTATTGTTGATTTACAATGTTTTGTTAATTTCTTCTGTACAGCAAGGTGACTCAGTTTGATAGATAGATAGATACATAGATATTCTTTTTCATATTCTTTTCCATTATGGTTTGTCACAGGGTATTGAATATAGTTCCCTGTACCACACAGTAGGACCTTGTTTTTTATCCATTCTATATATATATTCTTCTGCATAATAACTCTTAAATCTGGTCACATGGCTAAAAAAAACTCTCCTAACTTAGTTGACTATATCTAGATCAGAAACAAACTAAGAAAAAGCTACAACTTTGTGAAATCACTCCAGGTTTCATGGCCCTGAGCCAGCATGGGTCACAGATACGCTCTTAAAAGTAGGGTGTAACTCCAGGAGGGCTCATGCCAAGGAGTACTTCCCAGAACTTCTGCTGCCAGTGTCCTTGTCCCTGTCGTGAGCCACAGCCACCCCCTGCCTCTGCAGGAGACCCTCCAACACTAGCAGGAGTATCTAATTTCCAGGAGGCTATGTGGATGACTGAATATCAGAACAGTCTATTCAATAGCTCCTGACTCCATTGGACAATGGTTTGCCCCACAAAGAGGTGACTTCTCTGCACTTCCGGGTGCTACCATCATAAATGGGCACGACACAGATCCTGAAATTTCCCATGCTGCAGGTCCAAAAAGGAAGCCCCAGGAAGGAGATAATCCTTTAAATCCAAATCACATGTTCATGGTAAGATACCCAAAAAGTTGAATTCAGTTTTTCCATCTTGCAGCCTACAAAATTACTATTTGGTGTATTGCCACTTTAGACTGACAAACAGGCAGCCACTTTGCCAAGATTTCATTGTAGAGAGGGTTGTAGTGTTAATAATAGCATCAATAGTGAGTCATCCAGACAGAGGAGGAAGATGGCGGAAGAGTAAGATGCAGAGATCACCTTCCTCCACACAGATACATCAGAAATACATCTACACGTCTAACAACTCCTACAGAACACCTACTGAACGCTGGCAGAAGACCTCAGACCTCCCAAAAGGCAAGAAACTCCACGTACCTGGGTAGGGCAAAAGAAAAAAAAAAAAACAGAGACAAAAGAATATGGATGGGACCTGCACCAGCGGGAGGGAGCCGTGAAGAAGGAAAGGTTTTCACACACTAGAAGCCCCTTCGCGGGCAGAAACTGCGGGTGGCGGAGCTGGGGAGCTTCGGAGCCGCGGAGGAGAGCAAAGCGGAGAGATTCCCTCTCGATCGGTGTCGACAGGCACTCACCAGCCCGAGAGGCTTGTCTGCTCACCCGCCGGGGCGGGCGGGGGCTGGGAGCTGAGACTCGGGCTTCGGTCGGAGAGCAGGGAGAGGACTGGCAGCGTGAACACAGCCTGAAGGGGTTAGTGCACCAGGGCTAGCCGGGAAGGAGTCAGGGAAAAAGTCTGGACCTGCCGAAGAGGCAAGAGACTTTTTCTTCCCTCTTTGTTTCCTGGTGCACGAGGAGAGGGGATTAAGAGCGCTGCTTAAAGGAGCTCCAGAGAGGGGCGCAAGCCGCGGCTAACAGAGTGGACCCCAGAGACGGGCATGAGACGCTAAGGCTGTTGCTGCCGCCACCGAGAAGCCTGTGTGCAAGCACAGGTCATTCTCCACACCCCCCTTCCAGGGAGCCTGTGCAGCCCGCCACTGCCAGGGTCCCGGGATCCAGGGACAACTTCCCCGGGAGAACGCATGGCGTACCTCAGGCTGGTGCAATGTCATGTTGGCCTCTGGCGCCGCAGGCTTGCCCCGCACTCCGTACCCCTCCCTCCCCCCGGCCTGACTGAGCCAGAGCCCCCGAATCAGCGGCTCCTTTAACCCCATCCTGTCTGAGCGAAGAACAGACGCCCTCTGACGACCTACACGCAGAGGCGGGGCCACATCCAAAGCTGAACCCAGGGAGCTGTGCGAACAAAGAAGAGAAAGGGAAATTTCTCCTAGCAGCCTCAGGAGCAGCGGATTAAATCTCTACAATCAACTTGATATACCCTGCACCTCTGGAATACCTGAATAGACAACAAATCATCCCAAATTGAGGAGGTGGACTTTGAGAGCAAGATTTATTATTTTTTCCCCTTTTCCTCTTTCTCTGAGTGTGTATGTGTATGCTTCTGTGTGAGATTTTGTCCGTATAGCTTTGCTTTCACCATTTGTCCTAGGGTTCTATCTGTCTGTTTATTTTGTTTTATTTTCTTAAAAAATTTTTTTCTTAATAATTATTTTTTTATTTTAATAACTCTATTTCATTTTACCTTACTTTATTTTATTTTATCATCTTTCTTTCTTTTTCTTCCTTCCTTTCTTTCTTTCTTTCTTCTTTCTACTTTTTCTCCCTTTAATTCTGAGCCATGTGGATGAAAGGCTCTTGGTGCTGTAGCCAGGAGTCAGTGCTGTGCCTCTGAGGTGAGAGAGCCAACTTCAGGACACTGGTCCACAACAGACCTCCCAGCTCCACATAATATCAAATGGCGAAAATCTCCCAGAGATCTCCATCTCAACACCAACACCCAGCTTCACTCAATGACCAGCAAGCTACAGTGCTGGACACCCTATGCCAAACAATAAGCCAGGAACACAACCCAACCCATTAGCAGAGAGGCTGCCTAAAATCATAATAAGTCCACAGACACCCCAAAACACACCACCAGACGTGGACCTGCCCACCAGAAAGACAAGATCCAGCTGCATCCAGCAGAACATAGGCACTAGTCCCCTCCACCAGGAAACCTACACAACCCACTAAACCAACCTTAGCCACTGGGGACAGACACCAAAAAGAACACGGACTACGACCCGGCAGCCTGCAAAAAGGAGACCCCAAACACAGTAAGATAAGCAAAATGAAAAGAGAGAAAAACACACAGCAGATGAAGGAGCAAGGTAAAAACCCACCAGACCTAACAAATGAAGAGGAAATAGGCAGTCTACCTGAAAAAGAATTCAGAATAATGATAATAAACATGATCCAAAATCTTGGAAATAGAATAGAGAAAATGCAAGAAACATTTAACAAGGACCTAGAAGAACAAGATGAAACAAACAACGATGAACAACACAATAAATGAAATTAAAAATACTCTAGAAGAGATCAATAGCAGAATATTTGAGGCACAAGAACGGATAAGTGACCTGGAAGATAAAATAGTGGAAATAACTACTGCAGAGCAGAATAAAGAAAAAAGAATGAAAAGAACTGAGGACAGTCTCAGAGACCTCTGGGGAAACATTAAACGCACCAATATTCGAATTATAGGGGCTCCAGAAGAAGAAGAGAAAAAGAAAGGGACTGAGAAAATATTTGAAGAGATTATAGTTGAAAACTTCCCTAATATGGGAAAGGAAATAGTTAATCAAGTCCAGGAAGCACAGAGAGTCCCATACAGGATAAATCCAAGGAGAAACACGCCAAGACACATATTAATCAAACTATCAAAAATTAAATACAAAGAAAACATATTAAAAGCAGCAAGGGAAAAACAACAAATAACACACAAGGGAATACCCATAATGTTAACAGCTGATCTTTCAGCAGAAACACTGCAAGCCAGAAGGGAGTGGCAGGACATATTTAAAGTGATGAAGGTGAAAAGCCTGCAACCAAGATTACTCTACCCAGCAAGGATCTCATTCAGATTTGATGGAGAAATTAAAACCTTTACAGACAAGCAAAAGTTGAGAGAGTTCAGCATCACCAAACCAGCTTTACAACAAATGCTAATGGACCTTCTCTAGGCAAGAAACACAAGAGAAGGGAAAGACCTACAATAACAAACCCAAAACAATTAAGAAAATGGGAATAGGAACATAAATATCAATAATTACCTTAAATGTAAATGGATTAAATGATCCCACCAAAAGACACAGACTGGCTGAATGGGTACAAAAACAAGACCCATATATTTGCTGTCTACAAGAGACCCACTTCAGACCTAGAGACACATACAGACTGAAAGTAAGGGGATGGAAAAAGATATTTCATGCAAATGGAAACCAAAAGAAAGCTGGAGTAGCAATTCTCATATCAGACAAAATAGACTTAAAAATAAAGACTATTAGAAGAGACAAAGAAGGACACTATATAATGATCAAGGGATCGATCCAAGAAGAAGATATAACAATTGTCAATATTTATGCACCCAACATAGGAGCATCTCAATACATAAGGCAAATACTAACAGCCTTAAAAGGGGAAATCGACAGTAACACAATCATAGTAGGGGGTCTTAACGCCCCACTTTCACCAATGGACAGATCATCCAAAATGAAAATAAATAAGGAAACACAAGCTTTAAATGATACATTAAACAAGATGGACTTAATTGATATTTATAGGACATTCCATCCAAAAACAACAGAATACACATTTTTCTCAAGTGCTCATGGAACATTCTACAGGATAGGTCATATCTTGGGTCACAAATCAAGCTTTGGTAAATTTAAGGCAATTGAAATTGTATCAAGTATCTTTTCCGACCACAACACTATGAGACTAGATATCAATTACAGGAAAAGATCTGTACAAAATACAAACACATGGAGGCTAAACAATACACTACTTAATAACGAAGTGATCACTGAAGAAATCAAAGAGGAAATCAAAAAATACCTAGAAACAAATGACAATGGAGACACGATGACTCAAAACCTATGGGATGCAGCAAAAGCAGTTCTAAGAGGGAAGTTTATAGCAATACAATCCTACCTTAAGAAACAGGAAACATCTCAAATTAACAACCTAACCTTGCAACTAAAGAAATTAGAGAAAGAAGAACAAAAAAACCCCAAAGTTAGCAGAAGAAATCATAAAGATCAGATCAGAAATAAATGAAAAAGAAATGAAGGAAACGATAGGAAAGATCAATAAAACTAAAAGCTGGTTCTTTGAGAAGCTAAACAAAATTGATAAACCATTAGCCATACTCATCAAGAAAAGTGGGAGAAGACTCAAATTAATAGAATTAGAAAAGAAAAAGGAGAAGTAACAACTGACACTGCAGAAATACAAAAGATCATTAGAGATTACTACAAGCAACTCTATGCCAATAAATTGGACAACCTGGAAGAAATGGACAAATTCTTAGAAATACCCAACCTGCCAAGACTGAATCAGGAAGAAATAGAAAATATGAAAAGACCAATCACAAGCACTGAAATTGAAACTGTGATTAAAAATCTTCCAACAAACAAAAGCCCAGGACCAGAGGGCTTCACAGGCGAATTCTATCAAACATTTAGAGAAGAGCTAACACCCATCCTTCTCAAAATCTTCCAAAATATAGCAGAGGGAGAAATACTCCCAAACTCATTCTACGAGGCCACCATCACCCTGATACCAAACCAGACAAGGATGTCACAAAGAAAGAAAACTACAGGCCAATATCACTGATGAACATAGATGCAAAAATCCTCAACAAAATACTAGCAAACAGAATCCAACAGCACATTAAAAAGATCATACACCATGATCAAGTGGGGTTTATTCCAGGAATGCAAGAATTCTTCAATATACACAAAGCAATCTATGTGATACATAATATTAACAAATTGAAGGAAAAAAACCATATGGTCATCTCAATAGATGCAGAGAAAGCTTTCAACAAAATTCAACACCGATTTATGATAAAAACCCTGCAGAAAATAGGCATAGAGGGAACTTTCCTCAACATAATAAAGGCCATATATGACAAACCCACAGCCAACATCGTCCTCAATGGTGAAAAACTGAAAGCATTTCCACTAAGATCAGGCACAAGACAAGGTTGTCCACCCTCACCACTCTTATTCAACATAGTTTTGGAAGTTTTAGCCACAGCAATCAGAGAAGAAAAGGAAATAAAAGGAATCCAAATTGGAAAAGAAGAAGTAAAGCTGTCACTGTTTGCAGATGACATGATACTATACATAGAGAATCCTAAAGATGCTACCAGAAAACTACTAGAGTTAATCAATGAATTTGGTAAAGTAGCAGGATACAAAATTAATGCCCAGAAATATCTGGCATTCCTATGCACTAATGACGAAAAATCTGAAAGTGAAATCAAGAAAACACTCCCATTTACCATTGCAACAAAAAGAATAAAATATCTAGGAATAGACCTACCTAAGGAGACAAAAGACCTGTATGCAGAAAATTATAAGACACTGATGAAAGAAATTTAAGATGATACAAATAGATGGAGAGATATATCATGTTCTTGGATTGGAAGAATCAACTTTGTGAAAATGACTCTACTACCCAAAGCAATCTACAGATTCAATGCAATCCCTATCAAACTACCACTGACATTTTTCACAAAACTAGAACAAAAAATTTCACAAGTTGTATGGAAACACCAAAGACCCCGAATAGCTGAGGCAATCTTGAGAATGAAAAACGGAGCTGGAGGAATCAGGCTCCTGGACTTCAGACTATCGTACAAAGCTACAGTAATCAAGACAATATGGTACTGGCCCTAAAACAGAAATATAGATCAATGGAACAGGATAGAAAGCCCAGAGATAAACCCCCGCACATATGTTCACCTTATCTTTGATAAAGGAGGCAGGAATGTACAGTGAAGAAAGGACTGCCTCTTCAATGAGTGGTGCTGGGAAAACTGGACAGGTACATGTAAAAGTATGAGATTAGATCACTCCCTAACACCATACACAAAAATAAGCTCAAAATGGATTAAAGACCTAAATGTAAGGCCAGACACTATCAAACTCTTAGAGGGAAAGATAGGCAGAACACTCTATGACGTAAATCACAGCAAGATCCTTTTTGATCCACCTCCTAGAGAAATGAAAATAAAAACAAAAATAAACAAATGAGACCTAATGAAACTGCAAAGCTTTTGCACAGAAAGGGAAGCCATAAACAAGACCAAAAGACAACCCTCAGAATGGGAGAAAATATTTGCAAATGAAGCAACTGACAAAGGATTAATCTCAAAAATTTACAAGCATCTCATGCAGCTGAATAACAAGAAAACAAATAACCCAATCCAAAAATGGGCAGAAGACCTAAATAGACATTTCTCCAAAGAAGATATACAGACTGCCAACAAACACATGAAAGAATGCTCAACATCATTAATCATTAGGGAAATGCAAATCAAAACTACAATGAGATATCATCTCACACCAGTCAGAATGGCCATCATCAAAAAATCTAGAAACAATAAATGCTGGAGAGGGTGTGGAGAAAAGGGAACACTCTTGCACTGCTGTTGGGAATGTGAATTGGTACAGCCACTATGGAGAACAGAATGGAGGTTCCTTAAAAAACTACAAATAGAACTACCATATGACCCAGCAATCCCACTACTGGGCATATACGCTGAGAAAACCATAATTCAAAAAGAGTCATGTACCAAAATGTTCATTGCAGCTCTATTTACAATAGCCAGGAGATGGAAACAACCTAAGTGTCCGTCATCGGATGAATGGATAAAGAAGATGTGGCATATATATACAATGGAATATTACTCAGCCATAAAAAGAAAGGAAATTGAGCTATTTGTAATGAGGTGGATGGACCTAGAGTCTGTCATACAGAGTGAAGTAAGTCAGAAAGAGAAAGACAAATACTGTATGCTAACACATATATATGGAATTTAAGAAAAAAAAATGTCATGAAGAACCTAGGGGTAAGACAGGAATAAAGACGCAGACTTACTACAGAATGGACTTGAGGATATGGGGAGGGGGAAGGGTAAGCTGTGACAAAGTGAGAGAATGGCATGGACATATATACACTACCAAACGTAAAATAGATAGCTAGTGGGAAGCAGCCGTATAGCACAGGGAGATCAGCTAGGTGCTTTGTGACCACCTAGAGGGGTGGGATAGCGAGGGTAGGAGGGAGGGAGACACAAAAGGGAAGAAATATGGGAACATATGTATATGTATAACTGACTCACTTTGTTATAAAGCAGAAACTAACACACCATTGTGAAGCAATTATACTCCAATAAAGATGTTTAAAAAAAAAAGTAAGGGGTATTCTTTTTGTTGTTGTTGTTTGTTTTAGTTCATTATATCTTATTTTTTAAAATTTTTATTGGAATATAGTTGATTTACAATGTTGCATTAGTTTCAAGTGTACAGCAAAGTGATTCAGTTATACATATACATATATTCATTCTTTTTTAGATTCTTTCTCATATAGGTTATCACATAATGTTGAGTAGAGTTCCCTGTGCTATACAGTAGGTCGTTGTTGGTTATCTATCTTATATATAATAGTGTGTGTGTGTTCATCCCACGCTCCTGATTTATCCCTCCCCCCCACCATGTTTCCCCTTGGTAACCCTAAGTTTGTTTTCAATATCTGTAAGTCTGTTTCTGCTTTGTAAATAAGTTCATTTTTTAATTTTCTTTCTTTAAAGTAGATTCCACATACGAGTGATATCATATGATATTTGTCTTTCTCTGTCTGACTTACTTCACTTAGGATGATAATCTCTAGGTCCATCCATGTTGCTGCAAATGGCATTATTTCATTCTTTTTTATGGCTAATATTCCATTGTATATATGTACCACATCTTCTTTATCCAATCTAAAGGTAGGGTGGATTCTTTTATTGACAGCTCTACTCACCAGGAGATCTGTAAATCCATGATGAAAATGACATTTTAAAAAATGGAAGAAGATATAGCATCAGTCTTTGTTTCAATGCCTGGGAGAGGAGCCAGGATGCTTGCCGCCAATACCTCACTCATTCTAACTGTTCTGTCAATATTTGTTATTGTTAGTAGAACAGATCACCAGTGTGAACCTCAAAACCAAGGATATCTGTTTGGATAAGTCCTGTTTGAGTAAGTCCTCACAGGTGAGTAGAATATGCTTTCCATCATCCATGAAATGATCTAACAAAAAATCAGACTATAGAGCTAGGTACCGAGGGCAGAAAGGAGACTATCAGAAGGAGTGTCTGAGATCACAGTGGTGTACCCCATGACACCTAAGTCTGTAAGCCTCTTCATCAACTGGGATAATCTTGATGTCTTACGATCAGTATTAAGACATTATATTAAACATAACTGGTTAATAATAATGTCAACAAAAATGGATGTTCTGAGAGTTTGTCGCCAGTAACAAACTCCAGTTGATCACAGCCAATCAGTTCCAAGTTATTTACAACCTTACTGGTGGTCTGCACAGACACTGGGGAATGTTCCCAGTGCCTTTTGGATCAAGTTTCCTGTGGGTTTTATAACCAAGTGGACCCTTTCCACTTATGGCATCATCAAGGAGTCTGTACGTGGACCACAGAATTTCACCAACTGGAACTTCTAGGATAGTGTTTGTCTTCTTCACAACGTTTGTTTTTTCCAACAACATGACAACCCCAGACCTCTCAGGTTCTGAGTTCATAGAAAAAGATATTTTAAAAATTGCAATACTTTTCTTATGGATTCCTCAATCTATATACATTTGCAATATCATCACCATTCATAAGACAGGCCCAATCTCTCCAAAATCAACAGAAGTCACTCCAAGAATATGATCCTCAAAGTTAAGTCATGAATGTTTCTTGATGCAGGAAAGGCTGACTGCCAAGTCATTTGTTTGGAGATACACCAGCAGGGGTGGGGTTGTGGCGGTAAATGAAAAACCATATATAAGTGAACCCAGGTAGCTCAAACCTGTGTTGTTCAAGGGTCAGTGGTAGTTGTATGAACATAAAGCGTTTTTGTAGCCTATACTCAGATGACTTCTTGGGAGCTGCTGCCTGTGGATTTGTATGAGCTCTTTTATTTTCATCAAGTCCTTAGGAAAGCCAAATTTCAATTGCTACTTAGCGTTCCCAGAGCCTGAATGTGCCAACCCCTATATTTTCATAACTCGCTCAGAATCTCATCTAATATAAAATGCAAGGGACTAATGTCTAATGACAGTTTTTTCCACCTGGTAAATACTAGCTTTCACTTGCTTGAAAATTTCAAGATGAAGAGGGAACAAAGACTCCCTCTTGATAACAGAAACTCATGGAAATGTGACACCCCCCGCCCCCCAGGTCTAGCCAGTGGTAAAAATCATCAGCATAGCTCTAGCCTTAGACCCAAATTAAAACCATCAGTTCAGGCTGACTGTGATGTGGCCGTAACATTTCACCACATTAAATGTGTGATAACTGTGCACAGGCAGGTAATGGGATCTGACAGTGCTTGTTGTCACCATGGAGCTGTCATGTCTGCATTGTGTTCTCAATCCCAGAGAATCCATGTCCATCACGAGTCTTTATTCTGGCCTAAATATACTATGACAGTAATAATATATGCAGGCCTGGAAGAGTCCAAATCAAGGGAAGCAAATTAATATTTACTGAGTACTCACCATGTGTCTGTGGCAGACAGATTTAAGGGGACCCCCCCCAATGATTCCTCACTTCCTGAGTCCACTCCTTTGTGTAATCTCCTTTCCGTGAGTGTGTGCAGGACCTGGAACTTGCTCCCTCCCGACAGAGTATGTCCAAAGTGATGGATGTCACTTCCTGATTAGGTTACATTATATGGCAAAGGTGATAGACTGTCATCCCTGTGATGATATTATGTTATATAAAATTCCTTCCTAGCAGGGATTCTTCTTGCTGACTTGATGAAGTAAACTGCCATATTGAGGAAGCCCACATGGCAAAAAAATGTGCGTGGCCTCTAGGACCTGGGTATAGCCTCTAGCTGACAGCTGCAAAGAGCCAGGGCCCCCCTCCATCACATAGCCACGAGGAAATGAATTCTGCCGAAAACCTGAATAAGCTTGGAAGCAGAATTTTTCCCCAGATAGAAATGCAGCCTGACTGATACCTTGATCACAGCCATACGCAATCCTGAGCTGAGGACCATTATAAGCTGTCCCTGGACTTCTGACCCATGGGAACCGTGAGATAACAAATATGTGTGTTGTTTTGGCTGCCATATTTGTGGTAATTCGTTATAGCAGCAGTGGAACACTAATACATTGCCATCAACCATGTTTCTATTCTGCATCCTCTATCTTGTTTCATCACCTCAACAACTTGGGAACTCTGATAATTAGGCAGGACATAAAGTTTAAAAGATTTTGCACTTGTCTTAAAAAAATAGTCATACAAGTTTTTAGGGTTCTGTCCAGGAATTAAGGAAAACCTGCCTTGATATCTTGTATCTAATACCTGAACAGTCATATGTAAATTATGAGCCAACCATCTTTAGTTTTTAAAAAAATTTTTATTGGAGTATAGTTGCTTTACAATGTTGTGTTAGTTTTTGCTGTACAGCAAAGTGAATCTGTTATACATATACATATATCTCTTCTTTTTTGGATTTCCTTCCCATTTAGTTCACCGCACAGCATTGAGTAGAGTTCCCTGTGCTATACAGTAGGTTCTCATTAGTTATCTATTTTATACATAGTAGTGCATATATGTCAATCCCAATCTCCCAATTCATCCCACCTCCCCTCCCCACTTTGGTATCCATAAGTTTGTTCTCTACATCTGTGTCTGTATTTCTGCTTTGCAAATAAATTAATCTGTACCATTTTTCTAGATTCCACATATAAGCAATATTATATGATACTTGTTTTTCTCTTTCTGACTTACTTCACTCTGTATGACAGTCTCTAGGTCTATCCACATCTCTGCAAATGGCACTATTTCGTTAATTTTTATGGCTGAGTAATATTCCATTGTATATATGTACTGCATCTTCTATATCCATTCCTCTGTTGATGGACATTTAGGTTGCTTCCATGTCCTGGCTATTGTAAATAGTGCTTCAGTGAACACTGGGTTGCATGTATCTTTTTAAATTATGGTTTTATCCGGGAAGACAACCATCTTTAAAATGACTTGATACAAATCATGCCTAGTGGGATGTTAGCAGATGGTGCAATGCTTTGCATGTGTCCTGACCACTCACCACACCTATTCACCTGCTGCGAGTACCTGTGACTCCATATGACTTGATACAAATCATGCCTAGTGGGATGTTAGCAGATGGTGCAATGCTTTGCATGTGTCCTGACCACTCACCACACCTATTCACCTGCTGCGAGTACCTGTGACTCTATACTAGTGAATGCTCTATGGTATGCTCAGCTCATGGTGGGGAAGGCCAAAAGTTCTGGGGAAAAGTTGTCTTGGGGAGCATCCCTCAGCAAATGGTGGATGGAGTTGGAAGAGAAACTCCCAGCTTCCTTGGTCCTCAAGAGCAGATATTCTCAGGAGTGTTCTACATCATTCCCCACAAGTTCCCAGTGGGATTGAGACCCAGGTGCTCACAGTGATAACCTACCCCTTAACACACCCTGCAATGGTTTCTTTCCCTTCCTTGTCTTACTTCCTAACTCTTACTAGTGGTTCCTGCAATCTCCTCTCCAAATAAATGATTTGAACTGATTCCTTCTTGCAGGGTCTGCTTCTGTGTGAAGTCAACCAAAGAGGTAAGGGCACTTCACATTGGATGGAAATGTGGTAGAAATCCAATTAAGAAGGACAAAAACAAGTGTGTAGATTGTCTTGAAGAGTGCCCTTAAGAATGTTCTAGGAATAGTGCATGAAAAGGAGAAATAAATTGACCAGAAATGACTGATTCTATTCATCAAACTCAGTAATTACCAGCCAAGTGGCCTCTCACTGTTGTGGCCTCTCCTGCTGTGGAGCACAGGCTCTGGATGTGCAGGCTCAGCGGCCATGGCTCACGGGCCCAGCCGCTCCGCGGCATGTGGGATCTTCCCGGACCGGGGCCCGAACCCGTGTCCCCTGCATTGGCAGGCAGACTCTCAACCACTGCGCCACCAGGGAAGCCCACCAGCTAAGTTTTGATGTGTAATTTGACCCCCAAATACTTTAACACTGGGAAGGCAGTGTGCTGGATGATGGACACTGATATTCTTCACTGGATGGATGCCTCGCCTACTGTGAAATCACATGCCAGCATTCTGATTATACATCAGTCTCTTGAGTTTGGTTAGTGTGAGTCCATTTCAAAAATCCTGTCAGCTCTGACAGCAATCACTAATTACTAGACTTATTATGGTGATCATTTCACAATATACACAAATATCAAATCATTGTGTTATACACCTGAAACTAATATAATATGGTATGTCATTTACACCTCAATTAAAAAAAAAGAATCAGACAATGACCTGCCACTCCAGAAGTCTCTGTCTGGGTAGGCAGGCAGAATCCTTTTATTCATTTATCACTTGCCTCAACAATTCTCATTATGCAATCAAAACCATACACTAATGCCAGACAGTTATTTCTTGAGAAACAGAGCAATTTTATTTGTGCTTTAGCATGAAGGAATACCAGAAAGAGTATCACGACGTGAATAAAGGGAATGTCCAACACGGACAAATAGGAAGGAGAAAATGCCAGTTTTCATGTTCCCTTTCTGCATGTGCAACTCAGTGTAGGAGACCCTGATTCACTGCAGTTTTGGGTGCTCATTAACTTCAACAACCTTTCTTTTTCTTTTTCTTTCTTTCTCTTTCTTTCTTTCTTTCTTTCTTTCTTTCTTTCTTTCTTTCTTTCTTTCTTTCTTTTCTTTCTTTCTCTTTATTTACCAGATTTTAAAATAATAAATTGATTCCCCAGCATCCTCCAAAGATGTCAAGGAATCAGTTCAAACTCATGGACTTATACATATCTAATATATTTCAATTCATTCTGATTATTGACCAGTGGAATCTTTTGCAAATTGTCTCTTGACTCGTTTTAAGAGCCCTCAGCGGTCTTTAAAGGCCTTCTAACCTTTTAAATTTAATTTTATATTGGAGTATAGTTGGTTTACAATGTTGTGTTAGTTTCAAGAGTACCAGTCCTATTTCTTTTAACTTTCAAAATAATGTCCCTAACCACACTGACACAACAACCAGAACAACACTGACAAAAACAAAAACAATATACTAGTTCTTCAGGAAATATAAGCATTTCCTGGCATTAAATTCTGAAAGAAATTCATTGTCTGCTTATAAGTGGTACTAGATAACATAACAGTCAATCTTCACACTTCCATAAAATCTGAGGGTAACACATTCAACTACAGCAGAGTCAAACACTCCTGTTGGAGCAAAGCTAAGGAGGTCACGGACCTGACATTCTTAAACTAGGAGCAGTGATCCTCAACCAGGGTCCAAAACCCCCATGGAGACTTCAGTACCTTTCCTCAGAGTTTCTTCAGCACACATTGCCTGCAGACCAAATAAATAGATCTCACACAAACATGTATGGCTGTTTTTACAGGTATAGATATATTTTTGATGATACTATTTTTGAATTCATGGTAGTGGTTAGTATTTTTGATTATCACTCTATATTTTCTTAATCAATGGTCACTAAATAAAACTACTGTTCTAGCAACAGTTTGGGGTTAATAAAGAATACTCACATATGGAAAGATTAAGAGCCATGATTTAGACAGCCAAATGGGTAGCATGGCCCTTTGAATATCTTTCCTATGAATCCATTTTCTTCACTGGTTTCTGAAAGTTGAGACAGAGAGAATAGTTCAGTGTTACCTTCTCAGGTGGCCTTTGAACTTAGATGTTCTGAACTTCTTCCTAAAGCGGGTCCCTGTGTGTGGGGCAAGGATGACAATTATGTGATGGAAATTCATCAACCTAGCTGGTGCTCTTTGTGTGGGACTTATTCCATGACCTTGTGGGTAGTGTCAGGGCACAGGATGTGGGGCCACTGGCTCCACCTGAAGCTCAGCCCAGGGTACGAGCCGAGACACAGCAACCTCCCTGTAAAATATGGAGGGAGACAGGTGGGGTCCAGGAGGCAGTTTTGGTTCCAAGTTGGTGTCTCCAGGAGATCTCTCTGGGGCACTAGAGTATGTGTATTCAACAAACACCCAGTTCCTTAAGCCCACGCATGTAAACACGTGTCAAGAGTTCACTGGACTCTCCAGGATCTTTCTCATGCTTACAGTGCTTCACACTTTCATATATATATTTTTTAACATCTTTATTGGAGTATAATTGCTTTACAATGGTGTGTTAGTTTCTGCTTTATAACAAAGTGAATCAGTTATACATATACATATATCCCCATATCTCCTCCCTCTTGCATCTCCCTCCCTCCCACCCTCCCTATCCCACCCCTCTAGGTGGTCACAAAGCACCGAGATGATCTCCCTGTGCTATGCGGCTGCTTCCCACTAGCTATCTATTTTACGTTTGGTAGTGTATATATGTCCATGGCACTCTCTCACTTTGTCCCAGCTTACCCTTCCCCCTCCCCGTGTCCTCAAGTCCATTCTCTTCTCTTAGTCCTGCCAGCAACTCTGTGGGGGCGCGGGGGGCGGGGGCGGGGAGGTCAGAGTACCGAAATTACAGATGAGATGAGCGCTCCATCACACATAGGTTGTTTCCCTCAGGGCCACTTAGCTCACTTGTGGCAGAAGCATGAGGAAGACCTGAGCCTTCTGAAACCAACCTGGAAGACAACTTCAAATCAAACATAATATGGGAAAAGAATCTGAAAAAGAGTGGATATATGTATATGCATAACTGATTCACTTTGCTGTACACCTGAAACTAGCACAACATTCTAAATCAACTATACTCCAATAAAAATTTTTTAAAATGTATGCACATACACACATGAATATTTATCCCAAGAAAATAAAATTAAAATTAATTAAAATAAAATCCACTAGGAATTTTAAAAAAGTATAATAATGTCATTGCCTTTTGAGAGTCACAGAACATTTCTCTAAATCAGAATTTCTACTCACATTATGTTCTTTAAAACAACACACATGGGGACTTCCCTGGCAGTCCAGTGGCTAAGAATCCACGGTCCCAATGCAGGGGGCACGGGTTCGATCCTGGTCGGGGAACTAAGATCCTGCATGCCGCGTGGTGTGGCTTTAAGAAAAAAAAACAAAAAACATGCCACATAAAATATGATATTCAACAAAACATGTTTGGAAGTCAGGAGTTCAAAATGGAAAAATAATTTTTAACATAAATAAAATAATGATTTAATATTTAAATCTCACTATTGAGTATCACTCTGATAATGTTTTTATGCACAAGATACTTTATGTGAATTATTCCATTTCATCATCACCATGGTCCTTGGAGGCATTTTATCTCATTTTTAAGATAGGAAAAGAGGTTCAGAGAGTTTAAGTAACTTGTCCAGGGTCACACAGCCAGAACACTGACAAGGGGGGAGACTTGAAATTTGCCTGGCAGCCATTTTCTCTTATTCTGCACTTCCCCCCATGCTTAAAAATTTCCCTGAAGAGAATCTATGTTTTCCTTGGGTCATTTTTATCTTTTGCCCCCTATCACCTAGGCCATAAATGATTAGGATCTTAGACTCTCAGTTCATGTTACCAAGCACCTCTTGAAATGTTACGTGAATTGTCCCAACAGATCGCAGACAAAGGGGAGTTGAGGCTGGACTTACTTGTCCAGCTTTCTCTCTAACCCACTAAATATCTCATGACCATTGACCATCCGGATGTCACTATGTCACACATTATTCTGAGAGCAGAGCAAGAGCCCCTCAGGTCGGTAGATAATCAAGAAACTGTGTTATGAGAGTTGACATCTTATGAATAATTATTTTAAAAATCTGTTTCTTTCTGTTCCTTCAACCCCAGACAGGCAAGTTGATTCTACCAAGTTGCTCAAACTGTGATGAGAACATCACTTAAACAAGGCGCTAGTTGCCCTTATTTATTTATTTTTGAAAGTAAGTTTTTAAAAAGTAAGTTTATTTGAAGATTCTATTGTGAGAGTGTGTGGTCAAAAGGCAAATAACTTTGGATGTAAGACAGGCAGTACTTGGACTCCTTGGGGACACCTCAGAGAGCTGTGGGCCCCTTTTCTCTTCCTGAGTCACAGAAGTGTCTGTTGGTCCCAAGTTTCTGTTGCTGGAATGGCCGATGATAGGAATGGCCGATACTATAAATGTGAACAGAACACGGTTTTAAGGTCACTGTAATTTTGCGGGACATGTAGCTTAATTTTGAGATGGAAGAGTTTGAGAGTGGGGCTGGATAATAACTTCCAAAAATAGTGTCTGAGCTGCAGACCTGGGTCCATGCAGGACAAGTGGTCCCAGGGGAGGAGGCGCGTGGGCATGTTCTACTGCCCTGGAGGGCCGCCGGGGTTCCTGCCCTGGAGGTGACTCTTGGCGGCATCAGGCCAAGATCCATCTTCTAAAAGCTACTTACTGCACAAGGCTGCTGCTGGGATTAAAAGGAATATTTTGATTTGCTGGATACTAATGCTCCTTTCAGGTTATGAAATGCCATTAATTTAGGGGCAGTTTGGGGATAAAATGAAAACAGCATGACATAAAACATATTCATATTTATTTCAGAAACATAAAACATGAAAAAAAATCAGCTACAAAGCTCTCCTACAGCATTTCTCAAAGAGAGGCCATGCGTATTCTTGGGCCACATCACAGGACTGGGGTAAATGGGAGGACTTGGAACCTTCCCTTCAAGAGCCCCTCAGGCACAATCTAACTCCCCCCACCCCCCATGCCCAGGACTTGGGACAAATGGAGCTGTCTCCTCCGAACACATTGTAAAGATGGCCTTAGTTCCAGATGAACAACAAAGAAAACTATCCATTAAACGTCTACACTGAGGGAGTGTGTGGAAGGCGGGAGGCTCCCTGCTTTGCTCTCAGCCCAGGGTGGGGGTCCGTGAGCCCTGGTGTTGGGGATTCCTCACATCCCGCCAGCAGCCACAGCAGAAGGCGGCCAGGACTGAGAGTCAGGGCACAGCTCTTACCAAATCAGTGACCCAGCGGCCTCCTCCAGCTCAGTTTCCCCTTCTGTTCTGCGCGCAGTCATTTGATCCCCATGACATGGAAGTGAGGGAGCAGAAGATGGAGGAAACCCTCTCCCTGAAGAGCTGAGTGACCCCCGGGCCACAGCTGGTGCAGGAGGGGGTGGGTATCAGAAGAGCTGCAACCTGGACTTCGGGCATGTAAACCAGTGTGGGTCTCCTGCATCATTACAGAACCTGCGCATTTATGTGACTCAGGCTTTCTTGGGAGAAATCTGAGGAGAGATTTTTAGGCCTAGGGTGACTAACTGTATTGGTTTACTTGTGACTGAAGGGCTCCTGGGCCGTGAGATAGTATTAAAACAAGAAACCAGACAAATCTCAGGCAAATGAGAACAAAGTAGTTACTGGAGCTAGGCAATATATTTTTTTTTTTTTTGGCAGAGGTTCTCAACCCTGGCTGAAGAATAGAATTACTGGGAGAACTTAAAAAGCCTGATGCCTGGGTATCATCCCGGACCATTGAATCTGAATCTCTGGGTGTATCTATATTATTATTTTTTGAACTCTGAAGGTTATTTTAATGTTTAGTAAAGATTGGGAAACTCTGCTTTGGATACAGCCTCAATGACTTTCTTTCCCCTGCAGACCACACAAAAGGGCTAAGCTTACATAATTGTCCACAACAAAGACGGGTGAAAGTTGCTCAACAGAGTCTTACTGAAAGGCACAGCAGAGAAGGTTGATTTCCTCAAGGATGCAACAGCTGGGGCGGGCCCTCATTTGACTAAACCAACCAACTGTAGTGCTGAGGGGAATCCAAGGACCACAGGGCCAGCTGCAGCCCCAGGACTTGTGGGGAGACATACTGCTTGGAAAACATTTCCTTACATTGGCATCCAGGCCCCCAGCCGTTGCAAGGAGAAGGCAGAGCATGGCCTGTGTGTTGTGATGAAAACAAATCTCTGTGTGGTGGGGTGGGGGGGATTTCTTCTAACTACTGAAAAAAAGAAGTGCCTTCTGAGAGTTTAGGGGAGTCTGACTTCTTTTTTAAAGAATTAATGATTTTGGAAAGCCTCAAGTTAAAATCTTACAAGAAAAGAAGAATCTTTTTTTTAATTTAATTTTTATTTTATATTGGAGTATAGTTGATTTACAATGTTGTGTTAGTTTCAGGTGCACAGCAAAGTGATTCAGCTATACATAAATATATCCATTCTTTTTCAAATTCTTTTCCGTACAGGTTATTACAGAATATTGAGTAGAGGTCTCTGTGCTATACAGTAGGTCTTTGTTGAAGGAATCATTTCTGAATTAAGCTTCACATGAGATAGAGAATATCACTTAATGATTATGAGTTCTGACTTGCCTTGTTTTTCCTGATCCTGTGGGCTTCTGCCCCACCAGCTGTCCTTTGAGAACAAACAAAGTTGTACTTTTGTGAGAGCACAAAGTTGAGGATAACTTCTCACCTCTGTATTAAACACTGCATATCAGATTTAACTGGTACCTATTCTAGGACATGACTTGCCCACAGCAAATCATGTGCAGTAACCAGAAATCCAAAGTAGATTTGAATTAGTCTGTATATTGTTACTGTTTTATCATCTTCTTCTTAATCGTAAAAACAATAGTGTTGAATACAATTTTCAGCAACAACAAAAAATCTACGATTCCCCAACAAATATTTTCACTTTTGTGTTTCCACATCCATCTTCATTTCAAATGACAGTATCAATAAGAAGATAATAAGAAACCAGAATGTAGTACTATTTTTTTTTTTTTTTTTTTTTTTTGCGGTACGCGGGCCTCTCACTGTTGTGGCCTCTCCCGTTGCGGAGCACAGGCTCCGGACGCACAGGCCCAGCGGCCATGGCTCACGGGCCCAGCCGCTCCGCGGCATGTGGGATCTTCCCGGACCGGGGCACGAACCCGTGTCCCCTGCATCGGCAGGCAGACTCTCAACCACTGCGCCGCCAGGGAAGCGCAGAATGTAGTACTATTAAACCTCTCTGGAGTGCGATGACTTTGTAAGCTTTGAAACAATAGAAAAAATTACAAAGAGAAAGACTGACCAATTTGATTATGTAACATTTAAATCTGAACATACTCTGCGTGTGTGTGTTAGACGTGGTCGAGGGACACTTAGAATCTCTCCCCACCTCCTGATCACGGGCCTCCCTCTACTTCAGAGGTCAAAAGGTAAACGAAGACATTTCCCAGGCCCCTTTGCAGCCAGGGTGGTAGATTCAAATTAGATTCACTCATTAATGCATTCCTGTGAGGATGTGCAGGTGGAAGTTTATTTGACTACTTGTTTTGTTATGTTTTTAGCTGTGGGTCTTCTGGAACAGCATTCATGTCTAACCCCCACCTTCGTGGTTGTCAGGGGACATTTGTGTTGTGATGGTGGTGGCTTCCTGATTCTTGGGTCACAGCTGCAGTGGACTGTTCTTCCTGATGGTGGCAGATGTCGTAGAAACTTTTAAGGATCAGTTCTGTGATATTGCAGGAGTCATTCACCGAGGCCCAGCCTAGAGGGTGTCTGTACAGAACTTCCAGGGATTTTACAAGCACCTAATTCTCTGTGTTAAATCCCTTTCTGTTTAAAATATCTAGAATGATTGCTATTTTCTGCACTGACTTGTGGCTGATACAACTGGAAAAATGTTTCAAAAAACAAAATAGAAGGATTAACATGTTTAGTGTATGAAGTATTGGTAGGAGAAAGAAAAGACCAAAGAATAGAAAAAATGGGAAAAAATAACAAAATGAACAAATAGATCACACAAAAGAATAAGCAGAAAGCACCTGAAGCAGATCTCTTTTTAGGAATTGCCCTGCAGCAGATGCACACAGACGACCATGGAGAAAGCAGCCAGACACAATGTGCTCCCACTCACTCAGCCAGGGGGGATCAGTCACCCCATAAATCCTTCCTTCAGAAATTTGACATTGGAAATGAAATCTCTTTGATTTTTCCCACATAGCTGGAATGAAGACATGTGAACCTGCAGACTGAGACAGAGAAAGCTTGTTCGTGGTGGGAAAGAAAAGTGAGCAAAGGAACAGACAGGAACTGAAAGAAGAGGAGGTAAGAAAGAGGTGGAGAGAGAGACCCTCTGGCTTCAGTTTGCTCCTGGGAATAAATTTTCTGTCTTGCTTCAGCTTCATGTGTTTTGGTTACTTGAAAATAACATTAACAATAATTCTAACCAATATTTTTACAATAACAGAAAATAGACTCAAAGATCATTCATTTAACTAATTTTTATTGGGTGTCTTGTGCACAGGAGTTGAGGACTAGTGCTCTGAATAAGACCAAACCTTCATCTTCACAGTTTACAGGGAAGAGCTGCTGGGAAAGCAATTATAAGGAAGCACAGGAATCCTTAAGCACATACATCAGGATGATATAGCCTTGCTATGTTATTTAGGATAGAGGACTCGCCAAAATAATAATTTATTCCTTTATGCAGTGGGGAAATCTCTCTCACGTGTTTGTGATGTTTTTGTCCTCTCTTCGGGCAGGGCATACTTTTACCACTATGATGAAATACCTAAAGCCAAACACTTCCATGATGGAAAGATGGAGAACCTGACAGCAGAATCTGAGACTCAAAGTGTGACTTTGGGCATCATAGAACGTTTCCTACTTACTCCACCAAAAATAGCTTTTTGTCTCTGGTCCTAGATGAACATCTTTCCTCCCAGTGACAAATATTAAGTGACTCAAAAGGCTGACACCAGAAGGATGTGGACACTGAAAAACTGTTAAAGTTCTTATATAAGCACCCATGATTTCTCCGGCATGGCCTTGCTTTGATTCCAAAATCTACACGTGGAGATATTTGTTACCACTTTCTTCCATGAGACCTCACACAAAGGAATTTTGGAAAGGGATAAAAGGGTGGTTGCACGTTTACATCTTTTTGTATTTTTTTTTAAATCCATGGTTTTAAAAAAGATGCTAGAGGATGTCAAATAATGCTGCAATGACACCACTTATTGGAGAGACTGTCTTTTCCCCATTGTATATTTTTGCCTCCTTTGTCATAGATTAATTGACCATAAGTGTGGGTTTATTTCTGGGCTCTCTATTCTGTTCTATTGATCTATGTGGCTGTTTTGTGCCAGTACCATACTGTTTTGATGACTGTAGCTTTGTAGTATAGTCTGAATTCAGGGAGCCTGATACCTCCAGCTTTGTTCTTTCTCAAGATTGTTTTCTCTTTTAGGGGTCTTTGTCTTTCCACATAAATTTTAGGATTATTTGTTCTAGTTTTGTGAAAAAAAATTGTATTTTGATAGGGATTGCATTGAATGTGTAGATTGTCTTGGGGGTATGGTCATTTTAACAAGATATGGAAGCAACCTAATTGCCTGTTGATAGAGGAATGGATAAAGAAGATGTGGTATATATACACAATGGAATAGTACTTAGCCATTAAAAAGAATGAAATTTTGCTATTTGTGACAACATGCATGTACCTAGAGGATATTATACTAAGTGAAATAAGTCAGACAGAGAAAGACAAATACTGTATTTCACTTATATGTGGAATCTAAAAAACAAAACAAATAAACAAACATAACAAAACAGAAACAGAGTCATAAATAGAGAACAAACAGGTGGTTGCCAAACAGGGAAGAGCTGTGGGGAAAGAGAAATAGGTAAGGGAGTTGTGGGGAGAGAGAAATAGGTAAGGGAGATTAAGAGGTACCACACTTGCAGTTACAAAATAAGTGAGTCATGGGTATGAAATGTACAGTGTGGAGAATATAGTCAATAACTACGTAATGTCTTTGTATGGTGACAGATGGTAACTGGACTTAGCAGGTTAAATATTTTGAAATACGTAGAAATATTGAATCACTATGTTGTGCATCAGGAACTAACAGTTGTAGGTCAATTATTCTTCAAAAACAAACAAACTCATAGAAAAAGTGATCAGACTTGTGGTTACCTGAGGTGGGGGTGGGGAAGGGGGAATTGGATGAAGGTGCTCAAAAAGTACGAACTTCCAGTTCTAAGATAAATAAGTCCTAGGGATGTAATGTACAACATGGTAAATGGAATGAACACTGCTGTACGTTATATGTGAAAGTTGTTAAGAGAGCAAATCCTAAGTGTTCTTATCACAAGGAAAAATACTTTTTTCTATTTCTTTAATATTGTATCTATCCAAGATGATGGATGCTCACTAAACTTATTGTGATAATTATTTCATGATGTATATAAGTCAAATCATTATTTATTTATTTTTGGCTGCACACCTTAAACTTATACAGTGCTCTATGTCCTTTATCTCTTAATAAAACTGGAAGAAAAAAAGATGCAGGAGGATTTCCTGTGACTTGGGAGACTTGCTGCCAGACTTTGACCTGTTATGAGTTGAAGACTCTAATCCTTGGACAATGTTTGTCCAGGACAAAGCCATCTGGAATCAGAAAGACTGAGTTCAGAAGGCAACCTGACTCAAATATTTCCAAGTTGCATGATCTTCTAGGTCTTATTTTAGTGATCTGTAAAATGACATGTTCCATGCAGAGTCGTGTCCTGTGATACTCTGTTGACAAAAAGCCACTCAAAAGGAGCATAAAAATTCAAAGCACAAACAGAAGATGGAAGGAGAACATTTTGAACTGTAGCTCCATTGCCCTCAGACTACAAGTTGGTGTGAAACCCTGGACTAAGGGGAGCATAAGATGAGCCCAGCGCAGCTCACACCAACAAACATGCTATAGCCAGAGGCCGCTTCACCCTGGTGAAATACCAGAGAAATTAAAAGGCTGTGGCCAGCAGCTGTGAAGAATGTCACTGGGATGGCATCTGATTGCCCAGTGAACACTATGAGTGAAGGGTGTCATCTCCTATGGGAAGGTCAGTGCATTTCCAACGGTTCAACTGCAGGGTTTGGCTGGAGGAGGCCACAGACACGCAGGTGCTGGGAAATGTCTGTTCCTTGCACTGTGCACTAGGACAGGTGGCTCCACGCTGTCAGGTGAAGTGCAGCATGGACCATGGGTCACTGTGGGGAAGGACAGTCTGGGTGAGGCAGTGGGCTCTGGGGAGCAGAGGAGGTAGTCTATTTTAGGACTTCTTTTCCTTCTTTCTTCTTCTTCTTTTATTTTCCCAAGAGAGAGCTGATTGTCCTGTTACTCTGCCTACTAATATTATTATAAACTTTACTTAAAAGAGAGAGAGCGAGCTGGCCCACTGGTATTGTATTCCTGGGGGAGGGGGTCTGTGAGTTGCCTACGGTGAGGGCAGGCAGGTGGGCTCGGGGCTCCCTGGCTCTCTTCAACCAGAGATGCTCTTTTCACTGTTTTTTAGATCAAGCTTCAGTGTGAGATGTTGATTAATAAATTATTCCATTGTTCAAAATAAACCGGTAAGTAAAACTAAGACCACCAAATTAGAAGAACTTCTCACTTTAATGGTTATACGAATCCCTTGAAGATTTTGTTAAAATGCAGATTCTGAGTCAGCAGGTCTCGGGTGGGGCCTGAGATTCTGCTTTTCTAACAAGCTCCTCGGTGATGCCCAGGCTGCTGGTCTATGGACCACACTTTGAGAAATAAGGTACTGGATGGAATTTCTGGATGAACATCTCATGGCACCCACATCACTGTTAGGATCCTGCCCATTCTTGTATTTGCTTTTGTTTTTGAGTTTTTTAGTCTGTATTGCCTTTGTTTATTTTTAAACAGCTTTATTGAGATTTAATTTACATATCACTTGATTCATCCTTCTAAAGTGTACAATTCAGTGGTTTTAGTATATTCACAGAGTTGTGGACCACCACCGCTATCTAATTTTAGAACATTTTCATTATCCCAAAAAGAAACCCGTAATGGTTAATTTTATGTGCCAACTTGCCTGGGCAATGGGGTGACCAGATATTTGGTCAAACTTTTTTTTGAGTGTTTCTGTGAGGGTGTTGTTTTTTTTTTTAAAATAAATTTATTTATTTTTGGCTGCATTGGGTCTTCGTTGCTGTGCACAGGCTTCCTCTAGTTGTGGCAAGCAGGGGCTACTCTTTGTTGCGGTGCACGGGCTTTTCATTGCAGTGGTTTCTCTTGTTGTGGAGCATGGGCCCTAGGTGCACAGGCATCAGTAGTTGTGGTTTGTGGGCTCTAGAGTGTAGGCTCAGTAGTTGTGGTGCACGGGCTTTGTTGCTCCACGGCATGTGGATCTTCCCAGACCAGGGCTCGAACCTGTTTCCCCTGCCTTGGCAGGCAGATTCTTAATCACTGTGCCACCAGGGAAGTCCCATGTGAGGGTGTTTTTGGATGAGATAAATATTCACAGACTGAGTAAAGCAGATTGCTCTCCCTAATGTGAGTGGGTCTCATCCAATCGGTTGAAGGACTCAAACTAAAACACCAGCTCTTCCTGCATCTTGAGCCTGCATCCTTCAGACTGCAACTAAACAACCGGATCCCCTGGGACCCCAGCTACCAGCTCAACTGGAAGATCTTGGGACTTCTCAGTCTCTGTAATCATATGAACCAATATATAAATATAATAATCTAATCTAATCTAATCTAATCTAATCTATATCTATATCTATCCTACTTGGTTCTGTTTCTTTGGAGAACTGTGACTAATATAAAACCCCATAACCATTAACAGTCACCCCTGATTACCTGCTCCCCCCAGCTCCTGGTAACCACTAATCTACTTTCTGCTTCTATGGATTTGACTATTCTGGACATTTCATATAAGTGGAATCATAAAATGTATGGCCTTTTGTGAATGCCTTCTTTCACTCATGATGTCTTATAGCTTCATTGTTGTAGTGTAATCACTTACAAACCTTTAAACTCCTACTAACACATCAGACAAAAGAAAAGTATAATTTTAGGGACAAATTAATAAAACCACAAGCATAATAGGGGCAAATTAGTTACTGCTCTCAAAATTTGAGAGTTGAAGTTGAGATGTAAGTACATGATGAGTAAGAATAGCATAATTAACATAATAGCACAAACCACTTTAGATATAATATGTATATACATCCAACAAAAGTAAATTCACATCATTTTCAAATATCCATGGAATAATGGAAAACTTGGCAACACATAAACAACAAAGAAAAATCACAATAATCCCCAAAGCAGAAATCATACAGACCATATTCTCTGACTGCATTTTAATAAAACTAGAAATTAATAAGAAAATTAAAGCCAAAAAAAAGACATTTTAAAATTGAAAATAACCACACAGAACAGTCTAGTAACTCTTCAGATAAAAGAGATGGCAAAATTGAAATGACAAAGATTTTAGAAATAATGAGAAAACCTCACACAAAAATGTGTTTTGTGCCCTATGTTACTCATAGCACAATCCAGTCTTCAACTGCATTTATTAGAAAACAAGGAAAAGTGACTACTTGGCATTTGATCACAGGTATTTATACTTTCTATCTCCTCAAACTATTAGAATGCCAGTAAATGTATTAATATGCTATTGATTGACAAGGAGGGAGAGCAAACTTTAGCGAGGAGTTTCAATTATTTTGTAAAGTTGAAAAGTACTTGATTTAACTGAAGAGTTTAAATTATTATCCAAGTACCTATAGGCAATAATACCAACAAATAGTGTGCAATTCACCCAGAACCTCTGTCAAGCTTGGCTCCAAATGACAGAGGGAGAGCGAAGGGTTTGACTGAGCCTTGGGGCTGACATCAGGAGATGGCTTGAAAGTCCCTTCAGAGAGTAGCTGGACACTTGGGTCCTTCTCCACTATGCAGCCAAGCTACTGGGTCATGACAACTGCCCCCATGACACTGAAGGTGCATATTCCAGAGGACTTGATCCATTGAGGTCTAGACCTTGAAGATATCAAGAATAGTACAGCACAAGAGAGCAGGGGAGAGGAGAGGGACTGAGAACAGAAAGATGATGTTGATACTGCTCATCCAAATGCCAGCAGTAAGAAAAGGGGTTCTCCAGTCTGGTGTGAATTTGGGATGCTAACATCTGAGGGTCCTTGAACAAAAATGGCATTTTATCATCCCTCCACCATTCAACTAACTTGCCTATGTACAAAAAGCTTCCAATCAGCATCATAGTGCCTAAATCTTAAATATGATGAGACAGCCAATGACCTTTAAATTGGCTGTCTCATCATATTTTGGGAAATCCAACTAAATGAAGAGGAAATCCACCAAAAAACAAGGAAGAAGGATCCCAAAATAATTTGTGGGTAGCAGAAGAAAGTTTCAAAATAACCATTATTACCAAAGAGATAAATGAAAGCAATATGTTGATAAATAGTGAAAAAGCATAATTAGCAGATAAAAAAGACCTCTTGGAAATTGAAATTATGCCATTAAAAATTATGAATTCAGTAGAAGAATTAGAAGTTAAAGTTAAGGAAATCTCACAGAAACTAAAATAAAGAATGAATAAACAAACAAATATAAGGATGATGGGAAAGAAAATAGAACATTGGAGCGTCAATCCAACAATGTGGATCACACTATAAAGAGCTCTAGAGAAAAAACTGGAGAAATAGAGGGGAGGAAATTATCAAGAAAAATTACAAGAAAAACTTGCAAAAGCAAAGGACAATTGCAGAAAACAATCTACAGATTGAAAGAGCCCATGACAAGGAATGAAAAAGACTCATAGCAACACCCATCATTATAAAATCCAAAAATGCTATTGGTGAAAAGAAGATGCAAAAAGAGGTTAAAAATAAGGAAATGGGAATGAGAACCATTGGGCTTCTTAACCTCAATACTAAATGCCAGAAGAGAGTGGGAAAATGCCTTCAGGATTAAAGGAAAATGATTTTTAAACTAGAGTTCCATACTTTGTCAAATGATCAATTAAACATGAGCCTAATACTGAGGTATTTCAGACCTATAAGGATCTCATCCTTTTCAGGGAAAATTTTAGAGAATATGCTTCAGTAAAATGAGAATAAAACAAAAAGTGAAAACATGAGATCCAGGAAATATGGGATTTTATGGAAGAAAAGAATGAAAGGAAACCCTTGGCAACAGCTCTACAATTGGCCTGGAGAGCCTGGGGAGTTGGGGTAAGGAAGTCACCAGGACAGAAATGGAATGAAAAGATTATTTGTTGTGATTTAGAGTTTGGAAAAAAATTGATAGGTTTTTCTTGGAGCATTTGGAAAATCATAGCCTTGCATACATAGACAACTAAACAAAAGAAAAAGTGAGACAAATATCAACTCCAGAAAAAACAAAAAGTGCCCAAGAAAGAAAATACCAATGACTCAATAGCAAACTATATTTACATCGTGAACATACTGACTATAATTTAAGCCAAATTATAGTATAAGAGGATGTTGAGTTGTATGGAGTTTCTGTAACAGAGCAAAGTATAATAGAAGTTAATAGATAACACCTATAACCCATAGATCAATAAATAACAAGAGAAGTATTCTTTAGTGATTAGAATAGTAAGGATCAAATACTGTATTAAAAGGTTTGACAGTGGTTTCCTCTAAGAAATAGAACTGGAATGTGGGAAGGAGTGGGGCAGGTAAATGTTCCTTTTTTTTTTTTTTTTGGTTATCAACTTTTTAGTAATAATTGATTTTATAATCTTTGTGCTTATATTATTCTGTTAACATTTTGTATTAATTTTAAAAAGGAAAATATATGTATAAGCAATAAACTTTAAAAGTTAAGGAGAAGACCAAGAAAACTAAAGAAAGTAGAAGGGATATATTAATAAAGACAGAATTGAAATAAAGTAAAAGAAAAGAAAACAAAATAATAAAAGCAGACTGAATCAATAAAACTGAACGCTTGTTCTTATGAAAGCCAATGCAAAAGTAAAACTTTGGGCAAGTTTGATCAAGAAAATGAGAGGGGCTTCCCTGGTGGCGCAGTGGTTGGGAGTCTGCCTGCTGATGCAGGGGACATGGGTTCGTGCCCCGGTCCAGGAAGATCCCACATGCCGCAGAGCTGCTGGGCCCGTGAGCCATGGCCGCTGAGCCTGCGCGTCCGGAGCCTGTGCTCCGCAATGGGAGAGGCCGCAACAGTGAGAGGCCCGCGTACCGCAAAAAAAAAAAGAAAATGAGAGAGTAAATAAACAAGCAATATTAGAGATAAGAAAGAGGCCGTACCCACAAACAGGCAATGAAAACAGGAAAGAAATTGGAAGAGGATAACTTATATATCTTGATACCAAAATATGTAAAAATCTAGATAAAATAAGATGATGATCTTTTAGCAAAATCAAGGGTTAGATGCATGACTATATCTGTAACCACTGAAGAAACTGAACAGGTAACAAGAAAATCTGTACAATGTCCAGACAATTTTCAGGGCCAGTGCATTTAAGGTCCGAGAGAGATCATTTGTATTATTACTCAAAAACGAAAATTATAGACCAATCTCACTAAGAAATATAATGTAAACATGCAGATAAAACATTAACCAATCAAATTTAGCATTACATTGAAAATAAGTATCCTCATGATGAGTAAAAACATTTTTTTAACCCAGAATCTAATAACGGTTCAAAAATTTTTAATTCATTCATAAAATTCATTATATTGCATTTAAAGTTGCAAAATAACATAATTATTGCAATAGATGATTTTTTAAAACTCATCATTTTAACCTCTGGTTCTGATTCTTAAATTTCATTAAACTGATAAAAGTGAGCCACTGGAAACCTTGAACTAATATAGTACTTAATGGTGAAATAGTTTGAAATATCCCCATTTATATCAGGAACAAGGCACTGGTAATTAACAAGACGCCTATTACTACATGTAGTATCATTGTTAGTTTTAAAGTTCTAGTCAATACTTGAGATAGGTAAATAAAATGAAAGGGACAGAGGCAAGAAAACAATACAACTATTTTTATTTTTCAGTTAATATGGTTGTGTACATGCAACCACACAATTTGTTTACAAATTGAAAAATTATACTTTGTTAATGAATTGAAAAACTACAACTAATAAGATTTCAATCAGATATAAGATGTATAAGAATATAAGATGTATAAGAATTTAAGATGTATCAGGATATAAGATGTATAAGAAAAATCAATACTTTTTCTATAGACCAGAAATAAAGCTATAAAAGATAATAGATAGTTCTCTTTTCAGAAATAGCAAAAGTAAAAAATCATAAATTACCTAGGAATATACTTAGCTGAAAGTGTGGAAGATCTATAAATATCCAAGATCCGTAAGGATATAAACATTTTCTGAAGGGCTTAGAGGAAGACCTATACAAATGGAAAGACATACTTGATTCCTGGATAGGAAGAATCAATAATCTATCAACTCTCCCAAAATGATTTAATAAATTAACCACCAGTCCAAAGAGATAATTCTCTTTATCCACATGGCTAAATCCTCTACCTTCAAGTTTTGTTCAACCGTCCCTTTCTTAGTGAGGCTTTTTCTGATCACACAATTCAAAACTTCAACCTGTCGCTGCACTCCAGAGCTCTGACTCCCATATCGAACTCCCTTTCTTTTCATCTTTTTTCCAAAGCATACCTGCTCCCTAATGACCACATAATTACCTATTATGTTTATTGTTTATCGTTGGCCATACCCTGATGCATGTAAATGCCTCTAGGGCAGGAAATGTCTCCTGTGTTATTCAATGAGGTATGCCCAGTGCCTTAAGCCTGACATAGGAAGTTGCTCAATAAATATTACAAATACTTTCTGGGCACTGTATTTTAACTCTGTTTGTGATGAATTTGCCATATGGAAGTTAGTTTTTTGTGTGTTTTTGGTAGGAAAATCTACTCTGTCAATCCAGAATAATATAGTAACATATATATATAATATAGTTTATCTTTTGGTCTAGTGGTTTAATGGTTTTTAAAATAAAACTGAACTGAATTAAAATAAAACCCAATGGTATTTTTAAAACTGGAAGAGTAAATGTGCTAGAAGTTTCAAGATAATTTAAGACACAGAATTTTCCCAATCAAAACATGATTAGAAATGTGCAGAAATTAAATAGTATAATAATGGTATAAAAATAGAGAACAGAATTAATAAGGAAGAGTAGAGAACATGACTCACGTACAATGGGAATTAAATATCTGACTAAAGTGCAGAAAAGATGAATAATTTAATAAAAATTTTAGCTGAGATAACAGATTCTACCGTCGGAGAGTCCTGTCTTTCATCACAAACACAAAAAATTCCAGGTGAGTTTGAAAAAGATATGTGTTTTTAAAAACTATAAAAATACTAGGCCAAAATGTAAATAATTATTATATAATCTTGGCAAGAAAGTCATGGAATTCATAAACAATAGAGGTAAAATTTGACAGATTTTACTATGAAAAAGAAAACAAAACTTATTTTCATATGGTAAATATGCCATAAAAATATTTACAATCCATATAAGGGGTAAATACCAGTACTGCATAATAAGCTTGGGAAAATTAATAAGTGAAAGTCTAACAACCCAGTAGAAATGAAATTGCCAAAGGATATTACAAGATAATAGACGTGTGAGCATGGCCTTTGGACCAAATTCAACATTGAAACCAGCCCAGGAAAAAGCCATAATGATAATCAGCTCATGATTATCAGCTGAGGAAACATATCTAAACCACAGAACATGACTCATTTGTGGGAGGGAGTCATCACTGGTTTATAAACACAGTGCCTGGGAAGGTACTAAAGATACATAACTCTGACGATGCCAAAATTTCTACTCTCACTGAAGCCATGCTACGATGCTCTACTCTAGTTAACCTTATGGCAATGGGAGGCTGCTCTAGAGAAAAGTGCTAAGATTCTTAATGCTTCTAGTTGTTTAGTCTCAGAATAGTGTCCTCTTACCATTCTATTTCACATCAAAAACTGCTAATTAAAATTGTAATATATTAAGGGTCTAGTTGAAATGCCACTAGAGAATGGACCAGAAAAAATTGATTCCTTTTAAAAACATTTTTCTTGAAATTTACAATGCTGTTTTAGTTTCAAGTGTACAGCAAAGTGATTCAGATATATATATATATATATTCTTTTTTCAGATTCTTTTTCATTATATGTTATTACAAGAGATTGAGTACAGTTCCCTGTGTTATACAGTAGATCCTGTTGTTTACCTATTTTATACATAGTAGTGTGTATCTGTTAATCTCAAACTCCTAATTTATCACCCCTCTACCACTTTCTCTTTCTCCTTTGGTAACCATAAGTTTGTTTTCTAAGTCTGTGAGTCTGTTTCTGTTTTGTAAATACAGTAAGTTCATTTGTATCATTTTTTTAGATTCCATATATAAGTGATATCATATGATATTTGTCTTTTTCTGTCTGACTTACTTTGCTTAATATGATAGTCTCTAGGTCCATCCATGCTGCTGCAAATGGCATTATTTTATTCTTTTTTATGGCTGAGTAATATTCCATTGTATATATACACCACATCTTCTTTACCCATTTATCTGTTGACAGACAATTAGGTTACTTCCATGTCTTGGCTATTGCAAACAGTGCTGCTATGAACATTGGGGTGCATGTATTTTTTCAAATTAGAGTTTTCTTCAGATATATGCCCAGGTGTGGGATTGCTTGATCATATGGTAGCTCTATTTTTAGTTTTTTAAGGAAACTCCATACTGTTCTCCATAGCGGCTGCACCAATTTACATTCCCACCAACAGTGTAGAAGGGTTGCTTTTTCTACACACCCTCTCCAGCATTATTGTTTGTAGACTTTTTGATGATGGCCATTCTGACCGGTGTGAGGTGACACCTCATTGTAGTTTTGATTTGCATTTCTCTAATAATTAGTGATATTGAGCATCTTTTTATGCGTTTGTTGGTAATCTGTATATCTTCTTTGGAGAAATGTCTATTTAGGTCTTTGCCCATTTTTTGATTGGATTATTTGTTTTTCTATTATTAAGCTGTATGAACCATTTGTATATTTTGGAGATTAAGCCCTGTCAGTAACATCATTTATAAATATTTTCTCCTAGTCCGTAGGCTGTCTTTTTGTTTTGTTTATGGTTTCCCTTGCTGTACAAAAGCTTTTAAGTTTAATTAGGTCCCATTTGTTTAGTTTTGCTTTTATTTTCATTACTCTAGGAGATGGATCCAAAAAAGTATTACTGCAATTTATGTCAAAGAGTGTTCTGCCTATGTTTTCCTCTAGTAGTTTTATAGTGTCCCTGTAGTCAGGGAGTGTGATTCCTCCAACTCTGTTCTTCTTTCTCAAGATTGGTTTGGCTCTTCAGGGTCTTTTATGTTACCATACAAATTTTACAATTTTTTGTTCTAGTTCTGTGAAAAATGCCATTGGTAATTTGCTAGGGATTGCATTGAATCTGTAGATTGCCTTGGGTAGTATAATCATTTTAACAGTATTGATTCTCCCAATCCAAGAATATGGTATATCTTTCCATCTGTTTGTGTTGTCTTCAATTCCTTTCATCAGCACATTATAGTTTTCAGAGTACAGGTCTTTTCCCAGGTATTTTATTCTTTTTGATGTGATAGTAAAATTGATTCTATTTTTAAAGCCACAATTTATTACCTGTAACTTTGGAAATGTTATAAACTTCCTTAACCTCCTTGTAAACTGACTGCCTCAGCAGCGAAGTGGAGACAGATACTGCTTCGCCCTCCACACCCTGGGGCCGCTGTGAGCATTTAATCATTAGACAGCAATTTGGAAATAGCTGCGCTGCAATGAAGACCACAGGAAGAGAATAAATACAAGCTTTTGAAGACAGGAAAAGTCATTTTTAAAGACTGAAATTTTGTGGTCTCTTGGAAAAGCTTGGAGAGAATAGGGAATACATTTGTTTCCTGGTTTATACACAGAAAAGAATGGAGCATGGGGAATTGAGGTAACTTACCTAAATTCATACAATGTGCTGCTTTCCACTGTATATTTTCTCTAAAATACTTTAATAGTATTTATATTCACTAAAACCACAAAAGCCAGTCATCACATCCTTAGTCTTGAAATCAAGACATTTTATTTGGAAGGTGTTAGGGGTTGAGTTGTGTCCTATCCTCCCAATACCTCATAATGTGACTGTTTTGGAGACAGGGTCTTTAAAGAGGTAATTACGCTAAAAGGAAGTTATTACAATGGGTCCTAATCTAATATGACTAGTGTTCTTATAAGAAGAGGATATTGGAGACAGATTGGTTCAGCGGGAAGACTCATGTGAAAACACAGGGAGAAGATGACCATCTAATCCTCATGCAAAATAATGAAATTGGACCCTCATCTTATATCATACACAAAAATCAACTCTTTAATTAAAGGCCTAAACATGAGACCTGAAACTATAAAATTCCTAGAAGAAAAAACAGGGGAAAAGCTTCATGACATTAATGTTAGCAACAGTTTCTTGGATATGACCCCCAAAACATCAACAACAAAGGCAAAAATACACAAGTTGAACTACATCAAATTAAAAAACTTTTACACAGCAAAGGAAACAATCAACAGAGTGAAAAGGCGACTTACAGAATGGGAGAAAATAAATGAAAACAATCCACCTGATAAAGGGTTAATATCCAAAAGATATAAGAAATTCTTATAACTCAATAGCAAAAAAAGCAAAGAAACATTAAAAATGGGCAAAAACACTTGAATAGACATTTTTCAAAGAAGATACAAAATAGCCAACAAACATGAAGAATAGTATTAAGCATTAAACATAGTATAAAGTACAATATATAAAAAGATGGTCAACATCACTAGTCATTAGGGGAATACAAATCAAAACCACAATGTGATGTCACCTCATACCTGTTAGGACGACTATTACCAAAAATCAAAAGAAAGAAAGTGTGAGTGAGGATGTGGAGAAACTGAAGCTCTTGAACACTGTTGGTGGGAATGTAAAATGGTGCAGCTGCTACAGAAAACAGTACGGATGTTCCTCAAAAAATTTCAAAATAAAATTACCAAATGATCCAGCAATTCCACTTCTGGGTATGTATCCAAAAGAATTGAAATCAGTTTCTGGAAGAGATATTTTCACTCCCATGATCATTGTAACATTATTCACAATAGTCAAGATATGGAAACAACTTAAATGTCCACCCAAGGATGAATGAACAAAGAAACTGTGATATATACATGCAGTGGAATATTATGCAGCCTTTAAAAAGGAAATCCTGCTAAATACAAAAACACAGATGAATCTGGAGGACATTAAACTAGTGAAATAAGTCAATCACAGAGGTTAAATACTGTATCATTTCACTTGGATGAGGTATCTAAAATAGTCAAACTCAGAAGCCAAGTAGGATAGTGATTGCCAAGGGCAATGGGGAAAAGGAATTGAGGAGTTGCTATTCAGTGAATATATATAATAGTTTCAGTTTTGGAAGGTGAACAAGTTCTAGAGGTCTGTACACAACTTGTACCTGTCATTAATAATACTGTATTGTGTACTTAGAAATTCATCAAGAGGGTAGATTGCATGTGAAATGTCTTACCACAATTAGAAAAGTGTTTTAAATATAAAAGAAAAAACAAAAAAGATGGCCATCTATATGCCAAGAAGAGAAGCCTCAGAAGAAATCAATTCTACTGACACCTTGAACTTGTACTCCTTGGCTACAGAGCTATGAGAAAATACATGTGTACTGTTTCAGCTCCCCAGTCCATGGTCCTTTGTTACAGCAACCCTGGCAAACTAATGCAGAAGGGTCCTTCTTACTGTAGTTAGTCTGTTTTGTAAGGCGATACTTTACCAAAAAGCAGGGAGTACTTTACTTGCATGAACAGGGGCAATGATATCTGTTTTACAGAATTAGGAAAATTGTTCTTTCTTTCTTATTTTTTTTAATTGTTCTTTCTTATTGAGCACTATATTCACATCTAGAAATGGACTTTTCTGAGCCCAGGATGTTTAAATTCTGATTAACTGGAGGTGATGAATAGAGAGGGCATTAACCAGTTGATGGTAACATTTTGATGCACACTTTTCTTAAATCATCAGCTGCATATACCCCATTAATAAAGAAGTGACATGTAGAGAGGTGACAGTGGTACAAGTTATAAATAGGCTGTCTAGACCTGGGGGAGGGGGAGGGTTGGGGGGGGACTGCACAAGGTTCTGACAGTCAAACCGTGGTGGTGACAGTAACCACTTCATAGCCAAGCACAACAGAATTGTTTCACACAAAACAAGTTGAACCCCTTGAAAGTTTTTAAACTTGGAAATAGTTCTAGATCACGGCCAGGGGAGAATATCTGTAATGGTGCTCCTCAAATGTAATGTACTTAGGAATTACCTGGGATCTTATATAATGCAGCCTCTGGTTCAGGCAGGTCTGGGGTAGGGCATGAGATTCTGCACTTCTAACAAGCTCCCAGGTAATGCCAATGCTGCTGGTCTGGGGTCAACACTTTGAGTAAAATTTGCACTACTCAAAAAACAAAAGGGGAAAGAAAGTAGACTATAGAGGCATTAAAAGGAAATTTAGAACCTAAAGCAACTAGAGAAAGAAGAACAAACAAAACCCAAAGTTAGTAGAAGAAAAGAAATCATAAAGATCAGAGCAGAAATAAATGAAATAGAGATGAAGAAAACAATAGAATAGATCAATGAAACTCAAAGCTGGTTCTTTGAAAATGTAAACAAAATTGATAAACCATTAGCCAGACTCATCAAGAAAAAAAGGGAAATTTAGAGCCTCATTTTGAAATGAAAGACATACAAATTGAAATGACCAGATATGTTTTTCCCATGCATTTGGCAAAGCTCTGAAGATTCTGTGACACACGGTAGGAGATGGTACGAGCTTCTCCCATGGGCCGATGGTTGGAATGCTAATAAACACAACTTTGAAGGTGAGAATTTGGTCCTATTAAAACTGAAAAGGCATATAATTTAGAGCCCAGTATTTCACTTCTGCAAATGTACCTTACAGATTTACTCACATTTGTGCAAAAACATAGTCTACATTTTTTTGTAAAAAAGATGTACGTGTAAGTATACTTATTTTAAAAAAATTTTTGGGCTTCCCTGGTGGCGCAGTGGTTGAGAATCTGCCTGCTAATGCAGGGGACACGGGTTCGAGCCCTGGTCTGGGAGGATCCCACATGCCGCGGAGCAACTAGGCCCGTGAGCCACAACTACTGAGCCTGCGCATCTGGAGCCTGTGCTCTGCAACAAGAGAGGCCGCGATAGTGAGAGGCCCGCACACCGCAATGAAGAGTGGCCCCCGCTTGCCACAACTAGAGAAAGCCCTCGCACAGAAACGAAGACCCAACACAGAAAAAAATTAATTAATTAATTAATTAACTCCTACCCCCAACATCTTCTTTAAAAAAAAATTATATTATATTGGACTATAGTTGATTTACAATGTTCTGTTAGTTTCAGGTGTATGGCAAAATGATTGTTATACATATACGTGTATCTATTCTTTTTCAAATTCTTTTCCCATTTAGATTATTACAGAATATTGAGCAGAGTTCCCTGTGCTATACAGTACATCCTTGTTGGTTATCTATTTTAAATATAGCAGTGTGTACATGTCAATCCCAAATTCTCAATATATCCCCCCTGCCATGTTTCTCCTTTGGTAACCATAAATTTGTTTTCTATGTCTATGAGTCTGTTTCTACTTTTTAAATAAGTTCACTTGTATCATTTTATTAGATTCCACATATAAGTGATACCATATGATATTTGTGTTTCTCTTTCTGACAGAAAGCCTGGTCATCATGGTTTATTCAAGAATGGTGAGATCTGGGAACTATATTTAATATCCTGGATAAACCATAATGGAAAAGAATATGAAAGAAAATATATATACATATAATTCCTGTGAATTCCTGAGAGAAAGACAAATTGTTTGTTTGTTTTTTCCATCTGTTGTTCTTTATAACTCACTGGCTTAGCAAAGTACAGAAACTAAGGAAATAGAGTTTTACAGCTAGATGTCTTTCAATACTGCATTTGAGCAAAACAATGTTTAGGGTTCTTACCCCACCTCCCACTCTGACACTTTTTTAGCAAAAATACTCCTCGGTGCAAAGTGACTGTACACTTGGCACAGCTCTTTCAGGTTTTCAAACCCCCAGTTCTCTGCAGGGAAATAGCAGGGGGCCCAGAATGTGCAGAGTCCAGTGTCAAGGGCAGCATCTCCAGCTTTCCCTTTATTTGCAAAAAAGAAAAATCTTGGAGAAAAGGGATGCCTGGTCTCTCTATATTCGTGCTGTTGGCATCCCTGCTATCACGCCCCACAGCACCTGTTCAATGTTCTCAAAAAATTAGGGATTCTCAGGGGATGGAGATGTTGGCTACTTCCATGACTACCTGCCAAGAGCCGTCTGTGTTCCTGTTAATCACATTTCTTCTGGCTCCGATGCCACCACCTCTTCAATTGCAACCCTTCTCTCCTTCCTTGGTGGTTTTAAAAATTATTTTTTAAGAGACGCGACATAGGATCCAATCAGCTTTTAACCAAAGCTGGGAGAGGGTTCAACTGAGCTTTGAAATATCAGAAATATCAGTTCTAGCCCTGTCCCTCCAGGCAGGAAAAAGGGGATTTCAGCCCGGGCTGCTAATAGAGAGCTGGTCTAAATGGTAGAAAACCAAAAAGCAGAGGAGATGGGCAGCCCGCAATGGGGAAACCAGTGCTGTTCCCAAGGAAAATGACCAAGCTGCCAGTCTTTTTTCTAACTTGCATATCTCTGAGGACATGTTACTTAGCCAGGCCTGCTAGCTGAAAAAGGAAATCCTATGACTAGAGTATAATCGCCTCTCTTTCTGCCCAACGTGCTAAACCTGGATGTTCGTTCCTGTCAACACAAGGAAATCATCCTGTCAGATCCCACTCTCCAAAATAAAGCTCAGCGGTTGTAGAGGTAACACAAGTCATCTAACGACTAAAGATTCAATGGGGCCTGAGCGAGATTCAGCTTAGTCTATGTCCCTGTGAATTGGTGTGTTGGTAGCTTTTTTCCAAACTCCGAAGAAAGAGCTAGATTTTTAAAATAATCATTGTAACATTAAAAAATCACCAGCCCTTGCCCTTTCTCCCTCGCCAGTCGGCAATCTTTATCTTTCCTCAGCATTGTTGCTGTCATTCTTGTTTATAACTTTTCCTTATGTTGGTGATTTTTTTTCTCTCTAAATTTTCCTAAAGAGCGATAGATCAATAGAAAGACACAAAGACATCGAAACAAGAGCCAGAAAATCATCTTGGACTTGGAAGGAGAGTATTGACCAGAACCAAGGAGGGGGCTGGAACACGGTGGGCCCTCAGAGAGGAGAATCAATAAAGATTGCCTCGTCTGACCTGGCCAGGCTTTTGTTAATGAATCCTCTCCTCCCTGGAGCCACAGGAAGGAGATGAATTGGGGGGGGTAGCTCATCGCAGGCTGTTCTGTCCTGTTTTTCTCCTCCTTCAAACTTTGAAAGGAAAGGATGCCCATTGACTTGGATGGGACTCTTCTGGGGCCCTGTACCTTGGAGACTCAGGGCTTTGACCTACTCAGCTTTCCAAGGTCCGAGTGTCACTGAATTTGCCTAAATAACATTTGTCTGAGAATCTCATTTGTGTCTAAGTTTCAGATTCAGGGGCGCATGGAGAAAGAGTTCCAAGCTGGGTGAGATGAGTATGTTTCATGTTAGTGAGATCATTAATTTAATTTCCATGGGTGGGCGGTGGTGGTAGAGAAATAAGCATTAGTGGTTGGGAAGACGGGATGAATAAAAGGCCCCATCCTTGGTGTCAGGAGGACTGGGGTTTAGAACTGTCTTCTTGTTGCCTAAGGGCTTTCATGGGACATAAAATCATTTAACAACTGGAATATACCCTAAAATATCTTTGAATTCATTTCTAGCTTTTTAATTCTATGTCGTACCAATCCATAAGGCAGGGACACTCAGAGAATGAAAGTCCAGTGTTGTTTTTTGAGAAAAAAAATGGCTGGAAATGGTTACTTATCTCCATGTCACAACTCTGCATCCGGCAGACGGCCTCGATCACTTGGCACTAGAGTCCGTGGTGACAGTGACAGTCTTTCTTCCATGTATTTTAGTCTACTTGCTAGTTTGGAGATACCTTTTAAAACTCTCTCTTCTCTTCCTTTTTCCATCTCCTAACACGGCTACCACCTCAATTGTTTTTTCTCACCTAATATGCCCTCGTGTGATCCCCACACAAAAGTGTGAAAATGACTTGGTCTGAACAGCCACTTACACAGCAGGTAAATTCCATCATGGTTGGATGGGAGATTTTTGTACTTGGTTTCTTCTCGAATGTTCTATTAATAATGTCACAAACAAATGTCCTTTCAGTACATTCTCTTCCTTCAGCTTCCAGAAGTATTGTCACTGACAAGAAGCAACAGGAAAACACAGTCTCGGTGTATGCTATTAGAATCTGGGTTTTTCCCTAAATTTCTTTCATCATTAATGGTGGGTGTCTTGTGGAGTGAGAAAAATTCTGAAAGTAGCCCTCTAAAAAGGTTAAAATATGTTCATTTGGCAAACATTTATTAAACATTTACTGTGTGCCTAGCACTGTAAAAGGCACTGTTGAGGCATATGAAAAATTATATACATGGCAGTGGCAGAGCCTTCTGGATTTCTATTCCAATATCCCTTTAATCATTTTTGTCACACCCAACTATCAGCGAGTTATTAGCAAGTTATGTCAGCCTGTCTTCTTCAAAACAGATGCAGAATCTGATTCCTGAGCCACCATCATCTTTTTCCTGGGTCATTGCGACAGCTTCCTAATAGGCTTCAGCACCTCCTGGGTCTTTCTACAGTCTAGGCTCTAAGTGATTGTTTTAAATCAAGCTGGCTCATGACACTATTCTTAAATCTCACCAGTGATGTCCCATCTGACTCAGTGGAAAAGTCTCATCCTGGGGTACCCACTATCTGGCTTCTCACTGCTATGCTGGCTTCACGTCCTAATGCCCCTCTGGAGCTTCTCCGCTACAGCCACATGGGTCCTCCGAGCATGTCAAACACCCCCCTGCCCCAGGGCCTTTGCACTGCCTGTTCTCTTTGCCTAGAGTACTCCTCCCTCAGATACCTCAACAACAGCTGGCCCTGACGCTTCCTTCAGATCTCCACTGAAATCCTACCTTACAACTGGAGACTTTCTCGACTACCAGTTTCCTGGTTTATTTGCCTATTTACTCTCTCCCTACATTATTATTTTTTTTTTTTCTTTTGCAGTACACGGGCCTCTCACTGTTGTGGCCTCTCCCGTTGCAGAGCAACAGGCTCCGGACGCGCAGGCTCAGCGGCCATGGCTCACGGGCCCAGCCACTCCGCGGCATGTGGGATCCTCCCACACGGGGGCATAAACCCACGTCCCCTGCATCGGCAGGCAGACTCTCAACCACTGTGCCACCAGGGAAGCCCCTCCATACATTATTAATGTGAGGTCCACAAGGGTAGGATCCATGTCTATTTTGTTCATTGTTCTATTCCTAGTGCCTAGAACACTGCCTGGCACAGGGAATATGCTCAGTAAATATTGGTGGAACTAGTTTTCTTATTTCTCACAAACAGAACACAAAGTTCATTCAAAATGATAATGTACTTACCTAAGAGATCACATTTTCACAGGCTGTCTTGTGTTTAGGAGTGGTTGGTTAGATTTAAACATAAGCCTTTGGGTGGGCAGGGGGCTTTGGGGAGAGCCCAATGAAAGAGAATGACTCATCTGGGAAACGTGTATTTTGTTCTTTCCTATTTTCCCTCTGTTCCTTCCTGGAATGTGGACTTGATGGCTGAAACTCCAGCAGCCATATTGTGTCAGTGAAGACAGTGTAATGATTATAGCCATAGGCTAAAGACAGAGAAGCAAAATGATAGAAAGAGTCTGGATCCTTCTTATGGATACTAGTCCTGGACTGTTTATCAAGTTATTTCTTTAAGTCACTGTTATTTCAGCGCTCTGTTACTGGTGAACAAACAGAATTCTTCACTGGTGCAATGGCCATTTTCCTTCAGAAGGTTATATCCATTTAAGAAGAGAGGGTGTAAATACAAGAAAATGTAAGTAGACAAGATAATATTATAAGAAGTGGACACAGTAAACTGCCACAAGAAGGGCATGCAATGTTATAAATTCATAAAAGAGCAATATTGAGAAGCTTCGAGGAAGTAGTAAGAGGTTGGTTGGGGAGGAAAGGGGACAACCAAGGGTTTGGCTATAGAATATACTTGATATGTTGCAGGAGTAGCTTGTCTAGGTTGACTGAACAGAAAACTTTTATATAGGAAATTATTAGAAGTTTATGATTTGAAAAGAATATTGGAGTTGAGATAGAGGTAGACTGTTGACAGTGAAAAAAGAAAGTGAACAATGGAAATGAAAAAACTAAAGAGAATTTGGTCATGGGAAACAAAGGAGTGAGGGTGGTCAGACAAGCGGAGACTGTTGAAAGATGCTGAAGGCAATCACGAAAATAGGGAGTACAGGACAAGTTTCTAAGGGAAGATGAAGGGTCTGACTTCAGACATATTTAATTCAACATAAATGGAGCTAAATGATAAATAATTAGAGATGCAGAGGTGGGACTTGGAAAAGAAGTCAGGATTGTAGAGTTAGATGGAGGAGCCATTCCCATAGAGAAGATTCAGGAAGCTACATGAATAATGGGCTAGGCAGCTATAGACAGCTACAGTTAGAGTTGGAAGAAGAGGATTTAGTACAAGTCATAGACAGGGACTGATGAGTGAGCTGATAAGGAACCAAAAAGTCAAGAGGCCCAACAGAGAGTGGTTCATGAATTAGGGGGTAGACAATTATGTTCAGAACAGAACAAAATAACATTATATATATAAAAAAAACACACCAAAAGCCAAAGCAAATGAAACTTAGAAAAGAGGACAGGATTTGGCAATTAGTTCACTAGGAGCTTTGTGAGTGCAGCTTCAGCAGGGAGAAGAGACCACAGCAGGTAAAGAAGCCACTGGCAGGAGGAAGGCAGCCTGGGGCTGAACCATAAATGTACAAGTTTGGAAAAAAGGGAGACTGGAGCTCAATGAGCAACAGGGTCAGGCAAAGTTTTGTTTTATTTTGTGTCTTTAAGAGAGAAGAACTTGTTTATGTTTGAAGGCAAAGGCGAAGAAATCAGTATAGAAGAGATTGATGTTGTGGGAAAGAGATTAATGCAAAACGAACGTACAAAGACGATCTTTTTCTTTGAGACTAGGGAGAATGCTAAGGGGTCAGAAGTATTTTCAAGGTAAAAGATAAGCAATCTCCTTTAGAAGGAGACTGATTTATCCATTCAATAAGAGATGGACATCTGCTGAGAACTGAAGTGAAGAAAAATGGAATTACACACACACGTGCGCACACACAATTTTGTATATTTTATATTTTTTAAAAGTACCCAGGTGTTCCCTTCTTGGAGTATCCTAGGTGCTTCTTGCTGGTTCTAAGTGGTTCCAGGTGGGGGTGGATTATGTGGCTCCCAAATTTCAGCTTTTCTCAGGAGCACAAGAGCTTAACGATTTGGAGAAGAAGCTGTAGAGTGGAGGAAAAGCTTAAGAAGCAGCTCAAGGCCAAAATGAAGACTTAAAGATAACAAAATGAGCATAAAGATCACCTACAACTCCATCCATTGTAACTTTTATGCAACAAAGGACTCATACTGTTACCGACCAGCGTTCTTGGCCTTCCCCAATCAGTAGAAATTGATACGAGGCCAGACAGGAAATGCAGGCAAGGCTTTATTGGGGCCCCTGCTGCAGCATGGGGAAGCGAGAACAGACAACAGGTTCCCTTGCTCGCTTGCTCCGTGGCAGGGTTGGGGGGGGGGCGAGCTTGTTCCTTATATGGGGTGAGGGTAGGGGTTGGGCCAGAGGGGTGACTTAGGTGGTTTGCCCACCCCTTTAGTGGTGTTGAGTGCAGGGGGCATGCGCAGTACCCTGCTGTTGCTCCCGACACCCTGCTTTTGCTCCCACCTCTTCAGAAGTGGCAGTTGGAGGGTTTTTTTTTGGTCTTTTTGTCCATAATTTGCCCCAATTGTGCATGCACGCAGTTATTTTTAGTCCCTTAGAGTTTCTTTGTATTTTGTTGCTCGAAGAGACGTTTGTCCAGGTGCAGGCACTGCAGCAAAGTGTCACAGGTCCCAGGACCCAGCCTGTCTCTATACCAGACATATTGTCCTGCAATATTTTTTGTTTATCACATCCTGGTCATGTTTCCAGGTCTGCAAATGTGGATCTACATCATTCTTTTGTATGGGTGTTTTTCCATCATATTAGTGTACCATGATTTATTTAGACATTCTGTAATTGATGACATTTTAACAGTTTCCACTATAACCTCTGCTGAGTGAGCATGTTTGTACATATATCTTTATGCACTTGTGACACTATTACTTTAGGAGAAATTCCTAAAGTTAGATTTGTTGCTGCCAACATTTTTTTCAAAATATTACACTTATTAAGTCTTTTAATAACCGGAAATGCTTCCTTTCCGTAACTTTTACCAATATTGTCTCTTAATCTTTTAAATTTTTGCCACTGAGAAGCAAAATACCTTCTTACTGTTTTCAAATTTGCATTTCCTTAGTTACTGTCAATATTTACGATATTTTTCTATGTCTACTGGCCCTTTGTATTTATTTTTCTGGGAATTGCCTATTGCATCATACAATTTTCTGTTAGACTGACTTTTTCATATTCATTTATATAAACTCATTTTGTATTTTGATTATTAACCCTTTATTTCTAGTATATTGCAAATGTTTTATCCTAGTCTGCCACTTTGATTTTTGTTTATGTATTCTTTGTTTTAATAAAGTTTTTAATACTTACACAGTTATATTTATTAAGTTTTTGCTTTGGTATTTTGAATTTTAAAGCTTTCCCAACCCCAAGCTTAGAAAAGTATTGCCCATACATTTTCTCCTAATACATTTTTAATTTTGATCTTACATCTCTAACCCAGATGAAACTAATTTTTGTATTTAATATAAGCTAACACCTATTTCCTTATATACGAATACTTGATCGCTTTAACACAATTTACTTCAATCCATTTTTTCCCTGGGATTTAAAATACTACCTTTAGTATATATTAACATTCTTTTTTTTAATATATATATATATAAATTTATTTATTTATTTATTTTTGGCTGCATTGGGTCTTCCTTGCTGCGTGCAGGCTTTCTCTAGTTGCAGCAAGCAGGGGTTACACTTCGTTGCCACGCACGGGCTTCTCATTTTGGTGGCCTCTCTTGTTGCGGAGCACGGGCTCTGGGTGTGCTGGCTTCAGTAGTTGTGGCACACAGACTCGGTAGTTGTGGCTCATGGGCTCAGTAGTTGTGGCTCGCAGGTTCTAGACTGTGGGCTCCGTAGCTGTGTCACACGGGCTTAGCTACTCTGTGACATGTGGGATCTTCCCAGAGCAGGGCTCGAACCCGTGCCCCCTGCATTGGCAGGTGGATTCTTAACCACTGCACCACCAGGGGAGTCCCAGTGTATACTAACTTTCTACTCATTCTTGAGTTTCTCTAGATTCTCCTCCTGTAATTGGTTCATCTGATAGTGCTAATCTTATCATTATAACTCATTTTCCAAACTTTCTTGGCTACTTTCACTCATTTATTCTCCCAGAGGGACTCTAGAATCAATCTGTCAAGTTAAAAATCAAACACACGTAAGAAATGACTGGGATTTGTATTGAATCATCTATATATTTAGTGTTTCCATCTGGCAATATGGCTTATCTCTCTCATTATTTGACATTATTTCCTGTCTTTCAATACAATTTTAGAATTCCTTAGGGAGTCTAACATTTTTGTTGTCCTTTTGGGTATCACTTTATACAATAACATTTTTCATTTAATACATTAAGAAACTAAACATATGTAACAGATTTTTTTTTTTTTTTTTCCGGTACTTGGGCGTCTCACTGCGGTGGCCTCTCCCATTGCGGAGCACAGGCTCCGGACGCGCAGGCTCAGCGGCCATGGCTCACGGGCCCAGCTGCTCCGCGGCATGTGGGATCCTCCCAGACCGGGGCACTGTAACAGATTTTTAAAATGTTGATTCAGTCTTAAAAATGGTGGGTTAATCTTTTAATTTTTTTCTGCATTTGATTTAATGATATTTTGCTTAGAAATTTTTGTATCTGTATGAGTAAGCAATAACTCACTAGCATTTTTCTTTTAGTGCTATCATTGTTCGTTTTTTTAAAATTAATTAACTTATTTTTGGCTGCGTTGGGTCTTTGTTGCTGTGTGCGGGTTTTCTCTAGTTGCAGCGAGCAGGGGCTACTCTTCGTTGTGGTGCACGGGCTTCTCATTGCGGTAGCTTCTCTTGTTGCAGAGCATGGGCTCTAGGTGCACTGGCTTCAGTAGTTGTGGCTCGCGGGCTCTAGAGCATGGGCTCAGTAGTTGTGGTGCACGGGCTTAGTTGCTCCACGGCATGTGGGATCTTCCCGGGCCAGGGCTCAAACCCGTGTCCCCCGCATTGGCAGGTGGATTCTTAACCACTGTGCCACCAAGGAAGTCCCTCATTTTTAGTTTTGATGTAAGAAATTTGTTTGCCTTATGGTCTCAGTAACATGGAAATTGCCTGTTAGGTATACTCTGAACCTGGCACCCTTTCAAATGGTAGATCTTTGACAAACTTTTCCATTTCTTCTTTGGATTTCAGTCTACTTGGCTTTTCTATCTTTTCTTGAGCATTTTTTCCCACTTGATTTTGACTATATAGTCACTCATTCAATCTTGCCTTTCAAATTTTTGACAAAAGGGACACAAAATATTACATTAAATTATTGGAACCTATTTTATACCTGTTATAATTCTTTCCTATTTCATTATTAATGTGGTACTTTTTGTTTGTTTTCCTCATTTACGATCTTACTTAGTATATCAGGTATTTATCCATTATATTCAGGCACTTGAAGAAGCTTATTTTAATTTCATTTATCAATTTTACTTAACTTTTGTTTTCTTTATTAATTTTAGCTTTTAAGTTAACTATTTTCTTTTGGTTTATTTTGTATCCTCTTCCTTCTATTCTTAGTTTGCTGAGAGTTTTTACTATGATTTTATCAAAACATTTTTCTGCACCTGTTGAGATTATCATTTTTTTTTATCTGTTAATATGGTGTCACTGATTTTTAGATTTTAAAGCTACATGACCAAGGAACAACCATGTTGGATTACCCTTTTTATATAATGTTGAATTTAATTTGCTAACATCTTTTAGAGGCAATTCCCTTCTATTTTCATGTGGGTTATTGGTCTGTAACTTTCTTTTCTCCCTTCCAAGTACTACTAACCAGGTCCAACCCTGCTTAGCTTCTGAGAGGTGCATTCAGGATGGTATGGTCATAGACTGTAATTTTCTTATAACATCTTTGATTTGGAGTCAGAGTAATGGAAGTGTTTTCTCCTCTTGTAATTTCTGGAAGAATTTGTGTAGAAATGATGTTATTTCATCTCTGAATGTTAGAATTCACTAATGAAGTCATTTGGCCTGAGTTTTCTCTGTGGGAAGTTTGTTAACTACTTCAATTCTTTCTATAGATAATGGTGATGATGATAATAGCTAATCTATGTTATGGCTTATTATGTGCTAGGCATTATAAAATTTATATGAATACGTAAGTCACTCCTTACCACAGCATTATGAAATTTGTGCTCTTACTCTTCTCATTTTTAGATACAGTAACGAAGTCTCAGAGAAGTTAAGTAACTTGCAGAAAATACACACCTAGTAAATAATAAAGCAAGGCTTCAGATTTACGTCTTTCCTATTCTAGAATAAGAATCCTTCCACCACATATTGACTATAAATTTTTCATCCTAGTTATAGGCCTGGGAGTAGGAAACAGTCTCTCATTCATTCATTTATTCATTTATCCACTCACTTCTTGCCGTCATGCGACAAGCATGTTAAGTGCTCACCATGAGGCCATACCACGTGACAAGCTCTGCGTACAAGGCATGCTAATCAGCGACCCAAGAAATGAGGTGGGTGCACAGGGTCTGTTATTGAGGATGAGTGCAAATATCTCCTGTTTGTCTTCAGAGAGAGATTTTCTTCATAGGTCCTCAGGAATGCTTACCTATGACGGTGTTATAATATCGTTTGCAACTTCTCTCCCATCTAACTCTCCCCAGAACTATCTTCTCACCCCAAATCACATTCAGTACTCCCCCAGTGCTTAAGAAAATTTTTACCTGGATGCTAGTTCCGTTTAGCACCACCAATAAAATGCCGTTCCTTGACAGTAAACACAGAAACTATACAATCTCAGACCCCATATGCCATCTGCCATGCTAGGAAAACCCAGGTCTCTGATGTGGAATTTCAAGAAGCAATTGAAACTAATCTACGTAATTTCCTTAGCAATCAAAAAAATAAAAACTTTCCTCCAACCACCCCCCCGCCAATGTTTTTTGATTTCTCACAACAGTCCTGAAGTGTTAAAGCTTTGCAGATATCCCAGCATTTATTTCCTTGCTGTGTAGGGTGGAGACAGAATGAAATCACCAATGAGTCTACAAGGAGGTTCTCAATAACATTTTTTCTTTTACTTGAAACCACATGTTCCTTTCTTTGAATATTTTTCGGTTGGGTTAAAGGAGGCTAGAGTTGAAAATATTCTGACGCTTAAAAAATAGTTGTTGCCGGGAGGGTTTTTCCCAGTTTGAAAAATAATACAGCATGCTGCCAAAGAAACAAATGAGTCACAGGAACTGGAAGCCAAGAGGCTAAAAACAAACAAAAATCAGCAACAAAAAACTCAGCATTAACATCTGCTTAGGTGTATGTCAATGCTTGGCAGGAAAAATGAGCCTACATCTGTCTGGCTGTCTAGAACCACACCTGATACATGCTGTGATTGGTCCAACTGGAAAGAGGACCCAGGAAGAGACAGCAGTCAGCTTGTACCCAATGATTCCTTGGATTGTCAGAAATTTGGTTCTAGGTTTCAAAATCTGCTGTCAAGTCTCCTGATTAAATTACTGCTGACTATCAGATGGTGATGGTGTAATGACTTTAGAATATAAAGTCCTTACAACAGTCTTTAATCCATGACATCATGTTACAGATGAGGAAACTGAAGGACAAAAAGGCTAATTAATTTGGCTAATAGCCAACTTCTAGGTAGTGGATACTTCCTACCAGGATACTGACACAGATACAGTACAGGCACAGAACAGCCCCTGTACTGCAGGGATGCCTCATGGTACGCTTCTACCATCACACTCCTTTCCCTCCTGCCTGCATTCATTCCCTCCTTAACCCCTGGCAACAGATCAATAATCTGTTCTCCATTTCTGTAATTTGGTTACTTCAAAATGTCATCAAATGGAAACATGAAATATGTAACCTCTTGGGATTGGCTTTTCAGCACAATTCTCTGCATTTCATCCAGACCATTGGGTGAACTGATAGTTCATCCCTATTTACCGCTGAGTACTATTCCATGTATGACATATTCCATATGTATGACGGTTTGTTTAGCCATTCACCAACTGATGGACATCTGAGTTATTTCCAATTGGAGCTACTGTGAATAAAGCTGCTATAAATACTCTAGTACAGATTTGTATGTGAACACAAGTCTTCATTTCTCTGGATAAATGCCCAGGTGTGCAATTGCTGGGTTGTATGGTAGTTACTATTTTTTTTAAAGAAACCACTAAACTGTTTTCCAGAGCGGCCGAACAATTTTACATCCCCATCAGCAATGTATGAATCATCTAGTTTCTTCACGTCCTGCCAGCATTTGGCATTGTCACTATGTTTTATTTTAATCATTCTAGTAGGTGTGTAGTGATACCTCATTGTGGTCTTAATTTGCATTCCCCTAATGGCTAATAATGTTGAACATCTTTTCATGTGCTTATTTGCCATCTGTATATCTTTGGTGAAATGTCCCTTCATGTCTTTTCCCCAGGTTCTAATTGAATTGTTTGCTTTTTTACTGTTGAATTTTGAGAGTAATTTATACATTCGAGATGCTAGCCTTTGTCAGAGATGTGGTTTGCAAATATATTCTCCCAAACTGTAGCTTGTATTTTCATTCTCTTAACAGGGTTTATTTTTAATTTTGATGAGGTCAAACTTATAAATTTTTCTCTTTTGTGGTTATGATTTTGCCTGGTCTTAGCTCCTAAAGATTTCCTCCTGTTTATACCTAAAAGGTTTACCATTTCATTTTTAAGTCCATTATGAATTTTGAGATAATTTTTTTATAAGATGTAAGGTTTAGGTGAAATTTGTTCTTTTGTTTGTTTGTTTGCACCACTTGTTGAAAAGGCTAAACTTCCTCCATTAAAATGCTCTTGCACCTTTGAAAAAGCTCAGTTTGGCATATTTGCGTAAGTTCTAGTCTATTCCTGGGTTTTTTACTCTGTTCCATTGATCTGTCTGTCTAACCCTCTGCCAATATTATAGATTCTAGATTACTATAGCTATACAATAAGTCTTAACATTGGATATAGATCAATTCCTCCCACTTTATTTTTCTATATCAAGATTTTTTAGCTAATATATAGCTAAACTGTGTGTGATTTTCCATGTAAATTTTAGGATAACCTTGTCTATATCTACAAAAAAATCTTGTTGGGATTTTCACAGGAATTATGTTAAATCTATACATCAGTTTGGGGAACTGATATCTTTACTATGTTGGGTCTTTCAATCCATGAACAGTGTATGTTCTCCAGCTATTTAAGTTTTTTTAAAATTTATTTCATCAGAATTTTGTAATTTTCATAATACAGATTCTAAACATGTTTTGTCAAATTTATATCTAAGTGTTTAATTTCCTTTGAAGTGGTTATAAATTATACTGTGCTTTTAATTTTGCCTTCTACATGTTTGTGGTTAGTATATAGAAATGCAATTGATTTTTGTGTGTTGATCTTACAAATCAATATTTTAAGAAGCAATTTTATTTAGCAAATATTTATTAGTATTCTACTCTGTGTAAATCACATCAAATCATGGGGAATATTAAAGGTAGTTAATTACTGCCTATATTTTGATTGTGTACAAACCACTCAATTTATCTGTAGCAGAGGTTCAAGAAGTGAAAAATATGAGAAGATATAACTTGAGTCCTCTAGTTACACAGCATACTTGAAGAACAGATGAGAAGTTGTACAAAGGGACAGGAAGAAACTTTTGGGTAAAATAAGAGTACATCAGGGTAGAAATTTCAGGATATCTGGGTTCTAATTGCCCTCCAGATATTTTCTGTGGCTCAGGCAAGCCTCCCAATGACAAATGGTTCATAACACATAAGTCCTTTTCCCCCCAGCAACATATTTTAGAATCCAATGAAATTATATTCATGGATGTTTTTGAAACATAGAAATACTACAACCACATTGGGTTAGAAAATGTTCTCTCCTCTATTGATTTAAATAACTAAGATCCATTTTTCACTTGGAAAATGCTTTTAAGTTTTAACACAAAGGTAAGATGTGTCTGATCAAGGTAGTCTGTCTACAAAGAGCCCTGTTTCTGGGGAACAAGAGTTAATTACATCTCACCGCATAGGAGTGAGTGCCCCTTCCATCCAGGCCAACTGGGCATCATTACAAGTGAGTAATTGCACCGCTTTTCATCGGTTGCCTAAATCATTAGAACACAAGATTATTAAACCAAGACCCTACCAATTTAGCTGCTCAAGGATGGAGTCTATTAGACCATCTGCTACCTTATCAACACCAGACACAGCAAGTCCAGGCAACTTTATATCCAACATGTAGCACCTACTGCTTCCAACTGATCCATATACTCTTTTTTAAGTGATGGTTATTTAATTGCTGGAGCTAACAAGCAATCCAACAACGCTTCTAGGCTATTAGTACAATTTGCCAAAAGTGGACTGTTGGGTTCAGAAAGAGCCAACACACAAAGTAATATTATTTCCAATCATGTTGTTCAGGCTGGAGTCTAGAAAGACTATTTCAGGAAGGCATGAGTGTTAAAGAGAACAGAATGGTGACCTCATCCTTTTCTCTGCTAAAGTTCTCTCACTATGTGGAGGCTCAGGTGTTTTTAAAAGGTGAAAAACAAAAGAGAAATATGGAAACTAGAAAATATATGCATTTATTTTTACCTTTTCTCTCTGAGTACTTTCTCTCTACTTGACATCTTTTCTGTCTGTGAAGGCAGAAGTATTTTCTCTATTGTTTACTATCATAGCAGTACCTGGTAGGTGCTTAAAAAAATATTTCATAAAGAAAGACGTGGAAGCAATCTAAATGTCCATTGACAGAGGAATGGTTAAAGAAGATGTGGTACATATATACAACAGAATACTAGTCAGCCATAAAAAAGAATGATATAATGCCATTTGCAGCAACATGGATGGACCTAGAGATGGTAGTACTAAGTGAAGTAAGTCAGACACAGAAAGACAAATATCATACGATATCACTCATATGTAGAATCTAATTTTTTTTTTAAAAATTCTACAAATGAACTTATTTACAAAACAGAAAGAGACTTACAGATATGGAAACAAACTGATGGTTACCAAAGGGGAAATATGGTAGGGGGGAGGGATAAATCAGGAGCTTGGGATGAACACACACACACACACTACTATATATAAGATAGAACAGACCTACTGTATAGCACGGGGAACTCAATATTCTATGATAACCTATATGAGAAAGAATCTGAAAAAGAATGAATATATGTATATGTATAACTGAATCACTTTGCTGTACACCTGAAACTAACACAACATTGTAAATCAACATACTCCAATAAAATTTTTAAAAAAGAAATGAATGTTGCCTAAATGAATATAAAGGTAAACACACATATGTGGGGAAAGAGGGAGGGAGGATGTCCACACAGAATTTGATTGGAAGAGAAGGAAAGGGTCAAACAAACCAGTCAGCAAACCAGTCAGCATGGTCACTTCCATCTCCTCTGGGAACTTCTGAGAACCAGAAAGTCTGAAAGAAAGAATTTGGACTTGCTGGAGAACTGAGCCACTGGCCAAGCATTTAGAAGAAAATGATGCTTTGGGTGAAGGTGAAGTGAGGGCTTTGCCATCCTCTCTCCAATAAATCATACTTCACCTTTCCTCGAAGATGCGGCTCCTCCATGAACCCCAACCTCTGAAGTAATGAGACCAACCAACTTACCTTCACTCAACCACTCATTGCTTGAGAGTGGATTCCACATCTCACCTAAGTGTGTGACAACCTTGTAAGTTCTTCAGAAAGCAAGGCCATGGTTTTGTTTGGCTTTTTTAAAATTTAATTTTTATTTTATATTGGAGTAGAATTGATTTACAATGTTGTGTTAGTTTCAGATGTACAGCAAAGCGATTCAGTTACACATATACATATATCTATTCTGTTTCAGATTCTTTTCCCATATAGGTTATTACAGAATACTGAGTAGAGTTCCCTGTGCTATACAGTAGGACCTTGTTGATTATCTATTTTATATATAGTAGTGTGTATATGTTAATTGTCGTGGTTGTGTTTGAACTTCTCAAGTGCACCTGGCTAAGTACACAGCCTGTACTGGCCACTGCAGCCTGACTGAGGGGAAGGAACCTGTGTCTCTACATCACTTTCTTCTGGGTTCTTCCAACTTCAAAGAGGTAAATCACTCAAATTTTGAAGACTCCCTTCTGATCCCCTTCAAAAAACTAGTGGATAACAGGTTCCACTCTTTAAAAAGATTACCCCCCTAATATTACTGTAGTTGGATTATATTAAAAATGTGTTTGAAACATTTGAAAAGAGTGATGCTATAACAGAGAGTGGGGTCCTTTGGAGTCAGGCAAACTGGGTTCAAATCCAGGCTAACTCCTTATAACCCTGTGACCTTGACAATTCTTTGAGATGGTGGTGATAAGGTGGCTGTGAGAATTAGTTGTGCATGAAACTATTTAAGACAATGCCTGGTATTTTGGTGAGTACTCAGAAGTGGAAGTAATTATCAGCTTTGATTAACCACTCTGGCCCTTGTTTCCCCTCCCCGCGCACAGGGAGATGGTGGGGTGAAAGCAGATGTGCACCCAGTGAGGAGAGCAGAGCGGGTGAGGGTGTGCAGACGTTATTGTCTTGAGGGTACATTTTACTCCATGATAATGAATTTAGAGCATTATTTTCCACATTAAAACAAACCCAGAGCCATATACGAATCAAAATATGCATAAGTTTTATCAAAAATTAGGAGACCTCCTAATCTCGGGTTTGCTTCAGGATGCTTGGTGCTACTCCTGAGGGCCTGGGGGACTGTGTTCATTCGACTCTGCTGTTGGGGGTAGTTTGGAGGAGGAGTTTGAGAAGCACTGTGAGAAAGTGACTGGTAAACCACAAAACACCAAAAACTACTAGTTGAAATGATGCATCTGGTATCTGCTAAGCTTCCTCGGTAGGACCAAGAGCCAGACATCAGGTGCACATAGACTGAACAGGAGTAAATGTGGTCCAGTACATGCCAGCGTTAGCCTGTCTCCAGCATCACGCTTCTCCCTCCTCCCAACCTCTCTTCCCTTGGGGGACTGAGAATTCTTTGAGGACTGGTTGACATAGTGAATTTAATTCCCCCAAAGGGACATGAAGGAGAATTTCAGCAAGTCCCTGGAGGTTTTCAAGTGAACCCCAGTCACTGTATCCTCCTCCCAGAGATGGTGCCAACTCTCAGCCCAAACACTTAGCTACCATGTTCTTAAAACTCACACGGGTATCAGGCTTTATATTGCCTATAAGTTTTCCTAACAGTTAACCTAGTGCTTAAGTTTCTTAATAACTCTTCCTAGGTGTATCTAAAAGTTGCACATCATTGAAATATTTTTGTGTTAGGAAAGCTATTTGTAATAAAATTATACTCACACCTCCCCTGTCACCAAGATAACAACCAATACAAACTCCTCTTGAAAACCAATGAGTGAAACATGGTCCATCTTACGGAAAAACCCGAAGGAACTGTTTGGCCAACCCAATAGAAAGCCAATGGCTACAAAGAGTCTCCAGGTATAATTAGCTACTGGGTCTCTAGATTATAAATAGCATTTAGTAGACAATCAAGGTTTAGTAGATTTATTTATTCATTCAACAAATATTCACTGAGAGTCTGTGGCAGGCCAGGTACTGGGTAAGCCACTGGATGGATAGATGGATGGATGGGTGGAAGATGGATGGATTTATGATGGTCATATCAGTGAATGGATGGCTCTCCAAAATGTAAGGCAATTAACACCTGATTTAAACCAATCACAATACTACCTTAGAAAAGATCAAGGGTAGAGAGCATATTCTTTTTTAAAGAAGAAGTTCAGATCTATAACCATTTGGACACACACTATTTCAGATGTAACTTGGGCTCTGAGTGAAGTTTCTTGGGTATTTGTGAGAGTTAATCATAGTAAGAGTTATGAGTAATTTCAAATGTGTTAGGTAAAAGCTTTTATTTGATTTTTACCCCCAATGGACAAATACCTTTAGTACTCCTGTGGCGTAAATGATTTCATCTTCCCCTGTTAGAGACCCTCCGAGGTCTAATATGTTGAAGCAGAACCAGCTTTCAAAGCCTTCAAAGAAGAAACTGAAAATTTCTGTTATGTTTTAATTTATATTTTGAGTTTTTATAAGGTGTACCCAAACTTTGCTTGTGGAAAATCATCATTTATCTTAGTGATTTGTCTGTGCATATTATTCAGAGTAGTAGATCCATTAAGAATATCAGCTTCCTGAAGACAACGACTTCCTGGCTGTTCATAGAAACACCTTCACAGTACCCAAAACTTTGTTAACTGAATGAATCAGTTAATAAATGCAAGGCCCAGGTTAAGTTTTATTACTGCTATTGTAACATTTCACCTTGTTACACGTTGGACTATACCTCTCCAATGCACTGTAACCCTTTTCATCTTTACAGCTCTACTGTAGCCTTGATAGCTATGCATATTCAAAGAAAAATGTAAAAGCAATAGGAACAGAGAAAATAGATTAAAGTCAGCTGTATTTAAACAAAATCAGAAACACTGTCTGTATCACACCGGTCATTTCTTTCTCCTGATCACAATAACAATGGCTCTAATATGTTTTAAAATCATGTTATTCCTTACCACTTTCTCAGGTTAAATTAGATTATTTATCTTCAAGAGGTGTGGATTTTCTTTCTCTTTTTCTAATCTAGAAAGTTCTAGGCAGAAATATCTTTTAGTACAAGTCAAATGCTAGTTGATGTTCTCTCCTTATAATATCCCAGCATAGAAATGGACCAAATTCCCCATTTTCCCAGCTATAAGCAGAGAATTCTACAATCATAAAGAGATAGACTTAGTGGGATTTCTCCACATACACACTCTCCTCCTGCCCTGCCCAGGTCTTATTAGTTTCTGGCCTTGGGATTGTATAACCTTCATCCATCAGGACAATGGCTACAATAATGTGCCTGGATCCATTTATAAAGACAGTGTCAACTAAATCCTATCCTCCTAGAATTCTTGACCAACTTGCTAGATGTTTACCACACTTGACTCATTTGCTTCATTAAGAGAACTTAGACATTATTTTCAAATAATACAAATCATAGTCTTAATAACACCTCCCCATCCTCTCCCCAGCATATAAGCCTTCCCCAAATTTTGATTCTTTAATTTAGTCATGTATCTTCCAAAGCCCTGAATTGGAGTACTCACACTTGAGTGCCAGACGCTGAGGAAACACCCATCTCCACAACCGACAGCTAACTTACTAGGACATATGTGGGTCTAGCCTGTCTTGAGGTCATATTTTATTTTGACCCAGAATATTTTCCAAGGCAAGGGAAAAGATGGCTAATCCATCATTTAGGACCAGAAATGTCATTCTCAGCTTCAAGTAGCACTTGGAAGATCCTGTGTGCTATGCCCCCACCACAACTGTGTCCCTCCTGAAATTTATATGTTGAAGTCTTAACCTCCAGGACTTCAGAATGGGACTGTATTTGGAGATGGGGTCTTAGAGAGGTAATTAAAGCCAAATGAAGTCATATGGGTGGGCCCTAATCCAATATGACTGGTATCTTTGTAAGAAGAGATTAGGATGCAGACACACACAGAAGACCACATGAAGACAAAGAAGACGGACATCTACGAGCCAAGGAGAGAGGCCCTTAGAAGAAATCAGCCCTACTGACACCTTGATCTTGGACTCTTGGCCTCCAGAATTGTGCTAAAAATAAATTTCTGTTATTTAAGCCACATGGCCTGTGGTATTTTGTTATAGCAGCCCTAGCAAACTAATACACTGTTTTAGAAAACCTGGAGAAGAGATGCCTGATTAAGGCAGAAGGAAAGATAAAGAAAAGCTGAGGTTCTTTCAGTATCTGAGGTGGAAGAAGTCTGTGAAATGGGACTAGAGATAGTTTCCTGCATTTAAAAAAAAAAAATGAGTAAACCTTAATGAGGATGAGGGACCTTTCCTTTTGGCCCTACTTCCATTCAGGTGGAAGCTAAATTGATTTCTGCTTTGTTCCCCCAACAGCTTGCATTAGCAACTGGCCACTGCCAAGCTTGGGCCAGGAGGGAAGAAGCCTTTATCCGTATGCAGATGAGGGCTTGGGGTAGGCTTCTAAACCAAACACCCTTGGGCCTTTAACCTGATGTAGGAATTCAGCCTCATTTCTGGCCCACAAATCAATTCATCCCAGAGAGAAACCTTGGGGATAAACATTCACACACCATCAGGAATTCAAAACCTTACCTCCTGCAAGACTGGCTTCCAACAATTTGGATTAATAATACACCCCAACACAAAGACCCAAAGCAACAAAGCCCATCTCAGACTACTTAAGCACACTTAAAAAGCCCAAAGCAGATGGTCAGCCCCTTCCCAAACTGAACAAGCTGCCCTGGACCTAGTGAACTGCCATGTTGGCGCCATGCTTTCATCTGGCTTCCAAAATCTAACGTTCACTAAGCACTCCCAGTTTTAGGCAAGTCCCATTTTCACTTCCATTTAGAGAAAGATACGAACCAGTCCTTCCCAAAATTTAGGGAAATAACTCTCTTTTAAAATTCACTAGCAATAGCACCTTGAATAGCTGAAATACCGAGCGCTTTTTTTCTCTCAATGGTAACCCTTGTTTATCTGATGCCCTGAGTGGACCATTTTTAACACATCCTCTTCTATATAACAAAATTATTTTTGGCAATAATCATGAAATTAAATGGATCATGGCCAGAAAATAAATGCAAACAATGAAAACTTTCCTTTTATTGAATTTTGTATATATAATCATGTTAGTAAAAAAAAAAAATAATGTAAAATATCAATGTTTGAAAAAGGGGGAAAGGAATGAATCAAGACTTTCCAATTAAATGCAAAAGGTCCAATTTAGGTAACCATGAAATTGTATCACTAAGTGAACATTGTAATTTCTGGATCAATCACTTCTTAGTTAATTAAGAAACACAAAAGAAGAAATATCAATTTTAAAGATAATCAAATTATGTAAAATATTTTACATATGAACTAAAATTTGCACTTACCAAACAAGAGATAGCAGCTCGAGGCCCACACCCTGGTTCACTGTTTTAAATTTTAAACACTCAGAAAAATTCCAAGTGATCACAAAGAAAGACAGAATGAAGTAACTCAAGTTCTGTTTCTTCATCTCGATTGTTGTTTACCTCGGATCCACCATAGGGGGTGAAGACTAAACTGTGCCCCATGTGAACTTGAATGACTCAGGACCCTTGGGAACTCGCTCTTGAAACAAACACGTGTAGCTGAGTCCACAGGGAAACTGGGCATTTTCTACGTTAACTCCCATGCAGACTACCTATTTAGTAGTATGACCTGTTTACTAATAAAAATGTGCTAATCTGAAGATTTCACATACAGTAATCATCTAGAACCTAGAGCCACAAAACTTTTTTGAGAGGGGAGATATTATGACACTGATAATGATTATAGAATTGTTGGCACATGGTGATAATAAAAAGCATTTTCATTTATGATTTATGATTTTTAAATTCTCTATAGACAAAGCGCTCCTCTCCTGCCTGAATCTGGGGAGAAGCCCTGCCACTGCCCCACCCTTGGGTGCCCCATTGACTTTTCCTTCTACAAAATGTGGCCCAGGAGCTCGGTTCTGTTCCCACGCACTCTACACTTTACTCCATCCTTTGCCTCTGCTGAGCCACAGAGCACTTTAACCTTCACTAGAGATGTGACGATTTTAAGGGCAGAGATCTATCTCTCCCTTCTTTATATCCCTCATGGTATAGATACCAACTGAATAAATGAATGACACAATTTATAAAAGATTTACTAATTTTTCTTACATATATATATATACATACCCTGGGTATTTGTTTAGAAAGTTATATAAAATTTTTAATATTGTAAGTAAGTCTTAGAAAAAGAAGTCAGACACTAAATCATAATCAGTCATACATACTGTATGACTTTGTTTAAATAAAGTACAAAGACAGGGAATCTATTCTAAACTTCTAGATGTCAGGACACTTCCTGTTACCCCAGTCAAGGCAGGGAGGTTGTGCTAATAACCATGTGGGAGCACAAGGGGGCCTTGGGGGTGTCTAGTGATGTTCCATCTGTTGATCTGAATGCTGGTGCGTGGCTGGGTTTTCTTTGTGAAGTTCCCCAAGCTGAACATTTATGATATATGCACTTTTCAATAGGTACATTACACTTCAAGAAAAATATTTTTCTTACAAAAAGAATCACAGAAAAATGTATTATATATTCAAGAGTAAAGATATATAATATTTGACCACATATAGGAAACAGATGATCAAAACCTTCCATCAAGTTGGGTAATAGCTTTCATCTCTCTAACTTTCCACAATCCTTAAAGGTACAGGATTTCTCAGCTTACTGAGACTAGTTATTCACATCTTAAGAACTAAAACCAGCTTTAAGAATGCTGCCCAATGATAGGCTTGGTTCCAAACTCATCTTTTACACCTCCAAGCCAGGCTGACTCTGGAATGATCTCTGGTTGTCAAAGTTTTCATCCTTCTTTTCTCTTGGTCCTTCATTCTCCTCCTCTCATGACCTTTCTCACCTCTTTCCTTATACTAGGCTTTCTGCTTCCAGAATATTGTCAGTACCTTCTCTTTATTTATTTATTTAAATTTTATTGAAGTATAGTTGGGATTTACAGTGTTGTTAATTGCTTCTGTACTGCAAAGTGACTCAGTTATACATACACACACACACACACACACACACACACATATACACTTTTTCATATTCTTTTCCATTACGGTTTGTCACAGGATATTGGATATAGTTCCCTGTGGTATTCCTTGCTATTTATCCATCTTACATATAATAGTTTGCCTCTGCTAATTCCAAATTCCCGTTCCTTCCTTCTCCCACCCCTTCCCCCTTGGCAACCACAAGTCTGTTCTCTATATCTGTTATTCTGATTTTGTTTCATAGATATGTTGATTTGTATCATATTTTAGATTCCACATATAAGTGTTATCATATGGTATTTGTCTTTCTCTTTCTGACTTACTTCATTTAGTATGATCATCTCTAGGTCCATCCATGTTGCTGCAAATGGCATTATTTCATCCTTTTTATGGCTCAGTAATATTCCATTGTATATATGTACCACATCTTCTTTATCCATTCATCTGTTGATGGACACTTAGGTTGCTTCCATGTCTTAGCTATTGTGAGTAGTGCTGCTATGAACATTGGGGTACATGTATCTTTTAGAATTATAGTTTTCTCTGGATATACACCCAGTAGTGGGATTGCTGGGTCATATGGTAGTTCTATTTTTAGTTTTTTGAGGAACCCCCATACTGTTTTCCAGAGTGGCTGCACCAATTTACATTCCCACCAGTAGTGTAGGAGGGTTCCCTTTTCTCCACACCTTCTCCAGCATTTGTTGTTTGTAGACTTTTAAATAACGACCATTCTGACTGGTGTGAGGTAAATACCTTCTTTTAAGCATCTTGATAAGCACAGAAAATTTTCTCACCTTACCCTCCAAACAACTCAGTTGATTCCCCATTCATCTCTAGACATCCTTAAAGTTCACCCGTGATGTCCTAGAGTGTCGGAATCAACCGAAAGCCCTCATCTACTTCATCTCATCTCTTTTTCCCTGGAGACTCTCAAACCCCTTGGCTTTCCATAAATCCCACTCTTTTTCCAGAAAGGAGGGTGATTTGTGAAGAAAGAGTCTGTGAGGGGAAATGCCTATAAGCCTGGGAGCAGTGAAGAGCGAAGGGGGTGGGAGTATGGGGGAGGGGGATGACAAGAGAAGAGGAAGAGAGGAATTGACAAGAGTAAGTAGGAGAACCACAGTGAATCACATGTTTGCCACAATCTGACACAACCGTAAGGGAAGAATATTTCCTGGAGTTTTCAGAATCTAGTGACAACAACAACAACAGCAGCATCAACCGTAGCTATTGTTTATTAAGAGCTCATGATATGCCGGGCATGGGGAGAAGCACTCTATTCTAGTGTGTAGTGTTTAGTGTTTGATCCTCACAATAAGCTAGTGAGGTAGGTATTTACATCTCCACCTCACAGATGAGATAACTGAGACTCCACTAAGCTAACAGGGAATCAAACCATAATTCGAATCTAGTTTTCATCAAGTGAAGAAATTTACATAATAAATGGCTTACTAGTATCACATTACAATAAATTACATAATCAGTAGCATTACATGATATCTTCAATATGTGGTCCATTTTTAGCAATCCATAGCTCAACACTTGGTGCAAAATTTCAGTGAACATGGTGCACGAATGCAGCATTTCTATCAATCCTTACATGTGAATCTGTGATGCAATGCCTCAGAAAGTATGTCTCTAATTCCCCCTGATTAAACCTGTGTTTTTATCAGACCCTGGAACAATAAAAGTGTTCAGATCTAGTGAGCATTCAGTCAAATTTCTCACTGGCCCAGTTTTGGAAATCACATTCCACCAGCCCCCCACCCCTCTGGTATAAAGGGAAAGTACCCCATCTAACCACTCTGGTGACTCAGCCTAGCCTATCAATCTAAAATGTAAAGATTTTTCTTTATTTTTTGAGAAGGGCAGTGACTATTTTCTTATACAGGAATCTCATCTAATGAGCCAGCTGCTTATGGTTCCATAAGGAGAATATAACTTATGTTTCTTCTTTAGATTCATTCATTGCACAGATATTTATTGAACTCCTACTAGACGTTCAATAAATGTATCTAGACATCATTCTAGATACCTGAGCTACATCTGTAAGCAAAACAAAATCCTGGCCTCTGTTAAGCTTACTTTCTAGCAATGAGATAAAGACAATAAACAATGAAAGTGATTAATAAGTATATGATCTAGTATGTTAGAAGGTGACAAGCAATGAAGGGTGAGTAAAACAGGATAGGGGGTTAATTAATATTTAGATAGGCACACTCTTCACACTTTTATCCTCAGGAATACAATGGAAAAAAATCAAAACATATAGACAAAGTTACATGGTCAACACATACCAATATTTGTGTATGTAAGGTTGAGTTTCAAGAGAAAATGTAGTTTGAAAAATAAACTGCCATTGGAAAAATTGGCAAGAAAACATCAATCAATCAGTTTTCTTTTTTTTTCAAATAATTATTTGACTTTATCACATGGAGAATTCACATGTGGAAAATTAAAGGAGATTTTGGTTTGTCGCCGCAGTTGGATTCAAGTCATCCTGAAAAAAATAACATTCTACTTAATTAGTCAACTTTTTTTTTTTTTTTTTTTTTGCGGTACATGGGCCTCTCACTGTTGTGGGCTCTCCCGTTGCGGAGCACGGGTTCAGGACGCACAGGCTCAGCGGCCATGGCTCACGGGCCCAGCCGCTCCGCGGCATGTGAGATCCTCCCGGACCGGGGCACGAACCCGTGTCCCCTGCATCGGCAGGCAGACTCTCAACCACTGCGCCACCAGGGAAGCCCCAACTTTCATTTTTGACTCGAATGTTGGAATATTCAAGACACCTTGAAATCCTGATGGAGAGTTGACTCTACAAGCCCTATAAGCCAATAATTCTAACAATATTAGAGTGAGGGTTTCTAAGAATCCACCTCAGCGATTTGCCATTACTTGTACCTTGGTTCCCAGAAGGAAATGGCTGGCTGTTCGGTGAAACACGCTTCTGAGATGAGGACCCAATTCTAGCTTCTAATTATGTGAGGAGATGCTGCTTGAACACACACATTTGCTGGGCATCTCTGTGGATACCAACCTCCCTCCTCCCCAACCACAAACTCTCACACCCTGACAACCTCCACCCTCACGTCCTTAACCCACTACTCCTACCAACCCAGGAACAATGTGGTGCTCCCTTGGAAGAAGGCATGGGGGGAGTGGCCGAGTACCTTCTGGTTTTTTAAAAAACTGTCATATGGTGAGATAGTAGTAGGTTTCAATGCTGTCACCTATTCAGTCGGTCCAGATGAACTAGAATCACCATTTTAGTGATGTCATAGCTCAAGGCAAGAACATGTCACCCTCTTTATTTTCAGCTTCCAACAAGCTGCTCAGGCAGATGCTAAATGTGGTCCTCCCTGCCACGTTCAGGAGAGTGGCCTTTGTGTGGGTTAATTGAGACCCCACTCCATTTAATAGGCTGTTGAAGTCTTATTGAAACAGAACTAGTGCCGCAGGTTAAATACAGTGCAGTGCTCTTGCTAATCCTCTCATTAACAGGGCTGGGGAGCTTGTTGGGAACTGAGAGTTTGCATGTATTTACGGGGAGCTCTTCACTCAAGCACTATCCATAAAATGACAAAGCCAGTTTGCAAATAGTGACATCAACAGTGACACAAAGCTAGATGCCTTTAAAAAAATAAACAGCATAATAACTGAGAAATCTTATATTCACACTTGAGAGAAGAAAAAGAGAAGCTGGGAAGAGATGTCTTACTGGCTTAGATTTAAAACTGAAAGGAGGCTGATGTCAAAACACGGCGGAGACTAGTGGATGAAGCTGAACTGAGAAATTATGTTAATGAGCCCTAGAGCTGATGCCCATCTTTAGAAGCATCTGAGATGGCATATTATGTTGTTTTTATTAGGGGATAAAAAACAAAGTAAATTCCTGGCAATGGCTGAAATAGGTAGGAGGAAAGAATGTCGAATTGCCAGCTCTCCTAGGAAAAGAGTGCCAGCAGAACCACTGGCTTAAGAAAGCGTATGGCATCAGAAGCAGACTCCTGAAGCTGAGACAGTTCTGTGCCAGCAGGGAAAGTGGGGTCAAAGGTAACTGTGAAAAGGGGGGGCGGGTACAAGTATATTCAGCTGAAGACTGTCCATCACTGACTTGTATGACATACAAGAAAATGGAAAGAGGATTTGGATAGGAGGGTATTGATAGAAGGGACAAAACAGTCACTAAAAAGAATGAAATAATGCCATTTGCAGCAACATGGAGAGACCTGGAGATGATCACATTAAGTGAAGTAAGTCAGACAGAGAAAGACAAATATCATATGATATCACTTATATGGGAAATCTAAGAAAAAAATGATACAAATGAACTTACTTACAAAACAGAAACAGGCTCACAGACTTAAGAGAATGAATTTATGGTTACCCAGAGGAAAGGGGAGGGGGGAGGGATAGACTGAGAATTTGGGATTGACATATAAACACTAATATATTTAAAATAGATAACCAACAAGGACCTACTGTATAGCACATGGAACTCTGCTCAATACTCCGTAATAACCTAAATGGGAAAAGAATTTGAAAAAGGATAGACAAATGTATATGTATAACTGAATCACTCTGCTGTACATCTGAAACAAACACAACATTGTTAATAAACTATACTCCAATATAAAATAAATTTTTTTTAAAAGTGTGGCACAAAGACATGCATCCTTGTCAAATGATCTGATCCATTAGCCACCCATGATGCTTCATGGAAAGATAAAGCCATGCTCCATGGTGGCAAATAGCACACTGGGGCTCTTGTGGCTGAATGGATTCTGAATACATTGGGTAAAATGATATCTACATTTCAGGCAAGACTTTACATCCTCTAGTAAAATAAAAGTAAATAAATAAAAGCAGATGAGGGATAATGATTTGCGACACTTTTCCTAGGACTGCTGAACCATGGTACAGGGCTGTTTTGTTGCCTGCTCACCTGCTCTGTTTGTGTGGAAAGGAGAAACAGCCAGATTTCAAAGGAAATCCAGTGTCACTGACCTGAGGGTCCTTCATATTGAGGAAGTGTGCGACTTCAGAGTTATTTTGTCTTAAGAAATGTGCTTTGGCCCAACTATCCAAAATATCCAAAATTCTGCTAATAACAAGCCATGTTTAAAGTGCTATGTTGCAAAACAGAAATAGAGTTACAGATGTAGAAAACAAACTTATGGTTACCAGGGGGGAAGGGGGGGAAGGATAAATTGGGGGACTGGGATTGACATATACCCACTACTATATATAAAATAGATAACTAATCAGGGCCTATAGCACAGGAAATTCTACTCAATACTCTGTAACGGCATATATGGGAAAAGAATCTAAAAAAGAGTGGATATATGTATATGTATAACTGAATCACTTTGCTGTATCCCTGAAACTAACACAACATTGTAAATCAACTACACTCCAATAAAATTTTTTTAAAAATAGATAAAGTGCTATGTTGGATAATTTTCTCTCAGTTAAACCAGCAATCATTCTACCCCTAACTAGCCATATGGCCATAGGCAAATTATTACTCTGTCAGGATCTAAATGTCCTGTGTAATATGCATGAGTCACCCTGGAGGAAGTCTAAGATCCTTCCAAGTTCCCAAATTCCATGACTGAAATATTAAAACAGAAGGGCAACCAAAAAGAAAGTAATTGGTAAAAATTTTTTCTAGAAAAAACCATGATCAACATAACTGGCCTATGTTAATGGAGAGAAAGGAAATGGTCTTTGGTAATTGATGCATATTTGATGTAATCAATGATCAATTCCTAGGGGAATGGGCTTAGCCTTATATGTATCCAATAATCCTTAAAGGGCCTCAGAAAAATTGGGCTTTAAATGTTTATTCCTTATTATTTCAGAGACTATTTCTGATGACCTTCCATCAACAGATGCACCAATGCTGAACATGCAAGTTTCTATCCTCTCCAACTCCAGAGTATCAGCTGAACTGTGATTGTCTCATCGCTCTCTTTTGGAAGCAGTTGCGACGTCTCTTCGGTCTATTTCCATCTAGAAGGGATCTCAAATCACCCCCTGCCTTTCTTTCCCTATTGCCACTGTCCTCCTCACTGTTCTCCCCACTGGCCTTCTTTCCAGTACTTCTTCTACACAGCAGTCAGGTTAATTTTCCTAAAGCCTTCATTCAAATTTACCTGCTTACAACCTTTAACGAATCACCAGCACGTAGCAGGTTAATTACTGACCCTTCATTGGCCGTTCAGAGCTTTTCACAGTCTGGTTCTTGCTGACGCTGTAGCCTTATTCTCTTACTAAACTCTAAAATGCAAGCCTTCTACTGGCCAGACTAGGGAAGTTGCTGAACTTGCTCTCGCTTTCCGGTTGCCGGGCTCTCACCCCCAGCCCCACCCCCACCCATCCCAAATGCCTCTTTTGCCTTGTGCTCCTGTTGAAATCTTTCTTCTTTTAGATCCATTTCAAACACGGCCTTCTCCACGGAGTCTTAGATGGTTTCAGGCCAAAATTTACTCTCTGACCCCACTGACCACTACAAAAATCTTTCTTTTGTGACGTTATCTTTCTCTACCTTATTTATCAGGTCAAATTTGTTGGCCTTCCAGCAATAAGTAGCAGAAGTGTAGTCATGGCCCTCACCTCTCAGACCCTGCAGAGGCAGAACGCAAGGCAGGACCCCTAGGGTGTAGCTGGTAGTTAGCTCCTAGAGCTCTCACATGACGCTAGCTTTTCTGTCTGTAATTGTGGACCCAAGAGGACAGCCTGTAATGAAAAACTCGCAAGCGTTCCTCGGGTGAGCCCCGAAGTTTCCAGCACAGCTCACACAGCCTGTGCCCTAAACTTCTCTTTAGTCCATGGACTGGCAAACCAAATAAGAAGCTCCTAAGGCTTGTCATAGATATCCCACTAGACCGCCACCTGTTATCATCCTTTGACATCCTTCCTGATATTAGATAATAAATTTTACTCAGTGCTCCTAATAACCTCCCAGTTTACAAATTGCACTAGGGCAGGAACAGGGTCATCATTTGTTTTGTTTTGCCTGAAGATATCTAGCAAAAAGCCTTTCCCTAAAAGGGGATAAATAAATATTTGTTGAATTAAATGAAATTATTTGCCAAAATGTAATATATAATATATAATAAATATATATAAGTAAATAATAACAATATTATAATAATAAATGTTCCCTTGTGAGTTGTAAGCTGCTGTTTAAGGGAATTTTTTTAAAATGAGGATAACGACCTGCAATTCATCCTTTGATACCTTGGAATTCCCATGTTAGATTTTTTTAAGAAGATGCCTACATGTGGGTCGGCAAAAGATCTTACATTGAAAAAAAGGAAATTCAGGTTCTCAAGATGATTGGTAAGATACCCAAGATTACACACGACTCCTTATGGACAGACCCAGGATGAGATGGGCTGGATTTTACTGATCTAGTGAAAGTGTAGTTCGTGGACCACACAATACAGACCTTCAGGCCCCATCTCAGACCTATAGAGTCAGAATCTGCATTTTAAGATCTCCAGGCGAACTGGGTCCACGTTAATGTTTGAGAAAATCTGCTCACAGATCATACTGCTAGAAAAGAGGTAATGCCTTCGATGTTTTCATGTTTGTTTTAATAAAATGTTTGTTTTAATAAAATCTTACAGATAAATACATTTTCATCAACCTATGGCAGGTATAGAGGTAATGCAGGACAAAAAACAAACAAACAAAAAGAACAACATTGTAGGCATTCATTCTATTAGCTCAGGACCAGTAATTACTATTTGGGGTCAAAACAAAATCTCCTTCTACAAGCTCACATGAGAAGTCATTGGTAACAGGCTAGTTCTGTTAAGTCCAAGGAATGAATGCAATTACCTTTCCTCCTTCCTCTGTCTAAACAGTTATTATTCTAGTTTAGCCCAGCAACCTTCAAGTCTGTACTACAAACTTTTGGGCCACTCTAAAACTTCAAGTATTGTAATCAAGTACCCTACATTTCAAATCCAGTTCTTTATTAGGTATAAAGAATATGAATTGTCTGTAGGAAAATCATGGTTTATTTTGGTCTACAATCATATTGCCAGATTTATAAGGCAATGTTTATACTAGTTGTTGGTTGTTGTAAAAAACAAAATACATGGGGACTCTTAGAGCTGAATCATGAGTGTGACCAAGTGAATGGAAGTAGAAACTATAGATTTAAATGTGCTCTCCCCTCAACTCCCTTCTCGTCAAGTCTCTTCTACTTTTCTTTAGAAAACAAGATTTATCAGGGGTTTCCTTGGAGAAGCACCCTGTCATTTCACCACTCTTTAAGGCAACTGTGGAACCCAAGAGGGAAATTCTGCCTTAAGAATTCCCCAGTATCATGTTGCCCCTGGTTGAAACTGATCACATTTATCAAACGCTATAGAAGTGCTAATGTTATGCATTGTTACCCACAGTTAATGCAATCAAGGGAACACCTTCAGTACTCTGAGGTGTGTGTGTGTGTTTGTGGGTGTATGTGCAAGAGCTGTTCTTTGAGTGAAGAAAGCAGGACAAATTACAGCTCAGGCTAGTATGAGCTCTTCTCCTTTGAAAGAAAGACGTTAAGATTTCGGTGTCAGTTTGGCGGGATGTTAGCAGTTCCTGATAAATCCTCTCTCAATGTTCATTGAAAATGTACATAAAAATTCAAGAAGAGAGAGAAAGAGACTAAAACAGTTCTTAAAGTGGAAAAAGACAAGGCTACATGTTACAGTGAAGGGAGAATTTCAGTTAACTATGGTTTTGATGGCGGTGATCAGAGAAACATAATCCTGAGATATCCATATTTTACCTTCTGAAGCAAAAGAAAAGCAACATGTGGGGGCTGGAGCAGTAAAAACAGAAGGAGTGGGGCACTTAAGTAAGTCTGCCTGTCTTTATTTAGCTCAAGGGTGTAAATGCAGCACTGAATTGAACCTTAGGCAATAACATGGCAATTATTTTCTTCCTTTATCAAAAAATAGTCCTTAAGAAAGATTCTGGGTCCAGTTAGTTTTACATGAAAACTCTGTCCCTAAAGTTTAAAATACAGAAATATTCTATTTATACTAAAAGAAAATCTCATTCCATTTTTTCTCATAAAAACACTGACACTGGTACAAAACTGGATATGAACCACACCAACTCCCACTCTTGCCAAGAATACTATAGATAAATCTCATGTATAAATAAGTAGAAAAAAAACCCTAAATATAATAGTATCAAATGAAATTGAAATGATTAGAGTGGTTTTAGTTTTCAGTCTCCCTAGCAAACTATTTCACCCTAAGTATCTGAGGCTGTGTTCCCTAGGAAGCAGACTGAAATTCTGTGTTCAGCAGGCAGGATGTTTACTAAGGAGTGTCCTAGGGATCTGTGGAAGAAAGAGAAAAGGAACGGGAGTGAGCAGAGGGAGAAGTTGACTTGTGACACATCCCCAGCAGAGCCCACAGGGAGGTCTGAAGCTATGAGAGCCCTAAGTTTGCATGAAATGGTCCAGCTTTTTTAACTCCCACTCAATCTGATTTGAACATGGGCCACCCGAAGAAGGGACATGTCTTGGGTGAGGCATCTCTCACAACCATTGCTGGAAAAGAAGAGCTCCTTCTTGACTCTGGATTTGCTGGGCTTGGTCTGCTTGTAGCCACATTTCCTGGCACATGGAGAGGGCCTGACTATCCTAACGTAAAATGCAAGTGACACTCAGAGAGAAAGCTCTGCAGTCAACAGGTTACTACTTGCAATCCCTGAGGCTTGATTCCTTCAGTTTTTCCTTCAATTCTTTGAGATAGTCCAGTATCTTTTCCAGATATACAAGTGAAGAAAACCCCCCTTCCACTGAAGCTAGTATAAGTTGAGTTTTTATTACCTGACTCATACACTATGTCAGGTTGTCAGTTACCAAACCTAAGCAAATAAAACACACACACACACACAACTGTAGGCCAATAGTAAGTATGAATATTGAATCAATCATAGTAAGAAATATCATGAAAAAAGCATTAAAACTGTATATGAAAAGACTAACCTACTATAACCAAATAGGGTCCACCCCAGGAATGTAAAGATGGTTTAATATTAGAAAAAAATGTGTCAACATAACCTACAGGATGACTTTAATATTCAAATAAGAATGTATATATGGTCACCTTAATAGAAGGGTATAGTAGGCTGAATAATGATCCCCCCAAAAATGTCTGTGTCCTAATCTCTGGAAACTATGAGCATATACTTTATATGGTAAAAGGGACTTTGCAGGTGTGATTAAGTTCAGAATCTTGAGATGAGGAGATTACCCTAAATGATTCAGGTGGGCTCAATGTAAACACAAAGCCCTTATGAGAGGGACGTGGTGGTGTTAGACTTAGGCCATGTGACAATGGAAGCAGATACTGGAGTGATGTCCTTTGAAGAGGAGGAAGGGGCCACAAACCGAGGAATGCAAGTGGCCTCCAGAAGTTGGAAAAGACTAGGAGATGTATTCTCCACTGGAGCCTCCAGAAGAAGCAGGCCCTGATAACCCCTTGACTCTAGCACAGTGAGGCTGATTTGAGACTCTGACCTCTAGATAGTTAGAAAATAAATTGTCTTAAGCCGCCAAATTTATGGTAATTTATCACAGCAGCAACAAGAAACTAATATAAAGTGGAAAAGACAATAAAGTTTCATATTCAATGTTGATTTTTTAAAAAAACTTAGAAAGGACACTGTTTTAGCATGACAAAAGTCAACAATCTACTTCAAGTTGTAACATATAACAGTGTCACCATTAGTTTTTAAACATTGTTCTGGGGATTTTATGAAATACAGTAAGAAATGAAAGAATTTCAATATATCAATTGAAAAGGAGAAATGTGACTCTTCCTAGATAATATAAGAGAGTGAACTATGAAAACATTAGAACTACTGGTCACTAACTCTCATCTATATTTCAGAAATCTAAACAGCTCTGAAGTCAGACTTCTTTGCATAAGTTTGATGTCCACACTCATTTTTCGGTAAAATCGGAGTTCAGTGAACATCAGGCTCTTTATAGTCTTTATTTATCTTTTTTAAGTAAGAATATCAGTTTATCAGCACACTGATTATGGGATGCTGCCTTAAACCTTGCTGTGGATATTAGACAACATGTGCTATAGGTGCAATATTACCTTTCCAAAAATCTAAAGTTTGGAATTTCAAAATACATCTGTCTCCCAGGTTTTGTTATGGATTGAGGGCCTATAATAAGCAGTTTGGTACCATGACAAGGAATAGGTAAATAAATATATGAAATCATTAACATTAAAAGATTCAGATAGACATGATATTAAAAATATTCCACTTACATAAATTATAAAATACCTAAATTACATATAATCTCTCAGCAAGAAATGTGTGGGGCTCCACTGAAATACACTACAAAATGAGAGAAATAAAAGAAAATGTATAAGTAGAAAGACATACTGTGTTTCTATGTAAGTAGGCTGGACATTTTAAAATTCCACATTTTCTCTCAAAATAACGGGTAGATAGAATGCCATTTTAAACAAAATTGCAGTAGAATTTAATTTAGAACTTGATTAAAAAAAAATATCTCTGCAACCTCTCTTTCTTGCCTGCATACTACTCACAGAAATTTACAGAAACCCCACAGAAATGTTTTTTCTTACATAGGGCAATTCCCAACTGGGCACATTTTAATCTCTGCAAGGGGAAATGGGTATAGTTCGAGTTTGATATGCCCTATTTAAGGGATTTAAGACTCTGGGATTGGGAATCACTATTCTCAAATTCAGTTGATGTAATAAACATGTGTAAATTCACTTTTCAAAAAATTTTGCAGTAGTAAAGTTGGCCACATTGTTAAAAAAAACTATAAAATTACAATTTTATAGTGATATTAGAGTGATATAGTGATTATAGTGATATTAATTTTAAAATACCTTGATCAATAAAATAGAACAAATTATCCAGAACTAAATCAGAGAATAAATGAAAATATAATGTATAATAAAGTAGGCATTGCAAAACAATAGGCAATGAAAATATTCAACAATTCTAGATTATTAGGGAAAAAAATACTTGGTAAGACTTTTTGCTCACACCATACACATGAATTAAAATATAAAAAGAAACAAATGAATACGTTGAAAATTGTTGGGTGGGGTAAAGAAAATATTTTTTAAATCTGGTTGAGGAAAAGTTTTCCAAGTGAAAAATAACAAAGGATTAAACTTTTTTGGGTCAAATGAATTGAAAGGTAAAAGCAAGATTCAAACAAACAAAGAACCCCAAAATATACATGACAAATATTTCAGAAAAAAAGCCAATCCCTTCAAGGTGTGCAATTCATACAAATCATTAAAATTCACTAAGATCCCAAGAGAAAAATAATTAGAAAAGACCTCACAATTCACACATGAGAGAATTCAAACTACTTTTTTAAATGCTACACTAATGATTGGGATAAAATTCACTTATTCTTTCTTCCTTACAAAACCTTCAATTTTTTAATGAATAAATATTTAAGAAGGCAACAGGAAGAAAGTAATTAACTAAAACAAGAGCTTAAATAATATGTGTACAACATGTGTTGGGAATTCTGAAGAATGCAAAAGTTACATAAAATAAGAAATTAAATTAAATCGAACAATGAACACGAAGTAAACAAATGGCACTCTTATTTCATAAATATGAGGTCACTTGGGCTGGGAGTATTACAATAGAAAGAGCTAGATGGTAGGATGCCAATGAGACTAAGAGGTAACCATTTTTTTTGCCACAAAATCTTCAGCATCTTTCAATTAATGCCAAGAAAGAACTTTACAAACTCTTAAAAAGAGTCTTTATACTCTTTACTTTGGAGGCAGTCTTATGTAGTAGAAAGCCTAGAGGTCAGAGAACTGGGATTTAGTTATTGTTTTTTAATTTATTTATTTTAATTTATTTATTTTTGGCTGTGCTGGGTCTTCATAGCTGCACAGTCTTTCTCCAGCTGCAGCAAACGGGGGCTACTCTTCATTGCGGTGCGCAGTCTTCTCATTGCAGTGGCTTCTCTTATTGCAGAACATGTGCTCTAGGCATGCAGGCTTCAGTAGTTGTGGCACACAGGCTCAGGAGATGTGGCTCACAGGCTCTAGAGCTCAGGCTCAGTAGTTGTGGCGCACAGACTTAGTTGCTCTGCGGCATGTGGGATCTTCCCGGACCAGGGCTCAAACCCATGTCCCCTGCATTGGCAGGCAGATTCTTAACCACTGCGCCACCAGGGAAGCCCAGGATTTAGTTATATTTTTAAGACTAACCAGCAGGGTGACAATGGACAAATCACTTAAAAGCTCTAGATATCAGTTGGCCTTATCTGCTATTTGGTAACAATAATCCTTTGTAGGCCTTCAGCTCCTGGAGCCTTGGTGTTAATGTCCTCTTGTGATCCCTCCACTTCTAAAATCTACAACATGATCTTAAAGACCATCTTATCCAGAGACAAAGGAGGTAAGGAGGTTATAAAGAAGATCATTCAACACAGTTTCCCAGAACTGTACTTCCCAAGAAGAAAGGAAGAACTCCTAGGAAGAAAGTCAGACAGAAATAAATGAGTTTCTAGATTGAAGAGCTCATTAAGTTAAAAAAAAAAAAAAAGAGCTCATTAAATGCCCAGCAGGAAGAAGGAAGATAGACCCACACTTAGGCATATCATCACAACGTTTCACAATATGAGGCAGAAGACCTCACAGGAGACCCTATAGGCTTCCAGAATGAAAAAAGTTAAAAAGTTAGTATATACAAAAATTAGAAGCCAGAGTAGGTTTGGGATATTTAAGAGCAACACTAGAAGCTAGAAGATGTTGGAGCAATGCCTTCAAAACTCTTAAGGAAAATGATTTCCAAACCAGAACGCAATATTTAGCCAAACCATTAATCAAATATGAAGTAAAATTAGACATTTTCAGATGTTAAGTTCTCAAAAATTTTACCTCTTATTTCTCTTTTCTTATGAAGGAACTGGAAAATATGCTCCACCAAAATAAGAGAGTAAACCAAGAAAGAGAAAGGCATGGGACACAGGAAATTGAGGGTTCAGCTCAGAAGAGAAGTGAGACACCAGTTTTTAGCCAGACTGGAGTTGAGAACAGCAAGTCCACACTGAAGCACGTCAGAAGGTTCTTCTATTTCCACATTTCTACAGGAATGAGAATGTGATAAGTACCTAATATCTTAAGAGGAGATTTAGATGATTAATAAAGTAGAATGGAATTTGATTGGTGTTTTTTATTTTTAATCAAACAACAAAAATTAAAATTAACACTATTACTAACAGTAGGAAAAAATTAAAAGTTGTACAGGGAAATAAAAGTATAGTATACCCCATTCTTAGCTGTGAAGAGAATTGACAGTCATGTCAACAGTGACTATGATGTAACCAACAGTATAAGGAGATAAGAAGTGTTCATGAACGGGTAGAAATGGAAGGGGTGAAAGAGAACTCAATCTTTTTCTTCCATAGAAAAAGTCAGTAGAGAATGCTTACAGCTAAAACATCAGGATGCACAGATATAAGTGTGTTACTTAGAGATATGGAGTTTAAATGTCAAATACAAACAAACTCAGCTCCGTCTGACTTCAAAGTCTGTTCTTTTTACCACTACACACATGAAGTCCCAATCACAGAGTGTGAGGGCCACTGTGCCCCTCTGGGTGATGGCAATAAGTAACACAACATTCAAATAGTCAAAGATGAACAATTGGTTGCAATCAATGGTACAATGGGTGCACTGACATAAGGAAGAAGGGGAAAATATTTATTGAGAGCTCCTGACAGATTTGGTTTTCTCACTTAATCCTGTTTGTCTGGAAAAACAGATACTTGTCTCTCGGAACATCTTAGCCTGAAGAATAAAGTAGAAAGATATTAACCAATTCCTGGTTTATTTATTTCAAAGTGACATTTGTTCAAGATGCCCACCACTAAAGCTAATACATAAATGTTATCATAAACATCTATAGGGAATGTACAGTTTTATTGGGTCTCTGTAGATTTCAGAAGTGTTAGAGGTCGTGTTCATGTCAATTCTTTCTAAATACTACTTTATTTATAAATTAAAATTTTGATTTGTACATTCTCATTTTCAGTTTATTCGACTGGCTAAATTATAGGAGGAGGGTTGGTTAATTTGAAACATAGTATAAGAAAAAAATATGTAAATTCAATAGTGTACAAGGCATAAAAGAAAGGGAACATTTGGTTAGCTCAAAATGTTCCAGCTTTTGGATCCAACTTAGGGATATAATACATAGAGTTATAAGCTTAACAGAAAATAGAATACTTAATTATATTTTATCTAACCATCAAATATTAGCATGTTTTTTGATCACTGGGTTTTAATGCCAATCTAGTTTTCATATTCTTTAAAGCAACACCTCTAAGCTGAGTTAATCACAAGAAACAAAGTACCAGTCAAACTGAAAATCATAAAACACTTAAAGCGTGTGGATTTTCCCAACAACTTTAATGGGGGCTGTTTAAAAATCTAGTTTCAATCTTTTCACTGCATTTCAATCTTGCTTTGAAGCCCACATTACTCCAACTAGTTCCTGTCACTACATGAGTATCATAAAACATAAAATATAAGTGGCAAAAATTACAAAATTGGGCTTCCATCCTCTTGATATCCAGTGGCAGAAAATGAAATATACTTCAACAATACAAAGACAGGACGAATGGATATATTCACACGTCAACTGTTTCAAGACAAATTTCAAAGTGAAAACAGAAAATCTGGTCAAGAGGTCCACATGAACCAGGACCTTAAAAAGTACTGTTAATTGATGCTAGACACACACAAACCTAGAAAACTAAGTTGCATTATTTTTTAAAATTAATGTGTTTGTGACTAGAAAGACTTTAAAAATCTTCATCAAACTCCTCAGTCTTGAGATGAAACTGTAGCACCTAGAGGTTCTCAAGGTCGCCTACTAAAGACATTGACTTTCAAGTCAACACATACATAGTCTAGTGTTCTGTTGGTTTGATTGTTTGTTCTTTCATTCAAAAATATTTTTTGAACACCTACCATAGGTCTGACACTGGAATATAGCAGTGAAAATAAAAATCTCTGCATCAAGAAGCTAATAGTCTGGTGGGGAAGACAGAAAACCAACCAAGGACCATAACATTTAGCCAGAGGAAAAAAAATGAAGGAGGGTAAGAAGTAGAAAGTGAAGGGGAATCATGGTGAGAAATGAACCTGGAGATGCAGCTAGGGGCTGGGTAATGTAGAACCAGGGACCAGGTCATGTAAGACTTGGTGGGACTTTATATACTGAGTATAATGGGGAGCTTGGAGAGAATTTTGATCATGCACATGACATGACCAGTTCCATTACACTGTGTTGCCTCTGTTGTATATTTATTTATAGCACTGAATGTTTGGTGTACTTAATGCTATGGCTACTTTGTCCTTTATTTTATTTCAAAAACTTATGTCTACCTTTTATTTTTAAAGACATGGCAAGCCGCATAGAGAGATCCCCTGGCTTCTATGATGCTGAGGCTTTGCAAGCAGATCAGGCAAATTTGCTGGGGTTGAGGGTCAGATGTTCTATTTCTCTGTCTGCAGATCTAGGTTTCTTCCTCATGATTTCTCTGCCCCACTGATCTAAGTCCTGTCTCCTTTCATCCATCATTTCTAGTGATATTTAGTCATTTTTACTTTTCCCAGAATGGTTCAAAATCCACTGCACTTTAAAGATGCGATGACAGTGATGTTGTAAAAACGAGACTTAAAGACAATAAAACTATAGCTTATCTCTGTATGGAGCACACTTCTAAGACTTTGTGGAATGGTCTTGATTTTGCCCTTAGGTCCCTAAAAGATATTTATAACTCACTGGATTACTTCTATTTCTGAATAGATGAGAACAGTACTTATTTCACATTGTGTGACCAAATCACCTGAAATTTTCTCCAAAGAGTCTTCAGTTGATCTCATATAACTACATAGTCACCTTGGAAATCTGTATCAATCTGTTTCCACCTTTTCGTATCTTGAAGAAAGAGGATATGTCATGAAAAGTGCAATTGTCAGGCTATGGGTCAGGATATTTGCTTCCTTAACTTTAAGTCTGTAAATTTTTATCAACCTGGGAAATAGATACTCATCTTCAGTCTTTGGGCATTTAACAAGTTATATTACCTGAAGAGCATTTCTCATGAATATTACTCTAATAGAAATTTTCAAAGAGACGAATGACTGGTAAGGTGGGGAGGGGAAGTGAGAGGGGGAGGGAGAGGAAGTGGGAAGGGGGAGAGAGAAAAAAGGAAAAGAAGAAAACACTATTCTTCCCAAATTTCCTAAAAAATCTTTAGATTTACTTAGAGGCTCAATACATCATAATTAGCTTATTTTTATTCAATAAGCACTCCAAAACTGCAACTTTGTTGTGCTTTTCATTTCAATCCAGCACCTGTCTTGCACTTTGTCTCTAAGCATATTTTGTGTCTTGGGATTTGCTCATCTTTTTATGGTTCCAATCTGTACCAATAAAGTCCATGTGTTATGTTACAAAGATATTTGCTCAGCAGGATATGAAACAATTTAGCCAGACTTTAAAAATCCAGAACAAAAAAAAATTTATTCAGAATAATCTTGACAGAGATCAGAGATGCCTCTTTAATTTAAATCCAGCTATAGATTTAGAGTCAACCTTAATGACAAAGATGCTTGTCAAATATTCTTTCACATAAGATAGGCTCTTATTCATATATAAATGTGTCTAGTGAACAGCAGAATCACAAAGGGACCAAGGAAAGGGTCACTAGCATTAGCCTTTACTTGACCTGTGAGCTTGAGTAAATTAACTCTTTAAGCCTCTGTTTTTCCACCTGTAAGTGGAAAGGAAATATCACACATAAAGCATTTAGCACCGTATCTGACACATAGTAATCTCTCCTCGATGTGAGCTATTTGTTGTCATTAAGGTGGCCCACGAGTCCTCCCCTCAACCCTCCCATCTAGAGGCAGCTGTCCTGATGCACAAGGAGGTCATCACCTGTCAGGAGACCACAGCAACTGAGGTGGAAAGTACCTCTGAGGTCCTTGAGTTCAACCGCCCACACCTCGTAGGTCTGGAGACTGAGACCCAAGTCTGAGGCTAGGGCTTGGAGCACATAGTCAACTGTGGATAGAGATTAGAGCATAGGTGTCCAGGCTGCCACATCCATTACTATTTCCTGTAATTCAAGCTGAATCAAATCCCCTCTTATAAGGTGTTATATGCACCCGAGTGATGCTTTACACGAACACATGGAGGATAAACAATATGCTACTAAACAATCCATGAGTCACTGAAGAAATCAAAGGGTAAATATAAAAATACATGGAAACAAAAGAAAATGGAAACATGATCTAAAATCTATGGGACCCCAGTCCCTTGGTGTGGGGGCTCGTCTTGCCATGCCCTGGACTGTACCCTTGGAGCATCCAGGTCATCCCTCAGGTGCCTGAGGCTAAGCAGTGGCATCGTATCCTGTTCCCAGTGAGCTCCTCAGATCCCCGCTGAGGTGGTGCATCCAGTGAGCAGCTTTCTCAGGGGTCAAGATGTCGTGTGGCTGACAGGGTCTTGCTGCTCTGACTGGGTGTCAGGCCTGAGCCTGTGAGGTGGGAGAGCCAAGTTCAGGACACTGAATGACCAGAGATATCCTGGCCCCATATAATATCAATCAGCAAAAGCTCTCCCAAAGATCTTCATCTCAATGTTAAGACCTAGCTCCACTCAACGAACAGCAACCTCCAGTGCTGGACACCCCATGCCAAACAACTAGAAAGACTGGAACACAGCTCCACTCATTAGGAGAGAGGCGGCCTAAAATCATACTAGGTTCATACACCCCAAAACATCACCAGATTTGGTCCTGCCCACCAGAAAGACAATATCCAGCCTCATCCCCAGAACAAAGGCACCAGTCCCCTCAAGCAGGAATCCTACACAACCCACAGAATCAACCTTACCCACTGGGGGCAGACCCTCAAAACAACGGGAACTATGAACCTGCAGCCTGGAAAAAGGAGACCCCAAACACAATTAGTTAAGGAAAATGAGAAGACAGTGAAATATGCAGCATATGAAGAACAAGGTAAAAACCGAACAGGCCAAACAAATGAAGAGGAAATAGGCAGTCTACCTGAAAAAGAATTCAGAGAAATGAGAGTAGAGATGATCCAAAATCTTGGAAATAGAAGGGAGAAAATACAAGAAATGTTTAACAAGGACTTAGAAGAACTAAAGAGCAAACAAACAATAATGAACAATACAATAAATGAAATAAAAAATTCCTAGAAGTAATCAATAGCAGAATAACTGAGACAGAAGAATGGATAAGTGACCCGGAAGATAAAAGAGTTGAAATAACTACTGCAGAGAAGAATAAAGAACAAAGAATGAAAACAGTTGAGGACACTTTCAGAGATTTCTGGGACAACATCAAATGCACCAACATTCGAATTATACGGGTCCCAGAAGAGGAAGAGAAAAAGAAAGGGACTGAGAAAATATTTGAAGAGATTATAGTTGAAAACTTCCCTAATATGGGAAAGGAAATAGTTAAGTCCAGGAGGTGCAGATAGTCCCATACAGGATAAATCCAAGGAGAAACATGCCAAGACACATATTAATCAAACTATCAAAAATTAAATACAAAGAAAACATATTAAAAGCAACAAGGGAAAAACAACATATAACATACAAGGGAATACCCATAAGGTTAACAGCTGATCTTTCAGCAGAAACTCCGCAAGCCAGAAGGGAGTGGCAGGACATATTTAAAGTGATGAAAGGGGAAAACCTATAACCAAGATTACTCTACCCAGCAAGGATCTCATTCAGATTTGACAGAGAAATTAAAACCTTTACAGACAAGCAAAAATTAAGAGAATTCAGCACCACCAAACCAGCTTTACAACAAATGTTAGAGGAACTTCTCTAGGCAGGAAACACAAGAAAAGGAAAAGACCTACAATGACAAACCCAAAACAATTAAGAAAATGGTAATAGGAGCATACATATCGATAATTACCTTAAATGTAAATGGATTAAATGCTTCCATCAAAAGACATAGACTGGCTGAATGGATACAAAAACAAGACCCATATATATGCTGTCTACAAGAGACCCACTTCAGACCTAGGGACACATACAAACTGAAAGTGAGGGGATAGAATAAGATACTCCATGCAAATGGAAATCAAAAGAAAGCTGGAGTAGCAATTCTCATATCATACAAAATAGACTTTAAAATAAAGACTATTATAAGAGAAAAAGAAGGACACTACCTAATGATCAAAAGATCAATCCAAGAAGAGGATATAACAACTGGAAATATTTATGCACCCAACAGAGGAGCACCTCAATACAGAAGGCAAATGCTAACAGCCATGAAAAGGGAAATCGACAGTGACACAATCATAGTAGGGGACTTTTAACACCCCACTTTCACCAATGGACAGATCATCCAAAATGAAAATAAATAAGGAAATGCAAGCTTTAAATGACACATTAAACAAGATGGACTTAATTGATATTTATTGGACATTCCATCCAAAAACAAAAGAATACACTTTCTTCTCAAGAGCTCATGGAACATTCTCCAGGATAGATCATATCTTGGGTCACAAATCAAGCCTTGGTAAATTTAAGAACACTGATATCATATCAAGTACCTTTTCTGACCACAACGCTATGAGACTAGGTGTCAATTACAGGAAAAAATCTGTAAAAAGTACAAATACGTGGAGGCTAAACAATACACTATTTAATAACCAAGATATCACTGAAGATATCAGAAAGGAAATCAAAAATACCTACAAACAAATGACAATGAAAACACAATGGCCCAAAACCTATGGGATACAGAAAAAGCATTTCTCAAAGGGAAGTTTATAGCAAAACAATCCTACCTCAGGAAACAAGAAACATCTCGAATAAACAACCTAACCTTACACCTAAAGCAATTAGAGAAAGAAGAACAAAAAAACCCCCAAAGTTAGCAGATAGAAAAATATCTTAAAGATCAGATCAGAAATAAATGAAAAAGAAATGAAGGAAACAATAGCAAAGATTAATAAAACTAAAAGTTGGTTCCTTGAGAAGATAAACAAAATTGATAAACCATTAGCCAGACTCATCAAGAAAAAAAGGGAGAAGACTTAAATCAACAGAATTAGAAATGAAAAAGGAGAAGTAACAAGAGACACTGCCGAAATACAAACGATCATGAGAGATTACTGCAAGCAACTATATGCCAATAAAATGGACAACCTGGAAGAAATGGACAAATTCTGAGAAAAGCACAACCTTCTGTGGCTGATCCAGGAAAAAAAAGAAAATATAAACAGACCAATCACAAGCACTGAAATTGAAACTGGGATTAAAAATCTTCCAACAAACAAAAGCTCAGGATCAGATGGCTTTACAGGCAAATTCTATCAAACATTTAGAGAAGAGCTTACACCGATTCTTCTCAAACTCTTCCAATATATAGCAGAGGGAGGAACACTCCCAAACTCATTCTACGAGGCCACCATCACCCTGATACCAAAAGCAGACAAAGATGTCATTAAAAAAAAGATTACAGACCAACGTCACTGATGTATACAAATGCAAAAATCCTCAACAAAATACTAGCAAACAAAATCCACAGCATATTAAACAGATCATACACAATGATCAAGTAGGGTTTCTCCCAGGAATACAAGGATTCTTCATATACGCAAATCAATCAATGTGATACACCATATTAACAAATTGAAGGAAAAAAACCATATGATCATCTCAATAGATGCAGAAAAAGCTTTCGACAAAATTCAACACACATTTATGATAAAAACTCTCCAGTAAGTAGGCATAGAGGGAACTTACCTCAACATAATAAAGGCCATATATAACAAACCCACAGCCAACTTTGTTCTCAATGGTGAAAAACTGAAAGCATTTCCACTAAGATCAGGAACAAGACAAGGTTGTCCACTCTCACTACTATTATTCAACATAGTTTTGGAAGTTTTAGCTGCAGCAATCAGAGAAGAAAAAGAAATAAAAGGAATCCAAAGAGGAAGAACTGTCACTGCTTGAAGATGACAGGGTACTATACATAGAGAAACCTAAAGATGCCACCAGAAAACTACGAGAGCTAATCAGTGAATTTGGTAAAGTAGCAGGATACAAAATTAATGCACAGAAATCTCTTGCATTCCTATACACTAATGATGAAAAATATGAAAAGGAAATTAAGGACACAGCCCCATTTACCACTGCAATGAAAAGAATAAAATATCAGGAATAAACCTACCTAAGTAGACAAAAGACCTGTATACAGAAAGCTATAAGACACTGATGAAAGAAATTAAAGATGATACAAACAGATGGAGAGATATACCATGTTCACAGATTGGAAAAATCAACATTGTGCAAATGACAATACTACCCAAAGAAATCTACAGATCTAATGCAATCCCTATCAAATGACCAATGGCATTTTTCACAGAACTAAGATAAAAAAATTCCACAATTTGTATGGAAACACAAAAGACACCAAATAGCCAAACCAATCTTGAGAAAGAAAAATGGAGCTGGAGGAATAAGGCTCCCTGAATTCAGACTATACTACAAAGCTACAGTAATCAAGACAGTATGGTACTGGCACAAAAACAGAAAGATAGATCAATGGAACAGGAGAGAAAGCCCAGAGATAAACCCACGCACATATGGTCAATTTATCTTTGATAAAGGAGGCAAGAATATACAATGGAGAAAAGACAGCCTCTTCGATAAGTGGTGCTGGGAAAACTGGACAGCTACATGTAAAAGAATGAAATTAAAACTCCCTAACAGCATGCACAAAAATAAACTCAAAATGGATTAAAGACCTAAATGTAAAGCCAGACACTATGAGACTCTTAGAAGAAAACATAGGCAGAACACTCTATGATAAATCACAGCAAGATCCTTTTTGACCCACCTCCTACAGAAATGGAAATAAAAACAAAAATAAGCAAATGGGACCCAGTGAAACTTCAAAGCTTTTGCACAGCAAAGGAAACCATAAACAAGACAAAAAGGCAACCCTCAGAAAGGGAGAAAATATTTGCAAATGAAGCAACTGACAAAGGATTAATCTCCAAAATATACACGCAGCGCATGCAGCTCAATATTAAAAGAATAAACAACCCAATCCAAAACTGGGAAGAAGACCTAAGTAGACATTTCTCCAAAGAAGATAAACAGATTGCTAACAAAGACATGAAAGGGTGCCCAACATAACTAATCATTAAAGAAATGCAAATCAAAACTACAATGAGATATCATCTCACACCAGTCAGAATGGCCATCATCAAAAAATCTGCAAACAATAAAACCTGGAGAGGGTGTGTAGAAAAGGAAACCCCTTTGCACTGTTGGTGGGAATGTAAATTGATGTAGCCACTATGGAGAACAGTATGGATGTTCCCTGAAAAACTAAAAATAGAACTACTATATGACCCAGTAATCCCACTACTGTGCATATACCCTGAGAAAACCATAATTCAAAGAGTCATGTACCATAATGTTCATTGCAGCACTGTTTACAATATCCAGGACATGGAGGCAACCTAAGTGTCCATCGACAGATAAATGGATAAAGAAGATGTGGCACATATATACAATGGAATATTCCTCAGCAATAAAAAGAAATAAAATTGAGTTATTTGTAGTGAGGTGGATGGACCTAGAGTCTGTCTTACAGAGTGAATTAAGTCAGAAAGAGAAAAACTAATACTGTATGCTAATACATATATATGGAATCGAAAAAAAAAAAACAACCTTATTCTGAAGAACCTAAGGGCAGGCAGGACAGGAATAAAGATGCAGACGTAGAGAATGGATTTGAGGACACGAGGAGTGGGAAGGGTAAGCTTGGACAAAGTGAGAGAGTGGCATGGACATATATACACTACCAAATGTAAAATAGATAGCTAGTGGGAAGCAGCCGCATAGCACAGGGAGATCTGCTCGGTGCTTTGTGACCACCTAGAGGGTTGGGATAGGGAGGATGGGAGGGAGACGCAAGAGGGAGGGGATATGGGGATATATGTATATGTATAGCTGATTCACTTTGTCATACAGCAGAAACTAACACAATAATGTAAAGCAATTATACTCCAATAAAGATGTTTAAATAAATGTGGAAAAAAGAAAAGGAATTAACAACAATTCCATACAATCTTTTCCAGAAAGTTGAAAAGATGGGAATATTTCCCAGTTTACTGTATGAAGCTAATTCTACACATATACTAAAACCAGAAAAAGGAAAAGATGGTCTTAATTATTAGCAAATAAAATTCAACAGTAAATAAAAAGAATTATACACCATTAACAAGGGTAATTTATTCCAGGGATCAAAAGCTGTTTGAATATTTGAAAATCAATCAATGTAATCCACTATATTAATAAGCTAATCCAGTATATTAACAGGCTAATTTCTGCATTGATTGATAAGTGTATCAATACATATTCGTGATTTTTTTTAGAAAAACTTAAAAAAATAAAAAAACAATAGAGAGGAACTTTCTCAATAAAGAGCATCTAAAAATCTCTACAGCTAACACTAAACTTAGTGAAGAAATGTTTTTCACCTAACATCAGGAACAAGGCTAGAATGCCTGATCTCACCACGTATTCAGCAAAGTGCTAGAAATTTTAACTGGTACAATATGACAATAAATAGGCATTAAATTACATAGAAAAAAAGAGATAGAGCTCTGAAAGGAAGAAATATAACCACCCCTATTTGTGGATGACATGCTTGCCTATATAGGAAGTTCCAAAGACTCTACCAAAAAATCCTAGAACTATTAAGTGAGTTTGTCAAGGTCATAGGATATAAGATAAACATACAAAAATCAACTGTATTTCTAAATACTAGCGATAAACACACGGACATTGAAATTAAAAGTACTACTTAAAATTGCTCAAAAAATGAAATAGTTAGGTGTAGGTCTAACAAAACATGTACAGAACTTGTATGTTGTAAACTGTACAACACTAGTGAAAGAAATTTTAAAAGATTTGAATGAATAGAAAGATATACTGTGTTCATGACTGGAAAAGTCAACATGCCAAAGATAGCAATTCTCCTCAAACTAAAACTCCTATCAATATCTTTGAAAGATTTTTTTGTATATATATACAAGTTACTCTAAAATTTATATGAAAAAGGAAGCAAACTAGAATAGCTAAATACAATTTTGAAAATGAAGAATAAAGTGGGAGGAAGGAATTTCAAGACTTATTCTATTCAAGTCTATAGTAATCAAGACTGTGTGGTTCTGGTGGAGGAATAGACACATAGATCAGGAAACAGAGTAAGGAAACCAGAAATAAACTCACACAAACATGCCCAAATGACTTTTGATCAAGATGCAAACACAACTAATTGGAGAAAGGATGGTCTTTCCAGCAAATGTTGTCAGGGAAATTGGACATTCTCAGCCATAGATAGATAGATAGATAGATAGATAGATAGATAGATAGATTGATTGATAGAAAATAAATAAATAAGCAAATTCATTTAAAAAAAATTAAAAAATAAAAAGAACTTCATCCTACCAGAGGGCAGACAGCAGAAGCAAGAAGAACTACAGTTTTGCAGCCTGCAGAACGAAAACCACAATCACAGAAAGTTAGAGAAAATGAAAAGACAGGGGATTATGTGACTGATAAAAGAAGAAGATAAAACCCCAGCAAAGCAACTAAATGAAGTGGAGATAGTCAAAACCTTCCAGAAAAGGAATTCAGAATAATGATAGTGAAGATGATCCAGGATCTCAGAAAACGAATGGAGACAAAGATTCAAAAGGTGCAAGAAATGTTTATCAAAGGTCTAGAAGAACTAAAGAACAAACCAACAGAGATGAACAATACAATAACTGAAATGAAAAACACCCTAGAAAGAATGAATAGCAGAATAACTGAGGCAGGAGAACGGATAAGTGACCTGGAAGACAGAATGATGGAATTCACTGCTGTGGAACAGAATAAAGAAAAAAGAATGAAAAGAAATGAAGACAATCTAAGATACTTCTGGGACAACATTAAATGCACCAACATTTGCATTATGGGGGGTCCCAGAAGGAGAAGAGAGAAAGAAAGTACCCAGGAAAATAATTGAAGAGATTAGAGTTGAAAACTTCCTTAACATGGGAAAGGAAACGGTCAACCAAGTCCAAAAAGCACAGAGAGTCCCAGGCAGGATAAACCCAAGGAGGAACACAGTGAGACACATAGTAATCAAATTGACAAAAATTAATGACAAAGAAAAAATATTAAAAGCAACAAGGGAAAATGACAAATAACATACAAGGAACTCCCATAAGGTTATCAGTTGATTTCTCAGCAGAAATTCTGTAAGCCAGAAGGGAGTGGCATGATATATTTAAAGTGATGAATGGGAAGAACCTACAACCAAGAATACTCTACCCAGCAAGGCTCTCATTCAGATTTGACAGAGAAATCAAAAGATTTACAGACAAGCAGAAGCTAAGAGAATTCAGCACCTCCAGACCAGCTTTACAACAAATGCTAAAGGAACTCCTCTAGGGGGGAAAGAGACTAGCAACTTTAAAAAAAAAAAAAAGTGTACATATATAGACTGTTATATTAAAAACCTCATGGGAACAGCATACCCTAAAACTACAATAGATACACACACAAAAAAAGAAAAGCAACACAAATACAACACTAAAGATGGTCATCAAACCACAAAAGAACAGAACAAAAGAGGAAGGGAAGGAAAAAACCTACAAAAACAAACTCAAAACAATAAAGAAAATGACAATAGGAATACACACATCGATAATTACCTTAAATGTAAATGGATTAAATGTGTCAACCAAAAGACATAGACTAGCTGAGTGTATACAAAAACAAGACCTGTATACATGCTGTCTGCAAGAAACCCGCCTCAGACCTAGGGACACATACAGACTGAAAGTGAGAGGATGGAAGAAGGTATTCCATGGAAATGGAAATCAAAAGAAAGCTGGAGTAGCAATACTCATATCAGACAAAATAGACTTTATAATAAAGACTGTTATAAGAGACAAATAAGGACACTACATAATGATCAAGGGATCAATCCAAGAAGAAGATATAACAATTGTAAATATATATGTACCCAACATAGGAGCACCTCAATATATAAGGCAAATTCTAACAGGCTTAAAAAGGGAAATCAACAATAATGCAATAATAGTGGGGGACTTTAACACCTCACTCTCATCAATGGACAGATCATCCAGACAGAAAATCAATAAGGAAACACAGGCTATAAATGGCACATTAGTGCACATGGACCTAATTGATATTTATAGAGCATTCCATCCAAAAGCAGCAGAATACACATCCTTCTCAAGCACACACAAAACATTCTCCAGGATTGACCACATGCTGAGCCACAGGGTGAGCCTCAGGAAATTTAAGAAAATTGAACTCATATCAACATCTTTTCTGATCACAGTGCTATGAGATTAGAAATAAATTACAAGGAAAACTATAAAAAACACAAACACGTGGAGGCTAAACCATATGCTACTAAACAACCAATGGATCACGTGAAAATATCAAAGAGGAAATCAAAAAAATACCTAGATACAAATGAAAATGAAAGCCCAACAATCTAAAACCTATGGGATGCAGCAAAAGCAGTTCTAGGAGGGAAGTTTATAGCAATACAATCTTACCTCAAGAAACACGAAAAAATCTCAAATAAACAACCTAAACTTACACCTAAAACAACTAGAGAAAGAAGAACAAACAAAACCTAAAGTGAGTAGAAGAAATCATAAAGATCAGAGCAGAAATAGTGAAATAGAGACAAAGAGAACAATAGCAAAGATCAATGAAACTAAAAGCTGGTTTTTTGAAAAGATAAACAAAATTGATAAACCTTTAACCAGACTCATCAAGAAAAAAAGGAGAGGACTCAAATCAATAAAATTAGAAAACAAAAAGGAGAAGTTACAACTAACACCACAGAAACACAAAAGATCATAAGAGACTACTACAAGAAACTAAATGGACAACCTAGAAGAAATGGACAAATTCTTAGAAAAGTGCAACCTTCCAAAACTGAACCAGGAAGAAATAGAAAATATTAACAGACAGATCACAAGCACTGAAATTGAAACTGTGATTTAAAAACTCCAAACAAGCAGAAGTCTAGGACCTGATGGCTTCACAGGTGAATTCTATCAAACATTTAGAGATGAGCTAACACTTATCCTTCTCAAACTCTTTCAAAATTGCAGAGGAAGGAAAACTCCCAAACTCATTCTATGAGGCCACCATCACCCTGATACCAAAACCAGATAAAGGTACCACAAGAAAAGAAAGTTATAGGCCAATATTACTTAGGAACATAGACGTAAAGATCCTCAACAAAATACTTGCAAACAGAATCCAAGAGTACATTAAAAGGATCATACACCATGATCAAGTGGGATTTATCCCAGGGATGCAAGGATTTTTCAATATCTGCATATCAATCAGTGTGATACACCACATCAATAAATTGAAGAATAAAACTATATGATCATCTCAATAGATGAAGAAAAAGCTTTTGACAAAATTCAGCACCCATTTATGATAAAAAAAAATTCTCCAGAAAGTGGGTATAGAGGAAACCTCTCTCAACATAATAAAGGCCATATATGACAAACCTAGAGCTAACATCATATTCAATGGTGAAAAGCTGAAACATTTCCTCAAAGATCAAGAACAAGACTAGGATGTCCACTCTTACCACTTTCAACATAGTTTTGGAAGTCCTAGCTATGGCAATCAGAGAAGAAAAAGAAATAAAAGGAATCCAAATTGGAAAAGAAGAAGTATAAAACTGTCACTGTTTGCAGATGACATGATACTATACATAGAAGATCCTAAAGATGCTACCAGAAAAATACTAGAGCTAATCAATGAATTTGGTAAATTTGCAGGTTACAAAATTAATACACAGAAATCTGTTGCATTTCTATACATTAACAATGAAAGATCAGAAAGAGAAATTCAAGAAACAATTCCATTTACCATCGTATCAAAAAGAATAAACCTACCTAAGGAGACAAAATACCTGTACTCCAAAAACTGTAGGATGCTGATGAAAGAAATCAAAGAAGACACAAACAGATGGGAAGATATACCATGTTCATGGATAGGAAGAATTAATATTGTAAAAATGACTATACTACCAAAGGCAATCTGCAGATTCAATGCAATCTCTATCAAGCTACCAATGGCATTTTTCATAGAACTAGAACAAAAAATCTTAAAATTTGTATGGAGACACAAAAGATCCCAAATAGCAAAAGGAATCTTGAGAAAGAAAAACAGAGCTGGAGGAATCAGGCTCCCTGACTTCAGACTATACTACAAAGCTATAGTCATCAAAATAGTATGGAACTGGTACAAAAATAGAAATATAGATCAATGGAACAGGATAGAAAGCCCAGGAATAAGCCCATGCACCCTATGGTCAATTTATCTATGACAAAGGAGGCAAGACTACACAATGGTGGAAAGACAGTCTCTTCAACAAATGGTGCTGGGAAAACTGGACAACAACATGTAAAAAAATGAAATTAGATCATTCTTTAACACCAATCACAAAAGTAAGCACAAAATGGATTAAAGACGTAAATGTGAGACCAGACACTATAAAACTCCTAGAGGACAACATAGGCAGAACACTCTCTGACATAAATCACAGCAATATCTTTTTTTTTTTTTTTTTTTTTTTGCGGTACGCGGGCCTCTCACTGTTGTGGCCTCTTCCGTTGTGGAGCACAGGCTCTGGACACGCAAGCTCACTGGCCATGGCTCATGGGCCCAGCCACTCCACAGCATGTGGGATCTTCCCAACCGGGGCACGAACCCGTGTCCCCTGCATCGGCAGGCGGACTCTCAACCACTGCGCCACCAGGGAAGCCCCACAATATCTTTTTTGATCTGTCTCCCAGAATAATGGGAATAAAAACAAAAATAAACAATGGGACCTAATTAAACTCAAAAGCTTTTGCACAGCAAAGGAAACCATAAACAAAATGAAAAGACAACTCACAGATTGGGAGAAAATATTTGCAAATGATGTGACCAACAAGAGATTAGTCTCCAAACTTTACAAACAGCACATGAGGCTTCATATCATCAAAACAAACAACCCAATCAAAAATTGGGCAGAAGACCTAAACAGACATTTCTCCAAAGAAGACATACAGATGGCCAAGAGGCACATGAAAAACTGTTCAACGTCCCTAATTATTAGAGAAATGCAAATCAAAACTCCAGTGATATATCACCTCACACCAGTCAAATGGCTATCATCAAAAAATCCACAAATAATAAATGATGGAGAGGGCTTGGAGAGAAGGGACCCCTGCTACACCGTTGGTGGGAATGTAAATTGGTACAGTCACTATGGAGAACAATATGGAGGTTCCTTAAGAAAACTAAAATTAGAGATACCATATGACGCTGCAATCCCACTCCTGGGTATATATCTGAAGAAAAACATGGTCTGAAAGGATACATGCACCCCAATGTTCATTGCAACACTGTTTACCATAGCCAAGACATGGAAGCAACCTAAATATCTATTGACAGAGGAATGGATAAAGATGATGTGGTACATATATACAATGGAATATTAGCCATTAAGAAGAATGAAATAATGCCATTTGCGACAACATGGGTGGACCTAGAGATTGTCATACTGAGTGAAGTGAGTCAGACAGAGAAAGAGAAATATCATATGATATCCCTTATATGCGGAATCTAAAAAGAAATGATACAAATGAATTTATTTACAAAACAGAAACAAACTCACAGACTTAGAGAAGGAACTTATGGTTACCAGTGGGGAAGCATGGGGGGAACGGATAATTAGGGAGTTTGGGATCTACATGTACACACTGCTATATTTAGAATGGATAACAAACATGGACCTACCGTATGTAGCACAGGGAACTCTGCTCAATGTTATGTGGCAGCCTGGATGGGAGGGGAGTTTGGGGAAGAGTGGCTACATGTATATGTATATGTATGGCTGAGTCCCTTTGCTGTGAACCTGAATCTATCACAACATTGTTAATTGGCTATACTCCAATATAAAATAAAAAGTTAAAAAAGATGAATAAATAGATATATTATTGGGGAAAAAAAAGAACTTCATCCTAAACCTCACACCTTATACAAAAATTAATTCAAAGTGGGTAATTGATGCAAATATAAAACTATAAAAAAGAAATAGGAGAAAATCTTCAAGATTTAGGGCTAAGCAAAGAGTATCTAGATGACACCAAAAAGGCGTGAGTCATAAATGAAAACATACATTGTACTTCATCAAAATTTAAAACATACATTTCGGGAAAATCTACACTTTAGAGATCAAATCTAATCATTTAATCCTGTAATCCCAACAGTTAACTAACTAGTTCTATGCAAATAAGTAAATGCCAAATAAGTATTTGTTGAAAGACTATATGAATATGGGCAAAGTGCTTTTTTTTTTTTTCCAGTACGCGGGCCTCTCACTGTTGTGGCCTCTCCCGTTGCGGAGCACAGGCTCTGGATGCACAGGCTCAGCGGCCATGGCTCACACGCCCAGCCGCTCCACGGCATGTGGGATCTTCCCAGACTGGGGCACAAACCCGTGTCCCCTGCATCGGCAGGCGGACTCTCAACCACTGTGCCACCAGGGAAGCCCGCAAAGTATTTTTTTAAACTTAATCTGCTCTATGTGATCTGATTCAATTCAGTGTTCATTGAACATCTACTGCTGGGAAGCCCTGTGTTAGGTCCTGAAGCACTGGATCTCAGATAAGGAAATGAGGGAGAGAGCAGAGTACAGGGTGGGGAAAACCAACACAAATCTTGCCTTTTAAATAATAAAGATAGCCCTCTGGGGCTTCCCTGGTGGCGCAGCGGTTGAGAGTCCGCCTGCCGATGCAGGGGACACAGGTTCGTGCCCCGGTCCAGGAAGATCCCACATGCTGCGGAGCGGCTGGGCCCGTGAGCCATGGCTGCTGAGCCTGCGCGTCCGGAGCCTGTGCTCCGCAACGGGAGAGGCCACAACAGTGAGAGGTCCGCATACCGCAAAAAAAAAAAAAAAAAAATCCCTCTGGAAATTAAACCAGAGCAACTTCTCTAGAGCCAAGCATTCTAAAACTTCAGCGTTTTGGGGTGGGTAAGCTTATCTCAGTCATCTCCACTAGGCTTTGGTTCTATAAACCAAGTATAAACCTTTAAATCAGGATTGACAGGTGTTTAGCATGCGTGTGACTTCTTCCCCTAACCATGTTGGAGACAGACATCACTAATCAATCTCAGTGCCATACAGCTCTGTGCCTAGATGTGGCCTTGGAATCCATCTCAACGCAGTGCTCTAGGCAGTGCTCACCTGTCCATCAGAGTCAATCTTAGAAAAAATAAAATCACGATCTCAGTCTGAGGGTTACCCTGTATAAGCCACTCCTCTGCCAAATGTGTGGGTGAATGGCTCGGTACCGTGCTTCTGAGAGCTCCAGCGTTTAGTAGGAAGAGGAGGCTGCAGGTAGAAGGCTTCAACTGGGTCATCGTCCTTCAGAGAACTGGCTCTCACACGGTATTTTTCCTAGTCCTCAATAGACACGTCAGCATATCCCTACCTGCTGGCTCTGGCAGAGAGAAAGGGAGAGACAGGGACGAAGGGCTGCCACGGAGTCCAGGTGCCCTTAATGCTGTCCAGCGTGGCTCCCGCAGGGCCGCTCTGCTTGCCGGCAGATATCCTTTTGAGCGTTCAATTAAAAGGGACATTTGCTGACGTCCATAGGTGGTGCGCGTGGTCCTGGCTACTTCAACATGCTGGCTTCCAGCATTGATGTTTATAAGATTTGGGAGATATTTTGTGTTTGTTTAAATGCAAACATGAATGTTTACAGGACCTGGGAGATTTTGTGTTTATTTAAAGCCTCAGAAATAACAGGACCACTTTGTTTTACAACCTAGATAATATTTTGCAGAAGTTTTGCTGCAATGGTCACAGGTGTTTTAGCATTAAAACTGGAGGTTCAGAACCAAGAACAAAGAATAACCTTCACAAATCTCCCAGCAAAAAGGATGCAAAGTGAGACTGAGAAGAGGAATTCATTTTTTTACTCCTTGAATAGTGTTCTGAGAAAGCTTAGTGCTAAGGGAGATCCAGCTGGATTTCAGTGTCCTCATCCATAAAATAAGGCTAATGATACGGACTCAGAGGAGTGTTGAAACAGTGAACGTAATGAGTAAATTCTTTCATGACCTCGGAGTGGAGGAAGGCCTTCTGTAAGTACTTAAAATCCAGAGGCCATTAAAAATTAATACACTCAAACGTGTTTAAAAAATAAGCAAATCAAATCCTAAGAAAAACTGGAAACAGTATCTGTGTCTGATATCACAAGAACTCATCTCTGTAACATATAAAGAGCTCCTAGAAAGTGAGAAGAAAATGGCCAAGAGGTTTATGAATAGACTGCTTATAGAAAAAAAAGAGAAATACAAACAGCTCTCATATATATATATATATATATATATATAGGCATATATATATATATAGACATATATATGAAAAAAAGAGGCTCAATTTTACTGATATAAGAGACAAAGTGAAAAGACAGTAAAATAATATTTCTCACCTATCAGATTGGCAAAAATCCAAAAGTCTAACAACACTCTGCTGGCAAGGTGGTTGGGGAAACAGGTACTCTCATACATTGCTGGTGGGGGCGCAAAATGGTACGACCCCTGCAGAGGACAATTTGGCAACTGTCATCAAAATTACAAATGCATTTACCCTTTGACCCAGAAATCCCACTTCTGGGAATTTATCCTACAGATATACTTCAAATATATGAAGCAATGAATATACATTATATGCAGCATTAATTACTAGCCAAAGATTAAGAAACAATCCAACAGTCCATCCACAGGGAACTCATGATATTACACCAGGGGGTATGTGTACCACGGAATATTATGCAGTTGTAAAACGAAGAATGAGGCTGCTCTCTACGTAGTGACGTGGAAAGGTCTCAATGAAAAAAGTCAGGAGCAGATACTGCACATAAGTGGGTAAGAAAGGTGAAGAGTTGGGGAGAAAATATATTTACACTTGCTTTTCTTTTCAAAATTTCTATGTCTGTTTTAACATCATCTTCATTATTTTTTTCTTTTTACCTTTTGACCACCTTCCTTCATTTGAACCAATATTTCTATTTTCTTTAATTTTCAAAAATAAATATTTGTAGCACCCAGAAGAAACTAATAGAAACAGGAGTCCTAACGGGTAACAAAGCTGGAAATATAATGGGTGGGAACAATGGCAGAAGCAATACTTTTTGACATTTCCCTTTTTATATTGTTTTGACCTTTCACCATGTGAACTTGTTAACTTTTTTAACATAAAAATTTAGAAAAAAAAAAAAAAGGAATTGAGTTAATGAGCATAAAACACTTAGCCAGTGTTCCAGATCCATTTAGGTATAAATGTTAGTGGTTTATATAATTTAAAAGGTCCTCTTGTGGTTTTTGAATTTGGCCCTACAGAGTTCTAAGGCTGTTTTCTCATCATGTGGCCTTCACACCACTGGCATCAGAATGATCTGGGGCATATATTAAAAATGAATTTTCCTGGGCCCAACCCAATGCTTGCCTGCATGATCGGAACATCTAGGGATGATGTCTAAGAATAGGGAGTTTTTAAATTTTCCAGGTGATTCTTATGAACCTTGAAAGTTGAGCATGACTATTATCTACCCCAGGAGGGGACGGTGTGAAGCCAGCAAGCGTGTAGGGACCCACTGAGACTGTGACTTTCAATGGCAAATATAGGCTGCCAAGTTCAAATCGTATCTCTTGAGCTCCCAGCATGCACATACCACTGCCTATGGTATCATCCCTTAACTGCGTGGTCGGGACCCCCAGTGTAACATATCCAACCTTGAGCTTGGGTGGACTGCACTGTGAATGGTCTCCTGCACACCCTGTTCTCTTACACCCTCCCCATCTCAGTAAAGGATGCCATAACCCACTCTGCTGTTCAAGCTAAACATTTGGGCATCATCTCTGATTCTTACCTTGGTCCTCTTCCCATACCTAGTCCGTCAGCAAGTCCCAGCCTCGGCAAGGGTCGGACCAGTTTGCACTCCCACCAGCAATGTATTGCCTGTTTCTCTACTGCTTTGCCAACAGAAATTGAAATTGGGTGTCTTTTCAAATGTATAAGAGCTGTTTGTATTTCTTTCTTTCTTTCTTTCTCTCTTTCTTTCTCTTCCTCTCCCTCTCCCTCTCCCTCTCCCTCTCTCTCTTTCTTTCTTTCTTTTCCATAAGCAATCTACTCATGAAGTTTCCATTGCTGGTTTTTTCCCTCTCACTCTGTAAGGGCTTTTTATATGTTTTCAGTGTCTTCCCATTGCACTCAGGATAAACACTGTTTTCCTCGCCGTGGCCTGCCAAGGGCTGGGTGGTCTGCCCCTTCCTCCCTGTCCTATTCAACCCCTGCTGCTCTTTCTTGCCCTCCGTGTCCACCCACAAAGCCCTCCTTTCTTCCTTTGAATAGGCTTCCCTCACCCTGCCTCAGGGCCTTTGCTTGTCAGGTCTCTGCCTGGAATGTTCTTTCTCCAGAATCTCCCAGGCTTATCCCTTTGTGTAGCTGAGGACTCAGCTCAAATCCCACCTCCTGGGAGAGACCCTCCCTGACCACAACAACCCAAAGTAGCCCCCAGCCCACCCCATCCCCCGGTGGTCCCTCTGCCACCTTTGTTTACATCTAGAAAAGCATGAGAATATTGAGGGAGGAGAGGGCTTCACCAAGATAGAAAAGGGACAGAAAAGGGAACTTGGGGACAAGCTTTGCCTATTCCACAGCCTTCCTTTGGAGCCTTGTCTCCACTCCTGGGGCCTGGGCCCTTTGCTAGAAAAGCAAGTCAGGGATTCATAGGACAGGGAGGTAGTGGAATTCACATCTTTTCTGGGCATGAACACAGACTCGAGTGGGCCAGACCTAGCACACAGGGGCTCATCTGTGTGTGATCTGTTGCTCTGTGATCTCCACAACATCTCTTCACTGTAATTAGCCAAGGAATCTGTAGATGAACAGAAGAAGCAGTTCCTGCTTTAGTCAGTCATGGAAACAATTTAAACTTTACCCTGGCCACTTAGATTTTCAAGCAGAGGGCACATGGCAGTCCATTTGAAATGAGACCAGCATTTTCTTTTCCATTTGTAAGTTCCTATAAAATAAAACCACCAGATTCCCAGAAGATAAAACATCCATTCTCTCCCTCCTGTTCACATAAGTGCATCCTCACGCCATCACAGGCTTCTGCAGATTTTAATAAGGTCCCCTGTGTGGGTCTCTTCAAATATGGGCAAAAGACTCAGAGTGAAAAAATGTCACATCGAATCAAGGGTGCTATAAATGCAGCCCTTGTGGCAGGCAGACGGCTCACAAGCAGCTTGAACCAAATCACAATCTTTGCCTGTTGGTAACCAAAACGGAAAAATCTCCTTTGGGGCCTTCAGTTTGGCAATTTCAATTAAATACTTAGAATTTTTTTGTAAAGGAAAACTGTGTTTGAATTGGACAAACATCATAGCCTGCTAATGGTGAGAGGCCCTCAGAACTTTTATTTCCTGAGGGGAAAAGTGCTTTAGAGACAGTTCCAGTTAAACATAAACAGCTAGACACACAGACACAACCACCTCTAACTCCAAAACCTTTTCTGAATCTACATTTCTGCTTATGTTACTGTAACCTAGATCTCCAGCCTGGATTTCTCTAGTCCTATGGCGTAAATCAACATCCCATGCTTTTGTGGGTGTCTGAGCCCTTCCTGGACCCTCTGGAGGGTTTGTTGTAGGGTAGCAGTTCTTAACCAGGAAGATTTTGCCCGTAGAGGATATTTGGAAACGTCTAGACACATTTTTGGTGTCACAGCTGGGGAGAGAAGTGTGCTACTGGCATTTAGTGAGTAGACGCCAGAGATGCTGCTAAACATCCCACAAAGCGCAGGACAGCCCCCCAACCAAGGTGATCAAGGCCCAGATTCCCACAGAACGAGGCTGAGAAGCCCTGTGGTAGAGACACGTTTTTGCTGAGTCACTCACACTGCAGGCGGCCCGTCAACACAGGGGCCAGTCTGCGGTCCTGGGGGCGCCTGGGCTTCTGCTGGTTTCACTGTCCACAGCTCTGGGGTTGTGGCCTTTCTCTGTGGGACGCTGCTGCCACCAGGCCGGCATTAGCAGATGGAGAGGAAACCATTACACTGTCTTCACTGGACTGCCCGTCCCTCCCCTCCCAAACAAAGCCCTCTCCAGCCTCTGACTGGAAGTTTTGGAGTTAAGGAGGCAGAGGAAACCAGAGTTCAGTAGAGGGAACAATATACTGGCATCCCAATGTCCTTCAATCGTTCTTCGAAGACATTTACCTGCAAGGACCTGCCCATGGTTCGTCTTTCCTCCTAAGGTCCTGACACCTGCCGTGTTCCTTCCCCGCACACTGTCCTCAACCTGCAGCTGCCAGTCCTCCCCGCCCCCGAATGTTCTTCTTCTATTACGCTTTGCTCTCTATCTCTCTGATCCCCACCCAAACTAAGGTTTTGGTCTATTTCTGCATTTCAGAAACCTGAGAAAGGCCTGTGCTAAACTAAAGAGGCTCCAACCTCAGCATGACAAAAAAATCTCACAGAAACTTGTAAACGGTAGTAGTTTCTCTAAGGTATTCCAAATCAAAATTTTGGGCAGGGGTCCCTCTTAAACAAGTCTTTGGAGTCAGAAAGGGGGAAAAAAGAAAATGCATTTTTTTCCCTGATTGCTTAAAGAGTGGGCATGTGAGTTTCTTTTGTTTTCTATTTTCAGATCTGTTAGAAGGAAGGGATGTATAAAATAACAATTGGGAGTATCAGAAAGTTCTAGATTTGAACTGTAACTCCAGCCTGGAAGCCATGTGATCTTGGGCAAGTTGTTTACCTTCCTGGAGGTTTGGATTCCAACATGGAGATAACAACACTCTCTATCCTACATGGAGGCTGTAGGATTTAAATAAAGGGATTCATGTAAACACAGTACATGGCACATAGCAAATCTTCAATGAATATTAACTATTGTTAATACAGACCTCAAATTTCTGACATCCTTAACAGTAACATGAGAAATTCTGGATGAAATCCTTTGAGAAATGTGACTAACCAACTATTAAAAAGCAAAGAGAAGATAGACTCAGCCTGCCCATGGCTCTGAGGATAAAACCAATTTCCTAAGTATACAATTTTTACTCTAAGTGTGACCCTCAGAACGAGGCATCAGCCTCCCCTGGGAGTTCGTTAGAAATACTGTAATTCAGGATGCACCATAGACCTACTGAATCAGGGTCTGCTCTTTATCAAGACCCCCAGGAGATGCACATGTGTATTAAGGTGTGAGAAACACTAGGAAACTTGGTCCAAAAGATGATGCGCACGTGGCTGAAGGAGAATTAGCTTCAGCTGGTTCTGTTTCCATGGTCTGTGGGTGACCTGATGACTTATTAATACCTGGGCATTATCAATATTCTATCACTGTGTAATGAATTACCATAACCTGAGCAGCTTAAAATAACCCCCACTTATTATCTCACAGTTCTGTGGGTCGGAAGTCTCTTCTCAGAGCAAGACAGAGCTGAAATCAGGGTGCTGCCCAGAACAGGCTGTCTTCTGGAGGCTCTGGGGAGGAGTCCGCTTTCAAGACACTTGTGTGTCGGGAGAGTTCATTCCTGGTAGCTTTGGACTGAGGTCCCTGTTGTTTCCCAGCTGTCGGGTGGGAACTGCTCTCGGCTCCTCAGGCCACTTTTGAGCCTCCGCCATGTGACTCCCACAGCTCGGCAAGAGAGCACTTCCCTTGCATCAGATCTCTTTCAAATACAAACCCCCTTTCCCCTCTGCTGCTAGCCAGAAAAAAAAAAACACTCAGCTTTTAAAGGGCTTGCATGATTAAGCTAGGATAATCTCACCATCTGCAGGTCAGATCTGCTATATAATATAACCTAGTCCCAGGAGGAAAACCCTTCATCTTCACATCAGGGGGAGGGGAATCCAGGGGACGCCTTAGAACCCAGCTACCACCCCAGGTGTTACAGACAGTGTCCCCCCACAATTCCTATGCTGAAGCCCCAATGTGAGTGTATTCAGAGACGGGCCCTTTAAGGAGGTGATCAAAGTTGAATGAGGGCTGGAGTTCTCATGAGAAGAGGAAGAGACACCAAGAGTTCATGTTCACAGAGGAAAAGCTGTGTGAGGACATGTCTGCCAGTCAGAGAAAGTGGCCTCAGGAGAAACCAACCCCACCAGCACCTTGATCCCGGACATCCAGCCTCCAGAAAGAAATCTCTGTTGTTGAAGTCACCCAGTCTTTGGAATTTTGTTATGGCTGCCCTAGCCAAATAATACGCTGGATAATAATAGCAATGAAAATCTAGTTTTTAAAAATGTGAAATTGGGATGGCAAGATCCTTTGATGAAGTTTGAAATACACTCATATACAAACCAATTGAAACACTTGTGTGCCAGCCAGGGGAACCAGGATGCGAGGAAAGATGATGTAAAAACTTATGGATGATGGCATATGCACTAGAAAATCACATATGAGCATCGCTTAGTATAAATCAGTGCCCCGAGACTTGCACCAAGTGCTGTGGAAACACAGAGAAGTTAGATCGCTTGCAATGGTACTTAGATAGGTTCATTGCATCTGCTGAGCTAGGAAGATGGAACAGGGTTTAGAAGGATGAGCTATACTTTGTTTAGGTTTGGTTCCTGTTGAATATTTGTGATTGCTTGATTATTGACCGAGTGAGAAAAACACCACTCCAAAAGGAATCTTCTGTGAAAAAAGAGAGAAAGTATCTGAAGGGAAACTGCTAAGAGGCGAAGCAAGAGAAAACAGCATTTTCTTCATTTTACATGTCTGACCAATCTGAATTTTACAATGATTATAAGTTTAATAGTATCATTTCACAAAAATAGTGAATGTGTTTTTTAAAAGACATGCATTGATGGGTTAGTTCTAATTTATTCCTGCTCCTCTCAAATTGGACTGGTGATGTCTGATGTCCCACAGAGGTAGCTAAAAGCTGTCAGTGCAAACTATCACATTTAGAATGGATAAACAGCAAGGTCTTACTGTATAGCACAGGGAACTATATTCAGTATCCTGTGATAAACCATAATGGAAAAGAATATTTAAAAAAAGAATGTATATATGTGTGTAACTGAGTCATTTTTCTGTACAGCAGAAATTAGCACAACATTGCAAATCAACTAGACTTCAATTTAAAAAAAAAAAGGCTGTCAGGCAGCTTTCATGTGGGTCCAGTTGGACCTATAGTCCAGGAGATAGACTGGTTTTCAGATATGTTGCTTTTTTTGTCCATTTGGCCTCCATGGAATTTGCTCACACATTTTAGACATAAGATTGAGTTTTTAGGTTTATTATTTTTCCAGTTCAAATATTAACACCTTTATATTTGATAAGTGAAATGATCGTGGAGATATGCAAATCCACGATCATTTCATTTTGGGGAAGCTAAAATATAATCAGTTAAAAATGGAAGGTCCCCAGTTTTCTTCCATGTATTTAGAGATGTCAAGTGAAGTAAGCAGGGATCCCAAAGGAGACTGAATAAGACAAATTTCCAGCTTGGAGCCTGAGACACATTGAAGAACTCTTGCGAAGGCTGATATAATCACATATGTAAATAGGTCAGAGTTGCTTTTTTTTTCAAAATGTCTTGAAAAAGAAAGGGATTTATTTTGAAATTACCTGTAAGAAAGGTAGGCAAGGAACGGCAAAGGTTACTCTGCATGAGATGCATGAGGTGTGACTAATCTCCAAGCTAACTTCTCTCACAAAGCAGTGGCCTTACTCTGGCCGTTGGGGGTTGCCACTTGGTTGATGTGTCTTTGACTCACATGTTGTGGGTGAACCCACACTTCAAAGGCAAGGATCAGCAGGAATGTGCTTCTGGGTGCAAGATTTCCTGCTAGTGCAGGGCCTGTGGGGAGGAAGTCGGCCTGCCCTCCCTGGGGAGGTCCTGGAATGGCTCGCTTGAAAGGGATACTTGCCTTTTCCAGGGGATTTAAGACAGAAGCAGCTGATTTCCCGTGTGGCTCTCAGAGTCTCCTTGCCTCTCCCCTCTCTCAGCAGCAGCCAGAGTCCTGATCACCACCATGGCTCACCACCATGGCTCATAAGCAAAGACTCATATTGCATAGCTTTTGAGAGCACAGCTTTCCCCTAATTTTAATTTTCGTCAAAGGGCAGCATTTAGAGATCTCCAGGTCTCTAGATCTGTGACCTCCTTCTCCCCGAGGAAGTCACCCCGGCTGTCTTAGCTGTTATCACAGCCCCCTTTTTTCTAGCTGACAGCCATGGCTGTAACTTTTAGCTGATACTATTAGCCAGAATTATGGGTGAATGAGTGAGTGAGTGAATGAATGAATGCATGTGCACACACGTGCTGGCTGGCAGAAGCCCAGGATACAGGCGCAGAGCACAGTCCTCCTACCTCTATTCAACAGCTTTACCAGAAACTATCTTGGTAAGTTCCCTGCCACCATCTTTGTCTCCTTTTAGCCATCAGGCCTCACAAAAATGAAAGAGAGCTTCTATTCCTCAAAGGTTAGGACCCCCCCACCACACACACACACCAAGCTTGGTGTCCTATGTGTGATGGAGAGTTTTTCCTATTTTCTGTTCTTTTGATTTCTTTTAAAATCTGTCTATTTTAGGGACCTGTGTGTTTATGCCACAGGAAGTCTGTGTGGTAAGTTCTATGCATGTTAGCTAGAACCCTCTATTCCATTAATGGAAAGGGTGGGAAGATGTTTTTGTTTCTGCTTTTCCTTAAACTGTACAAGACACATGCATTTTCAACTAACATGAGTATTTCTCTCCCTTTCTCAGCAGCCTGGAAAAATCTGTGACCCACCTCCCATAAAAACAAGATGTATGGCAGCTAAAAATCTCTCATTTGCCATCCTTGCAGGCAATTTTTGTACCGGAAGGGGAGGTTTAAAAGGACTAGGTTCTAGTTTCACCTGATGGGAGCCAAGTTTGGGAACTGGAGAGTAGGTCCTTCCCAAGGAGGCATCCCTGCAGCCCTGTGCACGCAACCACAGGTCTTGTACAAAGCAATCATACTGACCTTGCCACCAGAGTTTACTTAAGGTTGAAAGTCAAAACTAAACTTAAAGGAAACCAGAGCTCATTACAACTGAGAAAAAAAGAAAACAGAAAACAGAGGGAGCTCGTGTGGACAGAAACTGTCAAGTTTCCCATTGCTTGTATTTGTCAGAGTCACATCAGAAGTCCCCACCCACCTACTCTCCCTCCCTCCTTCCCGAAGTGATGCTGAAGTGACACTTGCAGAAGTGGTGGGGACACACAGACACAGGACAGAGAGCGCTCAGGGGCTTTGCCAGGATGGGTTGACCACAGCAGGTCATTTCCCAGCTCTGCTTCATACAACTGGTTCCCTTAACCTACTCTTCTTAGAAATAAGTTTCAGCACCTGGCAGGTGATATTTAACTTTGCCTCCTTTGAAAGGGCACTTAGAGGCCATTACCACCCAGTCCCTAAGCTGCTTTCAGGACTTGAACTCATGTGAGAACAAAGGGCAAGGACACACAGCACTTTACCTCCCCGACGCCCACACGTGGAAACCCAGCTCAATCTGGGCTGGTCTTTTGAGAGTGCTTTACTTGAAATCTCACTGCCAGAGGTATCCACTCCCCAGAACTCCAAAGAATGAAAGCACAGTGAAAGTCTATCACAGGCAGAGGACCTAACGTTTATAGAGCGCTGGCAATGTGCCAAGCCCTGTGCTAAGTACTGAGCATGGATGAGACCATTTCACCCTTATCACAACCCTACAATGTACAGGAAACTGAGGCACAAAAAGGTGAAGTGACCAAGATTACACAGCTGCTAAACGGAGAAACCAGGCAGTCTGACTCCTGAGCTTTTGTTCTTATATACGTTCCACAGGCTCCTTATAGTTACTTGTATAAGTGTGTGTGTGTGTGTGTGTCCAGCATGTAGATAAGTGGGTTTGGCCAGGAGGTGCTGGAGGTGACACCAGGGCAAGAAGAAGAAGAAGGGGAGGAAAGGCATCTTTAGAGCCTTGGAACAAGTCTTGATGGACCCACCTTCCATGCAAAGTCTAAGGGGGCCTTTAAGCCGGAGTCTCCACAGCAGGCTGCTGGCAGGATGTATAACAGTTTCTCATGCTTTCCCAGTGACAATTTGAGGAGACCAATTCAATAAGCATCATTCATCAATTACTGGGGTTTCTAAGGAATTTCCTTGGGAAAGGTGTGAATTGCAGTAAAAAGTAAGTCCTAACCTTTTCAGCTCCCAAAGCTTGCTTTCTCCAGCTCTCCTTTGAGAGGGGGTGGGAGAGGAAGGTGAGGGTGATGAGAAAGAGGGGAGGACAGAAGGGTGAAAAAAATCCGAAACCCAGAAAGAATCTCTCCATCTCATACCGTCTTATAAAAAGGAACTTACCCATTCTGCCTTGATTTTTCTCCCAACAGGGATCTCTCCCATCACCAGGGCTTCACAGACAACAAAGAAAGGCACCTGTCTGGTCATTCAAACCTGAGCCCTGCTTCAGAAAGCGGCTCATTCTGACACCTTATTAGGGAATTTGAGGTGTGCCACCCGACAGCAGCGTGAGGCTTTGTGAGACCATCACTTTGTAGGCCCAGTGGCCATCTCTCTTCTTTGTTCCTCCTGCACAGAATGCCCACTAACCCCAAGGAAAGTCTTCTGTGGGTGGAAATAAAAAGAGGAAAACAGAGTTTGTCATGTTTTATTTTTATTAACATTAGCCCCAGTAAACGTTCTTGCTAGATGACCTCAGACATCATCAAGTGCCATTCTTCCTTTTTGGACAAGGACAGTGAAACCCAGGTAAGAACCCTGAACATGCCCAAAGCCACATGTTACCTTGAGGTTTGAGCCCAGTCTGAATCTGACTTCATTTCTCACCTTGGCTGCATAGTTTACAGACCCCCACTGATGAAGATGGCAATATGCCATCCAACACAGTAAAGGTGGTTCAGAAAGACAAATATCATATGATATCACTTATATGAAGAAGCTTAAAAAAAAACTGATACAAATGAACTTATTTACAAAACAGAAGCAGACTCACAGACATAGAAACAAACTTATGGTTACCAAAGGGGAAAGGTTGGGGGGAGGGATAAATTGAGAGTTTGGGGTTGATATATACACACTACTATATATAAAATAGATAGCCAACAAGGACCTACTGTATAGCACAGGGAACTCTGCTCAATATTCTGTAACAACCTAAATGGGAAAAGAATGTGAAAAAGAATAGATACATGTATATGTATAACTGAATTACTTCGCTGTACACTTGAAACTAACACAACATTGTAAAACAACCATACTCCAGTATAAAATAAAAATTTTAAAAAAAGGAAGCCTTCCCTGAATGAATGTGTTAACTTTGGATGAGCATTCTTCACTGCAATGTCTTTCTAAAGAGACCTAAAACAAAAGTCATTTAAAAAATGTGTGACTCTTGATCAAAATTCAACGTTGGTAAAATCCTATTTTGTTTTCATAGTACAGTACTAGAGATAGTTTCAAAGTTCCGTGAAAGCAGTTGCTTAACTGCATTGACTAGTAGGGTCTCTTACTGAGGACAGTTGAAATAAGCAAAAGTATAAGCCAAGTGCTGATATGACCACAGCGGTGACCACAGGTTCTACAAGGGCAGAAAGCTTACTTATTTTATTTACCACAGCAAACCCAGCATTAACAGAATATATGATCATGGGTAGGCACTCAACACATTTTGGTTAAATAAATTAACAAAAGGATGATGGAAGAGGGGTTCCTCATCCATTTCTGTCTGCTCCAGCTGCCATGCTTCTCCAGTCTCCCAAGGGCAACGTGCTCTTGACGGCTCATGGCATCTCACACACCTGAATCAGACCATAAATAACATCTTCTTAAAGAATGGGACCATTCTTTAATAGAATACCCTTTTTTAAGAGAGTACCATTTAAAACAGTACCATTTAAGAGAGAGTACCATTGGTGCTTAAAAAGTGTGAAGGAACTCAATGCCCACTGACGGGAGAAGCAGAGCCGGCTCCCAGAACGGCCTTCCCCTACCCCACCTTGTCAATGTGGGAGCCTCACGGTACCCCTGGATGATACCTCCTACTTCTCAAGGTTGCCGTCTCAAAGCCTCAGGTTCCTGATCTCTGAAATGTCAGTAATCCTGGTTAAATGTGTTAAATGAGGAAAGGTGTCACTTCTGGATCAGAAATTTGGTATTTGGAAGACAGAAACAGAAATGATGTATGGATAGAAAAATCAAGGCATGAACTGGCAATCCCAGGCCATGCCATGAGTGAGGGGGGCTGTCTAGTGCATTCCAAGCCTTCTCAGTGGAAATTCAGCAAAGGCTGAGTCAGTGATGCTCTCTGAGATAATTAACCAGAGGACAGCTGATAGTTATGCCAGTTGATCTTTCCCCCCATCCATCTTCCTATATTCAGTACTTGGCCATGGTTTTGGGCTCAGGTTAAAACTGCAAAAATGGTCTCTAAATAAATCAGGGGCTTGTTTTGAGAATGAAAAGTGAGCATTGGGACAGGTGAGAAAAGTGGACTGCAATTCTGAATTTGGATATAAAATAGAAAGGCATCTCCTCCAGGTGAAGTGCAAGTATTAAAGCACATTGCCTCCTAAATCTGAGGTACCACACTCTCTGCCCACATCCCAAGAGAAGCCTTTATCCTGTCATTCTCTGTCCAATGAAGAAACTCTTCCCAGTGAAAGCAGAGCCCCACTGCAGACCTAAAACCTCATATGTGTTGTGCAAAGCCCATATTAGCTGCTTATACTACTGACTCCAGCCTTCAACTTATCAAATTAAATGGACAAGCAAGAATCACTAAACTTTTGAGAGAAAGAAAGCATAAATAAAAATTTTTAAATCTTTAACCAAAATAATTCTAGGGAGAAAGGAAGAAATGAAAATATGTCAAACACCTGTTTTAAGGATATGGGTTATAAACATTGATTTAGTCTGAACAATAGAAAAGTATGTGTCAATACATTAAAAATACATGGCTACACATGAGCTAACCAGAAATAAGATGTACAGCTTCCAAAATACTAGAAGCAAAGTACAACACAAAATCAGAAAAGGAACAAGGAAAATCCAGCCGATCCAGTGCCAGGAGTGAGAGGGTCGCAGCAGAGACGAAAATCAGATCAAACACCCGTGTCATCACAAGAAAAGCAAAGGATTTTAATTTCCCCATCAAAAGAGAAAAACTTTCAGATTAGGTTTTAAAAGAAAACAGCTGCATGTATGTTTATAAGAGAAATACTTTAAAATTGATTCTAAGATTGAAAATATGGAGATTTATAAACATATATCAAGCAGAGGATGGAGAGGCAATTCATAAGGAAGAACTATAAACAGCCTATATGAGAAGATACTCAACCTCTAATAAGAATAAGAAGATGAATTGAAATGCCCATGCAATACCATTTTCCACTGTTAATAAGATGGGCAAAATTGTTAGCAACTGATAATAGCTGGGCCTGGTAAGGATGTGGGCAAACAGGCACTGCAGACAGAACTGTAAGTTGGTCCGAATTTTCCAAGTAATGGGGGGCTACAGGGGGAGGGAACAAGAATAGTGTGGCCCCACTGACTCATCTCCAGGATAGAGACTGGACCATAGGTACCCAGGTGACAAGTTTAGTCAACAAGTCATGTCATCACAAAGGGTGCTGATCCAGACCCATCTCTTGTCCTTCCTCATTTTACTCTCATGTGCATGTTTCTTTGCTAGAGTGTGCCTCAGTTTCTCCATCTACCTTACTGCTCTCATAAGATGAAATGAAATGAAATAGTATATGTAAAATGTTTTGCAGACTATAGAAAGCTACACAATGTGTGACATTATCATTTTTTTCTTTTATAAAATTTTTATTGGGGTATAGTTGATTTACAATGTTGTGTTAGTTTCCGGTGTACAGCAAAGTGGATCAGTTATACATATACATGTACCTACTCTTTTTTAGATTCTTTTGCCATATAGGCTATTACCGAGTATTGAGTAGAGTTCCCTGTGCTATATGGTAGCTTCTTATTAGTTACCTATTTTATACATAATAGTGTGTATATGTCAATCCCAATCTCTCAATTTATCCCTCCCCGTCCCCATCCCCTGGTAACCATATGTTTGTTTTCTACATCTATGACTCTACTTCTTTTTTTTTTTCTGTTTGTTTAGTTTGTTTTGTTTAGGATTCGTTTCCCATGTAGGCCATTACAGAGTATTGAGTAGAGTTCCCTGTGCTATACATCAGGTTACTGTTAGTTATCTATTTTATATAAAGTAGTGTGCATATGTCAATCCCAATCTCACAGTTTATCCCTCCTCTGCCATCCCCTGGTAACCATGCTTGTTTTCTTTATCTGTGATTGTATCATTTTTATAATAAGAACAAAATAGAAGAAGCACAGAAAAAAATGGGTATAAGATTAGACAAAATCTGGCTTCCTCCACCTGAATGTGTTTATTCTGCCTCAAAACTTACAAGAGGGGCTTCCCTGATGGCGCAGTGGTTGAGAGTCCGCCTGCTGATGCAGGGGACACAGGTTCGTGCCCCGGTCCGGGAAGATCCCACATGCCGCGGCACGGCTAGGCCCGTGAGCCATGGCTGCTGAGCCTGCGCGTCCGGAGCCTGTGCTCCGCAACGGGAGAGGCCACAACAGTGAGAGGCCCGTGTACCGCAAAAAAAAAAAAAAAAAAAAACTTACAAGAAACTTTAGAAGAAGTACATTCCTCATCCTTGGGTAGATCCAGATATGTGGTCAGCTGCTCTTCTTTATAGAAATGTAACAAGATGGTTCCCAGCTCTCCCACAGCTGTGCCTGTCCAAAGCTTTCATAGTCACTGGAGCTCACTGAGAAGAAACCAAGGAAAGGCTTTTAGCAGCTGGGTCTCAAACCCTGGCCACGGGTCTCAGGGTAGATTTTAAAGCCCGAGGTGAGAAGCAGGGACTTGGGATTTTTGTTATACCCTCCATTGTCTGCCTTTTACTGTCACAGCTACTGTTGTTGTTTAGGGTGACATCTGAGCAGGCTTCTGACACTGGGAAGAGGGGGAAGACTTCCACCATCCAGGAGTGACAGGGTTTCTCCGAGGGAATGACATTTCCTCTTTCTGTAAGACCCTTGGCGTCATCTCCAAAAGTCAGCGCTTTCATAGAAAATTTCCATTAACCCAAGACATTCTAGATGGGAGTCATCACTCCAGAAATCAAACAGTTTTGTTTTGTTTTTTAAATGCTGTTATTGGACAGATGTCAATATACTTCAGGAGTAGTTAAGATATTAGGTTGGATCTGGGTCTATGTCTTACTAGGTCTGCAAACTTGTATAAGTTACTTCAATTCTTTGTGTCTCAGGCTCTTTTTTTTTTCTTAGAAACTTTCAAATACAAAATACAGTATTATTAATTATAATCCCCATGCTGTGTATTACATCCCCAGGGCTTATTTATTTTATAACTGAAAGTTTGTATTTTTGACCCCCTTGACCCATTTCACCCACCCCTTGCCTCTGGCAACCACCAGTCTGTTCTCTGTGTCTATGCACTTATTTGGTTTTTTGTTTGTTTTGTTTCTTATATTCCACACATAAGTGAGATCATATGCTATTTGTCTTTCTCTGACTTATGACCCTCAATGACCCTCAAGGTCATTGTTCCCAGTGTTCCCTTTTCTCCACACCCTCTCCAGTATTTATTGTTTCTAGACTTTTTGATGATGGCCATTCTGAATGGTGTGAGATGATATCTCATTGTAGTTTTGATTTGCATTTCTCTAATGATTAATGATGTTGAGCATTCTTTCATGTGTTTGTTGGCAATCTGTATATCTTCTTTGCAGAATTGTCTGTTTAGGTCTTCTGCCCATTTTTGGATTGGGTTGTTTGTTTTTTTGTTATTGAGCTGCATGAGCTGCTTTTAAATTTTGGAGATTAATCCTTTGTCAGTTGCTTCATTGGCAAATATTTTCTCCCATTCTGAGGGTTGTCTTCTGGTCTTGTTTATAGTTTCCTTTGCTGTGCAAAAGCTGTTAAGTTTCATTAGGTCCCATTTGTTTATTTTTGTTTTTATTTCCATTTCTGTAGGAGGGAGGTCAAAAAGGATCTTGCTGTGATTTATGTCATAGAGTGTCCTGCCTATGTTTTCCTCTAAGAGTTTGATAGTGTCTGGCTTACATTAAGGTTTTTAATCCATTTTGAGCTCATTTTTGTGTATGATGTTAGGGAGGGTTCTAATCTCATACTTTTATATGTACCTGTCCAGTTTCCCAGCACCACTTATTGAAGATGTTGTCTTTTCTCCACTGTATATTCTTGCCTCCTTAATCAAAGATAAGGTGACCACATGTGCGTGGGTTTACCTCTGGGCTTTCTATCCTGTTCCATTGATCTATATTTCTGGTTTTGGGCCAGTACCATACTGTCTTAATTACTGTAGATTTGTAGTATAGTCTGAAGTCAGGGAGCCTGATTCCTCCAGCTCCATTTTTTGTTCTCAAGATTGCTTTTGCTATTTGGGGTCTTTTGTGTTTCCATACAAATTGTGAAATTTTTTGTGCTAGTTCTGTGAAAAATGCCAGTGGTAGTTTGATAGGGATTGCATTGAATCTGTAGATTGCTTTGGGTAGTAGAGTCATTTTCACAATGTTGATTCTTCCAATCCAAGAACATGGTATATCTCTCCATCTATTTATATCATCTGTAATTTCTTTCATCAGTGTCTTATAATTTTCTGCATACAGGTCTTTTGTCTCCTTAGGTAGGTTTATTCCTAGGTATTTTATTCTTTTTGTTGCATTGGTAAATGGGAGTGTGTTCTTAATTTCACTTTCAGATTTTTCATCATTAGTGTATAAGAATGCCAGATATTTCTGGGCATTAATTTTGTATCCTGCTACTTTACCAAATTCATTGATTAGCTCTAGTAGTTTTCTGGTAGCATCTTTAGGATTCTCTATGTATACTATCATATCATCTGCAAACAGTGACAGCTTTACTTCTTCTTTTCCGATTTGGATTCCTTTTATTTCTTTTTCTTCTCTGATTGCTGCAGCTAAAACTTCCAAAACTATGTTGAATAAGAGTGGTGAGAGTGGGAAATCTTGTCTTGTTCCTGATCTTAGTGGAAATGGTTTCAGTTTTGCACCATTGAGGACGATGTTGGCTGTGGGTTTCTCATATATGGCCTTTATTATGTCGAGGAAAGTTCCCTCTATGCCTACTTTCTGCAGAGTTTTTTATCATAAATGGGTGTTGAATTTTGTCGAAAGCTTTCTCTGCATCTATTGAGATGATCATATGGTTTTTCTCCTCAATTTGTTAATATGGTGTATCAAGTTGAATGATATGCATATATTGAAGAATCCTTGCATTCCTGGAATAAACCCCAATTGATCATGGTGTATGATCCTTTTAATGTGCTGTTGGATTCTGTTTGCTAGTATTTTGTTGAGGATTTTTGCATCTATGTTCATCAGTGATATTGGCCTGTAGTTTTCTTTCTTTGTGACATCTCTGTCTGGTATTGGTATCAGGGTGATGGTGGCCTCATAGAATGAGTTTGGGAGTGTTCCTCCCTCTGCTATATTTTGGAAGAGTTTCAGAAGGATGGGTGTTAGCTCTTCTCTAAATGTTTGATAGAATTCGCCTGTGAAGCCATCTGGTCCTGGGCTTTTGTTTGTTGCAAGATTTTTAATCACAGTTTCAATTTCAGTGCTTGTGATTGGTCTGTTCATATTTTCTATTTCTTCCTGATTCAGTCTTGGCAGGTTGGGTATTTCTAAGAATTTGTCCATTTCTTCCAGGTTCTCCATTTTATTGACATAGAGTTGCTTGTAGTAATCGCTCATGATCTTTTGTATTTCTGCAGTGTCAGTTTGTTACTTCTCCTCTTTCATTTCTAATTCTATTGAACTGAGTCTTCTCCCTTTTTTTCTTGATGAGTCTGGCTAATGGTTTATCAATTGTGTTTACCTTCTCAAAGAACCAGCTTTTCGTTTTATTGATCTCTGCGATCGTTTCCTTCATTTCTTTTTCATTTATTTCTGATCTGATCTTTATGATTTCTTTCCTTTTTCTAACTTTCGGGTTTTTTGTTCTTCTTTCTCTAATTGCTTTAGGTGCAAGGTTAGGTTGTTTATTTGAGGTGTTTTGTGTTTCTTAAGTTAGGATTGTATTGCTATAAACTTCCCTCTTAGAACTGCTTTTGCTGCATCCCATAGGTTTGGGGTCATCATGTCTCCATTGTCATTTGTTTCTAGGTATTTTTTGATTTCCTCTTTGGTTTCTTCAGTGATCACTTCGTTATTAAGTAGTGTATTGTTTAGCCTCCATGTGTTTGTATTTTTTACAGATCTTCTCCTGTAATTGATATCTAGTCTCATAGTGTTGTGGTCGGAAAAGATACTTGATACAATTTCAATTGCCTTAAATTTACCAAAGCTTGATTTGTCACCCAAGATGTGACCTATCCTGTAGAATGTTCCATGAGCACTTGAGAAAAATGTGTATTCTGTTGTTTTTGGATGGAATGTCCTATAAATATCAATTAAGTCCATCTTGTTTAATGTATCATTTAAAGCTTATGTTTCCTTATTTATTTTCATTTTGGATGTTCTGTCCATTGGTGAAAGTGGGGTGTTAAAGTCCCCTACTATGACTGTGTTACTGTCGATTTCCCCTTTAATGGCTGCTAGCATTTGCCTTATGTATTGAGGTGTTCCTATGTTGGGTGCATAAATATTTACAATTGTTATATCTTCTTCTTGGATCGATCCCTTGATCATTATGTAGTGTCCTTCTTTGTCTCTTCTAATAGTCTTTATTTTAAAGTCTATTTTGTCTGATATGAGAATTGCTACTCCAGCTTTCTTCTGATTTCCATTTGCATGGAATATCTTTTTCCATCTGCTCACTTTCATTCTGTATGTGTCCCTAGGTCTGAAGTGGGTCTCTTGTAGACAGGATATATATGGGTCTTCTTTTTGTATCCATTCAGCCAGTCTGTGTCTTTTGGTGGGAGCATTTAATCCATTTACATTTCAGGTAATTATCGATATGTATCTTCCTATTCCCATTTACTTAATTGTTTTGGGTTAGGTTATGTAGGTCTTTTCCTTCTCTTGTGTTTCTTGCCTAGAGAAGTTCCAAGCATTTTTGTAAAGCTGGTTTGGTGGTGCTGAACTCTCTCAGCTTTTGCTTGTCTGTAAAGGTTTTAATTTCTCCATCAAATCTGAGTGACATCCTTGCTGGGTAGAGTAATCTTGGTTGTAGGTTTTTCTCCTTCATCACTTTAAATATGTCCTGCCACTCCCTTCTGACTTGCAGAGCTTCTGCTGAAAGATCACATGTTAACCTTATGGGGATTCCCTTGTGTGTTATTTGTTGTTTTTCCCTTGCTGCTTTGGATATGTTTTCTTTGTATTTAATTTTTGATAGTTTGATTAATATGTGTCTTGGCATGTTTCTCCTTGGATTTATCCTGTATGGGACTCTCTGTGCTTCCTGGACTTGACTAACTGTTTCCTTTCCCATATTAGGGAAGTTTTCAACTATAATCTCTTCAAATATTTTCTCAGTCCCTTTCTTTCTCTCTTCTTCTTCTGGGGCCCCTATAATTTGAATGTTGGTGCATTTAATGTTTTCCCAGAGGTCTCTGAGACTGTCCTCAATTCTTTTCGTTCTGTTTTTTTTTATTCTGCTCTGCAGTAGTTATTTCCATTATTTTATCTTCCAGGTCACTTGTCCATTTTTCTGCCTCAGTTATTCTGCTATTGATCCCTTCTAGAGAACTTTTAGTTTCATTTATTGTGCTTTTCATCACTGTTTGTTTGCTCTTTATTTCTTCTAGGTCCTTGTTAAACTTTTCTTGTATTTTCTCCATTGTATTTCCAGGATTTTGGATCATCTTTACTATCATTATTCTGCATTCTTTTTCAGGTAGACTGCCTATTTCCTCTTCATTTGTTAGGTCTGGTGGATTTTTACCTTACTCCTTCATCTGCTGTGTGTTTTTCTGTCTTCTCATTTTGCTTATCTTATTGTGTTTGGGGTCTCCTTTTTGCAGCCTGCAGGTTCACAGTTCCCATTGTTTTTGGTGTCTGTCCCCAGTGGCTAAGGTTGGTTCAGTGGGTTGTGTAAGTTTCCTGGTGTAGTTGACTAGTGCCTGTGTTCTGGTGGATGAGGCTGGATCTTGTGTTTCTGGTGGGCAGGTCCACATCTGTTGGTGTGTTTTGGGGTGTCTGTGGCCTTATTATGATTTTAGGCATCCTCTCTGCTAATGGGTGGGGGTTTGTTCCTGTCTTGCTAGTCGTTTGGCATAGGGTGTCCAGCAGTGTAGCTTGCTGGTCGTTGAGTGAAGCTGGGTCTTGGTGTTGAGATGGAGATCTCTGGGAGATTTTCGCCATTTGATATTACATGGAGCTGGGAGGTCTCTTGTGGACCAGTGTCCTGAAGTTGGCTCTCCCCGCTCAGAGGCACAGCACTGACTCCTGGCTGGAGCACCAAGAGCCTTTCATCCACACAGCTCCTCAATTTGGGATGATTCATTGTCTATTCAGGTATTCCACAGTTGCAGGGTACATCAAGTTGATTGTAGAGATTTAATCCGCTGTTCCTGAGGCTGCTGGGAGAGATTTCCCTTTCTCTTCTTTGTTCACACAGCTCCCGGGGTTCAGCTTTGGATTTGGCCCCGCCTCTGTGTATCGGTCACCTGAGGGCGTCTGTTCTTTGCTCAGACAGGATGGGGTTAAAGGAGCAGCTGATTCGGGGACTCTGGTTCACTCAGGCCGTGGGGAGGGAGGGGTACGGGGCGAGCCTGTGGCAGCAGAGGCAGGCGTGACATTGCACCAGCCTGAGGCATGCCATGTGTTCTCCCAGGGAAGTTGTCCCTAGATCTCAGGACCCTGGCAGTGGTGCGCTGCATAGGCTCCCGGGAGGGGAGGTGTGGATAGTGACCTGTGCTCGCACACAGGCTTCTTGGTGGGGGCAGCAACGGCCTTAGTGTCTCATGCCCGTCTCTGGGGTCCGCGCTGATAGTCGCAGCTCGTGCCCATCTCTGGAGCTCCTTTAAGCAGCGCTCTTAATCCCCTCTCCTCATGCACCAGGAAACAAAAGGAGAAGAAAAAGTGTCTTGCCTCTTCGATGGGTCCAGACTTTTTCCCGGACTCCCTCCCAGCTAGCCGTGGTGCACTAACCCCCTGCAGGCTGTGTTCACGCCGCCAGCCCCAGTCCTCTCCCTGTGCTCCGACCGAAGCCCGAGCCTCAGCTCCCAGCCCCGCCCGCCCCGGCGGGTGAGCAGACAAGCCTCTCAGGCTGGTGAGTGGTCGGCACCGATCCTCTGTGCGGGAATCTCTCCGCTTTGCCGTCCGCACCCCTGTTGCTGCACTCTCCTCCGTGGCTCCGACGCTTCCCCCTCCACCACCCGAGGTCTCCCCCTATGAAGGGGCTTCCTAGTGTGTGGAAACCTTTCCTCCTTCACGACTCCCTCCCACTGGTGCAGGTAGCGTCCCTATTCTTTTGTCTCTGTTTATTCTTTTTTCTTTTGCCCTACCCAGGTACGTGGGGAGTTTCTTGCCTTTTGGGAGGTCTGAGGTCTTCTGCCAGCATTCAGTAGATGTTCTATAGGAGTTGTTCCACGTGTAGATGTATTTCTGATGTATCTGTGGGGAGGAAGGTGATCTCCGCGTCTTACTCTTCCGCCATCTTCCTCAACCCCGCCACCTTTGAAATGTTTGTTTTCTTTGGAAATTGTCTATTCAGGTCCTCTGCTCATTTTTCCATTGGATTGTTTGTTTTTTGATACTGAGTTGTATGAATTCTTTACATATTTTGAGTGTTAACCCCTGATCAGGTATAACATTTGCAAATATATTCTCCCACTCAGTAGGCTGCCTTTTCATTTTTTTGATGATTTCCTTTGCTATGCAGAAGCTTTTTACTTTCATGTAGTCTGACTTACTTTTGCTTTTGTTGTCTTTGCTTTTGGAGCCAGATCCAAAAGTCATCACCAAGACCAATGTCAAGGAACTTATTGCCTATGTTTTTTTGTTTTATGTTTCCAGGTCTTACATTCAGGTCTTTAACCCATTTGGAGTTAATTTTTGTGTACGGTGTAAGATAGTAGTCTAGTTTCATTCTTTGGCATGTCACTATCAGTTTTTTCCAAAACCACTTATTAAATTCATTTACTGGTTCTTTATAGTTACAGTGAGATAAAAATAGTACCTACCCTTAGGCTTGTTATGAGAATCAAATGAGACAATGCAGGGAAGCATTTCATGCAGTCCTAGTATATGGCAAGTGCTTGATAAACAGGAGCAATGGTTTTCCTTATTGTCTCATTCATACTCTATTATCCTTTCCCTTCCACTCAGACAGAGTCACCATTTCCTGAGTATACATGTTAGCAAATGAAAGCAGTCGGCAGGATAACATTTGGCCACCCAGGAGGGAGAAACCAGATGGCCTAGGTTACACTTACAGACCCACATCAGGAAAAGCTGGGCTCCTGTGGGTGAAATAGTTTGAAAATGCACTAAATCAGGAACCAGAGGACAGGCTTACTACCTACTGCCAGTTGTTGGGTTAACTGAGGGGACATAGTTGGAAATCAGATCCAAACTGGACTCAATCTTGATTCCTAAGGCTTCTTTAAACTAATCTAGTAGTAAGAGAACAACCCCTCCCTTTCTGGCAGGCCAATTCAAGTTCAGATCCACGACCCCAAAGTGCATCATCTGTAAATTCTCCTGGAAACATGTCTTTGAATAGAGCCTTCCCATCCTCTCCTGACCCATCCCCTACTTCTTTTTTTCATGGTTCAGAGTTCCACTGTGACCTGGGATGTAGAAACTAGAGACAATAACCCTGCTAACAACAACAAAAGCTGAATAAATTACAAAATCATAACTTTCCTTGTACTCTTCAGATTACTGAGGTTATAGGGCAAAAAAATAGCGTGAAATCCAAGGAAAGAGAGGCTTCTCCAAGGAAATGTTGGAGAAGAGCTTTGGCTCACTTACAGCAGAAGATGAAATGAAGAACCTTGGTATCACCCATGCAGGTATAAAGAATTCAGCTAAAATTCTAAACAAATTGCTAAAGACTGACTAAGGGCAATCATGACAGCATAGGACTTATGGGATGCTGAGACATTTGAGGAATTTCCCCTTGCTCACAAGGTTTTCTCCATGGCTCCTCCACCAGGTGCTCATGAGAAAGCCTAGAGAATGTGAGCAGCTGCTGCTGGAGAAAAGAAAAGAACGCCATCTGTATCCTTCTACCCTACAAAATGTAATCCTTAAGATGTTAGAGGAGAGGCAGCAAACCCTGTCAGCTCAATGGCACAGGTGAAGATTCATTGCATCTAGGGAAGAAAGAAAATAAGAAGAAAACCCTTCATCCCTGGGGAAGAGCAGGAAATCATTTGGGGTCCAAGATCCTGTACAAATAATATTAAAGGTCTTCTATTGTTGAGAGGGGGGCACAAGATTGGCAAAGATACCAGCCAGTGTGACTGGCATGGGCAGGAGGTGCAGGATCTCTGACGGTGCCCCCCATACAAGGCTCAGGTACCCAGGATCACTGGGGCCGAGGCTAGAGCAGAAGAGTAGGGACCACTCCTGCCCCCACCCCGAGCCAGCAGGCACTGAGGGACTGTCTCAGAGAGAGACCTCGCTATGGAGCAGGATGCCAGGGAAGGTTGAAAGCTGGGAGAGTGGGCAGGCACAAAGCATTAAGAAAAACCTTCCAATCTCTTCACCACCACCCCAAACATAAGACAATGCTAGAGCAATTTGAAGCCAGTGGTGTACAGAAGGTGACCATAGCAATGAAAAAACCCAGACTCAGCTCAAGTCTGATAGATTCAACTCCCACATTAATGGCCAAGCACCCAAAAATGGCCTATTTGCAGGAATAAATAATATTACTTCAGTCTCTTTTGTCCTACTCACAATGTCTGTAATTCAATAAAAAGTGATGAGATATACAAAAAATTAAGAAAAACCAAGAAACAAAGCAATTAGCAGAAACAAACCTAGACATGACCCAGTTGTTGGAACTATCAGGCTGGGAATTTAAAATAACTATCATATATATGTTAAAATTTCCAGTGAGAAAGAGGGACAGCATTCATAAATAGACAGGGAATTTCAGTAGAGGAATAGAAACCGTAAGGAAGATTCAAAGGGAAATGCTAGAAATAAAATCATGAAAAGAGAGATGAAGAATGCCTTTGATAGGCTCAGTAGCAGATATGATAGAGCCAAGAAAATAAACAGTGAACAAGAAAAGAGAGCAACAGAAATTACCAAAACTGAAACACAAAAGAGGAAAAAGAGTGAGGAAAAAAGAACAGTACATTTGAGAACTGTGAGACAAGGTCAAACATTCTAACATACAAGTAATTAGTATGAAGAAGAAGAGAGCTCAAGACAAAAAAAAAAAAGTTGAAAAGATAGTAGACACATTTTTTTTTTTTAAACAATGAAAGTTATAAACCACAGACCCAAGGATATCAGAGAACTGCAAGCTGGATCACCACCCCCCACTCATACACACAGACTATAGTCTGTATGATTCCATTTATACAACATTGAAAGAGCAAAGACATTGAGACAGAAAATAAATCAGTGATTTCTTGAGGGCTGGGAATGTGGAGAGTGTTATTTGACTTAGTTACAGTTTGGAAGAACAATGAAAATATCCCTTATAAACATACGTGTACATTTTTTTTTCTGTTTATGGGGGCTACTGAGTTATAAGCCAAGAGTGCATTTTGCTTTATAAGAAAGTGCCTACATGTGGCATGAGGGAATTTTGAAGGTGATGGACATGTGTTGTACATTGACACTGATTGCAGTTACATGACTGTGTTTGTCAAAACTTCTAGGACTTCCCTGGTGGCACAGTGGTTAAGAATCCGCCTGCAAATGCAGGGGACACGGGTTCGAGCTCTGGTTGGGGAAGATCCCACATGCTGCAGAGCAACTAAGCCCATGCGCCACAACTACTGAGCCTGCACTCTAGAGCCTGCGAGCCACAACCGCTAAGCCCACACGCCACAACGACTGAAGCCCATGCGCCTAGAGCCTGTGCTCTGCAATAAGAGAAGCCACCACAATGAGAAGCCCGCACACAGCAATGAAGAGAAAGCCTGTGCACAGCAACACAACCAAACATAAATAAATAAAATAAATAAATAAAAAACTTCTAGAAATATACATTTAAAAGGATGAATTTTACTTTATATAAATAATACCTGACTTTAAAAAAAACTTAAACTTAGATGACCATGCTAGGTCAGTCCACCATCTCCAAAAAATTAATCTTCAGTTTGAACTCCATACTCCTATGTTACTCATTGGGTTAGATATAAAAATTGGCCCAAGACAACACCAGATTTAATGATCTCACTTCCTTATGATGCAGGTGGAGACAGACCACTCTTCATGATGGAATAATAATATAGTATCAACAAGCTCTGAATAGTGGGGATCGAATGAGATGTTGGGTCTTAAAATCTGGTCTTAGATGATGAGCCCCCACGAGACAAAAGTTGGACAAAACCAACTGCATCAAAATTTTGCCTGTGTTGGCCCTTCTGAGCACACCTTATAAAATCATAAAATGGGGCTTCCCTGGTGGCGCAGTGGTTGAGAGTCCGCCTGCTGGTGAAGGGGACACAGGTTCGTGCCCCGGTCCAGGAAGATCCCACATGCCACGGTGCGGCTAGGCCTGTGAGCCATGGCCGCTGAGCCTGCGCATCCGGAGCCTGTGCTCCACAACGGGAGAGGCCACAACAGCGAGAGGTCTGCGAATCACACACACAAACAAAAAAATCATAAAATGCATTAATGGAAATGGCTGGTTTCATAGGGTATCCCCCAGCAATAAAACTTCAATTTATGTTATTGGAACATTTTTCTCATAGTTGGTTTCTTCACACCAGTCTAGGCAGGAAATCCCTTGCGGTAAGAGTTCTAAATTTACATTAGGTCAGAAAGTTTGGTGATTTATTCTCTGGAGAACTTCTGAACTGAGGCTTCCTTATTATGTAATAAACAATATTTTATTTTGTCTCATTTCTGTAAGTAATCTTCTTTCAAAGTTCTATGTATCTTATATTTATTTTTCTTATTAGTCTTCAAAATGCCTGCTTCAAATTAGGGGGGAAAATGGATACATCACCATTTACCACATGTAAAAGTTAAACCAGTAAGAAGTGTTGGTTCTCAATTGTTTCTCAAACCCAATTAAAGAAAATGACTCCATTTAGAAGAAAAGATTATGGAGGCTTGAATTTTGTTGAAAACCCTCTAGTAAAGGTCAGCATCCAGATAGGAGTCAACAGAGCACAACCCTTTCTCACCAGAAGCCATTTGTCTGTGAACAGCTTCATTATTTTTATCTTCTGAAAAGAACTTGGCCATCACATTTATATCAAATACCAGGAGGCTGTCCTTTGGTTTTGAAAGGTGTCTGAGTCACTTAAGAATCACAGAATTTTGTGCTTGAGGAAGACTCTCTTTGGTGTTGAAAGATGTCTGAGTCACTTAGGATATGTAGAAGGATGGCTCCCTCCCAGCTCGTGGGTTATCTAACATCTGAGCAGCCCAAAGTTCATGTTGGCTGTTTGCATTAATCACCGTAATTTGACTAACAAGCTTGAAGTGACAGCTCAACCTCAGGACAGCATTAAGGCCACAAACTGAACAAAGACAAGAAGAAAAAGGGAGAGTGGTAAGGCAGAAATCCCCTGTCGCCCTCCATGGTAGCTGTGAATTCCCAAAGTGTCAGTAAAGACATCAACAATTCAAGCCAAAGGGGATCATGAAGGGATGCCCAGATGGGAGGGCAGCCAGACCAGCTTCCTGCTCTCCTAGGCATGTTTTCTTCTTTCTGCAGATCTTAGCCAGCTTCCCTCTGACTTTGGCTGTGGCTCTGTGTGTGGTACCACCATGCCTGGACTTCAGAGTATCTTGGCCTCCTTTGCTGTGTTGATCAAAAATTCAACCTGGGCACTTTTAACTTCAAATAGTCAGATTTTGTCATTTTCTGTTCAAAAAATGTAATCCTTCTACTTCCGAAGACTAGGTAAGGATAGACTTTTTTAGGATTTTGGCAAAATAAGAATGAACAATTAATTTACAAGGAAACTGAAGTAGAGCTGCCCCCTCACCACCAGCACCTCCTGTGCACATTCATCCAAAGGCATAAAAGACATGACCTCCCTGAGCACAGATGACTGATTTCTTAAGGACCTAAAGTCAAGCAATTGATGACCCTGCTTCCTAGGCAGAACTCTTAACTCGCCCATAGTTTTCAACTCAACCTTGTCTCTTGCATTCTGCTTGAAGTACACTATCTGGCCAAGTATTACAGCTATACTTTTAATAAAGCTTCTCTACTTCTTTATAGTAAGCAACTCAACCTACTGGTTAAGTCACCACACACCTCTCTGCAATTAAGTACTTTTCCAAAATTTCTCTTCCACTTCCTGAACTGAGTTCTACATAATACTACTTTCTGAGAATCCTTTTTCAGTGAACTTAAACAAGAAGCAGGTCTCCTGGGAACCTCTAGTATGTTTGTGCATCTTGAGAATCTCCACAAGCAAATGTGCATATGGTTTCCCAAACTTATTTGACAAAAGAGCCCTTGTAATGCTCTCACTCACAACACCTGTTGTTCCATATAACACAGTGTGGGAATTTCTGTCAACCTCATAAATTAATTTCCCTTCCCGGTAACAGTAGATGCTACTTCTTGTTTGAAAAACCTAACACCATATTTCACATTCTCTGGTCAGAATCCGACCTCCAGCTCTGAGATTATTTGCTGAAAAGGCAGCATTGACACAGCCTGAGTCCAATTCCTCTTGCCTAAGTTTGCCATCACCTGAATTTCCCCAGGTGCTAAAAAAGATTCCTCTCTTTACAGAAGAGTGGACTTTCAGAATTGGATTCATTACAGTTATACTTTATGATTACTTCACACATATAACACCAAGAAGAGGGCCCTCTCACATTCCTCCACATTCATTCATAGTCCAGGACATACTATGTTATTTCCCCCACCCCGGACCCCACCCAGAGTCAGCTTGCTTCCTTCCGCTTCACCTTAATCCACTATAATTTTTAAATCTGTGCCTTAGAGAGTAGCCATAACACATACTTCATGAATGATTCTGGACGTTTAATAAGAGAGAAATAGATATGACCATGTGTTTCTTTCAAGCCATGGTAGGTCTTCTTGTTCACAAATCAAAGCCTGATGCAAAAGAAAAACAGGTTCTCTTCACAATTATACACCTGCCTGATTATATCCTAATGTTTGGTTTCTGAAAATAAGGAAATACAGTGACTATACTCCTCTTTCAATTGTTAATTGAACTTTATTTCAGGTTTTTTAAAGCGCAAATGAAGCAGATTTGGAGAAATATTTGTTTTGATTAAGTCAGAAGATTTTATACATAGTTTGCCCCCCCCTTTTTTTTTCTTAAAGTGTGGGTTCTTAGTATTTGGAAGAAAACAAAGATCGCTGAGGGTGGGAAGAGATGTCTCATGTTTTCATAGAGATTTCAAAGCTTGAGTCATCCTTGTCATTTTCAGACCCAACTGCCCAAAGCTGACTCAAAAGGGTGGGGTAAAGTGGGGGTTAAGCTGAGTTTTGAAATCAATCCAACAACCTGTGACATCACCATGGAGGCCACTTCATTCATTGCTACCTCATACATCTGGTGCCTTCCCATGGCTCCCCAGATAAAAATAAGTTAGGCTCTGTTCATTTCCTAAGAATGTCCTCTCCTCTTAGAGATAATGTGGTGACTAGCAAAACAACTCCAAATATTTTAGACTTGTATAGGTTAAGCCTCAAATATTCTGAAGTTCCCAGCACAAACAATCCCTGACTTATGATGGCTTGACTTATGATTTTTCAACTTTACAAAGATGTGAGAGTGACACTCATTCAGTAGAAACTGTAGTTTGAATTTGAATTGTGATCTTTTCCCAAGCTAGAGATATGAGATAGGACTCTCCTGTGATGCAGGGCAGCCACAGCCCCCAGGCAGCTATGTGATAATGGGGGCAAACAATCAACACACTTACAGCCGTTTTGTACCCAGACAACCATTCTGCTTTTCACTTTCAGTATAGTAATCAATAAATTGCATGAGATATTCAACACTTTATTATAAAATGGGCTTTGTGATAGATGACTTTGCCCAACTGTAGGCTTATGCAAGTGTTCTGAGCACATTTAAGGTGGGCAAGGCTAAGCTATGATGGTTGGGTGTATTAAATGCATTTTTGACTCAGAATATTTTCAACTTATAATGGGTTTAAAAGGACATAACCCCATCATAAGTCAAGAAAGTTCTGTATAGAACAGTAGTCACCTTATTAAAAGATTGACCATTCTTTATTCTTAGACCTCTTAGAGTCATTGTGAGGAATAAGAGAGCTAGTATACTTACTACAACTTGAATAGGGCTAAGCACAGAGGAAGTGCTCCTACTCACCGAATGTAAGTAATAAATGTCAGCTGTCACTACTATTTTTTTCCATGATTGTTCATAGCAGCTTTATTTGTAACATTCAAAAACTAGAAGAAATCCAAATATCCATCAATGGGAGAATGGACAAATTGTGGCATATCCATACAATGGAACACCAGTCAGGAACAGAAAGGAATGAAGTACTGACACACGCAACACATGGATGAATCGCAATAAAATGATGTTGAATGAAAGAAGCCAGACAAAATAAAGAGGGCACACAGCATGATTCCATGTACATAAAATTCTAGAAAATGCAAACTAACCTATAGTGACAGGAGGCAGTTCCATGGTGGCCTGCAGTGGGGGAGGGAGTAGACGGAGGGATGACAAGCGGGCAGGAGGGAACATTTTGTCGTGATGAGTGTATTCACTCCTGATTGTGGTGATGGCTTCATGTGTGTGTACAAATGTCAAAACCTTAATTTTGTGCTCACTACTACTACTATTACTACTTCTAGTACCTCTTCTACTACTGCTGCTATCAGTGTTTCATTCAATCTCAGAGTATTTCCTTGAAAATTACACTTCAGAATAAGCAAAGTGTTTTAGATCCTTGTTTCTCAAAGTGTGGTCCATGTGGTCTGCAGACCAGCAGCAACAGCAGCAGGGAGCCTGTTAGAAATGCAGATTCTCAGGCCCCTCCCAGACCTACACAATTTCAGCAAGACTGACAGTTGATTCTGATGCACGTTGATGTTTGAGAAGCACTCAACAAACAGAATATTTTGGTCAGTGGGATTTGTCACATATGCCGCATCTTTTCAAAGATTTCAACCTAGAATCTAACAAGAAAAACTTGCTCTTTTAAATTGTTAGGGACAAACCAGAGACAACAAAGTTCTGCTTCATGTTCTGTATTCTCAGGACACTAAGAAAGGAGAACTCAGAGAAGGAAGGCACAAGTGCCACCAGTGCCTTCTACCTATTGGACATTTCATCTTGTGTATTTCTTCTGCATCTCATATGTCATGTTTAAAGCCAAACTTAAGGGCTCTGTCTTAAGTTGGATTCCCCAGACGCAGACACTGAGATAAGGATTCCTGTTGGAGTTATTTATTGAGAAGGGTTCTCAGAAAAGTCTAGTGGGGGAGAGGAGAATCTGGACCAGGAAGAGAGGGAAGCTAAGCAAGGAAGCAATGTCAAGAAAGAGAATGGGTAAATTTGGTTCAATCCCTCAGGGGACTCTGAAGACAGTGGTAACTCCTTGCAATGCAAGGTGTGGTCCATGGACCAGCAGAATCAGTCACTAGTACCGTGTTAGAAATGTAGAATCTCAGACCCCACGCCAGCCCTACTGAATCAGAATCTGCATTTCACAAGGTCTCTCAAGTGATTCATAAGCAAACTAAAATTTAAGAAACACGGATGTAGGTCATACATCAAAGTTCTCCCAATTAGATACAAGGATGGAGAAATACCTGTTTCCCTGCTATAACAGCCTTTGGGTAAGGGCTGGTCTTGGGCTCCTTAATCCTCTTAGTAATTTCCCAGCTGTTTCCTCTTTCTGTAAATGCAGATGAAGGCGTTTCAGCAGGCTGAGGTTGGCTGCTGGCAAAGAGATACAGGTTCGGGCTGCTCCCAAGTGTTGGCTGAGAGTGAAAATCCACCAGGAGCTGGTAAAGAAGTCCCGGGGGTTGTGGGCAGAGAAGTAGCCACGCCACCTCAGCCTTCATTTACCTGCTCCCTCTGTCTGCCCTTTCTCTTGTCTTCTTAGTGCATTAATGGAGAACCATACGCAGAACTCTGAGGTCAATTTCCCTCACTTGTCAAGACTGAGTAGGTATCCCGTGCTCTCAGGTCCACCTCTGCAAAGGTTCTCAGATCTGTTCTTCATTCTCCATCGCCTTGCCATAGTCCAAGTTCAGAGTCGTACCATTCCTTACTCCTGGCTCCCCACTCTCAGCTCACAATCCAAGCCCTGTCTGCACGTGTACGCATCATTCCAGGTACCACAGGAAAATCTCTGCTCCTCCACACCTCTTCTAATCCTTCCAGGCAGAAATGGCCATCTGCCTTCTGTTCCCACAGCAGCAGTTCTATTCAGTTTTTGAGGGAGACATTTGTCTGTTTATGGTAGCATTAGTCATTTATGGACCCATCTATACAGATAGACTCTGAGCCACTTGAAGATAAAGATTCTTTGCACCTCCTGTGCTTAGCACATATTAGATACTCGACAAATATTTATTAAATAAGGAAATCATCGACTCTAAGGTACTTTTCAAGTACTTTAGCATATGCAGAGGTGTAATAAATTTACACGCAAGGATGAAAACACTAGACTAAATGAAAAAAGAGAAGGGTAAGAGAAATTATACACGAACCTTCCATGCTTTCCAATGATGAAAACTCATTCATTCACTACCTGGCAGATTCTCTTAGCTGCTTTGGAAGAATTTATTTGGAATCTTGAGCGCAAATAATCCCCTCAAGAATTAGTCACACACATTTGATAAAACACAAAACAGCTAAGGCCAATCACCATTTCTTATTTCAGCTATTAATCACCAATGTTCATATTCACTACAGACTTGAAACTGTATTTCTCAAATACAAGCCTTGAGAAGAGATGCTGTTTGCTTTTACTAGTATTGCAGAACAAGTGCAACATTTGTAACTTAAGTAATTAGCATCTGGTCTGTTCTTTCTAAAATGTATCTCCCTCTCTACATCTAGTTCTCTCTGTCTCTCTCTCTCTGTTTCTCTCTCTGTCTTTCTCTCTCTTTCTCTGGTTTAATTAATGCTAATTCATACTGCCCTACAAGAATTTGCAAGCTGTACTGAGAAATAATGCAGTGTTAGTTTTGTAATTTAGTGCACAGAGCACATTTGTGCAAAAGCTCTGTAAACTGGGCCCATGGTCAAAGGAGCAATTAGCACTTTGTTAGTATGCAATGATGTACAAATCTGTGCAGTTCCCAAAAGCAGTTGTCTGTTCCATTTTGCCCTCATGTGCAAATTCTTTCCAGTGTATATAGCACTGCTCCAAAAATAATACACTGCATGCCTGCTGCTATAAATTGGGTTCACGATGATGAAGAAATATCAATTGCAAAATATTTGTTGGGGAGAAATACACATGAGTACAATTTCCAGCAACACAGGGAAGAGGGTCCAACAGACTTGAAGGGGAGCTCGTGTTCTTATTCCTCCCTCAGATTTCCTAGCAGAGTTGTCTTCATCTTTGGAGAAAGACTAGGGGAAGGACACTTGATGGAAAAATAAAACCTCACACCAGAATAGTTAACCCAAAATCACACTGATATCAATTTCACTAACACTGTAGACTGATTTGCATTTAAACAGACACCATCCGTTCCTTTATTTAAATAGCACATAGGAACCACGTAACAATTTGTGTGTTCTTTGGACTTCTCAAATTCTTAGTGAAGAACATGACCGGGTCAGGTTCATGATAAAAGTAAAATTTTGTCTCACATTTTTACAGTGATTTGCAGATACATGGGTTCATTGAGTCTCACCACACATCTGTGTGTCGGTAGACACACAATTGCCACTTTGCTGATGTGCAAATGTGTGTTCAGAGATGTTGGGTGATTTGTCTGAAGTCACACAGAAGGCACTACTTTGTAGTGATTCAAAACATGGGCTCTGAGGCCACATTGCCTGCAGGCAAATTTTCACTCTGCTTCTGTATGCCCATGTGGTCTTGGCTTTACCTTTCTGTGTTCCATTTTTCCCATTTATAAAAGGGGGATGATAATTATGGTACCTGTCACAGGGGGTTATTGTGAGGATTATATGTAAAGCACTTAGAACCGTGCCTGATTACAAGTAGTGCCATATAAGTGTTCGCTGCTGCTGCTGTTATTATTGTTTAGCATATGTGAGTGCCCAAGATAGGGTTTATTCTCAGATGTGGTGAACTTTCAAGGGATTCAAAGGTACCTAGTTAACCTTTTCTTCTCAAGGATCAACTTCTCATGTTATATTATATACAATATATCAAACATTTTTGAAGATAACTGAAGGGAAAATTAATGCTATTAACTTGAGGAAAAGCTATTGTATGGAGGATAGTGACTATTGCCATCAAAGAAGAATATAGCAAACTGGTAATAAGCTGAAGCATGATGTTGATTTGATATGGATAACTAGTCTTGATAGAAGAGAGAAGGGGTTCTTAAGGCAGATCACAGAAATAACCACAATCCAGCACCTTTCCTGGTATCAGTGTCCCTTGTGAGGTAACTTTGCAACTCCTGTTATCAAGAGGTGGAGACTATTTCCCTTCTAGTGACTCTAGGGTGGCCTTGTGACTTTCTGTGGCAAATAAAAAGTACAGTCACACACACCCCCGCCCCCTTTATTTGCTGGGAATATGCTCCAAGACCCAAGTGGAAGCCTGAAACCACAGATAGTACTGCGCCCTACATACACTATGTTTTTTTCCCATACATACACACCTATGGCAAAGTTTAACTTACAAATTAGGCACAGTAAGAGACTAACAACAATAACTAGTAATAAAATAGAACAATTATAACAACATACTGTAAAAAGTCATGTGAATGTGGTCTCTCTCTTTCTCTCTCAAAATATCTTATTGTACCATACTCACCCTTCTTGTGATGATGTGAGATGATAAAATGCCCACATGATGAGATGGAGGAGGTAGATGACATAGGTGTTGTGATGTAGCTATAGGCTACTATTGACCTTCTGATGATACATCAGAAGGAGGACCATCTGCTTCCTGGATCATGGAGCCATGACCATGTCGATGGTTGGGGATCCCTGGAAGGATGGAATGGGATGGTGTGAGCTTTCATCATGCTACTCAAAATGGTGTGTGATTTAAACTTATGAATTGTTTATTTCTGGAATTTTCCAGTAAATATTTTTGGACCACAGTGGGTAAATGAAAGTGAAACCATGGATAAGGGGGTCTACTGTGATGGCAGTGACGATGTGCCAGTTCTGAGACCAGGCCACAAGACACTTTACAACTTCTGCCCTTGCTCTTGGAAAGCTGCCCAGTTGGGCTAAGGTAGCCCATTGGAGAGTGGGAGAGGCCATCTCCCTTACCCAGGGGCATCCAGCACACTCAGGAGGCAGCCATCTCACTCACTGGCACCTGAGTCCAGAAGAATTACCCAGCTGAGCCCAGGCCAACTGCTAACCCATAGAAATATTAACTAAATCAATATTATTATTTCAAGCTGCCAGGCTTGGGGTGGTCTGTTGCACGTGAAGCTGATTGACCCTGGGAGACCATGGCACCTCTGCCCTTAAAAATCCTGGAAGACAGTATAGGTACCTCCCATTGGGAACTATTTAGAAAAAATCTATATGGGATAAAAGGATGAAATAGGAGACTTTAGAGATTTTGTTCCAACACATGTCTTTCTGAGTTTGTTAAATGGGATTTAAGCTCCAACTAAAGGATTATTTTCTGTTCATAAGCAAACGGCATAATCTTTTAATCATTCAAGAAACCTTACTGAGCCCCTACTATGTGCTCAATGCTAAGAGAATGAAGTGATTTCTTCCCCAGCAAAAATAAAAAATTGTGACAAGTGTAATTTTGACTACATTTGGTTCATTAGATGATATTCAAAATCATGTTTTTAAAAATTTATAGATTACATTTCCATAGTAGTCAGGGCAGCTTAATGGCAACATTACATAAAAAAACAAATGAGTTAAAAACATGTTTTAAGAGCACATACAAGTCATTTATGTATCGTAAGTGTAATAATACCTACTTGCAAACAGTTGAAAATCTAGAATCAGGCATTTAAGCAGAGGTCAGGCCATCATTTGATCTTCCCCAATACAATTTGGTAGAGCAGGTCTGTGCCCTCACACTCAACTTTTGCCAAAAAATGTATGTACCAATCAACATATTCTGTCACACGAATTTGACACATGAAGTCTGGGCAACCTCATTCTCTTTCTTCTCTCTGACACTTCGTAACATATTGGTAATTTTATTACAATCCTCATTCTCAAGAAGTTCCTCCTCCCTTACAACTCGTCCTTCCTATACCTGTCAGCTGTGGTGGGGCTACTGCCCTCTTGCCTCTGCTCTCGAAAATGATACCCTTTCCAGCATGACCCCGCACTGGTTCAGGGACCAAGCTTCTCGCATTGGAGCAGAGGACAGCGTGAAGCCCTCGGGTTTCTCCCCATTGGTTCCCCGTGGGCAGCGTGGGGTCTTTCATGGTTGCAGGACACTTTCTGAGACTTTCTAATTGCCTGGAGCAGAGCACATAATTTAGCCTTCTCTTAATTCATTCATTCATTCATTCCTTTGTTCATTCACTCAACAAATGACTTATCCAGGCAATATGCTAGGCATAGAAAATACAAATGTGAGCCAAATATTAACTTGACCCCTGTCCTCATGGAGCTCAGAGTCCAAGTGAGAGAGACAGGTCTTTGTCAAATAATCACAAAAACAAATGTAAGATTTCCCCCATGATTAGTGCCACCTGGTATATGAGTACTTTATAAAGCTGACGTCAGAAAGAGCTTTCGTGAGTAAAGTTCACCTGAGTGAAATGTGAAGCCTGTGTAGACATCAACCAGGAGGAATAAGAGGTAAAGTGGAACAGGCAGTGGAACCTGCAAGTGCAAAGGCCCCGTGGCAGGCAGAGGCACAGAGAGGACGTGGGAGGAAGCGAAATCAACATGAGGTCAGGTTGAAAATGTGGATGGGATGAAGGACCACACTGGGCAGGCCTTGGTGAGTTTACCTTGATCCCAAATGCAGAGGAAATCAACAAAGGACTTAGCAAGGTATTGACATGGGCAGTGTGGCATTTTTTTTTAAATTTTGTTTTGTTTTTCTTTTTAATTTTATTGAAGTATAGTTGATTTGCAATATTGTGTTAATTTCTTCTGTACAGCAAAGTGACTCAGTTATACATATATTTTTTTCATATTTTTGCCATTATGATTTATCACAGGATATTGAATAGTTCTCTGTGCTATACAGTAGGACCTTGTTGTTTCTCCATTCTGTATATAATAGTTTGCATGTGCTAACCCCAAACCCCCTATCCATCCCTCCCCCACCCCCTCCCCCTTGGCAACCACAGTCTGTTCTCTATGTCTCTGAGTCTGTTTTTGTTTCATAGATATGTTGATTTGCATAGTATTTTAGATTCCAGTGTGGCATATTGTAAAGATCACTTTAGCTGCAGTGGAGGTAAGGATGCACTGACCTTCTGTTCCATAAGCTATATCCCAAAAAAGACAACCCCAGGCCACAGCTGAGTCTTTAGACCAAGGAATGAGAAGGAGGGGCAGATGGAAGATGGGCTAAGGAGACAAAAGCCAGGGTTGGACTAGAAAAGAGAGTACTCAGTACTCTGCCTGCCAGAACCCCCATCAGTACATTCTGGCTGGTTTGTTGAAATGTAGATTTCAAGGCCCTCTTCCACAACTTCTGAGTTGGCATCTCATGAATCTGCCTCGCTCTTCTGAGTCATCCAAGACTAAAAATTATACTGTGTAAGGCAGAAAAGTAAGTTGGAAAATGAGGCTGAAACTAGTCAGAATCCCATCAACTCCTCAGCATGAGCCCTGAGCAAATAGAAAGAAGAAAGAATGCATCTAATGAAAGAGCACAGACACGATTTCTCCTGCAGGCTGAGCCAGGGCGTGTCCCTGTGCCCGGAGCTCATCTGGACCACGCAGCCAGAGACCTTCCAGCAATGAATATTTAATTCCAAGCTGCACTTCTGTGTTGCTGTCTAGCCTCCAGACTCACTATGATAGCAGGCATTTTACCTTCATTTCTCTCTGATCGCTCATAATACTTTAAATCAAGTGTTGGCAAACCCTTGTGCCAAATCCAGCCTTCCCCTGATTTCATATGGCCCAGAAGCTAAAAAATCATAAGATTATTGTGTAACATAATAATATCATATGGAATTCAAATTTAGTGTCCACAGATGAAGTGTTATTGGAACACAGAACCACGAGTATTCATTTATTTATTATCCATGGCTGATTTTGCTCCACATACACTCCAACCAAGGCAAAGCTGAATAGCTGTGATAGAGACCATATGGCCCACAAAAACCTAAAATATTTACTTTTTTTTTTTAAAGAAAACGTTTCTGACTCATGCCTTCAGTTAACCTCTTAGCCTATTTTGTCAAATTACTAATAAGTTACCAAGCTCTTGTAGGTAAATAATTAACCTATAATACAAATAATTGCCCCATAATTTAAATCCATCATAAGCTTGACTTTTATATTGAATTTTCTTAAAGCTAGACATACCCTTACCCTATGTACCATGACTAATTTACTGCTATTCAGTTGATTCAGAAAATGTATGATTTCACAAAGGATCTAACAGTGTTATCAGTTCATTGTATTGCACGTGCTTCTCTAGAAGTAATTAGACAAAACCAGCATACAGTCTCTACTCCAATTCTAACTGATTTATCCAAAACAGAATTAATTACTTTTGGCTTAAAATGTACTCTGGGTTAATATGGTACATTTGAATAATAACATTTTATGAATATGCAAAATGCCTTTGAAAACAGTAAAAATCAGATAATTCACACCAATGACAAGGAGGCCCAGTACAGGCAGATTAGCACATTTCTTGGGAGGGAGGATTAATTGAAAAAAAATGATGTAAGCTTACTGAATCACCCTGTAAACTGTGCCCAGAGAGACACACACTGTTGACAAGACTCTTTCAGTAAAGATACCATAACATGTTCGGTAAACATGATGGGAGTTACACTTGTAGGAGACCTCATTACAGCTCTTGGCTATGAAATCTTGGTGGAAAATTGGGGTGAGACTGCTGGGTTTTCTGTGAGAAGTATTGAGTTTGCAGATTATTAAGGAGGTGAGAATCAGTAAACAAGTGGGGTTAGCCTGCACAGCACTTTTCAAATTTCATTCTGTCTTTGACGCTTATACTGCTGGAGACATTCATTCCCAGATTAAAATAAGGCCAAGAAATCATCGTTTAAAATACAGTTATTATCTTGTTTGGTTTGGTTTTGATTTTTCTGTACCAGGTGCCACTCCTACAGCAGTAAAATATTTTAAAAGAGAGGAATTAGGCTCTAGTAGAGAAAACACTGGCTGCTAGTAAACAGTCTTGGATGTCACCTTCCCAAGCTTTCCCAACACTTAATAGGCCCATGAGATAACAGAAAAATTTAAAACCCAGTGAGTAAGGAAATTAAAATTACTTCCTCTACCATGGGCCAGACCTGAACAACCTAATAAAGAAAGCAAAATGTTTTTTCCTACCTCCACTCCTCAACCTATACCTTCTTTTTCTAATCAATTATTGGTTTGCTCCTTGATCATTAATTCAACAAGTATTTACTGAACACCTGAGAGGCACCCATTTAAATTTCTGGAAGTTCTACACAAAGCTGTAAGTAGTGCCTACTGTATTACTCAGGGTGGGAGAGATGCTGTAACAAAGAATGCCAGTATCTCACTGAATTAACATAATAAAGATCAGCCCAGTTACTCACCTGGTGACAGGTAACTGTAATAAGAAATGGGAGAAGTGTGGTCTAACTCTCTTCCCAGGGGATGAATGAAGTGGGTTTGGGAAAGAGCTAGCCAGGCTTGGCCACTTTTGCCTTCAGAAAGCTTACTTTCTCCCACATGTCAGCCCAAAGCGTTCGGTGCCATCGTGGACTGACACCCCAGGGCCTGAAATCTTTCAACCTCTGGGCCACTGGGGGCAGGGATAGGAAATGTTAACTTGATTGAGATATAAGATTAATTGTGAAACTGCTCTTTGCTATCATTTTAATCTTATTAAAATAAGTTAGTAAAGTATTTAAATCTTGTTCAGTCTTCTCAACCACTTTGAAATGAGGTCTTATCATCAACACTTTTACAAGGACAAACTGAGATTCATGGAGGTTAAAATCCTTCTAGAGTGACTGGGATTCAATCTCAGGGTCCCTGGACCCCCAGTCTAGTGCCCTTTTGCTGCACCGCTGGTCCCCAAACTTGAGCCTTTGGGGCCGCACCCTCACGCTTCTTACTGTACTAACATACTTACATTACTGTTTAAAAGATCCACTCATTAAAACCTAGTCTCCAATATCCTATGATAAACCATAATGGAAAAGAATATTTAAAAAAAAGAATATATATATATATATATATATATATAACTGAATCACTTTGCTGTACAGCAATAATTACACAACATTGTAAATCAACTATACTTCAATTAAAGAAAAATAGTCTCAGCCAAAGCAATGCTCTCTGTGAGATGAGATGCGGGTACCATATTTTCTAGTACATATTTCATCAGTAGTCAACACCGCACACCTTGGCAATCACTTTATTTCCTTTATCCTCATTATTTGTCATTTAAGACAATAACCTGATAAATAATCCTGAGCAAAGACAAAAAAAAGGGCTGGTGTTTCTATGAATCTTTCTCTCTGGTCTTTGCCTCTTTAAAAAGATATGCTGGGTTCAACCCAGAAGAAAGTGTCTCTAAAATGACATCCTTCAAATTAGAACCACCATGAGTTATCATTTTAGAGCCACTGGAATGACTGAAATTAAAAAGACAAATTTAAAATGCAACCATGGATTGAACCAATCATGGATCAAAAATATTTGAAAAAAAATTCCAGAAAGTTCCAAAAAGCAAAACTAGAATTAGCCACAGGCCAGCAACTATTTCAATAGCATTTACATTATATTTACAACTATTTACATGGCATTTACTCTGTATTATGCATTATAAGTAATCTAGAGATGATTTAAAGTATACAAGAGGATATGCGTAGGTTATATGCAAATACTACGCATTTTCTATAAGGGACTTGAGCATCCATGGATTTTGGTGTCCATGGGGGTCTTGAATCCAACTGCCCTGGATGCTGAGGAATGACTATGTACCTCTGGTTTCATCCTGACTCAAGCACTTAGAGACTTGCCTTCCACATCCCCCCAGTCTCATTCTCTGTCCATTCACACTTCTTAATTATATGGAATCTCAATTACCTCAAGAGTTCCTCAAGAGGAACTTCATACTGCAATGGGTGTTCCACTTTACAGATAGCTAAGCAGAGGCTTAAACTTGCATTCAGTTGAAATAGTTATAGAATAATTGACTAAATTATCTGTGCAGCATGAGAAGATGCTCAACATCACTAATTATTTGAGAAATGCAAATTAAAACTACAATGAATTATCACCTCACACCAGTCAGAATGGCCATCATCAAAAAGTCTACAAACAATAAATGCTGGAGAGGGTGTGGAGAAAAGGGAACCCTCTTATGCTGTTGGTGGGAATGTAAATTGGTGCAGCCACTATGGAAAACAGTATGGAGGTTCCTCAAAAAACTAAAAATAGAACTACCATATGATCCAGCAATCCCACTCCTAGGCATATATCCAGAGAAAACCATAATTTGAAAAGCTACATTCACCCCAATGTTCATAGCAGCACTATTTACAATAGCCAAGACATGGAAGCAACCTAAGTGTCCATCAGCTGAGGAATGGATAAAAAATATGTGGTACATATATACAGAGGAATACTACTCAGCCATAAAAAAGAATGAAATAATGCCATTTGCAGCAACATGGATGGACCTAATGATTATCATACTAAGTGAAGTCAGACAGCCAAAGACAAATATTATGATATCACTTATATGTGGAATCTAAAAACATGATACAAATGAACTTATTTACAAAACAGAAACAGATTCACAGACTTCAAAAATAAATTTATGGTTACCAAAGGGGAAAGGCGTGGAGAGGGATAAATTAGGAGTTTGGGATTAACATACACACACTACTCTACATAAAATAGATAACAACAAGGATCTACTGTATAGCACAGAAAACTCTACTCAACTCTCTGTAATAACCAATATGAGAAAAGAATCTGAAAAAGAGTGGATATATGTATGTGCATAACTGAATCACTTTGCTGTATACCTGAAACTAACACAACATTATAAATCAGCTATACTGTAATATAAAATAAAAAGTAAATTAAAGTAAATAAATAAATAATCTGTGCAGGAAGGTATGTCCTGCAGGACAGTTGATGTCACTAGATTACAGTTGGAGGCTGAAGACCAAAGTACAGAACACACTTGATCTGGTGTCCAAAGACGGTTCCCAGGGACCCCCACTTTCTAGCCTTCCTGCCCGTGTGTAGTCTACTTGGAGGCTGGACCTGGTCTGGGCCTGTGACTCCCTTCAACTGCTAGGACAGGGAAGGTGACACGGGACAGTTCCAGGGCCTGGCAGCTTGAGCCACAATGTAAGAGGTCCAGCTACTTTTCTGGAGAGACCAGGTGAAGACACCCCATGTAAAGGCCAATGTAAGGAGAGAAAGAGAAGGATCAACCTTCCACTTGGCCCCCAACAGCCGAGCCCAGGCTTGGGCGTCCTTGCCGAGGTGCCCGTCAGACTTGTGAGTGAAGGATTCTGGATGCCCCAGAGCCATCCTAACCTGAGTGCAGCTGCCGGGAGATCCCAGGGAGGCCCACAGAAGAGCATCTAACGAGGCCTGTTTAACAGGAGAAACAGCATCAAGTGTCAGGTCAGTGCTGGGGAGGCTGAATCTGGCTCCAGTCATTTAAATGTCCACTCTTCAGAGTGCCAGCCCGCAGAACGCAAAAAATAAGGAGATGCCTGTCAGTTTAAGCCACTAAACACTGGAGTGGTTTCTATGTAACAAGAACAGAGTGTAAGGTAGAAATTTGGGGGGAAGTTGAGGACCCTCACACCCACACAGTGACTTCTTTCCAGGGCTGGGTTTTCTGTTTTGTTCAATGGAGCAGAGCCTCTGCCACTTCGTTACACTAAGATACTTAAATGATTTTGTGGGAAGGATTTTAGGGCCCTCCTGACTCCCAGGGATTTAAGAGTGTTTGTTTTTGTTGTTGTTGTTGTTTTTCATTTAAACAGGAGCTTCCTTGAGGCCCACTAGAGCCTATAGCAAAGAATGCAGATAAAAGCAGTCTTCTGAGCTGCTCCCCACACATCTGCCTCTGCCCCCAAAAGCATGGAAACTTGTGCATTTCTCAAAAACATGAGGCTCCCTGAATTAGGCCTTTAGTCCAGTGAAGTGTCTGGAAGAGGAAAATAACGTGGGCTCACACAGGCTCATGAAATCCTAATCATGATATCCCTAACCCTAACCCTGAACTCCTTTTCCTTCTCTTTTTTTTTCAGCTGTGAAGCAGCACCTGCCATGAGCTGTGGTGGTGCCTATTTTCATATTGTCTGACAGTAGCAGTTGGATCAGGCTTGAGCCAGTGTGACTGAGAGGCAGGCTCCCTGCTTCCACAAAGCTGAATTTAATAAGATGAGAACAGCATGCCAAGATGGGGACCTCCCTCCCAATCACTTATCCTGACACCAGCCCCTCAGCGGGGCCGTATTGCCGAGGTAATCTGGGTGAGGCCGACAGAGCATCCTGCTTACAAGTTCAATATAATGGAACAGCAGGGGCCGAAGGGCTGGCAGAAAAGCTTAGCAAACTTGAAGCCTATTACTCTATGCTTGAGGAAAAATGAGTCACAAAATATTACACCCAGAGCAAGACTTGAACCTGCCAAAGGCAGCAGCAACACACGCTCGGCCTGGTCCATAATGGTGCATTCAGGATTCTGTGGTCCAGGGTGATGTGGATTTCAATGTCCTGAACCCTAATGGAAATGTATATGCAAATTTCCCCTGAAGCCCATCCCTCCCTACCAAATCTAACAGGCAAGGTGACTGCACACTGCATATGTCAAAGAAAATGATGCCTTTTTAATCTGCCTTTTGTGGCAAGAAGAAGGCAAGAAACTGGACAGAAATCTTTCAGCTGCCTATGTGGCCTTTGTTGTTTTTTTGTGCCTCTTGTGATGTTGAATTTAAAACTAATGGGTGAAATAACAAGCAAATGGTCTCTGAGTTCTGAGTTAATTTGAATATCAACTCTTCAATATAAGTGAGTTCTGACACAAACTCTTCAACATTAGTGAATCAAATCAAACTCTTTGACTTGGAATGGACTTGCCTCATGCCTTCGGTCAATCACTGCTCTAGACCCAACCTAGTCTCCATCTAACTAAAAGACTAAGGTTTTTTGAAAGAATGACAATAGAACTAAGACTTGTGATGTTTTTCTGCTCCCCTTAGGCCACCTACTACAGGTTCTTGTAACAGTGGCCAGTCCGATCAAGTGAGGTGTATGCATGTCATTCTATAATGTATAATGTCAAATCCCATAGAACGGCAATGCCAAGAGCAAACCCTCAGGTAAATTATGAACTTTGAATGATAATGATGTGTCAATATATGTTCATCAGTAATAGCGGAGGTATTACGCTGTAGGGGGTGTTAATAGCAGAGGAGGCTGTGCTTGAGTGAGGACAGGGGATATAGGGGAAACCTCTGTATTTTCCCTTTAATTTTCCTATGAACCTAAAACTGTTCTAAAAAAATAAAATCTATTAAAAATTTTTCACAGAACCATACACACACAAAAAAGTCAAATTTACTAAATGTAAGTTTTAAACATAAACAGGAAAGAAGGAAAGAAGGAAGGAAGGAAGGAAGGGAGGAAGAGAGGGAGGAAGGAAGGAGGAAGTTAGCTTTGAGATTAAAAGATGAACAATAAGTTGTTTGATCCAGGCAGTACTTGCCCTCTTCTCTGACGGAATCAGCCTCCCAACAGAACCATGAAAATCAAAGATTACAAAACAGCATACGATTTAAAGGGGAGACAATCATTCTTTGATTTAATTGTTTCAAATCATTATCTCTGCAACATTTACAAGTCCTTCCAGGTAGACACTTATTGCCCTCATTGTATAGACAAAGAGCCCATGGAACAAAGGTTGCATGACTAAACTCTGTTGGTAGGTGTTGAATCTGTGAATTGACTCCCGGTCTATGTGGTCCCAAAGTTTAGGTTCTGATCACAAAACACTAACACAAATGTTCAAGGCCAGCTACTGATAACTCAAGAAACTGAGCAATATTGTATCTGGAAAGAATCCTCCAAGGTGGAAAGGGGAGGAAGGGAAATGAAGGAGGAAAGGAGAAGGAGGTAGGAACCAAGGACAGCAATCAAATTACCAGCTTCACTGAATGAGTTGGGAGGTTTTTTTGCTACGTTTTTTTTAACTTCTAGTAAAGGAGTGGTTAAGTTTATTCCAAAGACTGATGAGAGCACAGATATTAAATTTCTACTTCCACTGGTCCTGCCAAAATGCTGAATAATTAGGACATTTGTTCTGCATTCATTCCAAAGAAAAGCATTTGTTTTCCCAACCAAAGTATGATGGAACACCACTTATTTGCTGTTGCTTCAAGCAAAGCTTCTGGATCCTGGCTATGGACTATTTAATTCCAAATGATATTAAATGTCAGGTTAAATCCTGACATTTTGGAGACTTGTAATTGTCCTAAAAATTATTTTGTGGACTTTGTGAGCTTTCATCTTTTACCCCTTGATCTGAAAAACAAACAAACATACAAAAAAAACAAACCCGTTACAGTACTCTTTCTCGTTCAGTGAAAGCCATGCCTACAAATGGAGAATCAACTGGTTGGGTGTTAATATCACAGGAAATTCATTATTTTGGAAGAACAGGAATAGCTTTTAAACAAAAATTTAATTAATATGCTTGATCAAACTGAAGCAGTTGCAAGAGGAATTTAAAAGTGATTGGGGGACTTCCCTGGTGGCGCAGTGGTTAAGAATCTGCCTGCCAATACAGGGGACACAGGTTTGAGCCCTGGTTCTGGAAGATCCCACATGCCACGGAGCAACTAAGCCCGTGTGCCACAACTACTGAGCCCATGCACCTAGAGCCTGTGCTCTGCAACAAGAGAAGCCACCACAATGAGAAGCCCACACACCTCAGTGAAGAGTAGCCCCCGCTCCCTGCAACTAGAGAAAGCCCGTGCACAGCAAAGACCCAACACAGCCAATAATAAATAAATAAATAAATAAACGTGATTGGATTTGTTATAAATCAAAGTAATATTCCAGCCACCTCAGGGGAACACTCTCTTTATCTCTGGGCTTTTGAATACACAGGCCTCTGTATGTCTCTGGAACATTCTGCCAGCTCACCTCCCAGCATCCTATTCTTCAGAGTCATCCTTCAGGTATCACTTTACGTGTAACTTCTTCCAGGGATCTTTCTCCCATTCTGCTATCCCACCTTCCAATTCCCAAGAAGGTACTTTTGCTCACAGCACAAAGGACTTTACCTCCATAGAATGCAGCCATCTATGCAATAGAGGCCAGCTTCTTTTCTGAAGCCCACTCACTCATAAGCTCATGAAGACAAGGACCACTTCTGGACAGATGTAGCTGGACACCTAGCCTATATTACATGCTCACAATGGTTGCAGAATGAGTGAATGACACATCTGTTTATTCCCTGTGAAGCCTAGCCTAGATTAGGAGACAGCACATGGATCAGAAAGGCTGTAACGGAATCCTGATTTACCAGCTCTGTGACAGCTGGCAAATTGCCTAACCGCCATAATCTGTTTCCTCATTTGTGTTATGGGAACATTAATATTTACTTGTCAAGGATGTTATGCCAACAAGTGAGATTTTGTGAGTCGATTGCTTGGCATTTCACCTAGGAAAGAGTAAGCACTCAATAGCTGGTAAGTGGGTTCTGCTACTACTTCTAAACAGAGGCTACTGGGAGCCATGTTAATATCCATCATGTATTTACCCGGACCATCATGCCACTCTGAGATGCTGAATATATAAAGCAGTGGCTCTCACGTCTTGGTGTGCAAGCTCAGGTGGACAGCTCACCAGGGCACGGATTGCCGGGCCAGCTCTAATTTCTGATTCAGCCAGTCTAGGGCAGGGTCCAAAAACACATTTCTAACAATTTCCTGGGTGAGCTGATGCTTCTGGCCCTGGGACCACACTTTGAGAACTGACTCTCACGTTCCTCTCCTGCCTTCTCAGCCCAGGCAGCTGCACAATCGAATCACACAAGAAGCTTTCAAAACTCCTGATTCCTGGCTCCTCTACCATGGACTTCTGATTTACAAATAGGTTTAGGGTAAGATCTGACTATTGGGATTTTTTTAAGCTTTCCAGATGATTCTGAGGAGAAAAGGCTGAAGACCAGGGCCGCCAAGCCTTTGCCTCTGGAAGTGTGGTCCTGAGTGTCAGCATCCACTGCTTGTTAGAAACGCACAGGCTTAGGCCCCGCCCTGACCTAACCAAGAAGCATCTACGTTTGTAATGAAGTCCTCAGAGGATTCCTGTGCATATTAAAGTGTGAGAAGCCCTAAAACACGATGTCTCCTGCCCAATTCACATCAGAGGAAGCACCCCCAGGTCTTACCTTGGTCCCACTTGAGCGAGGAATGTACCAACTCTGCCCTTTCCCCAAAGAGAGGGGTCCTTACCTCCTACTCTGCAGGCACGACCCTGAGGAGTCTGCTCTCTCTGGCCCATCCCTCTCCCCTGTCTCCACAGATTCAGTCTCATCTGCAGACACAGTCTTCGCTGCACCTACAATCAAGGCCAAGGCTTCCTACTAGGCTTTCAATGAAGACAGGAAGCAGGATCGATGTCTCAGAGGGATTCAGAAAAATAAAACTTTTCTTTAAAAAAAATAAGTTAACACCTGTTTTCTCCCCAAATTATCCTGACACACAAATGTGTTGAGATGGTATTAAAATAGAATCTTTATCCACTACAGGCTGGAAAGTGAAAAGTAACATGGAAGAGATGTCTAATGATTTAGAAAAATAAAAAGATCCAACTGCATTAGTGAAGAAATTATGAGGCTTCTACACCCAGAGAGACCTGGAAGTGCTAATTGAATGCCCTCATGCCATTATCAGCAAAGCCCCTCCAGAGCGAGCAGCACAAGCACATCTGAGCAGAAACCTGAGCTAGCAGCAAAAAGAACCGTCCTGATGGCCTAAGGAGGGTTCTGTGTGCATGAGTCAGCCATCCAGGGTCCTTGCATAGGTGGGTTCATCAGGAATCCTCCATAGACAAGAGGAAGATCTCCTCTGGTTGAGTGTGCCATGCCAGGTTGAAACCCAGAGAGAAGACAAGTTTGGCTTTTAGACCTAATATAGCTGTTTTTACATAACAGCTATATTAAGAATATGCACATACACACATGCACTCAGATACGCGTACACACACACTCCAAACCACAACTCTTGCTACTGGAAATGTGTTCCATGGACTGGCAGCATCAGCATCGTCTGGCCCCAGCCCCACACCTACTATTTAAGAGTCTGCACTCCTTTTTATTATTTTATTATTTTTTAAATTGAAGTACAGTCGATTTACAATGTTGTGTTAATTTCTGCTGTACAGCAAAATGACCCAGTTGTACATGTATATACATTCTTTTTTATATTCTTTTCCATTATGATTTATCATAGGATATTGAATAGAGTTCCCTGTGGTATATTTTAACAAGAACTCCAGGTCATCTGTATGCACATTATAGTTTGAGAAGAATTGCTCTAAACCAGTGGCTCACAATTTTGGCTGCAAACTGGAGTCACTTGAAGATTTCAATGTGCAGGCAATTTTAGGAACCAGGGATCTAAAATAAAACATAAAAATATGCCCCTTCTTTTCCCCTCAGATTGAGCCCCTTGACTAGTTTAAAAACAGGACACTGACGTGTAAGACAAACACTTTAAGACAGCTATCGGAAGACCTGGCTTATAACTCTTTTAAAGACTAATCTTATTCTCTTCTGGTAATGAATTATCTCTCTAGCTATATGCTCCCTGAGACCAGGGGCCAAACTTATTCTGTATTACATTAGACTTCAGGCCAACCAACCAAAGGGCTTGGGCTGGGGTAAGTGCTGAACTAATGTGTGTAAATTAATGATAAATTAATGATAATAAATGAAAGATCAAATTCTGGCTTCTCTGTGGTATTCATTCTTTTCTTTGTACATTTCAATTGTTGAAGGCATTATTAGGATTATATCTCCCCATCAAGACTACAAGAAGGAACATGTTTAAAGTTTTCTACTCCTCTTTCCATCCAAATATGTAACATATTAATGAACACAGAGGATATATTCAGTACTGGTAAATTTCATTGAATAACCTCAAGTTTTTATGTAACTTAGAGATATAACTTTTCATGAGGAACAGTTGAATCTGTGTCATCATGAACTATGCTTTACTGGGAATTTACTGTATTTTACATGAGAAATCTTGATTAATGGGCCAAAATAATCTTCAGAAAAAAAGAACAAAGCTGGGGGTATCAAGTTCTCTGACTTCAGACTATAACAGTATGGTTCTGGCACAGAAACAGACACATTGATCAATGGAACAAGATAGAAAGCCCAGAAATAAGCCCACCCACTCACATGTGGTCAATTAATCTTCAACAAAGGAGGCAAGAATATACGTGGAGAAAAGACAGTCTCTTCAATAAGTGGTGCTGGGAAACCTGGACAGCTACATGTAGAACAATGAGATTAGAACATTCTCTAACACCATATACAAAAATAAACTCAAAATGGATTAAAGACCTAAATGTAACAACTGAAACCATAAAACTCATAGAAGAGATCATACACAGAAGACTCTTTGACATAAATCATAGCAATATATATACTGTTTGGATCTATCTCCTAAGGCAAAGAAAACAAGAGCAAAAATAAACAAATGGGACCTAACTAGACTTAAAAGCTTTTGCACAGGGCTTCCCTGGTGGTGCAGTGGTTGAGAGTCCGCCTGCCAATGCAGGGGACACAGGTTCGTGCCCTGGTCTGGGAAGATCCCACATGCCGCGGCGCGGCTAGGCCCGTGAGCCATGGCTGCTGAGCCTGCGCGTCCGGAGCCTGTGCTCCGCAGTGGGAGAGGCCACAATAGTGAGAGGCCTGCGTACTGCAAAAAAAAAAAAAAAAAAAAAAAAGCTTTTGCACAGCAAAAGAAACCATCAACAAGATGAGAAGACAAGCTACTGAATGGGAGAAAATATTTGCAAATGATATGACTATAAGGGGTTAATATCCAAGATATATAAACAGCTCATACAACTCAATATCAACAACAGAAAAAAAAGTTTTTTTAATGGGCAGAAGACCTGAATGGACTTTTTTCCAAAGAGGACATAAAGATGGCCAACAGGCACATGAAAAGATGCTCAACATTGCTAATAATCAGGGAAATGCATATCAAAACCACAATGAGATATTGCCTCACACCTATCAGAATGGCTATCATAAAAATGTCTACAAATAACAAATGTTGGAGAGGATATGGAGAAAGGGGAACAACTGTACACTGTTGGTGGGAAAGTAAATTGTTGCAGTCACTATGGAAAACAGTATGGAGGTTCTTCAAAAAACTAAAAATAGAACTACCACATGATCCAGCAACTCCACACCTGGGTATATATTCAAAGAAAACAAAAACACTAATTTGAAAAAATACATGCATCCTAATGTCCATAGCAGCACTATTTACAATAGCCAAGATATGGAAGCAACGTAAGTGTCCATCTATAGATGAATGGAGAAAGAAGATGATATATATATACACACATAATGGAATATTACTCAGCCATAAAAAGGATGAAATTCTGCCATTTGCAACAACGTAGATGGACCTAGAGGTTATTATGCTCAGTGAAATGTCAGACAAAGACAAATATTCTATGTTATATGTGGAATCTAAAAAACAAAACAAACAAATGTATATAACAAAACAGAAACAGACTCACAGATAGAACAACCTAGTGGTTACCAGTTGGGAGAGGAAAGAGGGGAAAGGCAAGGTAAGAATATGCGATTAAGAAGTACAAACTACTGTGTATAAAACAAATAAGCAACAAGGATATATTGTACAGCACAGGGAAATATAGCCATTATTTTGTAATAACTTTAAATGGAGTATAATCTATAAAAATATTGAATCACTGTGTTGTACACCTAAAAATAACATTGTAAATCAACTATACATCAATGAAAGAAAGAAAGAAAGAAAGAAAGAAAGAGAGAGAGAAAGAAAGAGAGAAAGAAAGAGAGAAAGAAAGAAATCTTGATTACTGTGAATTCAGCAAGCAAGGAAAAATAAAAGCTAATGTCAGGAATAAATTTCCTTAAACCTAAGTATCTCTAAGTTATGTTCTAGGTTTAGAATATATTCAACAGAATATGCCACACTTTACTTTCCATAAATCTGTCCAATGACTATCAGTGTTTAGAATGATTATACTAGACAAGGGGTCAGCAGATTTTTTCTGTAAAGGACCAGATGATAAATATTTTTGGCTTTACATGCCATGAAGTCTCTGTAGGAACCACTTAACTCTTAAGTTGTAGTGCAAGAAACAGTCACAGACCATGAGTAAGCAAATGGTTGTACTTGTGATCTAATAAAACTCTATTTATAAAAATAGGTGAATTTGGCTCTGGGGCTGTAGTTTTCCACTCCTACAATACAAGACTGTAAGAAATTTACTATTTAAAAGTAAAATGGGATAAACTGTACTTACAAAGGCAAAATAAGTTCATTTTGGAAAAAATAGGATACAAATAACTGCACAAAAATGCATATACACATACTTAGATAATATTTTCACATAGAAAGGTGACTGCTTGACCAAAATTTTTAGAGGCAGTGTTGGTGAGGGGAGGCAGCAGGAAGATGCTCTGTTAACTTGTAAGTTAATAGAATATGTAATTAACCAGGGCGTGATATTCCTCAAATAGTCAGGTTATTCACAATTATCTTTTAAAGCTTGTAGCATCCAGGATAATTTTTTTTTCATGGGAAGAACTATGTGAAGTCTTGAGCAGGTGAACCAGGACCAGAACCCACTTTAGTTTTCCAGAGGAATTAGGGAAATGGGAAAGCCAGCCAGGGGACAATGGAAACATAGACAATCAAAATAATATCTATTCTACAATAAGGGCTCTTAGCCTTTTGATGTATGAAGTGGTGTAAGATCATTTCAAGGTTGAGTTGGTGTCCTAAGTGGACAGGCAAAGAGCATCACCTTCCTGGTCCTTTCAGGATTCTTTCCCTCAGATGAACGGAAGCTATAACAACTAGCTCAGGAGGAAACTCAGCCGAGCCTAGGATCCCTTGACAAGTTCTAACTCACTGGTCTTCACCACCCATTCCCAAATAAGAATGTGCCCACATATGAATATGTTTCTCTAGCAAATCAAATACATTTAAATATTGGCTTTGTCTAAGGCAGATGGTCCTCTCAAGTTTGATCTGGTTTGATAATTTTAGAAGATATAGATTTAAGCTTGGTGAGAATTGATAATTAGAGTGAACTCTGGGGTAAATATTCTGGATTTGAAAAAGAAATTTAGTTTTGCTCTGCATTCAGCAACCCAGTGTGATGTTTTGTTGTGGTGGTGGTGGTGGTGGTGGCGGCAGTGGCTTTCTTTGGGGTTTGGCTTAAGACCCAGTTATTAAGTTCTTTGCCAGCTCCTACCTTCTCCCCCATCCTAGAAGTATCCCTCCTCCAATGCAGTAGGTGTTTAATTGATGCTTGCTAATTAACTAGAAAGGAGCACCTCCCAATTCAATGTTGGGAAAACTGGATTGGCACATTTCAGCCTGAGAGTTGTACTTTGTTTTAGAAGAGATGAAATATCTCTAAGTCTCTCAGGTTTAAGCCTCTCTTAGGACCCTGGGCTTGTGTACAGTATGCTAAAGCTCCACTTCCATGGCACTGTATGGAAATTGGTCATCAGGGTACTTCTGTAGAGGGTCATTTACAAAACAGGGTGGTGTGAACACATGTTCTGATTTAACTGAGATAACTTCACTAAGTTTGTGCTGCCAGGGTAAGCCTGCTATCCCAACAAAATTATTATGTCCAGTGCCAGACTGCACAACCAATTATATGAATTATATAGTCACTCTAATGAGAGCTGACCCTAATTGACCACTGACGTCAGCTAGGCACTCTAAGAGCTTCAATGCAAATTATTTCAGTAAATCCTCACAACATCCCTCAGAGATTCTACCGTTATTATTTTCACGTTACAGATGAGAAAACTTGAGGATAAGAGAGCTGAAGTTACATAGATAGTACAGAGCAAAACCTAGATGTTCACCCATGAGAATGATTCTAAAAGAATGCTTGACCACAAACATCACAGTAGAGCAAGGTGCCAGGGAACTGTCCTTTTCTGGATGGGAAAAACTGTATTTGGAAAAAGATAAGAGACAAAGATAAAAAGAAAGGTAGAAGCTGCATGAAGATAATTTTACAAGCAACATTAAAGTTTCTACATCTTTTTCTTCCTTAGCTGGCTTAGTCTACACTATGACATGAGGTTAAAATGTACATTTCTACAGGAGGTTTTGTGTGTGTGTGTGTGTATATGTATATATATATATATATATATATATATATATATATACACGTCCAGAACTGTGGCTGGAGAAAAAGTCACAAAAAACTCTAACAAGAGACGAGGTGGCATTTGCCACAACGTCTATAATGAGGGTTAGAGTATGTTCCAATCTTCACCTGTTGTCGATTAAATACTGTCCTTTGACTATTTTAGTGCCTCTTTACCCTTTCAATCTCAAAGATTCCCCAGCTTGGACAACAAATTGTATGGCAGTCTTATCTATAATAAAATATTCATATAAATTCATTTCTGTTTACGGACTTTCAATGTTTAACTGATATTGTAATGCATATCTTTTCATATCTCTTGGGATATTTCATTTAGAGGGTGACGAATTTGGTGTTTTATTTAAACATTTATTGAAAGCACTAAACCAAGCCCTGGAAGGTGGGAGTGAATCCACGGAAGAAAACGGCAGCCTGTAAACTAGAGAAAATTATGAGACTGTTGTAATAAAGTCTTATAACGGGGGTAGGTAAAGCTATTTCTGGAAAGGAGGCTTTTTCAATAAGGGAGATTTATTCTGGATATGAAATAAATACACAAATTTGGTGGTCTGTGTAGCAAAGGAATATTCCAGGAGTGTATAAGCCGTCTGCAAATTAAAGGCTAATGGAGGAAGAGTAAAGGGCCAGCTCCTTCTGCCTCCAAGCTCAGGTAACGAGGACAGAGAGGGAGAAACATGGGAATTCTTATCTCACCTTATCTGGTGAGATAAGTTCTCTTCTTTGGAATTTTGGGTACCTTACTAACCACCACTGCCATTGCCACCACCACAGGACTCCCTGGGAGCTGGGGCCAAATGGATGTAAAGAAAGAATAAAAACAGGGATTTTCCTCCCTCTCAGACCCCAAGAGCTCCGTTTCTCCTTCTTCAGACCAAAATTCAAGGACTTTTCCTGGAGCTCTGACTGTAACACCTGGTGCATGGTTCCGGGTTTCCTGCTACCTTTGGGTCTAGAGCAGGAGATGACCGGTGGGAAAAACGGTACATTCAGCATGGGTTCAGTGGTACTTAGAGTTCTGGTTTCCTCTCCCATCTGCCTGCCACCATTTACTGTTCAGTCTCCTCAGAGAGTTTAAGATCCAGGATGTTTCTCTGCATTCATTGAAAGAGACAGGATGGAGTATACTTAGTCTCTCTGGAGTAGACCTGGGCCCAGAAAGAACATCTTAATCTCTGTAAAGAGACCAGCTTAATGACTAAAAGTGTGCAGAAAACTTACCTTAAGTCTGAAAAAGTCATGAGACCTGTTAGATTTCACCCAAGGACTGAGGAAGAGAAGAATAAAGCTGTTTTATGAATGGTCTTTCAACCTTCTGGTTACACACGGTTAAATCTTCATGAAGAATATTTACAGGTATTTCACCTTCAGTAATCCATTCTACAGAGCTGGCAGGAAAAAAAGGACAATCTGAAAGCATTTGAAATGCGTCATTATTTTTCAGAGTAGAGTACGAAAGAAAAACCTCCAGCTTCTAACGCCGGCTGTCCGCTTCACTGAATCACCAAACTACAGGGAAGTCTTGAATCACGGCTTCAGATTGAGACAAGGTGGGAACTTCATCATGCCTATGTTATTGTGGGGGATGGATTCAAAAATAAAAGACCTAAGTTTCAGCTGGTCCCAAACTATGGAGAATTTTACTCACACAAAGCCCCCATTTGCCAATGCAACTCTGGTAATTGGACACTTAATTACCCTATTTGCACACATATATAAGGGGTGTGCCTGCAAGAAATCAGAGCCCACTCTTAACACTTTGCCCCCAAGCAATGAAACCACATGCTTTTGTCAACAACTAAATTGATTAGAATCGTGTTTATTTCTGCTCGTGTTAGTCCACACGTATTTTCACTGGACCCTGATGTCTATTGAGTTAAAAGCTTAGTGAAAAAACCTATGTTATGCAGAAAACCTAGAGAGTAATTGCCAACTATGTGCCAAGAATCTTTTCATTTTATAGAGAATGCAAGGTCTGAATCAAAAGAAATACTCTTTGCAACCTCATATGCTCAGGCAGATTCAGCAGCCTTATAGTCATAATAAAGACAGAAGGGCCTTTTAAAAGAATATTTTAAGCAAAATTTCCAGCGTGGATTATTCTCTAGGGTAAATGGCTCGGGCATTGAATTTTCCCATTTCCCTGGGGCAGGTAAAGGAGTGAATTTTCTCTAAATATCTTCTAGCTGGACAGTGTCCTAACAATGTCCTTGGGGAAATGTTCTCTGATTTAGAAGCATGTATTGTGTGTTGGGCCATCTGGGCTGCCTCCCCATGAATAAAATCACCAAGATGTGGCTGTTTCTTGATCTCTGATTACATATAGACCTGGGTTCCAGCTGTGGCTCTAACTTACACTAGTCATATACTACTGGGGACAGATTCAGTTCCTTATAATTTTTGAATAATGGTGAAGAGAAATGAGAAAGCTTGCCACGGGAGTCCGCTAAGGTGTCAAAAGTGAGGGGGCAATGAATGTTCACAGCAGCCTTACTTACAATAGCCAAGACATGGAAGCAACTCAAGTGCCCATCAACAGATGAATGGATAAAAAAGATGTGGTGTATATATACAATGGAATATTACTCAGCCATAAAAAACGAAATACTGCCATTTGCAGCATTTGGGCCTAGAGAATATTATGCTTAGTGAGATAAGTCAGACAGAGAAAGACAAGTACTGTATGATATCACTTATATGGAGAATCTAAAAATAATACAAATGAATGTATATGCAAAACAGAAACAGACTCACATAGAGAAAACTAACTTGTGGTTACCAAAGGGAAAGGGAGGGGGAGGCGCAAATTAGGGATAGGAATTAACAGATACAAACCACTATACATAAAATAGGCAACAAGGATTTACTGTATAGCACAGGGAATTATAGCCATTATCTTATAATAACTCATGGTAGAATATAACTGGAAAAAGTACTAAATTACTATGCTATACACCTGAAACTAATATAACATTGTAAATCCACTATACTTCAATTAAATAAAAGGCAAGGAGGGACAAGCAGGAAGGAATGATCAGTAGATTTGGTAGTTTGAACGTCAAGAGTATGCTATCTTTGTTTTGGTCACCAGACACTCAGTATATACTTGTTAAGTGACTTAATTGTCAGCACCATTTATTGAGCCTACTTGTACAGAGAGCACTACATGAGGAGTCAGAAGTAACCAGAAAAAGAAAACGGAAGCCTGCCTACAAGACTATTGACGAGTATTCCTTGAAGAGTAAAAACTCACCAAGGTGAAACAATATTGAACCAGACCAAGTTGAAAGACTCAAGGTGAGGATGAGGGGTCAATATGACCTTTGAATTCTTATATAGCAATACGATGCCTACTGGTATTCCATAGAGGGATTCCTCTCCTGGCCTGGGCCCCGAAGGCACAAGCTGTGGAATGGCTGGAGCTGGCTGACCACCACCACTGCTGTGATGTCCTTAGGTTCAGCAGATTCCAACCAATGCAGAGGAGCTTGCACCAGGGTCTGTCCCATCTTAGCGCAGTGAGAACAGAGGACCTGGAGTCAGGCCAGGTGGGATGTTTAACTTCATCACTTCTTTGGTCTCTGGATTGTGGGACATCTGGTCACTCTTGCTTGGGCTTGGATTTCTTCTGTTATCACTCATATAGAATAGCTAGCTAGCTAGCTAGCTATCATCTCTTTCTCTCTCTATATATATTTATATATCATATATAGCTATATCATATCTCTCTCCATCTCTATCATCTCTCTATATATCATATATATCTATATTCATATATATCATATCTCTAGCTATCTATCATCTATCACCTATCTATCTATCTTTCATCTATCTGTATCTCAGATATGAGAGGAAATATTTATATTCTCCTTTCATATCTAAAACAATACAAATACATCACTACTCAGAAAACTATGCTTCTTTTTTCCAAGTCTAATTTTTTTTAAAAAACTGTTCTTCTAATAGGAAGAGTTATGCATGACAATTGCTAGATTGAGAGCAGAAGCAGAAGGACAGGCTCTGTCAGTCATGTTCACCACCCCTTGCTCAAGTGCCATAGATTCTTGCTTTCCTTTCTTAGTTGTAGTAGATTTTCTTGAGTAAATGTTTCCTCATTTGCTGAATGACCTAAGTACAATTTCCACAGTAAATTGTTGCTTCCTTTTTAAATATGTTTGTTATGTTTATTTCTCTGAGGAATGAGCCCACAGAGGTCCTCACACTGCAATTCCAGAAGTGGAATCCACAATGGGAATTTTAACCTATAGTTTGGTGGAAAGAAAGAGGACGGAGCTATATCTCACATAACACAACAAATTTTTCTTAAAAGCCTCTTGAAGATCTTTCTTGTTCTCAACAGTTTTCCATTCCTAGTGTTGTCTGCCAGGGTCCCCTTTCTTCTTCTTTCTCTGTGTCTTGTCTCACTGCAGCCTCCTTTGCCACCTCCCCTCATCTCTGTGCCCTCTCCCACTGCGTCCCCCACTCCCAGTCTGATCAGCGTCTTTGTCTTATGTTAAGTGGATGCAGCCTTCTCTATGCTTTCCCTTTCTTGACACATCCAACATCCCAGGCAGTAAAACAAAGACTCTGTTTGGTACATAACCTCCTTGGTACCCTTAAGAATGGGAAGAGGGGAAAGGCAATGTAACATTTTTTCCAATCATGTTACTTTATATTTAACTTGAGGTCTTTAAATTTCATAAATGCCATTTTCACTAGTTATGGTTGATAGGATATCATAACCAAGGAGATTGTTAATACCTGGAAGGAACTGGTAAATGAGGCTTACGTTTTCCCAGTCAGCATCCATTTAAACAAATAAACATTTATTGAGGGCTTTAAACCCAAGTGTCATCCTAGATGAGCAGCAGAAACAGTACCTGGAAACTTGTTAGAAATTCAAAATTGTGGGCCTCATCCCAGACCTAAGGAAGCCAAAAACTTCACTATTAAAATCTGAATTTTAACATGCCCTTCGAGTGATTCTAATGCTTGCTAAAGTTTGAGAGTCACTGCTTTACTCCATGAAGAGGGATCATGATAAAAGCTTAGGAATGCAGCCTTGAGCACGACTCAGCTCCTTTAGAAATACTCATGGTCTGTCAGGCAAGATAAGCATGTACACAGACAATTAAAATATGGTGTAATATATGCCATGTTAGAATTACATACAAGGTACAGAATTGCAGAGAGAAAAGAAAGTTAACTTTGTCAGTGAAGGAATTGCTGAGAAGATTTTACCACTGACTAGGTTATACTTAGGACTTAGTCAGTTACCTCTCTCAGCCTTAATTTCCCCATCTGTAGGTCGGAAATAATAACGCCTATTCTGATGAGTTATACCGATTAAATAAAATCATGGAAAGTGAAAGTGTCCAGCACAGACTCCTTGTTCAATCAGTGGTAGTTCACCCTTAGCCCTTCTTATCCAAACTTCCTCCGTACATAGAAGGTTAAATGAATATGTAATAATATTTCAGAATGTGGAATCCCAAGCTTTACAGAAATAACCATTTTCTCCCCAAATCTATCTTACTGGCTGATAACGAATACCAATTATAATTTAACTCCTCATTTCTGCTTTCCAGATTCATTGGCTATCAGGAAAGTTCCAGGATAGATTTTGTTCAACATTTGCCCATATCAGATTGACAGTCAAATTTTCCTGGGAAAACAAAGCTTTACCATTAGCAGTCACTGCCATGTTCCACCTCCAGCACTTATCAAAATTGTATCTGCCCACAAAACGAAAAAATACAATGCTAATCATTTACTGAACAATTATTGAGTACCTACTATGTTCCAGGGCAAAAAAGATGCTGGACATAAGGGAATAGAAAAGACAAACCTCGCTCTATCCTCATGAAGCTTATATTGCAACAGAGACTGGGGGTCAGGCTATTTTGGAATTACAAAACTGAACTGCTTACAAAACTGAAATTTTTCTCAAGAATAGAGATCAAACTTGTGTTTGTGTGGTGGTATCCTCCCAGTCCTAAACAACGCTTGTAAGATGTATGGGGACTGGCCCACAGCATTTGAAAAGTAAAGTATTTTTACTTCAAATGAGGTCTCAAATTTTCTTAAGATTCACAGATGAGTAACATGTACTCTCTCTCTCCAGGAGATTTGTAGTTAGTGGGTAGACAGGCAAATAACACACAAAACATGCCTAGCAGCGCCTGGCACAAAGTAAAATGTTCAATAATGGAGACAAATGTTAGTATTACTGCTTACTCAGTACAGAAAGGTGCTTGAGGAATCCATTGTCAGGCCTGCTGGGTGCTCAGTCCACGTGGGATACCACCAAACATTGTCCCGGGCCCAAAGGAAACAAGATTCCTCTAGATATGGGTTTGGTGGGACCTTGGGGCAAAGATAAAGCTACCTGCCTTCAAGGTGGTTGTGCTGATGGAAAGTAGTCAGGATAGAGGACTCAGACACAGACCAATTTGATTTTAGTTCCACTCTAGTCAACAGTGAGTCTACTAGTTCTACCACCATTAAGACTTTAACTGCTCGGAGCCTCTGTTTCCTTTTATCTGTAAAATTAGAGTAAAAATTCCTTCCACCCAGAGCTGTTGTGAGGATTAAGTGCAAAAATGGATTTTAAAGTAGTGAAAAAATATGGTATGCAAATGTGAGGGTTATTGTTGTCATCCTGCGGGAGAAATGCTGAGATCCTTTTATAGCCATTGGGCCATCTCCCAAGACCTGGACTCCGCCTGCTCACGGGATGGACAGGAGTTTCCTCATTGAATGTGCCTTCCCTTCTTCCTCAGTCCCCAACTGAAACAGGCTGGGACCTGGGACCCTTTGCTGCAGTGCTGCAATGTTTGCACCTGGACACACCTGTCCTCCAGCAACAAAATACAAAGAAACTATAAAGGGCTAAAAATAATTGTGTGCATGCACATTTGGGGCAAATTATGGACAAAAGATACAAAAAGACCAAAAAAAACCCCCTCCAGCTGCCACTCCTGAAGAGCCAGGAGCAAAAGCAGGGTACTGCGCATGCCCCCCTGCACACAACACCAGCAAGGGGGTGGGCAGACCACCTAAGCCACACCTCGGCCCAACCCCTGGACACACCCCTACCCTCACCCCATGTAAGGAACCTGCTCGCCACCCCCATCTCAGGGAGTGAGCAAGGGAACTTGTTGTTTGTTCTCACTCCCCCGTCCTGCAGCAGGGACCCCAATAAAGCCTTGCCTGAATTTCTTGTCTGGCCTCTGATCAATTTCTATTGATTAAGGAGGCCAAGAGCCCTGGTCGGTATCACAACCAAGGTAATGCCAACATTGATTATGTGGCTGAATGGAGTCTAAATGCAGTGCATTTTCCCCATTTGGAAACTTGAGCCTGAGCGTGGCTAGCTCTGTACTCACCCCACACTCCCCAGTTCCCAGCCCCTCCACCCCCCCACCCATTTGGTTTATCCTTCGTGTGTTAAAGTCACACCCCACCAAATTATCTGCTCCCTAAAGAGTCCCTTTCTGTTACTCTTACCTTTCTATCTCCCAGGATGCATAGCAGACTGACTTACATTGAATTCGTGCTCAATATTACTTTTAACAAAGAAAAAGAAAACTTTGTTTTAGCTGTTGATGTAAGGTTATTTCCAACATTCTTTGGTGCAAGTTTCCCATGCTTTCTGGGCTTTCCCAACTAGTATCCAACATTATCCAGAGAGATAATTCATTGGTTCTAATAATATTTGTTGAGTCCAGACTGCATAAATGTTGGAAACACAGGTTAAGCAAAGAGTTGTTTCTGTTGTCATAGAGCTTAAGGGCTGTTTGCTATTAATTGTAAATGAGGACACTGTAAATTACAAATGAAGACCAAAAAACTCTGAAGTTTTGGCATTCCATGGGCACACACAAGTACAGCTCTGCATATGGCCAGGATCCATTCCGGTCAGTGTTCAGGCCATAATTTTTAGAAATGAATTTTTAATATCACTTCTGACCAAATATAGACTCTTTAATTCAAAATATCTACTGCAAAATAGATAAAAACAATACCACTCTTAAAGTCACCTGCAAAGAGAGTGTTTTTAGTATTTTGATTTCTATTATTAGATATAAGCTGAATGGGCCGTGTCAGCCATTTCTGACCACAAGCCGCAGTGCAGATGCAGACCCATGTCCACTGTAAATGCACCCACACAGAAAACCTCCTTGGCAGGGACAAAGCCCCAGGCTCTGCTGCCTGGTGTAAGAGTCTCACTCTGTTTCCTGAGGTATGTACTTCGCAAACTAGCCTCAAGAAATACGTTTCAAAAAGAGCTCCCAGACCAAAACTGAAGAAAAGCTTCATACGTCAGAGAGAACAAAAAGTCCTGAGAAGTCCTGCAATTAAAAAAAAAAAAAAAAAAAAATTCTATTCGGTGTGTAACCCAGGCCTCCCCACATTCATTTCACTATAGGGCCATTTTCCCAAAAGACATGTATAAATATCCTGAAAAAATAATATTCCAGGGAAGATATTTTTGGAATGCTCTAGTTTAACTTATTCAGATCCTACTCTGATAGGTGGCTTTTTCGCTTTGCTTTTTTGATTGTCATCATAAGAACTTTTTAAATGTATAGAGTTGTCCTAAGTCCATTCTGAACAATTACATCATCTGCTGAGTGGACAACCAAAACTCTATTTTGTCAGTTAATAGAGAAAGCAATCCAGATGAGAGGTAACAGTGGCTCTTCACCATCTGAAGAGCCACAGAATGACTACCTGGGCGTGTATGGGGCCTGCAAAGGACTCAGCCCGCAAGCTGACACACAATTCATTGTTCTACCTTCATTTCATATTTATTTTCCTGGTATTTGTCTTTGCTTTGGCAACCTTAGGTAAATTTCTAATTTTCCAAGATTGCCTGCAGTGAAGTTCTATCCCCGGAGATTGGTTTTTATTAGTCTCTTAAGCAAGTTATACAATTCAAATCACCTCTCTCAGTCCACCCATCTGCTTGTTTTTGCTTTTCTTCCTCTCTGCTGGATTTGGTGTAGAAATCCTCCAGGCCTCCTCTCGCCCCTCCCTGTCCACTACCCTAAACTCTCCCCCACCGTTCTGTCTATCCTCTCTGTCAGGGACCAGGGGCCCCTTCTGTTCAGATGGCTCCGGGCCCACCTGTACCGGCCCCATCTGTCAGCAACGCAGCCCCAGCATCCCGCAAACCTGGTGGAGGAAATTCTCCTCCGAAGAATTGACGTCACTAGGTGTTCTCCTGAGAGTTGTGCCCTGAAAATTTAGCTACATTGAGGAAGAATAAAGGGCATTTCAGTGTGGAGTAGAGGCGTTCACCACGCTGGCATTGATAAAATGCTTCTCCCACACAGCATGCATTTCACCGTTAGCAACATCACCCAGAAAAACTAAAGAAAAGGAGGAATTGAAAAAGGTAAGATCTTCAGGCTAACTAGAAATGGTAAAATGTTTATATCTTAATGCATAAGAAGATCCAGTGGATAAAATCTATATTCTAAACCTAGCCTGAGCAAACATATTAGCAAGGTTATCCCCTCTTGTCTTCCAATTCAAGCAGTGCAGCAATCTTTTTTGGAAGACATCATTTCATTTTAGTTCCTTGGCCCTATTTGTAAAGATGTCAAGGACTCATAACCCAGAGGAAGCATTTCCTTGAAAGGAAAGTCTATTTCTAATATTTAAAATCTCCAGTCTCCTATAAAATATATATAGTGGGAAAAAAAAATGGTCTACAATTGAAGACTACAGTGAGGCTTGGCTACTTTTTCTTGCCTGAAATTTGATTCACATTCAACTCAGATATATGTGTTGATTTAGAGCCTGAAGTGCCAAGAGGAGAACAGAATGGGCGCAGCCAGCCACTGTGGAGTGCATTTTGTGCCAGGACTGAACAAGCTGTAAAATATGTTGATGGCCCCTGAAATTCATATGTTAGAGCTCCTGATGTCCAGGCGGCCCCTAGTTCTGATGTTGCCTTGCCTGCTGCCTGAGCGCAGAGCACTGCAGCGACCCTGTTTATCTGGCCCCCGCACAACGTTGTCAAGACACATTTCCATTTTCCAAGTGACTGCTGCCACTGGGCCACAGTCTGTGCTCATTTCTCGAGTAGCTAAACCCTTTGACACTGTGGTTTTTAATTAAAATTACATTAAAGTTAATCAACCAGAAAGAGGCCGCTGTAGAAGGCAGGTTTGATTGCAACCTGCGAAGGGCACAGAGGCTGCCAACTTGCTAAAGATGTGCCTGCAGATGCCAATCTGCCGGCGTGAGCCCCACAGTTACAGAGCCGCTGCCGAGGGGTCAGGTCTGCTGGCGTTTTCCCTGGGACTGTCAAACAGCCCTGCGACAGCAGCAGCTCGGCAAAGAGTGAAAAAGCAGACAAGCCTCTGCAAAGTGCACCATCCCCACACCTCTGCTGCTGCCCCAACCACTGATGTGAAACTCACATCCCAATTGTTTCATCTCCAGACACAGCTGGGCTCCACAAGGAGCCATAGGTTTGTTGTCTGGGGAGGCTCCTCAACGTTCCGTCTTCTACAGGCTGGGTTTCTGGCATATGGGGCTGTGTTTGGTTTGCTCTGTTTTGAAAGGGACAGAGGAGATACTTGAATGCTCCAGGATGCCTTGTTTCTCTCCAGGCTCTTTGCAAAAGGGCTTCATTGGAAAATGACAACCCAGCATTACCTTAATAAGCTGAATCAAGAGACTATGAAATAAAACTTCACATCTAGGATTTGTTATTTCACACCTACTGAATGTGGCAGTGGTGTTGAGCTGCAAATTTAAATTTTATTTTTGTTCCATTCTTCTATGATTAATTTACATCATATACCCAGGCCTTACCAAAGTACCTGACACTTGGTAAGAGTTTGGTTAGTTTTCAATAAATGAATGAATGAGTGAAGAAAAGAGTGCATTGTTTATCACAATTACCTACGCTTTTTTCTAAAGCTATGAAACCGACATTAGTACAAAAAGCCAGGTATCATTTTATCTTGAGTGCTCACTCTGATCTCTTGGAAATTGTTGCCTAAATCACTGTGTTGAGAAAGATTCTGAGGCAGTATCCTGGTAATCGAATGGAGAGTGAGCTCAGTCAAAGCTCTGAACAAGATATCCTTGTTCTAAGGCATGGGGAGCAATATCAAGATTATGTCAGAATTCTGTGGTTGCTTCGAAGTAAACTGACAAACCCTCTTGGGATGATTTACAAGGAAAGAATGAACTTCAAAGAGGAAAAGTAACTAACTTTACTGAGCCTCAAGCTCTCATCAAAAGCTGGCAAAAAAATTTATGTTATAGATCCCTGAGTGGACTCCGGAGTCCAGCAGCTGGTTCTGACCCAGCCCTTGGTCCTGTAATCACTACCCATGTCCTGCACAGGGTCTGCCCGAGTGCTTTGCTCAGCAGCAAGTGTCTTGAGGCAGCTGAGCCCCAGGTGCCATATACATCCTAACTGTGAACATTAATGACTGACAAAGTTTCTCCCTATAAAAAGCTATTTATAAAAATAGCTGTTTTCTCTTCTCTAACAGAAGGAGAAATAACCCTGCAATGAGCTCTTTTTCTGCTTCTCTGACCAGCTTACTTAAGATTTCCTTTCTTTGTTTTGTTATTTTTTAACATCTTTATTGGAGTATAATTGCTTTACAATCTTGTGTTAATTTCTGCTGTATAACAAAGTGAATCAGCTATATGTATACATATATCCCCATATCCCCTCCCTCTTGTGTCTCCCTCCCTGCCTCCCTATCCCACCCCTCTATGTGGTCACAAAGCACCAAGCTGATCTCCCTGCACTATGCAGCTGCTTCCCACTAGCTATCTATTTTACATTTGGTAGTGTATATATATCAGTGCTACTCTTTCACTTTGTTCCAGCTTACCCTTCCCCCTCCCCGTGTCCTCAAGTCCATTCACTACCTCTGCATCTTTATTCCTGTCCAGCCCCTAGGTTCATCAGAACCATTTTTTTTTTTAGATTCCATATATATGTGTTAGAATACAGTATTTGTTTTTCTCTTCCTGACTTATTTCACTCTCTATGACAGACTCTAAGTCCATCCACCTCACTACAAATAGTTCAATTTCGTTTTTTTTTAAATATCTTTATTGGAGTATAATTGCTTTACAATGGTGTGTCAGTTTCTGCTTTATAACAAAGTGAATCAGTTATACATATACATATGTTCCCATATCTCTTCCCTCTTGCGTCTCGCTCCCTGCCACCCTCCCTATCCCACCCCTCTAGGTGGTCACAAACCACCTAGCGGATCTCCCTGTGCTATGCGGCTACTTCCCACTAGCTATCTATTTTATGTTTGGTAGTGTATATATGTCCATGCCACTCTCTCACTTTGTCACAGCTTACCCTTCCCCCTCCCCATATCCTCAAGTCCATTCTCTAGTAGGACTGTATCTTTATTCCCGTCTTACCCCTAGGTTCTTCATGACATTTTTTTTTCTTAGATTCCATATATATGTGTTAGCATATGGTATTTGTTTTTCTCTTTCTGACTTACTTCACTCTGTATGACAGACTCTGGGCCCATCCACCTCACTACAAATAACTCAATTTCGTTTCTTTTTATAGCTGAGTAATATTCCATTGTATGTATGTGCCACATCTTCTTTATCCATTCATCTGTTGATGGACACTTAGGTTGATACCACCTCCTGGCTATTGTAAATAGAGCTGCAATGAAGATTTTGGTACATGACTCTTTTTGAATTATGGTTTTCTCAGGGTATATGCCCAGTAGTGAGATTGCTGGGTCGTATGGTAGTTCTATTTTTGGTTTTTTAAGGAACATCCATACTTTTCCATAGTGGCTGTATCAATTTACATTCCCACCAACAGTGCAAGAGAGTTCCCTTTACTCCACACCCTCTCCAGCATTTATTATTTGTAGACTTTTTTTTTTTTGTGGTACATGGGCCTCTCACTGCTGTGGCCTCTCCCGCTGCGGAGCATAGGCTCCGGACGTGCAGGCCCAGCGGCCATGGCCCACGGGCCCAGCCACTCCGTGTCATGTGGGATCCTCCCAGACCGGGGCACGAACCCGTGTCCCCTGCATTGGCAGGCAGACTCTCAACCACTGTACCACCAGAGAAGCCCTATTGTTTGTAGACTTTTTTTTTTTTTTTTTTTTTTTTGCGGTACGCGGGCCTCTCACTGCTGTGGCCTCTCCCGCTGCGGAGCACAGGCTCCGGACGCGCAGGCTCAGCGGCCATGGCTCACGGGCCCAGCTGCTCCGCGGCATGTGGGATCTTCCCGGACCGGGGCACGAACCCGCGTCCCCTGCATCGGCAGGCAGACTCTCAACCACTGCGCCACCGGAGAAGCCCTGTTTGTAGACTTTTTGGTGATGGCTATTCTGACTTGCGTGAGGTGATACCACATTGTAGTGTTAATTTGCATTTCTCTAATAATTAGTGATGTTGAGCATCCTTTCATATGTTTGATGGCAATCTGTATATCTTCGTTGGAGAAATGTCTATTTAGACCTTCTGCCCGTTTTTTGGATTGGAATGTTTGTTTTTTTTGATATTGAGCTGCTTGTATATTTTGGCGATTAATCTTTTGTCAGTTACATCGTTTGCAAATATTTTCTCCCATTCTGGGGGTTGTCTTTTTTGTCTTGTTTATGGTTTCCTTTGCTGTGCAAAAGCATTTAAGTTTCATTAGGTCCCATTTGTTTATTTTTGTTTTTATTTCCATTTCTCTAGGAGGTAGGTCAAAAAGGATCTTGCTGTAATTATGTCATAGAGTGTTCTGCCTATGTTTTCCTCTAAGAGTTTTATAGTGTCTGGCCTTACATTTAGGTCTTTAATTCATTTTGAGTTTATTTTTGTGTATGGTGTTAGGAAGTGTTCTAATTTCATTCTTTTACATGTAGCTAACCAGTTTTCCCAGCACCACTTATTGAAGAGGCTGTCTTTTCTCCACTGTATACTCTTGCTTCCTTTATCAAAGATAAGGTGACCATATGTGCATGGGTTTATCTCTGGGCTTTCTGTCCTGTTCCATTGAACTATATTTCTGTTTTTAGGCCAGTACCATACTGTCTTGATTACTGTAGCTTTGTAGTATAGTCTGAAGTCCAGAGCCTGATTCCTCCAGCTCCGTTTTTCTTTCTCAAGATTGCTTTAGGGTCCGGGAGAAGATGGCAGAAGACTAAGACGTGGAGATCACATTCCTCCCCACAGATACATCAGTAATACATCTACACATGTAACTGCTCCTATAGAACAGCCACTGATCTCTGGCAGAAGACCTCAGACCTCCCAAAAGGCAAGAAACTCCCAACGTACCTGGGAAGGGCAAAAGAAAAAAGAAAAAACAGAAACGAAAGAATAGGGACGGGACCTGAACCAGTGGGAGGGAGCTGTGAAGGAGGAAAGGTTTCCACACACTAGAAGCCCCTTCACAGTCGGAGACTGTGGGTGGCAGAGGGGGAAGCTTCAGAGCCACGGAGGACAGTGCAGCCACAGGGGTGCAGAGGGCAAAGTTGAGAGATTCCCGAACAGGGGATCGGTGCCGACCAGCACTCACCAGCCCGAGAGGCTTGTCTGCTCACCTGCTGGTATGGGCAGGGGCTGTGAGCTGAGTCTCGGATTTCGATCGGATACCGGGAAAGGACGGGGGTTGGCGGCGTGAACACAGCCTGAAGGGGTTAGTGCACCACAGCTAGACGGGAGGGAGTCTGGGAGAAGTCTGGAGCTGCTGAAGAGACAAGAGACTTTTTCTTGCCTCTTTGTTTACAGGTGCGAGAGAAGAGGGGATTAAGAGCACTGCTTAAAGGAGCTCCAGTGACGGGCGTGAGCCGCGGCTATCAGTGCAGACCCCAGAGACAGGCATGAGATGCTAAGGCTGCTGCTGCAGCCACCAAGAAGCCTGCGTGCAAGCACAGGTCACTCTCCACACCACCCCTCCCGGGAGCCTGTGCAGCCCGCCACTGCCAGGGTCCCGTGACCTAGGGACAACTTCCCCAGGGGAACGCTCGGCGCGCCTCAGTTGGTGCAACATCAGGTTGGCCTCTGCTGCCACAGGCTCTCCCAACATCCGCACCCTTCCCTCCCCACAGACTGAGTGGCCCAGAGCCCCCAAATCAGTGGCTCCTTTAGGCCGTCCTGTCTGAGCAAAGAACAGACGTCCTCAGGTGACCTACACGCAGAGGCAGGTCCAAATCCAAAGTTGAACCCCAGGAGCTGTGCGAAAAAAGAAGAGAAAGGGAAATCTCTCCCAGCAGCCTCAGGAGAAGAGGATTAACCTCCACAATCAACTTGATGTACCCTGCAACTGTGGAATATATGAATAGACAACAAATCATGCCAAATTGAGGAGGTGGACTTTGGGAGCAAGATAGATTACTTTTCCCCTTTTCCACTTTTTGTGAGTGTGTATGCGTATGCTTCTGTGTGAGATTTTGTCTGTATCACTTTGCTTTCACTATTTGTCATAGGGTTCTGACCGTCCAGTTTTTTTTTCTTTTTTTTTTTTTTGTGGTATGTGGGCCTCTCACTGTTGTGGCCTCTCCCGTTGCGGAGCACAGGCTCCGGACGTGCAGGCTCAGCAGCCATGGCTCACGGGCCCAGCCACTCCGTGGCATGTGGGATCTTCCCGGATCAGGGCACAAACCCATGTCCCCTGCACCGGCAGGCAGACTCTCAACCACTGCGCCACCAGGGAAGCCCTTATTTTTTAATTCTTAAAATATTTTTCTTAATAATTATTCTTTATTTTAATTATTTTATTTTATCTTACTGTATTTTATTTTATCCTCTTTCTTTCTTTCTATTTTTTCTCCCTTTTATTCTGAGCCATGTGGAGGACAGGCTCTTGGTGCTCCAGCCAGGCTTCAGGGCTGTGCCACTGAGGTGGGAGAGCCAACTTCAGGACACTGGTCCACAAGAGACCTCCCAGCTCCACGTAATATCAAATGGCAAAAATCTCTCAGAGATCTCCATCTCAACACCAAGACCCAGCTTCACTCACTGACCAGCAAGCTACAGTGCTGGACACCCTATGCCAAACAACTAGCAAGACAGGAACACAGCCCCATCCATTAGCAGAGAGGCTGCCTAAAATCATAATAAGGCCACAGACACCCCAAAACACACCACCAGACGTGGACCTGCCCACCAGAAACACAAGATCCATCCTCATCCACCAGAACACAGGCATGAGTCCCCTACACCAGGAAACCTACACAACCCACTGAACCAACTTCCACTGGATACAGACACCAAAAACAACGGGAAGTATGAACCTGCAGCCTGCGAAAAGGAGACCCAAAATACAGTAAGATAAGCAAAATGAGAAGACAGAAAAACACACAGCAGATGAAGGAGCAAGTTAAAAACCCACCAGACCTAACAAATGAAGAGGAAATAGGCAGTCTACCTGAAAAAGAATTCAGAATAATGATAGTAAACATGATCCAAAATCTTCGAAATAGAATGGAGAAAATCCAAGAAACGTTTCACAAGGACCTAGAAGAACTAAAGAGCAAACAAACAGTGATGAACAACACAATAAATGAAATTGAAAATTCTCTAGAAGGGATCAATAGCAGAATAACTGAGGCAGAAGAACGGATAAGAGACCTGGAAGATAAAATAGTGGAAATAGCTACTACATAGCAGAATAAAGAAAAAAGAATGAAAAGAACTGAGGACAGTCTCAGAGACCTCTGGGAAAACATTAGATGCACTAACATTCGAATTATAGGGGTTCCAGAAGAAGAAGAGAAACAGAAAGGGACTGAGAAAATATTTGAAGAGATTATAGTTGAAAACTTCCCTAATATGGGAAAGGAAATAGTTAATCAAGTCCAGGAAGCACAGAGAATCCCATACAGGATAAATCCAAGGAGAAACACACCAAGACACATATTAATCAAACTATCAAAAATTAAATACAAAGAAAACATATTAAAAGCAGCAAGGGAAAAACAACAAATAACACACAAAGGAATCCCCATAAGGTTAACAGCTTATCTTTCAGTAGAAACTCTGCAAGCCAGAAGGGACTGGCAGGACATATTTAAAGTGATGAAGGAGAAAAACCTACAACCAAGACTACTCTACTCAGCACAAAACTCATTCAGATTTGATGGAGAAATTAAAACCTTTACAGACAAGCAAAAGCTGAGAGACTTCAGCACCACCAAACCAGCTTTACAACAAATGCTAAAGGAACTTCTCTAGGCAAGAAACACAAGAGAAAGAAAAGACTTACCATAACAAACCCAAAACAATTAAGTAAATGGGAATGGGAACATACATATCAATAATTCCCTTAAATGTAAATGGATTAAATTCTCTCACCAAAAGACACAGACTGGCTGAATGGATACAAAAAAAAGACCCGTATATATTCTGTCTACAAGAGACCCACTTCAGACCTAGGGACACATACAGACTGAAAGTGAGGGGATGGAAAAAGATATTCCATGCAAATGGAAATCAAAAGAAAGCTGGAGTAGCAATTCTCATATCAGAAAAGATAGACTTTAAAATAAAGACTACTACAAGAGACAAAGAACGATACTACATAATGATCAAAGCAAGAAGATATAACAATTGTAAATATTTATGCACCCAACATAGGAGCACCTCAATACATAAGGCAAATACTGACAGCCATAAAAGGGGAAATCAACAGTAACACAATCATAGTAGGTGATTTTAACACATGATTTTCACCAATGGACAGATCATCCACAATGAAAATAAATAAGGAAACACAAGCTTTAAATAATACATTAAACAAGATGGACTTAATTGATATTTATAGGACATTCCATCCAAAAAAACACAATACACATTTCTCAAAGGTGCTCATGGAACATTCTCCAGGAGAGATCATATATTGGGTCACAAATCTAGCCTTGGTAAATTTAAGAAAACTGAAGTTGTATCAAGTATCTTTTCTGACCACAATGCTATGAGACTAAATAACAATTACAGGAAAAGATCTGTAAAAAATACAAACACATGGAGGTTAAACAATACACTACTTAATAACGAAGTGATCACTGAACAAATCAAAGAAGAAATCAAAAAATACTTAGAAACAAATGACAATGGAGACATGACGACCCAAAACCTATGGGATGCAGCAAAATCAGTTCTAAGAGGGAAGTTTATAGCAATACAATCCTAACTTAAGAAACACAAAACATCTGAACTAGACAACTTAACCTTGCAACTACAGCAATTAGAGAAAAAGAACAAAAAAACCCCAAAGTTAGCAGAAGGAAAGAACTCATAAAGATCAGATCAGAAATAAATGAAAAAGAAATGAAGGAAATGATCGCAGAGATCAATAAAACGAAAAGCTGGTTCTTTGAGAAGGTAAACACAATTGATAAACCATTAGCTAGACTCATCAAGAAAAAAAGGGAGAAGACTCAGTTCAATAGAATTAGAAATGAAAGAGGAGAAGTAACAAACTGACACTGCAGAAATACAAAAGATCATGAGAGATTACTACAAGCAACTCTATGTCAATAAAATGGAGAACCTGGAAGAAATATGACAAATTCTTAGAAATGTACAACCTGCCGATACAGAACCAGGAAGAAATAGAAAATATGAACAGACCAATCACAAGCACTGAAATGGAAACTGTGATTAAAAATCTTGCAACAAACAAAAGCCCAGGACCAGAGGGGTTCACAGGCGAATTCTATCAAACATTTAGAGAAGAGCTAACACCTATCCTTCTCGAACTCTTCCAAAATATAGCAGAGGGCGGAACACTCCCAAACTCATTCTATGAGGCCACCATCACCCTGATACCAATACCAGACAGAGATGTCACAAAGAAAGAAAACTACAGGCCAATATCACTGATGAACATAGATGCAAAAATCCTCAACAAAATACTAGCAAACAGAATCCAACAGCACATTAAAAGGATCATACACCATGATCAATTGGGGTTTATTCCAGGAATGCAAGGATTCTTCAATATACGCAAATAAATCAATGTGATAGACCATATTAACAAATTGAAGGAGAAAAACCATATGATCATCTCAATAGATGCAGAGAAAGCTTTTGACAAAATCAACACCCATTTATGATAACAACCCTGCAGAAAGTAGGCATAGAGAGAACTTTCCTCAACATAATAATGGTCATATATGACAAACCCACAGCCAACATCGTCCTCAATGGTGAAAAACTGAAACCATTTCCACTAAGATCAGGAACAAGACAAGTTCGCCCACTCTCACCACTCTTATTCAACATAGTTTTGGAAGTTTTAGCCACAGCAATCAGAGAAGAAAAGGAAATAAAATGAATCCAAATCGGAAAAGAGGAAGTAAAACTGTCACTGTTTGCAGATGACATGATACCATACATAGAGAATCCTAAAGATGCTACCAGAAAACTACTAGAGCTAATCAATGGATTTGGTAAAGTAGCAGGATACAAAATTAATGCACAGAAATCTATGGAATTCTTATATACTAATGATGAAAAATCTGAACGTGAAACTAAAAAGCACTCCCATTTACCATTGCAACAAAAAGAATAAAATACCTAGGAACAAACCTACCAAAGGAAATTAAACACCTCTATGCAGAAAATTATAAGACACTGATGAAAGTAGTTAAAGATGATACAAATAGATGGAGATATACACCAAGTTCTTGGATTGGAAGAATCAATATTGTGAAAATGACCCTACTACCCAAAGCAATCTACAGATTCAATGCAATGCTTAAGAAATTACCACTGGCATTTTTCACAGAACTAGCACAACAAATTTCACAATTTGTATGGAAACATAAAAGACCCCGAATAGCCAAAGCAATCTTGAGAACAAAAAATGGAGCTGGAGGAATCAGGCTCCCTGACTTCAGACTATACTACAAAGCTACAGTAATCAAGAGAGTATGGTACTGCCCTAAAAACAGAAATATAGGTCAATGGAACAGGATAGAACGCCCAGAGGTAAACCCACATACATATGGTCACCTTATCTTTGATAAAGGAGACAAGAATATACAGTGGAGAAAAGACAGCCTCTTCAATAAGTGTTGCTGGGAAAACTGGACAGGTACATACAAAAGTACGAAATTAGAACACTCCCTAACAAAATACAAAAAAATAAACTCAAAATGGATTAAAGACCTAAATGTAAGGCCAGAATCTATAAAACTCTTAGAGGAAAATATAGGCAGAACACTCTATGACATAAATCACAGCAACATCCTTTTTGACCCACCTCCTAGAGAAATGGAAATAAAAACAAAAATAAACAAATGGGACCTAATGAAACTTAAAAGCTTTTGCACAGCAAAGAAAACTATAAACAAGACCAAAAGACAACCCTCAGAATGGGAGAAAGTATTTGCAAATGAAGCAACTGACAAAGGATTAATCTCCAATATTTACAAGCAGCTCATGCAGCTCAATAACAAAAAATCAAACACCCAATCCAAAAATGGGCAGAAGGCTTAAATAGACAATTCTGCAAAGAAGATATACAGATTGCCAACAAACACATGAAAGGATGCTCAACCTCATTAATCATTAGAGAAATGTAAATCAAAACTACAATGAGATATCATCTCACACTGGTCAGAATGGCCATCATCTAAAAATCTAGAAACAATAAATGCTGGAGATAGTGTGGAGAAAAGGAAACCGTCTTGCACTGTTGGTGGGAATGTAAATTGGTACAGCCACTATGGAGAACAGTATGGAGGTTCCTTAAAAAACTCAAAATAGAACTACCATATGACCCAGCAATCCCACTACAGGGCATATACCCTAGAAAACCATAATTCAAAAAGAGTCATGTACCAAAATATTCATTGCAGCTCTATTTACAATAGTCAGGACATGGAAGCAACCTAAGTGTCCATCAACAGATGAATGGATCAAGAAGATGTGGCACTTACATACAATGGAATATTACTCAGCCATAAAAAGAAACGAAATTGAATTATTTGTAGTGAGGTGGATAGATCTAGAGTCTGTCATACCGAGTGAAGTAAGTCTGAAGGAGGAAAAGTAATACCGTATGCTAACACATATATATGGATTCTAAGGGGAAAAAATGTCATGAAGAACCTAGGGGTAAGACAGGGATAAAGACACAGACCTGCTAGAGCATGGACTTGAGGATATGGGGAGGAGGAAGGGTAAGCTGTGACAAAGTGAGAAAGTGCCATGGACATATATACACTACCAAACATAAAATAGATAGCTAGTGGGAAGCAGCCGCATAGCACAGGGAGATCAGCTAGGTGGTTTGTGACCACCTAGAGGGGTGGGATAGGGAGGGTGGGAGGGAGGGAGACGCAAGAGGGAAGAGATATGGGAACATATGTATATGTATAACTGATTCACTTTGTTATAAAGCAGAAACTAACACACCGTTGTAAAGCAATTATACTCCAATAAAGATGTTTAACAAAAAAAAAGATTGCTTTAGCTATTCAGGGTTTATTGTGTTCCATACAAATTGTGAAATTTTTTGTTCTAGTTCTGTGAAAAATGCCATTGGTAGTTTGATAGGGATTGCATTGAATCTGTAGATTGCTTTGGATAGTATAGTCATTTTCACAATGTTGATTCTTTCAATCCAAAAACATGGTATCTGTTTGTATCATCTTTAATTTCTTTCATCAGTGTCTTATAATTTTCTGCATACAGGTCTTTTACGTCCTTAGGTAGGTTTATTCCTAGGTATTCTATTCATTTTGTTGCAGTGGTAAATGGGAGTGTTTCCTTAATTTCTCTTTCAGATTTTTCGTTGTTAGTGTATAGGAATGCAAGAGCCTTCTGTGCATTAATTTTGTATCCTGCAAGCTTAGCAAATTCATTGATTAGCTCTAGTAGTTTTCTGGTAGCATCTTTAGGATTCTCTATGTATACTATCATATCATCTGCAAACAGTGACAGCTTTACTTCTTCTTTACTGATTTGGATTCATTTTATTTCTTTTTCTTCTCTGATTGCTGTGGCTAAAACTTCCAAAACTATGTTGAATAATAGTGGTGAGAGTGGGCATCCTTGTCTTATCCCTCATCTGAGAGGAAACGCTTTCAGTTTTTCACCATTGGGAACGTTGTTGGCTGTGGGTCTGTCATATATGGCCTTTATTATGTTAAGATAGATTCCCTCTATGGCTACTTTCTGGAGAGTTTTTATCATAAATGGGTGTTGAATTTTGTCAAAAACTTTTTCTGCATCTATTGAGATTATCATATAGTTTTATCATTTAGTTTGTTAATATGGTGTATCATATTGACTGACCTGCATATATTGAAGAATCCTTGCATTCTTGGGATAAAACCCACTTGATCATGGTGTATGATCCGTTTAATATGCTGCTGGATTCTGTTTGCTAGTATGTTGTTGAGGATTTTTGCATCTATGTTCATCAGTGACATTGGCCTGTAATTTCCTTTTTTTGTGACATCTTTGTCTAATTTTGGTATCAGGGTGATGGTGGCCTCATAGAATGAGTTTGGGAGTGCTCCTCCCTCTGCTATACTTTGGAAGAGTGTGAGAAGGATAGGTGTTAGCTCTTCTCTAAATGTTTGATAGAATTCGCCTGTGAAGCCATCTGGTCCTGGGCTTTTGTTTGTTGGAAGATTTTTAATCACACTTTCAGTGCTTGTGATTGGTCTGTTTATATTTTCTATTTCTTCCTGGTTCAGTCTTGGAAGGTTGTGCTTTTCTAAGAATTTGTCCATTTCTTTCAGGTTGTCCATTTTATTGGCATATAGTTGCTTGTAGTAATCTCTCATGATCCTTTGTATTTCTGCAGTGTCAGTTGTAAATTCTCCTTTATCATTTCTAATTCTATTGATTTGAGTCTTCTCCCTTTTTTTCTTGATGAGTCTGGCTAATGGTTTATCAATTTTGTTTATTCTCTCAAAGAACCAGCTTTTTGTTTTATTCATCTTTGCTACTGTTTCATTCATTTCTTTTTCATTTATTTCTGATCTGATCTTTATGACTTCTTTCTGCTAACTTTGGGGGGGTTTTGTTTTTCTTTCTCTAACTGCTTTAGGTAGGTTGTTTATTTGAGATTTTCCTTGTTTCTTGATGTAGGATTGTATTGCTATAAAATTCCCTCTTAGAACTACTTTTCCTGCATCCCATAGGTTTTGGGTCATTGTGTTTTCATTGTCATTTGTTTCTAGGTATTTTTTGATTTCCTCTTTGAGTTCTTCAGTTATCTCTTGGTTATTTAGTAGCATATTGTTTAGCTTCCATGTGTTTGTATTTTTTACATTTTTTCCTGTCATTTTTATCTAGTCTCATAGCATTGTAGTCAGAACAGATACTTGATGAGATTTCAATTTTCTTAAATTTTTCAAGGCTTGATTTGTGATCCAAGATATGATGTGTCCTGGAGAATGTTCCCTGAGCACTTGAGAATAAAGTGTATTCTGTTTTTTTTGGATGGAATGTCCCGTAAATATCAATTAAGTCCATCTTGTTTAATGTATCATTTAAATTTTAAATTTATTTATTTATTTTATTTTTGGCTGCACTGGGTCTTTGTTGCTGCATGTGGGCTTTTCTCTAGTTGAGGTGAGCAGGGGCTACTCTTTGTTGCAGTGCATGGGCTTCTCATTTTGGTGGCTTCCTTTGTTGCCGATCATGGGCTCTATGCATGTGGGCTCAGTAGTTGTGGCTCACAGCCTCCAGAGCGCAGGCTTGGTAGTTGAGCGCATGGGCTTAGTCGCTCTGTGGCATGTGCGATCTTCCCAGAATAGAGCTTGAACCCTGCATTGGCAGGCAGATTCTTAACCACTGCGCCACCAGGGATGCCCTAATGTATCATTTAAGGCTTGTGTTTCCTTATTTATTTTCATTTTGGATGATCTGTCCATTGGTGAAAGTGGGGTGTTAAAGTCCCCTGCTATGGTTGTGTTATTGTCAATTTCCCTTTTTATGGCTGTTAGCATTTGCCTTATGTATTGAGGTGCTCCTATTTGGGTGCATAAATATTTACAATTGTTATATCTTCTTGGATTGATCATTATGTAGTGTCCTTCTTTGTCTCTTCTAATAGTCTTTATTTTAAAGTCTGTCTTTTCTGATATGAGAATTGCTACTCCAGCTTTCTTTTGATTTTCATTTGCATGGAATATCTTTTTCCATCCCCTCACTTTCAGTCTGTATGTGTCCCTAGGTCTGAAGTGGGTCTCTTGTAGACAGCATATATATGGGTCTTATTTTTGTATCCATTCAGCCAGTCTATGTCTTTTGGTTGGACCATTTAATCCATTTACATTTAAGGTAATTTTCGATATGTATGTTCCTATTACCATTATCTTAATTGTTTTGGGTTTGTCATTGTAGGTCTTTTCCTTCTCTTGTGTTTCCTGCCTAGAGAAGTTCCTTTAGCATTTGTTGTAAAGCTGGTTTGGTGGTGCTGAATTCTCTTAACTTTTCCTTGTCTGTAAAGGTTTTAATTTCTCTGTCAAATCTGAATGAGATCCTTGCTGGGTAGAGTAATATTGGTTGTAGGTGTTTCCCTTTCATCACTTTAAATATGTCCTGCCCGTCCCTTTTGGCTTGCAGAGTTTCTGCTGAAAGATCAGCTGTTAACCTTATGGGGATTCCCTTGTATGTTATTTTTTGCTTTTCCCTTGCTGCTTTTAATATTTTTTCTTTGTATTTAATTTTTGATAGTTTGATTAATATGTATCTTGGCATGTTTCTCCTTGGATTTATCCTGTATGGGACTCTTTGTGCTTCCTGGACTTGATTGACTATTTCCCTTCCCCTGTTAGGGAAGTTTTCAATTATAATCCCTTCAAATATTTTCTCAGTCCCTTTCTTTTTCTCTTCTTCTTCTGGCCCTATAATTCGAATGTTGGTACATTTAATGTTGTCCCAGAGGTCTATGAGACTGTCCTCAATTCTTTGCATTTTTTTTTTCTTTATTCTGCTCTGCAGTAGCTATTTCCACTATTTTATCTTCCAGGTCACCTATCCATTCTTCTGCCTCAGTTATTCTGCTATTGATTTCCTCTAGAGTATTTTTAATTTCATTTATTGTGTTTTTCATCATTGTTTGTTTGCTCTTTATTTCTTCTAGGTCCTTGTTAAATGTTTCTTGTATTTTCTCCATTCTATTTCCAAGATGTTGGATCATCTTTACCATCATTACTCTGAATTCTTTTTCAGGTAGACTGTCTATTTCCTCTTCATTTGTTTGGTCTGGTAGGTTTTTACCTTGTTTCCTCATGTGCTGTGTATTTCTCTGTCTTCTCATGTTGTTTAACTTACTTTGTTTGGGGTCTCCTTTTCATATGCTGCAGGTTTGTAGTTCCCATTGTTTTTGGTGTCTGCCCCCAGTGAGTGAGGTTGGTTCAGTGGGTTGTGTAGGCTTCCTGGTGTAGGGGACTCATGTCTATGTTCTGGTGGATGAGGCTGGATCTTGTCTTTCTGGTGGGCAGGGCCACATCCAGCAGTGTGTTTTCGTGTGTCTGTGAACTTATTGTGATTTTAGGCAGCCTCTCACCTAATGGGTGGGGTTGTGTTCCTGTCTTGCTAGTTGTTTGGTATGGCGCATCCAGCACTGGAGCTTGATGGCCATTGGGTGGAGCTGGGTCTTAGCGTTGAGACAGAGATCTATGGGAGATCTCTCTCCAATTGATATTACGTGGGACCAGGAGGTCTCTGGTGGTCCAGTGTCCTGATCTCAGCTCTTCCACCTCAGAGGCTCAGGCCTGACACCGGACCACAGCACCAAGACCCTGTCAGCCACATGGCCAGGTACATGGGGATTTTCTTGCCTTTTGGGAAGTCTGTGGTCTTCTGCCAGCGTTCAGTGTGTGTTCTGTAGGAGTTGTTCCACACGTATATGTATTTTTGATGTATTTGTGGGGTGGAAGGTGATCTCTACGTCTTACTCCTCTGCCATCTTGAAGGTCCCCCTGCAGTAGGAGACTCCACTGAAGATGCCAACCTCCACAAGAGCTAGAGGTGCAGAGGCATATTTTTCAGTGTTTGCAGCTTGCTTTTTTTTTCCTTTTTCTTTGTGCTTCGTCTAGTTTTACTTGTTCACAGGGTGCTTCATGCAGTGGCATCGCACCCGGCACTTCAGATCAGAGTGCCTAGTGAGAAATTATGAGGTGAGAGCTTGAGATTCAGTGTAGAACCAGACAGATTTGTCCCTCATTTCATGGAGCACACTTTGTCTAAATCAGTCTGCTGGAATTTTCCTCAAACTTCATTTCCTTTGGAGGAAAATGTCCAGGTAATTCATGCAAAAAGTAGCTCTTCTTTTGTGCTTGGTTTGGTTTCACTTGCCTTTAGGGAGCCTGTGCAGAGGCCTTGCACCTTACACGTTGGATTAGAGTTCCCAGCACAGAGCCACTGCGCCTGATGCCTCGGCTTGGTGGGTCTGCATGCATACTGCGATTCAAGATGGCAGCCATGGGCTGTGTGCCTATTTCCTTTCTTTGAATGTAACCATGATGACTGGAGCTACAGTAGCTATCTTGTGACCATGAGGCACAAGCACCAAGACCAAACTAAAAAGAAATTCTGAGACTGAGATGAAGAAGGATGGAAAAGAATTTGGAGCTTTAAAGACATTTTTTAAACTGTTGCCCTAAAACTGGAATCTCTAGATTCCTTGCTATGTGAAATAACTAAATGTCATAGTGCTTAAGCCACTGTTAGTTGGGGAATCTTTTACTTGCAGCTAAAAGCTTTCTAATTGATATAGAGGTCTTGTATTCCACCACAGAGAATAAAACCTCCCAATTTCATTCCTTCCACTTTAACATTTTAATCATGTGACATCTTTGTGTTTGCAGTATATCAAAAACGTGTCTGTTCCTTGTAGAAGTCCTTAATAGGGAAACATATCAAAGGTTAGCTTTTCTTGCCTGGTCAGATTTTTGGAGTAATATCTCTCCTTTGGCCTCTGTGAGACCTCTACAAAAATTTCCCCAGTCAATATTTAGGTGTTTTCTCCTCTAGCTTTAAATCAAGCAGGAGTTCTCTTGTCCACTAGAATGCAGTTTTCCCATGAGAAAGTGAACACTTGTTTGGTGCTTGTCCATGGATGAACCAATCAGACCATTCCCTGATGTTTGGGAAAAGACAATAAAGAGGCTGAGGACATAGGCTGATTAGGTGGACAGGCTGAGGTCCATGATGAAAAAAGAAAGATGAGGCTGAGGCTGCCACCAGCAACCTCTGCCAGCCCCATTAGTGCTCCTGGAAAGGTCTTGAGTCCCTACTACTCACATATGCCAGCCATAGAATTGTCTGGAAAGGTGGCCAATTCTGTCACTTACACTGACAGACTGCATATAAAAATACCCACCTACATGCTTTTCACAAGCGATATTTCTAGGGAATAAAGACACAGAAAAATTAAAAATGAAAGAATGTAAAGAGATAGACCACACAAATACTAAGCATAAGAAAGTGGAAGTCACTGTAGGAGACAGGATGTTAAATTATAAATTCAGCTGGGGTGCTCAGATATGGTAAGTCTGAGCACTCCAGCTGAATACTCTGTAAGTGTCCAGGAGGTGCCTGCACTTGCTCCAACGACTGGAGCAAAGGGCAGTGTGTGCTCTGGGACGACCCTTCCCCGGCCTTGGCCCTGGAGGAGGTTGACGCTCCATCAGCCAGTTGAGAAGGAAGCAGAGAAGCAGCCATTCTTTCCTCCCTAAAGATAGCTGGCCTGTCTGCTACTGTCCTAGCTGTCGGTGGAGAGGGTGAGGGAACAAGGAAAACTCTTGTTTTTGATGAAAATTGAGAGGAAGTTTAAAGTATTGATTAATACTATAAAATAAAATACAACACAATAAAACAAAAATCCACCAGGTCACTATAAATAGACCCCCAAACATTCAATGGTGTCAAATATAAAGTTGCATCACCGGAATGTTAATAATATGGTGAGAGTGAGTCTGCACAGCTAAACTGTTGACAGTTCCGTGGGCTTGTGTCACGCCTGAATTTGTGCTACTGCGTGGTATTCGTTGGGTGTCACAGTTGGGATTCTTTAGAACAGCAGATGCTAAGGTGGAATGTGGGGTACAAGGTATTTATTAGAGTCATGATAAACACATACCAAAAGGAGGGGGAGGAAACAGGATTGGGCGAGAGAGAGATGGCAAACTGGGAAGCAGGCCTGACGGAGCCTCACCAACCTGCCGGGTCTCTGGCTGTCAGCACTGTCCAGTGTTGGGCTGGGATGCTGGGGCCTGCACAGCCTTGCCTGGCGCAGTCCCTGGGTGCGGTTGGCCCCAGAGGGTGTGACCTCAGTCAGGGCAGCTCTCTGCAGCTGAAGCCTGCCCTAGGCAAATCTGTCAGTGTAAACTCTTCTTGACTGTGTTGTCTGGCCACACTTCTAGCACACTGAAAGCTATATGATAAACAAATGTTGAAGATTCCATCAACAATATACCCAAGAACCAGAATTCTAGAGAATCAATCTGTACATTTAAAACAGCAAATTTTAATTAATTCATTAGTTCATTCAAAGTTTCTGATAAGGAAAACTTCTGTTTAGAGGAGCAAACTAAAACATCTTTATTTTTACAGCAATAAAACAACATCATGAAATTTTGTTCGGATTCTTGTGCTTTTGTTGCAACTTTACCCCACTCCACACCTATATGAAATAAAAGTTCCCAAATAAGAGTTATAAAAAGAGAAATGCTTATCTGACTCTTTTCAGACACAACAGTAAACAGTATTATTGACAGAATCAGCAACTTAATTAAAAAGTCTGTTAATGCTGGTGTTAATAAACCTGGCATATTTTCAGTTTAGATTGACACTACTCAAACCAATTCTTCTGGGTAATAAGATATGTCACATAATCTGGGAACATTGGCTATCTAAATTAAGCATGTATTACTTGAAAATATTGGAAGCTATTACAGATGTTCTGTGATCAAACTATATTTTTTCATAAAAAATATCCTCCTTAGGAAGCCAAGATGAATCATGGGTTGTGTGCTATTTACCCTCTGGCTAGAGAAAAATACATAATTATCCATGATATTAAAGTTTCAAATAAATAAACAAATTTCCTTCTTTAAGGATGGGTATGTGTACTGTTTGGATTTCAAATTTGAATGATTTGTTACTTTCACTCCATTAGCAAGTACTTATTGATTTCCTGTTATGTGTCAGGCACTTCCCTAGGAGCTGAGAAGTATGGAACAAGACAAAGATGCTCTTTTGTGTAGTTTACATCCTAGTGATTTTATTACCAGAATTTAATGTCTTATTAAACAGTAGTGACACAATGCCTTCTTGAAAACTATGTGACCTAAAATTAAAATTTTGATAAAGGTTCAAGTATTTCTAAAGTGCTACGTCAGAGGAAACCATAGTGTCTCCTTGTCCCTCCAAAATGAAACCATAATGTCTTCAGCCCTCACCAGTCCCTTTTTTTCGGAAGTCCAAATTAGCATCTAAGTTTTCTAGCGTGGTGTAAGCAGATGATGGCTTATACTCTCAAAACCGGCACAACTTTCAGGCCCCTGGGTTCTGGAAGTTTCTTCTGTTCCACTCATTTCACTACACAGAACTTAGTCCTTTCTTATCTTCCATAACGATCATGCACATCATTTCCTAAAACTCTCCTTGTTTCTCACAGGTCTCAAGGCACACGAGGCTATTTTATATTAAACATGCCGAGCTGACTTCTTCCTCAAAGACATTTACACCTGCTGTTCCCTCTGCCTGGAACACTGTTCTTCCAGACTTCATCCTCACTTCATTCAGGAATGAATGTCACCTCCTCCATGCCCTACCTAAAATAACACACTACCTCAATACCCTGCTTTAATGTTTTTCATAATATTTGAGAGTTTGTCGACATGTTGTGCATTTATTAATCTGTTTATTGTCTGTCTACCCAAGTAGAATGTAAGCTCCAAGAGATCATGGACTCAGACATGTTCACTGCTGTAACTTCAAAGCCCGGAATATACTGAGAACATAAAAGTTTCTCAATTAAAATTTGTTGAATGAATGGATGAATACATGAACACGTGAAAAACACGAATGAACATGAGTTTAACAGACTTCACTGAAGAGTTTTGGGTGAAGATAAAAGAGGGGCTCAAACTATAGCAATATAAATAATCTTAAGAGGAATCATAAGCATTCACCTCCTCAAGAATGTCCTGTAGCCACTCACATCCCTTTCCCTCTGAGATGAAAACAACGAACTCCTGCTCTTATTTCAGGTAGAGGAACGCCCTTCTTCAGGCATTCTGTATCAACTCACACTCACTCTTGGAGGACTCACATTCTGACCCGGTACTTCCCAATGTATTTTTCCAAAAGCAGTTCTTTCCTTTAGAGAAAATTACTTAGTATATACTCTTCAAAGGTAAAAATTTCTCCACTTCATTAGATCATTAACTAAAAGTGGTATAAAATCAAAATCTTGAATTAGAAAACTTAATTCTTAATTCTTCTATCCCAGATAAATAGAAGCTATTTATTTAGTAACAGATATAAGTCAAAGACTACTCTAACCTCAACAAGTAGGAGCTTCCTTTATTTTTACTGAAGTATAGTTAACTTACAATATTAGTTCCAGGTATACAATATTCAGTATTTTTAGGGATTACACTCCATACAAAGTTATTATAAAATATTGGCTACATTCCCTGTACTGTATTTTATACTTACTAGTTTGTATCTCTTAATTCCCTTCACTTATTTTTCCCCTCCCCTGACCTCTCTCCTTACTGGTAACCACTAGTTTTTTCTCTGTATCTGTGAGTCTGTTTCAGTTTTATTATATTTGTTTGTTTTATTTTTAGATTTCACATATAAGTGAAAACATATAGTATTTGTCTTTCTCTTTCTGACTTATTTCATTAAGCCTAATACCCTCCAGCTCCATCCATGTTGTCACAAATGGCAGAATTTCACTCTTTTTTATGGCTGAGTAATATTCCATTGTATATATGTACTACATCTTCTTTATCCATTCATCTGTTGATGGACACTTAGGTTGTTTCCTTATCTTGGCTATTGTGAATAGTGCTGCTATGAACATTGGGGTGCAATGTTCACCCCAGGGCTGGGGTGCCCAATGTGGGGCTTGAATCCCTCACTCCCCAGGGAAGATTCCTGAGCTTGTGATATCCCCCTTCCTCTTCTGGGTCACTTGTCAGGAGTGTGGGTCCCAACTAGATGGCTTCTCCCCCGCTCCTACCAGACTCCATGTGGTTCTTTCTCAGTAAGAAGAAAAGCCATTGGAAGAGCCATTCTGCTAGTCTTCAGGTCTTTCTCAGAAAGAAAAAGACCAATGTTTTACAGAGAGGTCTCAGCCCACCTTTCTGGGAGTATGATGACTATGACAACGTGGGCTCACAAACATCTTGTGATACTGTGCAATGAAATAGGATGCTTCATTTTTGTTAATTCTAAGTTAGGAAATTGTCACCTGTAAACTAGCATCAGGAATAAGAGAAAGAAAGAGATTGCGGTAGAAGAGAATTGAAAGAAAGGAGGAAAAAAATCAACAAGTGAATTCAAGTAAGTTCTATAGTTGAGTTCATAGTTGGTACCAACGTCAATTTCCTGGTTTAGACAAATACAATGTGATAAGATATTATCTTTGGGTGAAGCAGGGTGAAGGATACATGGGAACTAATTGTACAAATTCTTGTGAGTCTTAAACAATTTCAAAAATATTTAAATATTCTTTTTAAAAAGGCATCAGAAAGCAGAGGAACCGAAAATACAGGGCAGATCCTCACACATACAGATTAATATGATGAAAAAAGCTTTATACACTGCCCTTAGCTGCACATAGGCAGTAGCTTTAAAGCAGATTTTATAGTAATAATAACAACTATTGTCATTTACTGAACTCCTATTATGTGCCAAACACTATGCTAAATGCTTTGTACATATCATCTTGTTTAATCTCCTTCAAGGGGCTGTTATTGTCATCTTTGTTTGACCGGTGAGGAATCCAAGAGTCAGACAAGTTAATTTTCCAAAACCATGAAGCCAATAAGTGATGGGGGTAGGAATTGGAGTCAGTCTCTTTGATTTCAAACTCAATGAGTTTCATGGCACAAATGACCATGCTTTCTTATACCTGTGCTGTAGCACAGATAAAGTACATTTGGTTTCCATGGGGGGTAGGTAGATTTACTCAGATAGGCACTAGCCAATCTTCATTTCCCCTGACAGGTCTGAGTGAGGGGGAAAGGAATGTCCCCTTTGAAGAAAGTGACATGAGTTGTTCTACTCTCATAGGTTTCTTTTCTTTGCGTTCTATGATCCACTGGCCATAACCTGAATTCATGCTATAACATGGAATACCATCTCTGCTATGAATTTATAGTTGGGTTGATTCTGATGTACATCAAACTGGAATCCTAAGCTTGACATGGGGAGTCCAGCTGCCTTTGAGATGCACTGGACTCCACCCAATGGCATTGCTCAATATTAGATGCTGACTAAGTAACCCAACCAAACCTTCCTCTGAAAAATTTTGAAGGCAAGATACACAAGGAGAAACAGATATAGTAGAGGAAATCAGCAGTGGAAAAAAGCTAAGTCCTGAGAATAGCAATAGCATAATCTTTAGGCAAGAGACTAGTGGTCACCAGCTGCTAAGGGGAAGTAAAGAGAGCTGGATTTCCAGAGATGCATTTTTTTTTTTGAATCATTAATTGCAATGATTGATATTCCAGGCTCCCAAAGGCTTGATTGTGTCAGTATTTCTAGTGTCCTTTGCTTACTATACAGTCTCATCTATCTTGTTTTTGTAATTAGGGGTTTCTCTACAATTGGAGAATACATATACAGATAAGTTTCTTGCAGGTAAGGAGTATAAACCAAAAGGAGAACAGACTTCTAATATAGTATTTAAAAAAGATTTTTCATATTCAAAAACAACAATAAATGTCCAAGATCATAGACTCATATTTTTTTATGCAGAGCAAGAGTTGAATTTTTTAAAATAATTTCAAACTTAAAAGAAAAATTGCAAGAGTAGTACAAAGAGTTCTCATGAGCCCTTTATCTAGATTCACCCATTTTTAACACTTTGCCACACTACTCTTATCATTCTTGCTGTAATTGAATATATATGTGTACTATTTTTTCTGAACCATGAGAGTAAGTTACCTACATCATCCCCTATTACTCCTTAGCACCAATTATATATTTATTAAACAATGATATTCTCCTCACATAACCACAGTGCATTACCATATTTGTGAAATTTAACACTGATACAATATGATTGTCTAATCCACAGTCAACACCCCAGTTTCAACAGTTGTCCCAATAATGCCCTTACGGTGAATTGTTCTGGTTCAGTACCCAATCCATTTAAATACCACATAGCATTTAAATGTTATATCTCTTAGGGCTCCTTTGATCTGTAATAGTTCCTCGGCCTTTCTTTTTCTTCCACGACACGGACATTTTTAAGATTACATGCCATTTCTTTTGTAGAATATACTCAATTTTGGCTTGTCTTATTTCTTTCATGATCAGATTCAAGTTATACATTTTGGGTAGGAACACCACATATGTGATGTTTTGTCGTTCCTAATGCATTACGTAAAGGACACATGATGTGAGCTTGAAAATCATCACTTTTGGTGCTCACCATAGTAATAACTGACCCAGGCAACAATTATCAACAGAGACTAAGTTAGTGAATAAAAGCTTGATGAGGAACAAAATATTTACATCGTCTTGAAGCATCTCCATATAAATACTGATTAATTAAAAAAGGATAAATAGCAGCTTTACAGTGGAGAAAGCTGGTGAATACCACCTTAACAAAGTGATCAGAATCATGTATCCTTAAAGATAGTTGAGTACATAGGGGATTCCTTGAATGTGTTTCTTGTTTTACTTTCTAGAATCTACATAGAAAACTACATACAAAAATGAAAAGTAACAAGAAGGGGTAGTGAGACAAAATACAGCAGCAAAGAAATAACACCTTCCTTTCACTTAAATTCTAAGTAAATGGATCTTATAAGGTGAAAGATTTCTACACTGAGTTTCTGGACTAACTAAAAAATCAGTACCCAGAAGCCTGCCTAATAGATTTATCAACAAGAAATAGTATGACTATGACTCCTGAATTATTCACATATAATAATTCTAGCCACAGTGGGGGTGTGGGGGAGAGGGGAAGATAAGACGTGACAGTAAGAAACTAATAGGTTTCTGAGCAAAGGACTTAAGGAGAAAACAAAAAATTGAATTATTATCTGATCCAGCAATTCCACTCCTAGGCATATAACCAGACAAAACCATAACTCAAAAAGATGCATACACCCCTATGTTCATAGCAGCACTATCACAATAGCCAAGACATGGAAACAAACTAAATGTCCATCAACAGATGAGGAAGATGTGGGGCATCTATCTATACAGTGGAATACCACTCAGCCATAAAAAAGAAGGAAATAATGCCATTTGCAGCAACATGGATGCAACTAGAGATTTTCATACTAAATGAAGTTAAGTCAGAAAGAGTAAGACAAATACCATATAATATCACTTACATGTGGAATCTAAAATATGACATGAATGAACATATCTATGAAACAGAAACTGAATCACAGACATAGAGAACAGACTGGTGGTTTCCAAGGGGGAGGGGGTTGGCAGAGGGATGGAGTGAGATGTTGGGGTTAGCAGATGTAAGCTTTTATATATCAGATGGATAAACAGCAAGGTCCTACTGTATAGCACAGGGAGCTATACTCAATATCCTATGATAAGCCATAATGGAAAAGAATATTTTTTTAAAAGAATGTATATATATATATATATATATATATATATATATATATGCATATATATAATATAACTGAATCACTTTGCTGTACAGCGGACATTAACACATTGTAAATCAACTATACTTCAATAAAAAAGTATTAAAACTGAAAACAAGTAGAACAAAAAACTCCAGAAGACCTGTAAGTAAAAGCTACAGCTACAAAACCTAATGACTTGAAAGGAACGTGAGGGCTTCCCTGGTGGCGCAGTGGTTGAGAGGCCGCCTGCCGATGCAGGGGACATGGGTTCGTGCCCCGGTCCAGGAAGATCCCACATGCCGTGGAGCGGCTGGGCCCGTGAGCCATGGCCGCTGAGCCTGCGCGTCCGGAGCCCACAACAGTGAGAGGCCCGCGTACCGCAAAAAAAGAAAAGAACATGGAAAGATCTGCTGGTAGTATTCCATTTGTATCCATAAATACAGAAACAGCATACCACTGTTCATCAAATATTTATTAAGTGCTTTTTATGTGACAGACAATGGGATGGCCTTAGGAATCCAAATATGGGTAAAACATAAGCCTGTCTTTTGGATTTTACTCTGCAGCGGGGAGAGTGGACTGTAAGCATTTTTTTAAGACAATATTTTATTATAGGCTCTGTAATGAGAAAAAGTAGTGTCCAAGATAACAGCATATCCAAGAAGTCCTCAGGGAGTTGATCATGGCTCATCTAGTCTATTGGAGAAATTGATAGTTTGATGTGGCTAGTGAATTACTCTTCTCATGACTCCCCTTGAGCGACTATTTTGAGCCATTGTCTTGATCAATTAACATGTATTAACACCTATAATTCTCATAGCAACCTAGGTGGCAGATACTATTATTACCACTATTTTGCCAGTGAAAGTGCTAGAGGCAGAAGACAGGATAAAATGAGTATTGTGCATAAAGTTTTTATCAGAAGCCAAATTAGAGGAAGATCCATGTTCCATGCTAAGAAGCTGACATTTATCCTGCAGTCTGTGAGGTACTGTAGATTTTTCAGAAGTGTCATGTTGAGAGTTGCATTTTAGAAGTTTATTCTGGCAGCTATGTGAGTGGCGGAGTGGAGTTGGATAAAACTGGGGAGAGAGGAGGCAATCGGGAGGGAAAGGAGCCAGTGAGGAGACAATACAGCAGGTCTAGCAGGGCAGAGAGAGGACATGGACCATGCAGGAGAGTGCTGGAGAGGGCAGTCTGGTCCAAGTGTGTCAATGGGATTGGTGATTGATTGGGTATGGGTTAGGGTTAGGGTTAGGTGGCAGGTACGATTGCTCCCAGTGTCTGGCTGAATCTAATAGATGGTTTCTAGCTCAGCTGATTGCAGTTGTTGGTTCAGTGCCCACATGTGGCCATTAGCTTGGATTCCTCTCTGACCACCAACCACATCACTAACCAGACTTCAATTTCAAGGGGCAATAGGTGAGAATCTAAACCCTTCTGGACAAATCACTGTCTCTGATAGGAAGGAACACTCAAAACACATATTAAAAGAGGGTGTGCACCTAAAACTAACACAACACTGTAAGTCAACTATACTCCAATATAAAATTTCAAAATAAAATAAAAATAAATTAAAGAGTGGTGTGGATTTGTCAGATCAGTCAGCTTATCTTATTATAGGGAGCACAGCATATATCAGAAACTTCAAGGAAAGATGAGGAGATGGTTCTCCTTGGGTCACATGTTTCTGCATGCCTTATAAGATTTTCTCCCAGAATATTCTTTCGAAGATGTTTCTATAGTGAAAATCCTTGAAAGATAGAGATAATGCCTCCCTCCAGAGCAAGAGTAGATGTGCTTACAGCCTTGAAGCTAATTTTCCTCAGAGGAAAGGCCTGATCTGTTTATCGGCCACTGTAAAAGATGTGAGTTTCCTAAGCTGAATTAAGTCTGATCTCCTGCAACGCAGTCTCCTGCACCACCCAGGTCCTCCTGTGTTGCCCTGTGGAACTTAGGGACAAGGATAACTGACACACATACATGTGCTCACCCCCTGCTGCTCACTGTGTCGTGTAACAAAGCCTCCATCTCTGACCCAGGAGTCTTCAGCTTTCCACCAGCACCCATGAAATTGTGACAGGCTTCTTAGCATATAAGTTGGATAAAATCCCAGACGGTTCTTCACAGTTCTTGATAGAAAGTTATAGAGATTCCTAATTGTGGTGTGCTCAATACAAAAGAATAACCAAATTGAGCAGTTTTGCGTTAAGTTAATTGTAATTTTTTGACCTCCTCTAAGAGTCTCAGCCCAGAATCTTGCCTAAGATTTTTTTAAATTTTTATTTATTTAATTAATTAATTTTTGGCTCTGTTAGGTCTTCGTTGCTGTGCGTGGGCCCTCCCCAGTTGCGGCAAGTGGGGGCCACTCTCTGCCGAGGTGCGCAGGCCTCCCGCTGCGGAGCACGGGCTCCAGGAACACAGGCTTCAGTAGTTGTGGTGCACAGGCTTCAGTAGTTGTAGTGCACGGGCTCAGTAGTTGTGGCACAAGGGCTCTAGAGTGCAGGCTCAGTAGATTCAGAGCACGGGCTTAGTTGCTCCACGGCACGTGGGATCTTCCCAGACCAGGGATCGAACCCGTGTCCCCTGCCTTGGCAGGCAGATTCCCAACCACTGCACCATCAGGGAAACCCTTGCCTAAGATTTAAATAAACTCACTCTCTTAGTGATTGACTTGCATTTTCATAATTTTTGAAGAGAACTGTTAATGATGAGTGAGTTTGACTTGCTAGAAATCCTCACAGAAGAGAGGAAATGGTGGCAGCGCTCAGATGTCTATTTCAGTACTCACTGGGGGAGACTTTTTCCTTTTCTAAAGGAGTAAACCCCGGGAGGTCTGAGGATGACTTTAAAAGTGCAAAAATAGCTTACTTTGAGATTAAATGTACAGTGGCTGCCATCTGAGATGAAATTCCTCTGAATTTCAGCTAATATAAATAGCTACTGAGCTTAGAGACCCATTCTTGGATTTCTTAACTGTGTTACAGGTGCAACAAGGTGATGGTGACTGAGATGGGCCTTATGAGTGTCTGAAACTTTAGTGAGCTGATTCTGTAAAAACTGTTGTTTAGAAGTTTTGTCTTTTATCAGCTAGGGGCTACAATTTATTTTTAAATCCAACTGACCTTTTGTTTGGGGTAAACCACACTGATAGGCTTTTTTTTTTTTTTAAACATCTTTATTGGGGTATAATTGCTTTACAATGGTGTGTTAGTTTCTGCTTTATAACAAAGTGAATCAGTTATACATATACATATGCTCCCATATGTCTTCCCTCTTGCGTCTCCCTCCCTCCCACTCTCCCTATCCCACCCCTCCAGGTTGTCACAAAGCACCGAGCTAATATCCCTGTGCCTTGCGGCTGCTTCCCCCTAGCTATCTACCTTAATACGTTTGTTAGTGTGTATATGTCCATGACTCTCTCTCGCCCTGTCAAAGCTCACCCTTCCCCCTCCCCATATCCTCAAGTCCGTTCTCTAGTAGGTCTGCGTCTTTATTCCTGTCTTACCTCTAGGTTCTTCATGACATTTTTTTTTCCCCTTAAATTCCATATATATGTGTTAGCATACGGTATTTGTCTTTTTCTTTCTGACTTACTTCACTCTGTATGACAGACTCTAGGTCTATCCATCTCATTACAAATAGCTCAATTTCATTTCTTTTTAAGGCTGAGTAATATTCCATTGTATATATGTGCCACATCTTCTTTATCCATTCATCCGATAATGGGCGCTTAGGTTGTTTCCATCTCCGGGCTATTGTAAATAGAGCTGCAATGAACATTTTGGTACATGACTCTTTTTGAATTTTGGTTTTCTCAGGGTATATGCCCAGTAGTGGGATTGCTGGGTCATATGGTAATTCTATTTGTAGTTTTTAAAGGAACCTCCATACTGTTCTCCATAGTGGCTGAACCAATTCACATTCCCACCAGCAGTGCAAGAGTGTTCCCTTTTCTCCACACCCTCTCCAGCATTTATTGTTTCTAGAGTTTTTGATGATGGCCATTCTGACTGGTGTGAGATGATATCTCATTGTAGTTTTGATTTGCATTTCCCTAATGATTAATGATGTTGAGCATTCTTTCATGTGTCTGTTGGCATTTTGTATATCTTCTTTGGAGAAATGTCTATTTAGGTCTTCTGCCCATTTTTGGATTGGGTTGTTTGTTTTTTTGTTATTGAGTTGCATGAGCTGCTTGTAAATTTTGGAGATTAATCCTTTGTCAGTTGCTTCATTTGCAAATATTTTCTCCCATTCTGAGGGTTGTCTTTTGGTCTTGATTATGGTTTCCTTTGCTGTGCAAAAGCTTTGAAGTTTCATTAGGTCCCATTTGTTTATTTTTGTTTTTATTTCCATTACTCTAGGAGGTGGGTCAGAAAGGATCTTGCTGTGATTTATGTCATAGAGTGTTCTGCCTATGTTTTCCTCTAAGAGTTTTATAGTTTCTGGCCTTACATTTAGGTCTTTAATCCATTTTGAGCTTATTTTTGTGTATGGTGTTAGGGAGTGATCTAATCTCATACTTTTACATGTACCTGTCCAGTTTTCCCAGCACCATTTATTGAAGAGGCTGTCCTTTCTCCACTGTACATTCCTGCCACCTTTATCAAAGATAAGGTGTCCATATGTGCGTGGGTTTATCTCTGGGCTTTCTATCCTGTTCCATTGATCTATCTTTCTGTTTTTGTGCCAGTACCATACTGTCTTGATTACTGTACCTTTGTAGTATAGTCTGAAGTGAGGGAGCCTGACTCCTCCAGCTCCTTTTTTCGTTCTCAAGATTGCTTTGGCTATTCGGGGTCTTTTGTGTTTCCATACAAATTGCGAAATTTTTTGTTCTAGTTCTGTGAAAAATGCCAGTGGTAGTTTGATAGGGATTGCATTGAATCTGTAGACTGCTTTGGGTAGTAGAGGCATTTTCACAATGTTGATTCTTCCCATCCAAGAACATGGTATATCTCTCCATCTATTTGTATCATCTTTCATTTCTTTCATCAGTGTCTTATAATTTTCTGCATACAGGTCTTTCGTCTCCTTAGGTGGGTTTATTCCTAGATATTTTATTCTTTTTGTTGCAATGGTAAATGGGAGTGTTTTCTTGATTTCACTTTCAGATTTTTCATCATTAGTATATAGGAATGCCAGAGATTTCTGTGCATTAATTTTGTATCCTGCTACTTTACCAAATTCATTGATTAGCTCTAGTAGTTTTCTGGTAGCATCTTTAGGATTCTCTATGTATAGTATCATGTCATCTGCAAACAGTGACAGCTTTACTTCTTCTTTTCTGATTTGGATTCCTTTTATTTCCTTTTCTTCTGTGATTGCTGTGGCTAAAACTTCCAAAACTATGTTGAATAAGAGTGGCGAGAGTGGGCAACCTTGTCTTGTTCCTGATCTTAGTGGAAATGCTTTCAGTTTTTCACCATTGAGGATGATGTTTGCTGTGGGCTTGTCATATATGGCCTTTATTATGTTGAGGAAAGTTCCCTCTATGCCTACTTTCTGCAGGGTTTTTATCATAAATGGGTGTTGAATTTTGTCGAAAGCTTTCTCTGCATCTATTGAGATGATCATATGGTTTTTCTCCTTCAATTTGTTAATATGGTTTATCACATTGATAGATTTGCGTATATTGAAGAATCCTTGCATTCCTGGAATAAACCCCACTTGATCATGGTGTATGATCCTTTTAATGTGCTGTTGGATTCTGTTTGCTAGTATTTTGTTGAGGATTTTTGCATCTATGTTCATCAGTGATATTGGCCTGTAGTTTTCTTTCTTTGTGACATCCTTCTCTGGTTTTGGTATCAAGGTGATGGTGGCCTCGTAGAAGGAATTTGGGAGTGTTCCTCCCTCTGCTATATTTTGGAAGAGTTCGAGAAGGATAGGTGTTAGCTATTCTCTAAACGTTTGATAGAATTCACCTGTGAAGCCATCTGGTCCTGGGCTTTTGTTTGTTGGAAGATTTTTAATCACAGTTTCAATTTCAGTGCTTGTGATTGGTCTGTTCATATTTTCTATTTCTTCCTGATTCAGTCTTGGCAGGTTGTGCATTTCTAAGAATTTGTCCATTTCTTCCAGATTGTCCATTTTATTGGCATAGGGTTGCTTGTAGCAATCTCTCATGATTTTTTTTATTTCTGCAGTGTCAGTTGTTACTTCTCCTTTTTCATTTCTACTTCTATTGATTTGAGTCTTCTCCCTTTTTTTCTTGATGAGTCTGGCTAGTGGTTTATCTATTTTGTTTATCTTCTCAAAGAACCAGCTTTTAGTTTTATTGATCTTTGCTATCGTTTCCTTCATTTCTTTTTCATTTATTTCTGATCTGATTTTTATGATTTCTTTCCTTCTGCTAGCTTTGGGGTTTTTTTGTTCTTCTTTCCCTAATTGCTTGAGGTGCAAGGTTAGGTTGTTTATTCGAGATGTTTCCTGCTTCTTAAGGTGGGCTTGTATTGCTATAAACTTCCCCCTTAGAACTGCTTTTGCTGCATCCCATAGGTTTTGGGTCGTTGTGTCTCCATTGTCATTTGTTTCTAGGTATTTTTTTATTTCCTCTTTGACTTCTTCAGTGATCACTTCATTATTAAGTAGTGTATTGTTTAGCCTCCATGTGTTTGTATTTTTTACAGATCTTTTCCTGTAATTGATATCTAGTCTCATAGCGTTGTGGTCAGAAAAGATACTTGATACAATTTCAATTGCCTTAAATTTACCAAGGCTTGATTTGTGGCCCAAGATATGATCTATCCTGGAGAATGTTCCATGAGCACTTGAGAAAAATGTGTATTCTGTTGTTTTTGGATGGAGTGTCCTATAAATATCAATTAAGTCCATCTTGTTTAATGTATCATTTAAAGCTTGTGTTTCCTTATTTATTTTCATTTTGGATGATCTGTCCATGGGTGAAAGTGGGGTGTTAAAGTCCCCTACTATGAATGTGTTACTGTCGATCTCCCCTTTTATGGCTGTTAGTATTTGCCTTATGTATTGAGGTGCTCCTATGTTGGGTGCATAAATATTTACAATTGTTATATCTTCTTCTTGGATCGATCCCTTGATCATTATGTAGTGTCCTTCTTTGTCTCTTGTAATAGTCCTTATTTTAAAGTCTATTTTGTCTGATATGAGAATTGCTACTCCAGCTTTCTTTTGGTTTCCATTTGCATGGAATATCTTTTTCCATCCCCTTACTTTCAGTCTGTATGTGTCTCTAGGTCTGAAGTGGGTCTCTTGTAGACAGCATATATAAGGGTCTTGTTTTTGTATCCATTCAGCCAATCTGTGTCTTTTGGTGGGAGCATTTAGTCCATTTACATTTGAGGTAATTATCGATATGTATGTTCCTATTCCCATTTTCTATATTGTTTTGGGTTCGTTATTATAGGTCTTTTCCTTCTCTTGTGTTCCTTGTCTAGAGAAGTTCCTTTGGCATTTGTTGTAAAGCTGGTTTGGTGGTGCTGAACTCTCTCAGCTTTTGCTTGTCTGTAAAGGTTTTAATTTCTCCATCAAATCTGAATGAGATCCTTGCTGGGTAGAGTAGTCTTGGTTGCAGGTTTTTCTCCTTCATCACTTTCAGTATGTCCTGCCACTCCCTTCTGGCTTGTAGGGTTTCTGCTGAGGGATCAGCTGTTAACCTTATGGGGATTCCCTTGTGTGTTATTTGTTGTTTTTCCCTTGCTGCTTTTAATATACTTTCTTTGTATTTAATTTTTGACAGTTTGATTAATATGTGTCTTGGCGTATTTCTCCTTCTATTTATCCTGTATGGGACTCTCTGTGCTTGCTGGACTTGATTAACTATTTCCTTTCCCATATTAGGGAAGTTTTCAACTATAATCTCTTCAAATATTTTCTCAGTCCCTTTCTTTTTCTCTTCTTCTTCTGGAACCCCTATAATTCGAATGTTGGTGCGTTTAATGTTGTCCCAGAGGTCTCTGAGACTGTCCTCAGTTCTTTTCATTCTTTTTTCTTTATTCTGCTCTGCAGTAGTTATTTCCACTATTTTATCTTCCAGGTCACTTATCCGTTCTTCTGCCTCAGTTATTCTGCTATTGATCCCATCTAGAGTACTTTTAATTTCATTTATTGCATTGTTCATCGTTGCTTGTTTCATCTTTATTTCTTCTAGGTCCTTGTTAACTGTTTCTTGCATTTTGTCCATTCTATTTCCAAGATTTCGGATCATCCTTACTATCATTATTCTGAATTCTTTTTCAGGTAGACTGCCTATTTCCTCTTCATTTGTTAGGTCTGGTGCATTTTTATCTTGCTCCTTCATCTGCTGTGTGTTTTTCTGTCTTCTCATTTTGCTTATCTTACTGTGTTTGGGGTCTCCTTTTTGCAGGCTGCACGTTCGTAGTTCCCGTTGTTTTTGATGTCTGTCTCCAGTGGCTAAGGTTGTTTCAGTGGGTTGTGTAGGCTTCCTGGTGGAGGGGACTAGTGCCTGTGTTGTGGCGGATGAGGCTGGATCTTGTCTCTCTAGTGGGCAGGTTCACGTCTGGTGGTGTGTTTTGGGGTGTCTGTGGCCTTATTATGATTTTAGGCAGCCTCTCTGCTAATTCGTGGGGTTGTGTTCCTGTTTTGCTAGTTGTTTGGCATAGGTTGTCCAGCACTGTGGCTTGCTGGTCGTTGAGTGAAGCTGGGTGCTGGTGTTAAGATGGAGGTCTCTGGGAGATTTCCGCCGTTTAATATTATGTGGAGCTGGGAGGTCTCTTGTTGACCAGTGTCCTGAAGTTGGCTCTCCTACCTCAGAGGCAGAGCCCTGACTCCTGGCTGGAGCACCAAGAGCCTTTCATCCACACGGCTCAGAATAAAAGGGAGAAAAAGTAGAGAGAATTAGTAGAAGTATGAGGAAAGAAAGAAGGAAAGGAGGAAAGGAAGGAAGGAAGAAAGAAGCAAAGAAGGAAAGAAAGGAGGGAGGGAGGGAGGGAGGAAGGAAGGAAGGAAGGAGGGAAAGAAGGAAAAAAGACAGAAAGAAAGAAGATACAGTAAAAATAAAATAAAGTATAATATAGTTATTGAATTAAAAAATATTTAGAAAAAAAAAAAAGGGACGGATAGAACCTTAGGACAAATGTTGGAAGCAAAGCTATACAGAGAAAATCTTACACAGAAGCATACACATACACCTTCACAAAAAGAGGTAAAGGGGGAAAAATCATAAATCTTGCTCTCAGAGACCACCTCCTCAATTTGGGGTGATTCGTTGTCTAAAGGAGGGAAGGAAGGAAGGAAAGAAAGAAAGAATGAATGAAGGTAAAGTATAATAAAGTTATTACAATTAAAATTAATTATTAAGAAAAAGAATTTTTTAAAAAAACCATGGACGGATAGAGCCCTAGGACAAATGGTGGAAGCAAGAGTATACAGACAAGATCTCACACAGAAGCATATACATACACATTCACAACAAGAGGAAAAGGGAAAAAAATCATAGATCTCGCTCCTAAATTCCACCTCTTCAATTTGGGATCATTCCTTGTCTATTCAGGTATTCCACAGATGCAGGGTATATCAAGTTGATTGTGGAGTTTTAATCCGCTGCTTCTGAGGCTGCTGGGAGAGATTTCCCTTTCTCTTCTTTGTTCTCACAGCTCACAGGAGCTCAGCTTTGGATTTGGCCCTGCCTCTGCGTGTAGGTCGCTGGAGGGCGTCTGTTTTTTGCTCAGACAAGACGGGGTTAAAGGAGCCGCTGATTCGGGGGCTCTGGCTCACTCAGGCCGGGGGTGGGGGGGGGGAAGGAGGGGCACTGCGTGCGGGGCGGGCCTGCGGCGTCAGAGGCGGCGTGACGTTGCACCAGCCTGAGGCCCGCCGTGCGTTCTCCCGGGGAAGTGGTCCCTGGTTCCCGGGAACCTGGCAGGGGCGGGCTGCACAGGCTCCGCGGAAGAGGGGTGTGGAGAGTGACCTGTGCTCGCACACAGGCCCCTTGGTGGCGGCAGCAGCAGCCTTAGCGTCTCCCGCCCGTCTCTGGGGTCCGCGCTTTTAGCCGCGGCTCGCGCCCGTCTCTGGGGTTCGCGCTTTTAGCCGCGCCTCGCGCCCGTCTCTGGGGTTCACGCTTTTAGCCGCGGCTCGCGCCCGTCTCTGGAGTTCCTTTAAGCAGCGCTCTTAAACCCCTCTCCTCGCGCACCAGGAAACAAAGAGGGAAGAAAAAGTCTCTTGCCTCTTCGGCAGGTGCAGGCTTTTCCCCGAACTCCCTCCCGGCTAGTCGTGGTGCACTAATCCCTTCAGGCTATGTTCAAGCCGCCAACCCCAGTCCTCTCCCTGCGCTCCGTCCAAAACCGAAACCCGAGCCTCAGCTCGCAGCCCCGCCCGCCCCGGCGGGTGAGCAGACAAGCCGCTCGGGCTGGTGAGTGCCGGTCGGCACCGATCCTCTGTGCGGGAATCTCCCCGCTTTGCCCTCCGCACCCGTCGCTGTGCACTACTCCGCGGACCCGAAGCTCCCCCCTCCGCCTCCCGCAGTCTCCGCCCGCGGAGGGGCTTCCTAGTGTGTGGAAACTTTTCCTCCTTCACAGCTCCCTCCCACTGGTGCAGGTTCCGTACTTATTCTTTTGTCTCTGTTTTTTCTTTTTTTCTTTTGCCCTACCCAGGTACGTGGGGAGTTTCTTGCCTTTTGGGAGGTCTGAGGTCTTCTGCCAGCCTTCAGTAGGTGTTCTGTAGGAGTTGTTCCACGTGTAGATGTATTTTCTGGTGTATCCGTGGGGAGGAAGGCGATCTCCGCGTCTTACTCTTCCGCCATCTTCAAGGTCCCCCCTATCTACTTGATAGGCTTTTAATTGTACACGTGAGAGAAAGATTTCTGAAATCCAGACATTTGAGAAGGGTAGATCTAAGGACCTACACTTTTCTGAGAAATAATGTGAAACCTTACTTTTATAGTGGTCAGAGTACATCTCTGTAGTTTGAATTTTTAAATAATTAACACAATTTATTTTTTAGAGAAGTTTTACGTTCATATAAAAATTGAGGGGCTTCCCTGGTGGCGCAGTGGTTGAGAGTCCGCCTGCCGATGCAGGGGATGCAGGTTCGTGCCCCGGTCCGGGAGGATTCCACGTGCCGCGGGGTGGCTGGGCCCGTGGGCCATGGCCGCTGGGGCTGCGCGTCCAGAGCCTGCACGTCCGGAGCCTGTGCTCTGCAACGAGAGAGGCCGCAGCGGTGAGAGGCCCACGTACCGCAAAAAAAAAAAAAATTGAGAAGAAAGCACAGAGTTCTCATATCACCCCTCCACACACAGTTTCCCCTATTATTAATATCTCACATTAGTGTGGCACATGTGTTACAATTGATGAGCAAACATTGGTACATTATTAACTAAAGTCCACAGTTTACATTAGGTTCACTCTTCCTGTTGTACATTCTAGGGGTTTTGACAAATATGTAAACATGTTTCTACCATCACAGGGTCACAGAGAGTAGTTTAACTACCCTCAATATCCCCTGTGCCCTATTTGTCTCTCGGTCTTTTCCTTCAAACTCTTGGGAACCACTGATCTTTTTACCGTCTCCATATTTTTGCCTTTTCCAGAATGTCATATAGTTGGTATCATACACTAAGTAGCTTTTTCAGATTAGCTTCTTTCACTCATCAATATGCATTTAAATTTCCTCTGTATCTTTAATTTTTTTCTTAATAACACTTTTTTTTATCACTGAATACCACTCCATCGTCTGCATGTTCCATAGTTTGTTTACTCATGCACCTACTGAAGGATGTCTCAGTTACTTCCAAGTTTTGGCAGTTCTGAATAAAGTTACAAGTTTGTGTGTGGTCATAAGTTTTCAACTCATTTGGGTAAATATCAAGGAGCATGATTACTGAAGCATATGGTAAGAGTATGCTTAGTTTTGCAAGAAATTGCTACATTATCTTCCAAGGTGGCTGAACATTTTGCATTCCCACCATATAGATTTTTTTTTTCAGGTGTTGTCTTGTGTCTGTAGTTTATTGCTTTTCCTTAGTGTGTGTGTGTATTCAAACAGTTGTTTCAAAGGATTAGGAGCAGAGGCTCTAAGCCAGCTAAAGAGGTATTGTGGTAGGCAGAATAATGCCCCCCCAAAGTGTCTGTGCCAGAATCTGGGAATGTTACATGGTAAGGAGGAATTAAGGTTGCTAATCAGCTGACTTTAAAATAAGATTATCCTAAATTATCCAGGTGGGCCCAGCATAACCACAGGAGACCTCTAAATGAGGAAGGAGGCAGAAGAGACAGAGTCACCGTGATGTAGTGTGAGAAAGACTGCTGGATTTGCAAACAGAAGAGGACCAAGAGCAATGACTGCAGGCAGCTTGTAGAAGCCAGAAAAGGAACCTGCCAACACCTAGAGTTCAGCCCAAGGATCCAATTAGATGTCTGACCTGAGAACTTTAAGATGACAAATTTGTGTTGTTTTAAGCCCAAAGTCTGGTCATTTGCTACAGCAGTTACAGGAAACTACTACAGATGTGTAACTTCACCATCTCAGAGCGGAAGAAAGATTTTGAAAAAGGACAAGGCTGTCTGTGGTCCATATGTAATTCCAAGATTGAATGACCCAGAATTGAAAACATATGTCTATACAAAAACTTGTACATAGACATTCACAGCAGCATCATTCTTGATAGCTAAAGAGTAGAAACAACCTAAATGTCCATTATCCGTTTTGCTTAATGAAGAAATAAACAAAATATGGTACATCTATACAATAGAATATTATTCATCCACAAAAAGGAAGTACTGATACCTGGTACAACATGGATGAACCCAAAGACATTATGTTAAAGAGGCCAGCTACAAAAGACCACATAGTGTGGAATCTCATTCATATGAAATGTCCAGAATAGGCAAGTCCGTAGAGACAACTAGAAAGTAGATTAGTTGTTACCAGATGCTGAGGGAAGAGGATAGAAATGGGGAATAACTGCTAATGGGAACAGGATTTCTTTGGAGGAGAGTAAAAATGTTCTAAAATTAGTGACAATAGTTGCACAACTCTGTGAATATACTAAAACCCACTAAATTATATATGTTAAAAGAGTGAATGTTATGGTATGTGAATTACATCCAACTCTATCTCAATAAAGCTGTCATTAATAAAAATATGGAATGACCCATATTTTGGGAATTGTACTGATAATCAGTTATTGAGTTTTGATGTGAGTTTTGTAGATATCATTTTCCCTGGGAGAAATGAACAATGGAATTCCCCTCTTTCAATCATTTGGGAGGCAAGATTTAGACTTTTCCTGGTGAAAGGAAAACTGTCTTCTTTCTCTGACCTTGAGGTTGGTGGGAACTTAGATTCTGGGTGTATCAGTCAAGATTGGTAAAGTTATGATGCTAGGTAAATTTAGGTTTAAAGACCCAAATATAAGACATGACACCATAAAACCCCTAGAAGAGAACACAGAGCAAAATATTTTCTGCTGTTTTATTTTCTACAATAAATTGTAGCAATATTTTCTTAGGTCAGTCTCCCAAGGCAAAAGAATAAAAGCAAAATTAAACAAATGTGACCTAATCAAACTTAAAAGCTTTTGCAGAGCAAAGGAAACCATCAACAAAATGAAAAGATAACTTACAGAATGGGAGAAAATATTTGCAAATGATGCAACCAACAAGGGGTTAATATCCAAAATACACAAACAGTTCATACAACTCAATATTAAAAAAGCAAACAACTCAATCAAAACAATGGGCAGAAGACCTAAATAGACAGTTCTCTAAAGAAGACATACAAACTGCCAACAGGTACATGAAAAGATACTTAACACTGTTAATTATTAGAGAAATGAAAATCATAACCAAAATGAGGTATCACCTCACACAGGTCAGATGGCCATCATCAAAAAGTCTACAAAGAATAAATATTGGAGAGAGTGTGGAGAAAAGAGAACACTCCTATATTTACATTCCATGGTGGGAATGTAAATTGGTGCAGCCACTATGGAAAACAGTATGTAGGTTCCTCAAAAAAACTAAAAATAGAGTTACCATATGATCCTGTAATCCTGTTACCAAAAGTTGAGTCTGGCTGCTCACTGCTCAAAAGCCCACAAAAAGGCAAGGTTTGTGGAAAGGAAAGTTTCCTTTATTATGGAGGCCGGCAACCCAGGTTGAGGAGTGTTGGGGGAGTAGGGCAGACTCCTGTCCAAAGGCCTACTCCACCCCACTTACAATCAATGGGAAAGAACTTTTATAGACGGAGGGAGTGGGCTACATGCAGAAACAGCACACTCAGCTCTGACAGTCATCTTGAAACTGGTCATGCGTGGTCTGATCAGCATCATCTTGATTGTTTTAAGTACAATTAGTCTTTAGTTCCTGGGTCAGTTTGTTCCCATTTCTTTGAGACCAATTCTCAGAATTGTGGCAGCTTATGTCATGGCTACAGTCTGGTCATCATGTAGTTAACTTCTTCCACCTGGTGAGGGTTTCAGTATCTATAAGACAGCTCACAGGATATGGCTCAGAATATTATCTACAGCCCTTGAGGAGGAACTAAAGTTCCTTGACTATGCATACTGACTAAACTATTACTATTTAGTCTTGTTGGATTGTTTTTCTTTGCTTCTGCATTTTCTCACTTCTTGATTAAACTTGTTCTTTGGACAAAGTTTTTCCACAGACAAAAAGGCAGGCTGAGAACATGGAGTGGGCAGGGGGCGGGACCATAGGGTCCTGCTCCATTTCAACCTCCCCTTTTCTTTGATACTCTTCAATCTTGAGGAGGGACAGTTACAGAACAAAATAGGGAATAAAGTTTGGGATAGAGAGGTTAATCATAGACTTGGCAGAGGAATTTTGTTTTAGTTTACATTTCTGTTCCAATTTTCCCCAACTATTTGAGGGATTGGGGCAACAACTGCTCTTGGCTACTTCCTGCTAAAGTGGGGTGTAGTCCTGCCTAATTTGGGGAATGGGCAGAGAATTGGAAGTAATCTCAAGTTCCAAGCTTAGCATCAATATTTTGTATTATGAAAACATTATAGCATCAATATTTTGTATTATGAAAACATTAACTCTCTTTTTGATTACTTTGTCATAGTACCTGGACAAACATTTGAAAATTAGTAGATGTTTTACAATGAGGATAATAATCAAAATGCAACTTTGTATTATTCTCTAAATGTGTTCTTTTTTTCCTTAATAGTTAAAGTGGATGTACCGTGTATGTTTAATAGGCCACAAACAGGCTGTTTTGGTTAGCTTAAAGATTAAATCATGTATAAGCCAGAATGACTTCCCCATACCTCAATATGTGAACATTTCTTCCATCATTTTTCAGTTTTAATTGTAAATCTTTCCATAGAAAGCATTTAAAAATCAATATATTTTTCCAACATTGCCAGAGTGGCTCAGTTACCTGCTCTGGGTCCATTCATGTCCCTCAGTGCTAGGCCAACTTTTTGTTTATATATTTGTCTAGTCATCCACATTGGGGGACAACTAATTACACATAACAAACAAGTACAGAAAGGTATGTTGATGGGGAAATATTTTATAGGCTATACATCACTTATACCCAATTGTCACACAAGCATTATACATGTGCTTTTAGTGTTAAACTTAAAGCCAGCAATGATACACATAATAAGTAGTTATACTCTGTGTTAACTTCACTAGACAATTTTTTCCATCCTGAACACTGGGGTCAAAAATATGGTTTGAAGCAAAACAATAGCTTTCCATTAGAATTCTTTAAATTTCTTACCCAGTTCAGCAGTATGATCTGAAAGTTATCAAATGTTTTCAATATAATTTAGCATACCAAATAACCCTAGTTACTTTAATATTTCTTCTGAGATGCCTAGAGGCCCCTTTGGAATACTCAAAGTTAGCTAGAGAAAGAAACTTACCATCTGTTATCAAAAGCAGCTCAATATTCCATGAAAATTTTGTTCTCTTAACAGGGAGAAAGATAACCAGATTCCAGCCTTGTACCAGCTTACTATTAATAACAAAATTCATTTATCTAATTAAATTCAATCTAATCTTAATCAATCCTGACAACATACAAAATTGTTTTCTCCAAGTTCCTTTTTCATAAACGTTTTATCACTTTCTGGATCCATACTGTGTCCCTATTTTCCCCATACATAAATAACCAGCTCTAGGACAAAATTATTTTCCTTTTATTCCTCAAGAAAAATATCTCCACTCTTTGTACCTTCTCTCACCGACAACGCATATCTTACTTGGCTTTACATACTGAAATGCTCCCCTTATCATTTTTACATATTAAAATTTTTAACCCTTAAAATTCTTAACAAAACCAAGAAACAAGTAATTGAACTGTTATACCAGCATTTACAGATTGACAAACTTAAGAACATATTCCATAACTTCTAAAAACTTACATTTTTCTCATAGTATAATTTCTCTTTAATGTAGTATAAGATGTGTGTTTAGTAAACCTATCTTTTGAAGTTCTACTAATTAACACGAGGCTGAAGTCTCAGGCAACGTGGGCTGTTTTTGTATTTCAAGGACATGATAAGAGTTAACTTCAAGCTTTCTCCTAGGCGTATTTTTGTTCTCTCGGGGTCAGAATTCTGAAAACAGTATTTTATCAAGCTTTCTCTAACTGCATATGCAAAAAGAACCAGTTTGTGAGTTTCAAAAGAGTTTTATCTTAACCAGGTTTCTCTGGAGTCTGAAGAATGCTGTTGCCATACATTGTTAAAAAAATTATCTTTCTTTCTCTTTAGTCATAATCTCATAGCTAAAATTTTTCTAATGAATTGAACCTGAATTTCCCATTTTACAAAAGACAACAAAGATACCAATAGCACAAGTGGAATGTACTTTCACACACAAGAAGACAGAACTGTCACAAATCCTCCAAGAAGGACGACCCATATGGAGTGCCAAACAAACACTCCCCAACACAAACAGTCCTCAATGTCAGACACACATCAGAACCAATTGGCAAAATGCCCAAATAGCATTTTGTGCTCAAAAGAGAAGTTTGCTGGGTACACACCGGTGGACTTACTTGGTCTTGGAGCTCATCAGCTCATACAGAGGTATCTTTCTCTTCTACCAAGGAAAAGCATAATTTGGCAGCCAGTGAGGAGCAGAGGAGAAACAGGGAGGAACCCTGAAACAGTTGGTTTCGGCAGCTGCTAGGAATGTCCTCCCAAATCCCCTCTCGGTGCCAGCAAGCCGCAAGCAGTGGACTCCTTGCAGCCAACCCGGTGTGGTGTCATGAAGGTTGCTCTGCTTGGGAAAATCCCGGGAGCCAGATATCGCGAGAGGGCAGCCTCATGTTGGGAGCCAAACACTTAACCTAAATTGGGTCCAGCCGCTTCCTGCTCAAAAACAAGTAAAGAAGCAAGGTTGGTTGAAAGGAAATTTTGCTTTATTTCAGAGACCAGAAACCTGGAGGGGTGGGGGGTGGGGGTGGACTCTTGTCCAAAGGCCGACTCCCCCCCCCCATCAGTGGGCAAGAGCTTTTATAGACGGAGGGAGGGGGCTACATGCAGAAACAGCACAGTCAGCTCTGGTAGTCGTCTTGAAACTGGTCATGTGGAGGTCTGATCAGCATCTTCTTGATTGTTTTAAGTACAGTTAGTCTTCAGTTCCAGTGTCAGTTTGTTCTCATTTCTTTGAGGCCAGTTCTCAGAATTGTGGCAGCTTATGTCATGGCTACAGTCTGGCTATCATGTAGTTAACTTCTTCCACCTGGTGGGGATTTCAGTATCTATAATATAGATAGTTCACAGGATATGGCTCAGAATATTATCTCTAGCACTTGAGGAGGGACTAAAGGTCCTTGACTTTGCTTAATGACTAAACTATTATTATTTGGTCTCGTTTGACTCTTTTCCCTTGTGTCTGCATTTTCTCACTTCTCTGATTAAACTTATTGTTTGACTAAAGTTTTTTCACAGACAAAAGGCAGGCTGAGGACATGGGGGTCAAGGACCACAGGGTCCTACTCCGTTTCACTTATATGTTAGTTAGGTAAAAACTCTTACGGAGTAGAGTTATTTATTGACCTAAAGGTAAATGCCTTTCAGACTGAGTGACCCACAGAAGAAGGATTGAAACTTTCTCTTCTTAACTCTGGAGATACTTTCAATTACAATATAGGACATTTTACAGTGATACTGTGACACTACAAATTGTAATTGACTTTCAGAGAACAGACTTCAGCTTTTTAATGCCCCCCAGGTATGTGATCTTACACTAATACACACTTTGTTGACTCTGATTGCTTAATTAGGGCCCAGAGTTCTATGATAGTTGGAACTTTCTAGATTTTTTCCCTGGCAAAAACTTCATAATACAACATGAGCCAGATAATTTCATGATGAACGGTTCAGAACTGCGAATGTCATTAATGCATTTTTTTATGGTTGCTGTTAACTATAACTAAATACCATGACAGATGTTCATCAAGTAAATTTCCAACAAAGATTGATTGATTGATTGATGCAGTCTCTGAGATCATAGTAGCAAATTCGAGAAGAAAAACATTTGAGAAAACAATGGAATGATCTAATAAAAGTGGTAAAATAAAGTTACACTGAAAAAGAAAAAACCTCTGCATTAATTTTTGTTTTGTGTGTATCTATCTTTTACTGCTTTTGGTGTGAAAGCACCCTATGGGTTTCATTCAGAGAGTCTGATACAGCTTACTAAAATTTCCCAGTGAGACCTTTTGTGGCGAAAAATGTGAACTTCTATTCCCCTCTTAGCAATTCCCCTCTTAGGATTTCAGAACTGGAATCCTGCTCAAATATTTACATGTAATTGTTAATGGTGTCTCACTTTTATAGGAAAGGGTGGCAGCATGGTCAGCTGGCAAAAGTTTATGCTCCCCTTTAACAACGTAGAATTATTGCAAGGAAGAGGTTTCTAGCCATTGACAACCATTGCTTAGCATGTCCTGCATCTATGTGGGACCTCACGACTGAGTTCTGGCCAATGGAAGGTGCATGGAATTGAGGTGTATCTCTTCCAGACATGACCCATCCTCCATGCTCTCTTAGCCCTCATCTGCTAACTCAGGACCTTTTAGAAGCCGTGGACAGAAGACAGCAGAGCCTCCAGCATCCCGGTCCCTGAATCACTCTATGGAGCAGAGTGTCCTCTCCCTCTTTCTGCATAGTGGACCTTAAAGAGGCCAGAAATACATATTTGTTGGCTTAACCCACTGAGATTTGGAGTTTATCATTATAACAGCAAGTATTCCCTTAAGAAGTACTAAGGTTCACTACTGCGCTTTCAAGTCCGAGAACATCTAGCACAAGGGAGGCCCTGAATGAACAAATAAAAGCACACTCCCTCTAGAAGGGCAAAGAAAAATGCCATGTCAGCACAATTTCTTTGTCTTCTGGGCAAGTCATTGTCAAACATGCCAGATCAGAAATGGTCTTACATGAAGTGTAGGAAAGACTGTGGAGCAGGTAATGCTACCTGCTTGTCTAATCCCACAGGGCCAGGATTTTCTTATGTGACTTTGGGATCAAGGGAAAATCTGATAGTAATTCCAGGTCATCAAAGGTCCCCATATAAACATGTATATGTACTTTTACTGTCAGAAAAAGCACTATTATTTATGGAGAGCTTATTCTGCCAATATCCATGATGATGACAAAATCCTTGGTGGTAGATTGCAGTGTCCCATTCAGCCTAGCCAAGGATACATTTATTTGATTATGCCAGATAATTTTATACACATTTTCTTATTTAAGCATTTATACATGATTGCCCCCCATCTCATATGTGGGGTGATGGAGGCCCACGGTTTTTGGTGAGCTCATTGCCAAGGGCACCCATCTGTCTGCTCCCTGTATCCTGTGTCCCTGGGTCTCATACTCTACTCCAACCGTGGCTCTGAGCACCAACCTTCATATCACCCAGAAGCCACTTGTTTAACACAAAAAACAAACTCTCAGATAATTAATTCAGGAGCACATGCCCAGCTGTGATGTGGGTTTAGAACCATTTCCTTTGGATACTTGCTTTGCGAGTTCACACAAACCGCCAACAGAGCATCCCCGTTGGTACTGCTTGTTTCTCTAGTAATAGACGATTTTCCTTCAGGCTTTTATCTTGACCTTGTGACACTACACCTTCTTATTGGGAGGTTCCCTGCACATTGCCAAAAGTCCATTGTGTAGCTCAAACTGTGTTACCTGGAGAGGTCTTTCCTCTCAATTGGCCAGAACTCAAATCCTTCCTACATCATCCCCTAAAAAACCCAATCTTTTATACCAGGAGTCCTCAAACATTTTCTGTAAAGGGCAGATAGTAAATAGTTTAGGTGTGTGGGCCACACAGTCTCTGTCACAGCTATTCAACTCTCCTTGTAACACAAAAGGGTCATAAACAGTACGTGAATGAATGAGTGTGGCTGGGTTCCAATAAAACATCATTTTCAAAGACAGTCTGTAGGCTGGATTTGGCCCATGGCTGCAGTGCACCAAGACTGATTTTATACATTCATCATTTTCTATGATTAGGCTGAACTTTTCCCCAAACATTTGTTTATTCTTCAATTTTCCTATTTTAGAGCCCTGATATGGGTATGTAAGGACAAGCAGATACTCTATTGGGATATTTTAGGACTGTTGGAGTTTATGCATATGCTAAAAAAAATTGGTGTAAGGGAATTTTGGATTTAGGAAATGTTTTCTAAAAGGAAAGGAAAGAAAAAATGATTCTTGACATAGAGTGGAGGATGCACTAATATAAGGAGAAAACAAAGTTAATATTGGCTGATTAATAGGGAATAAAACAAAGAGACTTGCTGCATTCATTCATTCACTGAAAATATTTGTTTTCTCTCTTTGCTGCAGGCCTTGGGATTACAATGTGAAAAAGACAGATGTGGAGAAATACATCTGCACATGGAACAACTCCTACAGAACACTTACTGAACGCTGGCAGAAGACCTCAGACCTCCCAAAAGGCAAGAAACTCCCCACGTACCTGGGTAGGGCAAAAGAAAAAAGAATAAACAGAGACAAAAAAATAGGGACAGGACCTGCACCAGTGGGAGGCAGCTGTGAAGGAGGAAAAGTTTCCACACACTAGGAAGCCCCTTCGTGGGCGGAGACTGTGGGTGGCAGAGGCGGAAAGCTTCGGAACCACGGAGGAGAGCACGGCGGGAGGGGTGCAGAGGGCAAAGCGGAGAGATTCCCACACAGAGGATCGGTGCTTGTCTGCTCACTGGCTGGGGCGGGTGGGGCTGGGAGCTGAGGCTCGGGTTTCGGTCAGTGCACAGGGAGAGGACTGGGGTTGGCAGCGTGAACACAGCCTACAGGGGGTTAGTGCACCACGGCTAGCCGGGAGGGAGTCCGGGGAAAAGTCTGGACCTGCCAAAGAGGCAAGAGGCTTTTTCTTCCCTCTTTGTTTCCTGGTGCGCGAGGAGAGGGGATTAAGAAGGCTGCTTAAAGGAGCTCCAGAGACGGGCGCGAGCCGCGGATAACAGCGTGGACCCCAGAGACAGGCATGAGACCCTAAGGCTGCTGCCACCGCCACCAAGAAGCCTGTGTGCGAGCACAGGTCACTATCCACACCTCCCGTCTGGGGAGCCTGTGCAGCCCGCCACTGCCAGGGTCCCAGGATCCAGGGACAACTTCCCTGGGAGAACGCACAGCGCGCCTCAGGCTGGTGCAACATCACACTGGCCTCTGCCGCCGCAGGCTCGCCCCACATCCGCACCCCTCCCTCCCCCCGGCCTGAGTGGGCCAAGGTCCCCGAAGCAGCGGCTCCTTTAACCCCGTCCTGTCTGAGTGAAGAACAGACGCCCTCCGGCAACCTACACGCAGAAGCAGGGCCAAATCCAAAGGTGAGCCCCGGGAGCTGTGCGAACAAAGAAAAGAAAGGGAAATCTCTCCCAGCAGCCTCAGAAGCAGCGGATTAAAGCTCCACAATCAACTTGATGTACCCTGCATCTGTGGAATACATAAATAGACAACGAATCATCCCAAATTGAGGAGGTGGACTTTGAGAACAAGATTTATTATTTTTTCGCCTTTTCCTCTTTTTGTGAGTGTGTATGCGTATGCTTCTGTGTGAGATTTTGTCTGTATAGCTTTGCTGTCACCATTTGTCCTAGGGTTCTGTCCGTCCGTTTTTTTTTCTTTTTTAAAAAAATTTTTTCTTCATAATTATGTTTTATTTTAATAACTTTACTTTATTTTATTTTATCCTCTTTCTTTCTTTTCTTCCTTCCTTCCTTCCTTTCTTTCTTTCTAATTTTTCTCCCTTTTATTCTGAGCCATGTGGATGAAAGGCTCTTGGTGCTGTAGCCAGGAGTCAGTGCTGTGCCTCAGGTGGGAGAGCCAACTTCAGGACACTGGTCCACAAGAGACCTCCCAGCTCCACGTAATATCAAATGGTGAAAATCTCCCAGAGATCTCCATCTCAACACTAAGACCCAGCTTAACTCAACGACTAGCAAGCAACAGTGCTGGACACCCTATTCCAAACAACTAGCAAGACAGGAACACAGCCCCATCCATTAGCAGAGAGGCTGCCTAAAATTATAATAAGGCTACAGACACCCCAAAACACACCACCAGACGTGGACCTGCCCATCAGAAAGACAAGATCCAGCCTCATCCACCAGAACACAGGAACTAGTCCCCTCCACCAAGAAACCTACACAACCCACTGAACTAACCTTAGCCACTGGGGACAGACACCAAAAACAACAGGAACTACGACCCGGCAGCCTGCGAAAAGGAGACCCCAAACACAGTAAGATAAGCAAAATGAAAAGAGAGAAAAACACACAGCAGATGAAGGGGCAAGGTAAAAACCCACCAGACCTAAGAAATGAAGAGGAAACAGGCAGTCTACCTGAAAAAGAATTCAGAATAATGATAGTAAACATGATCCAAAATCTTGGAAATAGAATACAGAAAATGCAAGAAACATTTAACAAGGACCTAGAAGAACTAAAGATAAAACAAGCAACGATGAACAACACAATAAATGAAATTAAAAATACTCTAGATGGGATCAATAGCAGAATAACTGAGGCAGAAGAACAGATAAGTGACCTTGAAGATAAAATAGTGGAAATAACTACTGCAGAGCAGAATAAAGAAAAAAGAATGAAAAGAACTGAGGACAGTGTCAGAGACTTCTGGGACAACATTAAATGCCCCAACATTCGAATTATAGGGTTTCCAGAAGAAGAAGAGAAAAAGAAAGAGACTGAGAAAATATTTGAAGAGATTATAGTTGAAAACTTCCCTAATATGGGAAAGGAAATAGTTAATCAAGTCCAGGAACAACAGAGAGTCCCATACAGGATAAATCCAAGGAGAAACACGCCAAGACACATATTAATCAAACTGTCAAAAATTAAATACAGGGCTTCCCTGGTGGCACAGTGGTTGAGAGTTCGCCTGCCGATGCGGGGGACAAGGGTTCATGCCCCGGTCCAGGAAGATCCCACATGCCGCGGAGCGGTTGGGCCCGTGAGCCATGGCCGCTGAGCCTGAGCATCCGGAGGCTGTGCTCTGCAGCGGAAGAGGCCACAACAGTGAGAGGCCCATGTACCACAAGAAAAAAAAAATTAATTACAAAGAAAACATATTAAAAGTAGCAAGGGAAAACAACAAATAACACACAAGGGAATCTCCATAAGGTTAAAAGCTGATCTTTCAGCAGAAACTCTGCAAGCCAGAAGGGACGGGCAGGACATATTTAAAGTGATGAAGGAGAAAAACCTACAACCAAGATTACTCTACCCAGCAAGGATGTCACTCAGATTTGATGGAGAAATTAAAACCTTTACAGACAAGCAAAAGCTGAGAGAGTTCAGCACCATCAAACCAGCTTTACAACAAATGCTAAAGGACCTTCTCTAGGCAAGAAACACAAGAGAAGGAAAAGACCTACAATAACAAACCCAAAAGAATTAAGAAAATGGGAATAGGAACATACATATCAATAATTACCTTAAATGTAAATGGATTAAATGCTCCCACCAAAAGACACAGACTGGCTGAATGGATACCAAAAAAAGCCCCATATATATGCTGTCTACAAGAGACCCACTTCAGACCTAGGGACACATACAGACTGAAAGTGAGCAGATGGAAAAAGATATTCCATGCAAATGGAAACCAAAAGAAAGCTGGAGTAGCAATTCTCATATCAGACAAAATAGATTTTAAAATAAAGACTATTAGAAGAGACAAAGAAGGACACTACATAATGACCAAGGGATCAATCCAAGAAGAAGATATAACAATTGTAAATATTTATGCACCCAACATAGAAGCACCTCAATACATAAGGCAAATACTAACAGCCATTAAAGGGGAAATCGACAGTAACACATTCATAGTAGGGGAGTTTAACACGCCACTTTCACCAATGGACAGATCATCCAAAATGGAAATATACAAGGAAACACAAGCTTTAAAAGATACATTAAACAAGATGGACTTAATTGATATTTATAGGACATTCCATCCAAAAACAACAGAATACACACTTTTCTCAAGTGCTCATGGAACGTTTTACAGGATAGATCATATCTTGGGTCATAAATCAAGACTTGGTAAATTTAAGACAATTGAAATTGTATCAAGTATCTGCCGACCACAATGCTATGAGACTAGATATCAATTACAGGAAAAGATCAGTAAAAAATGCAAACACATGGAGGCTAAACACTACACTACTTAATAACGAAGTGATCACTGAAGAAATCAAAGAGGAAATCAAAAAATACCTAGTAACAAATTACAACGGAGACACAACGACCCAAAGCCTATGGGATGCAGCAAAAGCAGTTCTAAGAGGGAAGTTTATAGCAATACAATCCTACCTTAAGAAACAGGAAACATCTCAAATAAAAAACCTAAACTTGCACCTAAAACAATTAGAGAAAGAAGACCAAAAAAAAACCAAAGTTAGCAGAAGGAAAGAAATCATAAATATCAGATCAGAAATAAATGAAAAAGAAATGAAGGAAATGATAGCAAAGATCAATAAAACTAAAAGCTGGTTCTTTGAGAAGATAAACAACATTGATAAACCATTAGCCAGACTCATCAAGAAAAATAGGGAGAACACCCAAATCAATAGAATTGGAAATGAAAAAGGAGAAGTAACAACTGACACTGCAGAAATACAAAAGATCATGAGAGATTACTACAAGCAACTCTATGCCAATAAAATGGACAACCTGGACGAAATGGACAAATTCTTAGAAAAGCATAACCTGCCAAGACTGAATCAGGAAGAAATAGAAAATATGAACAGACCAATCACAAGCACTGAAATTGAAACTGTGATTAAAAATCTTCCAACAAACAAAAGCCCAGGACCAGATGTCTTCACAGGCGAATTCTATCAAATATTTAGAGAAGAGCTAACACCTATCCTTCTCAAACTCTTCCAAAATATAGCAGAGGGAGGAACACTCCCAAACTCATTCTATGAGGCCACCATCACCCTGATACCAAAACCAGAGAAGGATGTCACAAAGAAAGAAAACTACAGGCCAATATCACTGATGAACATAGATGCAAAAATCCTCAACAAATACTAGCAAACAGAATCCAACAGCACATTAAAAAGATCATACACCATGATCAAGTGGGGCTTATTCCAGGAATGCAAGGATTCTTCAATATATGCAAATCAATCAACGTGATACACCACATTAACAAATTGAAGGAGAAAAATGATATGATCATCTCAATAGATACAGAGAAAGCTTTCGACAAAATTCAACACCCATTTATGATAAAAACCCTGCAGAAAGTAGGCATAGAGGTAACTTTCCTCAACATAATAAAGGCCATATATTACAAACCCACAGCCGACATCGTCCTCAATGGTGAAAAGCTGAAAGCATTTCCACAAAGATCAGGAAGAAGACAAGGTTGCCCACTCTCACCACTCTTATTCAACATATTTTTGGAAGTTTTAGCTGCAGAAATCAGAGAAGAAAAAGAAATAAAATGAATCCAAATCAGTAAAGAAGAAGTAAAGCTGTCACTGTTTGCAGATGACATGATACTATACATAGAGAATCCTAAAGATGCTACCAGAAAACTACTAGAGCTAATCAATGAATTTGGTAAAATAGCAGGATACAAAATTAATGCACAGAAATCTCTGGCATTCCTATACACTTATGATGAAAAATCTGAAAATGAAATCAAGAAAACACTCCCATTTACCACTGCAACAAAAAGAATAAAATATCTAGGAATAAACCTACCTAAGGAGATAGAAGACCTGTATGCAGAAAATTATAAGACACTGATGAAAGAAATGAAATATGATACAAATAGATGGAGAGATATACCATGTTCTTGGATTGGAACAATCAACATTGTGAAAATGACTCTACTACCCAAAGCAATCTACAGATTCAATGTAATCCCTATCAAACTACCACTGGCATTTTTCACAGAACTAGAACACAAAATTTCACAATTTGTATGGAAACACAAAAGACCCCGAATAGCCAAAGCAATCTTGAGAATGAAAAACGGAGCTGGAGGAATCAGGCTCCCTGACTTCAGACTATACTACAAAGCTACAGTAATCAAGACAGTATGGTACTTGCACAAAACCAGAAATATAGATCAATGGAACAGGATAGAAAGCCCCTCTGGGCTTTCTATCTGGGCTTAAACCCACGCACATATGGTCACCTTATCTTTGCTAAAGGAGGCAAGAATATACAGTGGAGAAAGGACAGCCTCTTCAATGAGTGTTGCTGGGAAAACTGGACAGGTACATGTAAAAGTATGAGATTAGATCACTCCCTAACACCATACAGAAAAATAAGCTCAAAATGGATTAAAGACCTAAATGTAAGGCCAGAAACTATAAAACTCTTAGAGGAAAACATAGGCAGAACACTCTATGACATAAATCACAGCAAGATCCTTTTTGACCCACCTCCCAGAGAAATGGAAATAAAAACAAAAATAAACAAATGGGGCCTAATGAAACTTCAGAGCTTTTGCACAGCAAAGGAAACCATAAACAAGACCAAAAGACAACCCTCAGAATGGGAGAAAATATTTGCAAATGAAGCAACTGACAAAGGATTAATCTCCAAAATCTACAAGCAGCTCATGCAGCTCAATACAAAAAATCAAACACCCAATCCAAAAATGGGCAGAAGACTAAATAGACATTTCTCCAAAGAAGATATACAGATTGCCAACAAACACATGAAAGAATGCTCAACATCATAATCATTAGAGAAATGCAAATCAAAAGTACAATGAGATACCATCTCACACTGGTCAGAATGGCTATCATCAAAAACTCTAGAAACAATAATTGCTGGAGAGGATGTGGAGAAAAGGGAACACTCTTGAACTGCTGGTGGGAATGTGAATTGGTACAACCACTATGGAGAACAGTATGGAGGTTCCTTCAAAAACTAAAAATAGAACTACCATATGACCCAGCAATCCCACTACTGGGCATATACCCTGAGAAAACCATAATTCAAAGAGTCATGTACCAGAATGTTCATTGCATCTCTATTTACAATAGCCAGGAGATGGAAACAACCTAAGTGTCCATCATGGGATGAATGGTTAAAGAAGATGTTGCACATATATCTAATGGAATATTACTCAGCCATAAAAAGTAATGAAATTGAGCTATTTGTAATGAGGTGGATGGACCTAGAGTCTGTCATACAGAGTGAAGTAAGTCAGAAAGAGAAAGACAAATACCGTATGCTAACACATATATATGGAATTTAAGAAAAAAAAATGTCATGAAGAACCTAGGGGTAAGACAGGAATAAAGACACAGACCTACTAGAGAATGGACTTGAGGATATGGGGAGGGGGAAGGGTAAGCTGTGACAAAATGAGAGAGAGGCATGGACATATATACACTACCAAATGTAAAATAGATAGCTAGTGGGAAGCAGCCGTATAGCAGAGGGAGATCAGCTCAGTGCTTTGTGACCACCTAGAGGGGTGGGATAGGGAGGGGGTGGGAGGGAGGGAGATGTAAGAGGGAAGACATATGGGAACATATGTATATGTATAACTGATTCACTTTGTTATAAAGCAGAAACTAGCACACCATTGTAAAGCAATGTAAAAAAAAAATGTAAAGCAATGTAAAAAAAAAAAGAAAGAAAGAAAAAGACAAATGTAGTTGCTGCCATACAACATTCTTGGTTTAGTTGGGGAGATACACATTTAACAAGTAATTTTATCACAAAGAGTGAAGAATGTAGGGACCTGGTGGGTACAGGGTAAAAAACGTGAGCCTGACTAGGAAGAAGGAACCTGGGGGAGTGAAAGGATGTAGGAAAGTGATGTAAGTGGGAGGAAACTGACAAATTGCTTTGGAATCTGGAGAAGACAGTTGAATGCATATGTATATGACTTTGAAAGTCCAATGGCGGGCATTGCGGTAGGGAGTGACAATCAAAGGACTGGGAGGTTTTTTTTAATATTTTAAAAAGTTTTAATGACCTTTCAGGTTAACTGCGCTGGTGTAGTGGTGAGGTGGGGGGTGGAGGGTGGAGGGCAGTAAAGGGTGGAAGTTGGCTGTAACTAGGTGGCAATTTTAAATGAGGAGTTTTGTTGTGTTAAGGAAACAATAAGGAATTACCTTGCCTGGGGCACAGAATGTCGGAGAGAGTGGCCAGAGCCAGGGCCAGAAACAAAGCTTGGAGCCAGATGGCGGGAGGATTTGAATGCCAGGATCAGGGGCAAGATCAACTTGAGCAGACTGTGGGGTCCTGAGCAGCCAGAGCAGGATCTGAACCGACAAGTTTTAGGAAACTAAGGATTAGAGAGGGAAAGCCTGGAGGCAAGGAAAACAGGTAAGAGACTCTAAGAACAGTCCAGGTAATAAAGGGCAGGAGATGAGATGAATGCGGTTACATTGTTTTGTGAAATTGCTTCCCTTCTCTATAAACTCCTTTGAGTTAAATGCAGCATCTGTTCAGCTGCCTGTGGCACAGTTTTTTACCGGATGAAAAACAGCACTGTATTCAGGAGCTGCTGACAACGTCTCTCCTTGTGCTCTGCTATGTTTTAATTATGTTTGACATTCATCGCACACTATTATCCAGTGGCAGCAAAATGAAGAAATGCTGCTTCATTGGAAGTCAAACAAAAGTAAGGACACATGTAATTATGTAGTATTAATAATAGATTATTCCTTAAAAGCCAGATTTTTAGGTTTAATATACTGGTGGCTTCCCACCTACCACCCACTCTGCATATCTTGTTTTGATTCAATTGTAAGAAGCCTCAGCCCACAATTTAATTACAGACATCCACCATAAAACAGTAACAGTTTGAAAAGAACAAAGAATCCAAAAACTACATTAAGAATCAGGAGAAGGTGGTACCTTATTTTGGAAATTTTCAAGCATATATCAAAGTAGAGAGACTAGTATAATAAACCCATGAATACATCACTCAGTTTCTACAATTATCAGCACATTGTGTAACTTGTTTCACTTATAGCCCCACCTACTTTAACCCTTCATCCCCAATCTGGATTATTTTAAAGCAAATCTTAAGCATCCTTTTATTTTACCTGTAGATACTTCAAAATGTATTTTTAAAAGAAATTTTTTAAAAATACAGACACATTACCATTATAATGCCTAAAATAGAAACAACAATTATTCTTCAATATAATCAAATATGTAATCATGGCTTAAATTTCTCCAGTTGTCTTATAATTTTTATTTGATATTCTTTCTTTGTTGTTCAAATGAAGATACAACAAGAGACACATGTGGCGTAGGTCCATATATCTCTTAAGTCTCATTTAATTTATAGAATCTCCACTTTTTTTGTTTGCTATTTATTAAAGAAACCAGGTCATTTGTCATGTTCAATTTCCCACTTTCTGGATTTACTTATTAGTCATATGTATCGTTAATCTAGTCCTTGGTTTTTCAATAAACTGATAATTAGACCCAGAGGCTTGATCAGATTTGGTTTTACTTTTTTTGTAAGAATATTTCATGGGTGATCCTGAATTCTTCCATATCACATCAGAAGGCATTTAATGTATTGTCTCTTCATTTGGTGCTATTAAAAGAAATAAATGGGTTAATGTGTTTTCAACCTGATCCAACTATTATAAAGTTCTCTACTAGTTACCCTGAAGCAAAAGTTTTTATGAAATAAAAATAGAAGAAATACTTGATGGTTTAAAAAAAATTGCCTATTATTAGGAACTCATGGATTTTTTTAAAAAGTTTGATGTGTTTTAATACATGAAAATCATATATTTTGAATGGAAAAATTATTTCACCTTTCCCAAAGTCAGACCCCTCAAGCTGTCTTCTCTTTCCTTTTCACTTTCCTTTAGTTTCTTTGATAGCTTCCTTGATTTTTGGCAGAAGAGGCTCTTTTTGTACTTACCTGAGTCTGGATTCAGCCATTTCTCCAACAACTCTGTTTCCTTTTAGTGGGAAATGGTATTTAGAAACCACAGTCTGAGCATAAGGGTGCTTATTCCCACAGGGTTGGTCATTGTTTCCAGGCCTTTCAAAAGACAGAACTAGGAACTTTTTTTTTAAGAAAAAATATTTCATGAGTATGAGCTAATATTAGAATAACTTTACAATTTTTATTTAACTTATTTGCTTTTATAGTTGTATCTCCTTTCTCATATGCTGAGAATTTTGATTTCTAATGATATTCAATTAATATAATTATGTCTTTGCTTGATCCTAACAATATACAATTTCAAAATAATTATTATGAACAATATTATTATTAAACATAGTTTGCTTTCCTTGTACTTCTTTTTGTCTTTGAGGTATATCCCACTAATTCTGCATAATTGTATATATATACATATATATAAAATAAAGTTATGTATCTGGTTAAGCCCACAATTATGTTTCATTTTGCTTTTATTTTTTAGGGATTTAAAAATTTGGATGTATTCATCAGGGTTCTCCAGAGAAACAAAGCCATTAAGATATATATAGATACATATAAGAGGAGATTTATTATAGGAATTGGTTCACATGGTTAGGGAGGGTGAGAAGTTCCATTTGTCATCTGCAAGCTGGAGACCCTAGGGTGTAGTTCAGTCTGAGTCCAAAGGCCTGAAGGTAGAGAGACAGATGGTGAAAATCCCAATCTGAGTCTGAAGGTCTGTGAACCAGGATCACTGTTTGAGGGCAGAAGAAGATGCATGTCCAGCTCAGACTGAGAGAGCAAATTCACACTTCCTCCACATTTTTGTTCTCTCCAGGCCCTCAGTTCCCACCTGCATGGGGTGGGGCTGCAGGGGGGATCTGCTTTATTCAGGTCACCAATTCAAATGCTAATCTCTTCCACAAACACCCTCACAGACACACCCAGAAATAATGTTTTACCATCTATCTGGCCATCACTTAGCCCAGTCAAATTGACACATAAAATTAGCTATCGTTTTTGGGTTAATTTTTTTTTAAATAAAACATTTACATGGAAACAAAGACAAAACTATGAAACTACTTACATTCAGAGAAGTGTGGCTTCCATTTCTTTCATCTCCACCTTGTGCCTTCCTTCCCTTTATAGATAGCCATTTATATTTATTTTTAGTTTATTGTTCCATTAAAAAAATCACATGGACTTTTATATACCTTCTCTTTTAAAAAGGTAGCATAGTATACACACTATTCTAAAGAGGATTGCTTAGAAGACTATAGAAGAAAGTTCTACAGGTCTTAAGTTACAACTCTTATGAAAATAATTTGTTATGTTTATCATCAAAATTCAGTATATTTGTTATAAAATCACTGTGTCAACATAGACCTAGAGAAAAGATAACATCAAAATGGACAATTGCTAGGCTTGAACTCTGGTAATCTGAAAAGAAACACTTTGTTCAGTTAATGATTATATATTCAGCACTTGTTATGTGCCAAGCACGGTCTTATTTAATCCTCATGACAATGCTATGAGGTAAGTATTATTCTTAACCTCATTTTGGAAATAGAGAAACTAAGGCAAGAGAGGTTAAGAAACTTTCCTGAAATCTCCAGCTATTAACCAGCAGAACTGGGCTCTGAACTAACATTCTGGCCATCCCACAAGGCCAAACATTTACCTTGTGTCCTTCTGTTTCCTATTATAAGCAATTTTGCAGTGAACATCCTAAAGATTAATTTTAGTTCTCATCAATTAATATTTCCTTACAAGGATCATTTATCTAAATGAATTTGTGAGTTGAGAGGTAAGCATATTTTGAATTAAGTGTTTGGGAATTTTTGATTATCTTTAGCTCAAAAAATTGAGACAGAATCCTTTTGAGTAAACTAACAATGTGTCAACATGAGTTTTTTTTTTTAATTCAACTCTATTGAATTTGAATACAATAAAATGTATCCAATTTAATTGTATGGTTCAATGTTTTGAAAAATGTATACACCCATGTAACCACAACCACAGTCAAGAAATAGAACATATCCAGCAACACCAAAAGTTTCCTTGTGCCCACTTGCACATCCCACAAGCTTTGAGAACTGATTCCTTTTACTTGTAGTGCTCTTCTTAGAGAGATAAATAAACTTTTTGGTTATAGGCCATCTCATTCCCAAATGAACTATCTCCAGGCAGAAATTAATTTTTGTACTTGTCTGTTTTCTTTTCTACTAGAATCCATGTCAGAAAGCGTGGACTTGAAGCTACCAATATTAAAACTTCTTTCACTATGTGAGCTGACAGCAGGCATCCACTTGGCTCTTGACACCAAGCCTAAAATTCCCATGTCCCATGGACCACTCCCACCAGCCAGCCCTGACTTTTTGGATATTTGACTTTCATTTGGATAAAGAAACATTTAAATAGCTATAATGCCTACTTCCCTGAGGGAGTGTTATACATCTGTCCAAAAGATGGGAAATTTCAGTTGCTGAATGATCAGGAAATTTCACTTTTAATCCCAAGTATAAAAGTAAGTTCTATAGACATGACCAACTATACTAGCATGTAATAATGGAATGTTATAATTTTTAAATGGCCATCTATGTACAAGAAAACAAACTGCCAAAAGGGTGAAATGGTTGGTACAAGGTCACACCATTTAAGATACAGCTGGGACACTCCTGGGCATATATCTGGGAAAAAAACATAATTCAAAAAGATACATGCACCCCAGTGTTCCTTGCAGCACTATTTACAATAGCCAAGAAGACATGGAAGCAACCTAAATGTCCATCAACAGAGGAATTGATAAAGAAGACGTATATACAATGGAATATTACTCAGCCATAAAAAAGAATGAAATAATGCCATTTGCAGTAACATGGATGGACCTAGAGATTTTCATACTAAGTGAAGAAAGTCAGACAAAGAAAGACAAATATCATATGATCTCACTCATATGTGAAATCTAATTTTAAAATTATATAAATTAACTTATTTACAAAACAGATTCACAGATTTCGAAAACAAACTTATGGTTACCAAAGGGGAAACATTGTGGGGGAGAGATAAATCAGGAGCTTGGGATTCACATACACACACTACTGTATATAAGAGAGAGAACCAAAAATGACCTACTGTATAGCATACATATATACTCAATATTCTGTGATAACCTATATTAGAAAAGAATCTGAAAAAGAATGGATATATGTATATGTATAACTGAATCACTTTGCTGTACACTTGAAACTAACACAACATTGTAAATCAACTATACACCAATAAATTTTTTTTAAAAAAAGATACAGTTGGGATAAAAAAACTTTTCTAATGGGATAAACTACCTCTTCTTCCCAAATCTCAGCCTGCTAGCTCAATCTCATGTTCTTTTCACAGTATCATGCTGCCATTCCATATTGGTGTTCCTTAGGCATGACTGTTCCCAGACAGAAATGACGGATATTGTATTCACTGCACCATGAGAAAATTCTCATGGCTCTCATTTTGCAGTATCATTCAGATATCACTTGCAAATCAACCTTATTATACCCATCCTCATACTGACTTGGTGTAACACAGACACAAGATTACCTAGTTACCATCTAGGATCTGCCAATTATCAGTCATGTGACCTTGAGTAAGTTAATATTCCTGTGCCTCAGTTTCCTCATCTATAACATAGTGATAATTTTAGTGCTTGCTTCCTAGGGTTGTTGCTAGAAGGAAATGGATTAATATATGTATTTAGTAGAGAACTTGACACATTACCATCACAATATCATCATGACTATAAAATACTTTAACCAATGTAGATTCACTGAATGTCCCTCTTGCTCACTGTCTCTCTCCCCAGTTCCAATCCGCTCTGCAGGGATAACTCACATTAGACACATAGCAAAGACCCTGAACATCCCAGTGATCTCTAAGGATAAATTTATGAGAGCTTTCTGGCTTCCACTAGAGTTAAGAGGATTAAGAGAAGGCAGCACTTTGGGCATTCTGAAGAGGCTCTCTGAATGGAGTGGAACTGGGGAGGGGCAGGAATTGTTGGGCCGAAGCTAAATGGTTTCGCTTATTGTGGAGAAAGTGACTGACTGTGAAACAGCCCTGCTTATTTTGCAAGTTTAGATCAGAAGAAGCAAATGGTCTAGGTGCTGCCCTGGCCAGTCTTGACCAGTGTGGTTGGATACCACAGTCTTTACACGTTCCGACCATGGCCTGTAAAGTTTACACCTTTACCTGCATGATTAGGGACAGTTAGCTCTGACTCCATGTGTCTTCCATTTCAGAGATTTTGCCCTCTGAAACCCACCCTCAAGTATCTTCCATCCTTGTTTCTCGCTTCGTGTTGTATTATTTGTCATTCTCCCTGACCATAGGCTAGTTTCCTCCTCATGGCTGGAGACGTCACTACTCACAGCTCACAGCTTCTCAACTTGTGCTTCTCATCACCATTGGAGAAGGAAGACCTCTTTTTTCTTAGTTCAAATTCTAGGCAAAATGGGTCTGCACTGGGTCAGGTGCTAAGGTGAGGGAGGTTGGGATCCTGTAACAACATGACAGCCCTTGCTGGAAGCGCATGCTGGGAACGGTGGGAGAGCATTTCCCCAGAGAGGGGGTTGGAGCGGGTGGGGCTGCTGCTCTCGCCGTGATGGTGGGGGTAACCACCTCCACCATGACCCTTTCTTAATTTCCTTCTGCTTTCTGCCTCGCGTCCCCTCACTTTCATTACTCAGCAGCATGCTGTGGGTGTGACTTTTGCTCTTGTGTGCCATTGGTGCCATCTGCTCCTGCCTTGTCTCCTTTGATGTCATGATACAGATGGCAAGGACACAATGGGAAGTGGCACTTAGTTCAATATGGTAGCTCTGGCTACATCCAGCCTGCCCTTGAATCAGTGCTGCTTATAAGTAATTCCAGCTCATATGAAAGTCTAATAACACAATCATTATTACATTATGGTTTAGCCTCTGAAATCCCATTATAAATTATTGAAACTAGATGCACCCTTTCCAAAATATGCATTTTTTACGATAGAGGAGCTAATATCTAGGATTGCTTTAAAGGTAATCTGATCGATTTTTAAAAAATGATGACAACTTGCCATTAACAAGCTACCAAAGTTCAGGAGTATTGTTGCTATTATACACAATGGAAAATATCTTCCAAATATGCCTGTTAATTTGACCATGTAGGTGTCAGAGCTAATCAGTCAACAGCTACAGCTAATGCAGGAAAGAAGAAAAATTAATATTCATTAGACTCTTGTTTACACTTCTGTTGTCAAGGTTAATCAGTTTGCTTTAAGCACAACATTTCACTCTTATTAAAGTCATTAGTACCCTTCAGTACACGGAGAACACTGGGGTTCACAAGTGTTTGATTTATACATCACACACATTGCACAGGGACCAATGCTTAAGCCATATTTTGCTGGAATTTAGACATAAACCTTTATTGAGACCAACCAATTAATCTTCTTCACAGTAGAATAATAGGTAAAAAATGTAACCCAAATTTAGGTGTTTAGTCATATTCTCAATTGCAGAAACTAGCAAGTATTCAGCCTTTCAGCTTTAACACAAACGTTACATAGACTCATACCAAAACAGTCCCTACTGGGCACTGGCAATGCAAAAAGGAATTTTGGCATTTTGTTTACCTTTGTGTCAAAATTATCATTATAAACAACTGAACTGTGATCAAAAATTTTCTACTGAAGAATAGTTAATGTATCTAGCTAGTCCATGACTGTAATCTTATCAGAGGATTCGCTTTTCCTATTACAACTAGGAAATGACTCTTTTAGTGATTTTTCACCCCCCTCCAAGTGTGGAGCTGGCAATTTGATGGAAATTCCAGCCTGACATTATTCTAGTTTACTCCTCAACAACAGTTTACACAGGGAAGTGAGCCTGGGAACAGTTCTCTCGCCATCACTCTTCATCTCACGAAGAAAGCTGATAGACATCATGTAACGTGGATCTCAGCTTTCACCTGAGTTTCCTTGGTGTTTAGTTCCAGAAACAGGAATTATGATGGGTTACTCAGCAAAGACTCATCCTGACACCCAGTTACTACAACATCTGAAGCCTGCTCCAGACACACCAGTATGAGTCTCAGACTCCACAGAAACAGTCTGTTTCTTCGAGCTGCAATGGAGCTGTGTTGTTTTTCCTTCTTTCCATCCTGTGACCCAATGACCAGGATGCTCTGGATAAATGCCCCTTGGCTATAACAAATAGAACAAACAATATTCCTTCTGTGTGCAAGTTACATGTTTTTGTGACAGTGAATATGGAGGGGCCTCAGAGGACAAAGATTTTTTTCAATAACTGCCATAAGAGCACTGAATATTAATTATTCTCAAACTAAAAAGTTATTTTTAGCAAATTTCTTCTAAAACTTAATTAACACATAGCTAATACATTCATACAGTAGGAGATTTCATTTGTACTTTGGTGGAGCTATTTGTAATTGATTCTGCTAGTTTTTTTCCTGAAATCTCTTAAAAATAATTGGACATTCCATTGGAGTACTCTTGACATTTACTGTAGATAGACGACATATAGAACTTTCAGCAAAACATAATCTCTACAATACCATAAAAATATAGAATATAGTATTTGGGAATTGCATTAATTATTTATGAGTGAGAAAGGACTAAATCTACTGCCATATTGGAAACGGCCATCTATCTGCCCTGGAGTCTTAGTTTGGCTCCTCAAGTTTTTTACCATGTAAAATTGCACTGTCCAATACAATAGCCACTAGCCACTTGGAGACATTAAAATTTAAATTAATTTAAACTAAATAAAATGAAAAATTCAGTTCCTCAGCCACATTTCAGTATTCAGTATCCATGTGAGCTGGTAATCGCCCTATTGAATGGTGCCAGAAGAGAATACTCCTGGTCATCTCAAAAACTTTTATTGGACAGTGTTAATATAAAATTTATGCAGTCCTCGCCAATCACAAAAATGATCTATTCTTCAATCACTTTCCAGGAGATTTTCATTTCAAGGTTAACCTAATAAAGATGTATTTTGACCTCTTGTCTCCAAAGATCATTCCCATACAATAACAGGAACAAGACACAAAAAACCAAATTCCACTGCCAATGAGACTGGAAGATGTTTAATTCAAATAAAATGTACATACAGAAAATGATGGACAAATCATAAATGATGTAGAAGGTAGAAGGAAGGTCCTATCTAAGCAACTGAGTGTGTGTGTGTGAAGAGTGGCCACAGAAGCAAGCAGATGTGTCTACAGAACCTGCAAAAGGCTCAGAAATGGGAGGTCAGTTCTAGAGATGGGGACTTCTACTTCTCACTTCTGTCCTGCACTGTCAGAGTGCTTCTTTTACTCTAGTAAGAAACTACATGTTTTATCCTCTAGATTAACCACAGGTTCAGGACTAGGGATACCAGGTACAAGGACAGACAGTAGAAGGGGTGGCACACTGAAAACAATGTCACCCAGTGAATACCGACACCGTGGCTGCTGAGAAACCTTCTGGCTTCTTTCCCCATCCAGTTCCAGAGCACCCATCAGCTGGGTTTTTTATCTTCCTCTGTCATCACCTCACCTTCTAAACAGGAGATTGGAAACTCCTTCTGTGGAGAAAACAAACAACTCTAGAGGGAAGACACTAGTATTGATAAGAGGGGTCCCTTTAAAAAGCCAGACGGCTTCTCTATTGCCTGCAATGCAGCCACCAGCCCACACCCCCTCCCCTTGCACAAACAGATGTCAGGCAATTTTTTAGTGCCTCACTCTTCAACATAAAAGAACAGCCAATGATAACCATGTATTTGAGGATTATCTCCAACAAGAAATAGAGAGGCTGAAATAAGCAAAGTGGAAAAGCAGAAACAGGAAAAAAAAGGGAAAATGCAAGAAGAGGAAAATGTTGGAGAAAACATTAGAGAGATAAGGGAATATTACACAAATAAAACAAGAACAGCATACCACTAAAGGAAATGGAAAGGCAATTTAAAATATGTGAGTAAATATATAAACTCTGTGGAAACTTTGGAAGACAAAGGTGAGGAACTCTACCAAAACTGAACAAGGAAAAAGAGATGATGATAGAAGAAGAGAAAATTAAAGTTCCAATATTCTAAGTTCCAGGGGAAAAAGAAGAATAGAGAAAATGATGCAGAAGAAATACAAGAATATTTCCGCAAACTGAATAATATGAGTGCTAGCACAATGCATGAAAAAGAACCTACAGTCTGGCACAGGACTGCGAAATGTCCAAACAATAGGGACAATACAGACCTTAAGAAAGATGGGTCATATCAAAAAGAATGAGAATTAAAATGACAATGATTTGGGCAACAGTGATTTTGTCTGTTCTTAGCCAGAATCAAGAGAAAAAGGCTGTATACATTATATTAACATACTGATGTAAATGTCAGAGGAGACAACAAAAAAAGCTGAAAATGATTTACTCTGGGCCCCGTTGTGAGGAACTGTGAAAGAGGAATCAAGAGACTGGTGGATTTTTGTTCTGCTGAACAAAAAAGTCTTTGATAACTAAAATTATTTGTAGGTACTATGGGATAAAAATAAATTTAAAACAAAACAAAACCCTATCCAAGAAAATCGCAAATTATTTAACATCCAACTCTTATCAAAATCCTAGTTTAAAGAATAAACAAGCAAACATACAAACAATTAAACTTTTGGATTCAAATCTGGGAAATATCAGATTATAAACTGTATGAAGTGAATGAAGTAGTAAATAAGTATATGGGCCCCTTTTTATGTGAGTATTTGAAGACATAAAATACGTAGACATCATAGATACAACACAACAGCACCTTGTTAAAAACAACTTCTAACCACACTTCTAATCTTACCCTCAGAATTCACAATAAGGATTCCTGAAATCATTAATAAGCACAGAAAATAACCTAACTGACTGACAAAGAATACTTTTTCATGTTCAGTTTGTCAAAAATACTAGTTATCCTAACATCTTGACCACGACATTTATTGTGTCAATGATTATATAAAAATCCTAAAAGCACTCTTTTTCAGGATGACTTTTCTAGAAACTGAAATTTGCTAAGAAGGACTACAAAATCCCAAATACATTATCATGAAACCCTGAAACTCCTGTTTCCCACCAGGTCATCCATCGGAACATTGGTGATGCCTCCAGACTTTAACAGCACAGAAGACGTTATTAATGAGGGCAGATTTAAAAAGGAAGTCTGTGAATGTGATTTGATGTGTATTTTACAAACTCCTACATATCAGTGTAGTACAATGGATATCTGTCAATTGCCTGCTTAACTATCTCTGGTGGCTGCCTTCAGCCTAGTATGTAAAACTCCTTAATCTTTTATTCAATAACCTACATCAATTTTCTGTCCTTTCCTCATGCTTCTAAACACTTTCTCAGCTCAAGCCAGATGAATCCGCTTGCTTCTTCCAAGTCTGGGTTTTCTGTCCAGAAAACATATTGTGCCTTCATGCATATTGTCTGTCTGCCTTGAATGTCCTCACTTCCCCTCTACCATACCTTATTTTTGTCCATCTTAACGCTTTGGTTCAAAGCTCTGCTCCAAGAGGCCCTTCCTGACTGATACTACCTGTGGTGGTTGTTGTTGTTTGGTTGGTCGCTTACTTGGTTTTTATGACTCTGGGCCCTCATAAGAATTACTAGTAACTTTATCAATATTTCAGTTTTCATCATGGACTTACAGCAAATTACTGACCAACTTGTCACTGTTGACAGTGGGCAAGCTTTCTTCTACTTACTGGGACTTCAACTCTACATTATCCTATGTCAGATTTCTGTGGATTTCAGTATCACTTTAAAGTATGGATCCATTGGTCCATAAATCTGCCTCACACACGCAGTGTGTGTTTCTATAGTGACTGCACTCCTCAAGTGTCTATGCATTTCGGGCTATGAAGGCTGTTCCCCTGGGGGTTTGGCAACACGCTGGCATTGTGCAGGGTGTAGGTCACATCATGGTTGGTACCCTTTCTGGTGAATTTAGGCAGAGGGGAGGGAGGAGCCTCAGAGCACAGCCCTCCAGGCATCACCACTGACCCCAATGGGTCTGGGGCTGTAACCCACTGGTCTGCTGCTTTGGAGCAGGAGAAAATGGTGAGTCCACACTCTGGTTCTGAGTCCACCCACACTTCAGCAATTTTTTGATACCTTGGCATTAGGGCCAAGCCAGCCATCTGGGCTTCTTTTGTGGCTGCTAATCTCAAAATGGCCCTCAGGCTTGCAATGACTCTTCCGAGGCTGTGTGGTGAGAAGTAGGAGCAGTGATGATACGCCTCTCCCAAGGCTGAACTGCAGGCCACCCTCCACCTGGTCCCCATTCGCATGTCCTTTCAGTGCCCCGGTTTCCTCCAGGGTTTTTTTGGGGGTGGAGGAGGAAGGAAGGAGAGACCTATGTCAGTCACACATCTTTCAGGAAATGCCCATCACTCTAGACTTTCTTAATCTTTCTGTCCCCTCGAGCTTTTGGAAATCTGGTCAAGCCTGTAGACTTCTCAGAATAACACTTCTAAAGAATAAAATAAAGGCATAAAAAGAAAATATTTATATTAACATACAGTTAACCAAATGTTATTAAAATACAATTTATGTAGTTATCTATGTTTATTAGCACACAAATAACAAGATCTAGTATCCAATTTAATAACAACTCTAATTTCTAATGCTGTTGAACTTTGCAATTTCCAGGTAGCTGAAACAACTGTGATATAATAAGAAATGGGATTTCCATTGATGATAAGTCACAGATACTGTGAATATAGCAATGCATCCATTTTAAAAATTAATTTTTAAAATTAGCAATACATAAACATGTTAAAAATCTAAACTCTTGTGTGGTAGAATGGAATTCTTCCTCCTTGCCCTTTTCCCCACCCTCTCAGTTACCCTTTCTAGAAGCACAGTCATCAGTCTGTGTGTCATCTTCCAGAGAAATTCAATGTAAATATATACCAGGAAGGGGGAGAAAGTTATGTATTTTATTTGTTCACTTAAAACATCTTGAAGATTGTTTCATTGCAACTCACACTTTTTAAGGACAGATAGCCTTCCACTGTGTGAATGTACCATAATTGAGTGAACCTCCACTGACATATTTATACTGCTTTCAATCTGTTCTTATAAATGTCATACACAATTTTGAAAACATATGGATTATATATGTTGCACAGACTACTAAAAATGAAATTCTCAAAGGCAATTGTCCTCCAAAGAAGTTGCATCAATTTCCACTCCATTCAAGAATACATAAGAGTTGTATCTGGCAAATGTACAGGTTTTCCCTGGAACTTGGCACTATTTGGAAGAGGACTGGGAGTGAATTCACAGTACTGTTACCAATACTTTCCTCACCTTTTATTCTCTAATGCCTCGTGCTAAAATTTAGTAGAACTTGGTCATTCTTCCTACTCACTGGCAATTGTTTTCACTTTTGTGGCAATGCCTGATTTTGATTTTATATTCTTGGGGTGGCACAGAGTCCTGGCAGCCTAGATCAAGATGTTAGAGATTGTTTTAATAAATAATGTCCAGCAAATAGTTCATCTGAGTGCCTATCGGAAGGAAGTGGGTGGTGGGTCTTGTGACAAGTCTCTTCAACTATGGCCCATTGGAAACTGAACACCAACTTCAAAGCATGTAACACTTGTCTTTTCTAAGAGGTTTAACTCATAAAATATGTTAAGATAAATGATGCCAGTAATATTCTAACAATGATGGGCTATCATTTTGTTTCCATAGTTACCTGTGTTTCTGTTAGCTTAAGGCTTCAGATGAGTAGCTTCAAACTCTGGTTTCTTCTTCAACTAGGTCAATAGTAACAATTTTTCCTTCTACTGGGAAGGCAAACTAAGTTGTAAATCTCATTAATGAAGAAGACATTTCTACAATGTCCAAATTCTACAGTGCTCAATTAGATTAAATTCAGAGCAATAAAACATTTCTGAATATGTTCTCAGAGAAACTCATATCATAGTTTTCCTTATTTGACATCATCTTTACCAGTTAAGAGAACACACTTCAGATAATAGTAACGCTCTTTACAAATCATAATTTCCTGAATCTCTTCCTGGTTTTAGCTATGACAAGTTCTTTTGGTAATGTTGAACTCTAGACATGCTTATCTCAGACTTGTTTAGAATTTTAGGCTAAAGGACTTTTCTAATCATTGCAGTGAGTGAGCCAAAATCTAGAATAGGCTCTTCATGGGAGAAAAAGTAGGATAATTAAACAAAAGTCGTTAGAGTTGATTAAAGTGATGATAAAGAGTAAATGGATTCACACTTACAGGTTCTGAAATCCAATGTAAAGAATTGACCCCATGGCTAATCTCAGGGCAATTAGGTACTCATGAAGACCTAGTGAAATTCTTTAAGTTTAGATTTTAAAAAGTAATGTGTTATCAGGGGAAACAGAAAATCCAGACCTTAGAGACTAATTTTGATTCCTATGAAAATAGTAGGAATCAGGATAACATATTAAAGAGAACTCAGTATTGGGAAAAACCTAAAAGGTGTGGCTAGAAATATATCCTTCTATGCTCTCCTCCTGTGAAAGGAGGAAAGACTGAGTGATCAAAGGAAATTGTAACTGCAACAGATCTTGGCTTTACTCCTTCCTTCCTTCTGCTTGGTCACTGGCTCCAACATAGCTCTCAATTCTAACCCGTGTGACATATTCATATGTCATATGTGTTCTGGGCATATCAGCAGTTAAGGGTCCAAAAATAACTGGTTAGACGGAGTGTCATGGTAAATAGTGCATTTTTGACTTACTATATTTTAAGCTTATGATGGGTTTATTGGGACATAACCCTACTCTAAGTCAAGGGAGATCTGTATATATAATGGAATATTATTCAGACATAAAAGAGAAGGAAATCTTGCCTTTTGTGACGACATGGATAAACCTTGAGGGCACTGTGCTAAGTGAAAAAAGTCAGACAGAGAAAGACAGATACTAAATATTCTCATTTATATGTGGAAACTGAAAAACTTGGATCATGCAGGGAACTCTACTCAATATTCTGTAATAACCTATATGGGAAAAAAATCTGAAAAAGAGTGGATATATATATATATATATATATGTATAACTGAGTCACTTTGCTGTACACCTGAAAGTAACACAACACTGTAAATCAACTATACATCAATATAAAATAAAAATGAAATTAAAAAATTCTTTTAAAAAAGCTGAATCATAGAAAAAAAAAGCAGAATGGTGGTTGCCAGGCATTGAGTGTGGGGGAAATGGGAGATGCTGGTCAAATGGTGTACACTTCCAGCTATAAGATGAATGAGTTCTGGGCACCTAATGTACTGCCTGATGGCTATAGTTCATACTGTATTATATACTTCAAATTTGCTTAGAGCATAATCTTAAATGCTCTCACTTCGAAAAAGAAACAGTAATTATGTGAGGTGATGGAGGTGTTAACAACCCTTATTGCTGTAATCATTTTTCAATATATATGTGTATGAAACCTATACAATGCTATATGTCAACTGTATCTCAATAAAGCTGGAAAAAAAAGAATTCTACATTAGCCCATGTGTATGTATGAAGGCAAATGATGAAAGGAGATGCTTCTTACACGACTCCTTTTAATTCTCTAAAAGTATTTCCATTATATAGATATTGGAAGGTCAGAGGGAAGTTGCAGAAATAATAAACCTTAACATGAATCAGTATGAGGGTGAGTAGAAGCTTGTGAAATTCCAGCCCATGTTCATGGGCGTGTTCCAAATGTGATGGCTGGCGTCTACACTAGTCACATTATGGAGGGACTCTGCCTGCTCCAAGAATTTCAAAGGACAAATAAGGAATTTTTTTTCTTTTTTTGGCCGCGCTGCAGGGCATGTGGGATCTTAGCTCCCTGACCAGGGATTGAACCTGTGCCCCCTGCAGTGGAAGCACAGAGTCTTAACCACTGAACCGCCAGGAAATTCCCAAGAATCTCAAAGGAGAGATACAGTACTGAGAGAACAAATTATGACAGTATGAGGCTGCATAAAGCAGGACCTGAACATTTTGATTCAGGGAACTGGAGGAGATGATGTTTTTGTTCTGAGTCTATGTGATTGAGTCAGGGTTCTGCACTCTGCCCTCGGGGCAGCCTCAGGATATTCATCTTCCTGTGTGTTTCAAGTCATTTGTGAAATGAGGATATTAACCCTGCCCACTGAATCAGTCAGGGTGAAAGTGGCTTCAGGTGACTGAAGAGCCAGCTAACCTTGGCTCAGTCCATAAAGGCATGAGCAGTTCTCGGGCTGCCCCAGCAGCTTCCTGATGGGAGGCTTGCAGGTCCTCTGTGCCTTCCTTGATTTTCCTACCCCTGTTGAAATGGCAGCAGTGCCTCAGACAGCTCATTCTCACACTTTCAAGTCCAAGTTTCAAGTTGGAAGCAGTGAGAGCGGGCAGGGGAATGAGGAAGAGAAACACCCCCAAAAATGACCCTCTCCCTTCAAGAAAGAGGAAATGTCTTCCCAGGATCCCCTTGGCAGATTTTCCTCTGTGTCTCCTTGACCAAAACAATTCTCTCGCTGCAAGAGAGGTCATGAGAAAGAGCATTTGATTTGCTATCCTCTGCGGCAGGAGGGCAGGCAAGAGAGATGGAGACAGATAGAGCTGGCCACAACCACCTCAGGCCAGAACTGTGAATGTTAAATGGGATAAAACATGTAAAACAATTTGCACAGGCACACGTTGTAAATATTCAAGAAGGTAACACTTATTTTCTATTGTTATTTGCCTTGAAGAGAGAATATTTTAATGGAGAGACTTTGTCATGTGCTTTAAATATTTGAGTGTTGTGATACCTGTGATGAGAATAGAGTTGAAATCATAGTAATTTTCTATGAGATCTGTTTCAAAATGATATTGGCTCTGATGGTAAGCACACCATCGACACAATTTTCAAGCAGGATTTGAAAGACCCCTGTTATTTAGGTGGACACTTTCATTAAGGGTAAATCTGGGATTCCTTCTAGTGGAATCTTCTATGATTCTACACTATAATCATCAGAGGCTCAAGACACAAGATCCCTCCCTTAGCTTAAAAGGGACTTAATTTGTGTTTGGGGCTAAATTGCGATGTTCTGGCTGGATCCAGAATTTCTAAAATGAGGACATAAAAGACTAATACAGCTCTGCAATTGCAATGAGATATGCAACTCCTTCATGATTAACAGAGAAGAGAATTGTTGCTTAGATACTGACAAGTACAAAATAATAGTAATTTTTTTTCCTGTGTAGAGGTACAGAATTCATTTTAGTTTTAGATATTGAAATTCTAAATACTGATATCTCCTCAAGTTAAAAATGAACACTGGGGTCAGTAGCTTACCCACAACTTCCTTATTGGATCATCTATTCTTAAAATGACTGTATATTTCCCATGTTATGACCTTCCCTGTCACATGTGCATTCTCCATCCCTTTGTTAGGATTTTGTGAACATGCTATGAACATGTTAGAATGGTATAAATGATATTTGCTGTGTATGATTTGTTTCCCATCCCCAATCCTGCCAGGGGGAGGGAGGTGTTATATCTCAAGAGACTCTCTTACCAAGTCCAAGTTTTAAATCAATTAAACTTGTACAGACTCCAACATACCATCTTGATATGACCTTGAGCCCTGAAGTACATGGACGAGTGGAATGATCACAGCCAAGTTGGAAAACTGTCTCTGAAAAGAGGAGCTGGTTGACAAACATCAGTAGTGACTCAACCAAGGGAAGGGGTGACTTCCTCAAATTGAAAGGGGTCCTGAAAGTAAGACAAACGCTGAAACCATATTCCCCAAATTCATATTTTCATGCTGCTTTAAGCTATCCAAGGAACTCACAGCAGAGATGCAGAGCTACTTACTGAGAAGCTCAGGTACTCCCTTTTTACACCATCAGCACTTTCTTCTCCTCACACTTTCTCTTCAACCTCTTTCCAACTGTCTTCCACTCCACCAGTCACCAAAACTGTTCTGTTCAGGTCACCAAGGACCCACACTTGGTGACGCCCTACAGCTGTTTTTCATCCTCACCTTCCTTGTCTTCTGAGCATCATTCAACAGTGTGACGACGTCTTCTCCCTGTGTGGCTTTGGTGACGTTACACTCTCCCTGTGGTCTTTCTTCCTGTCCAGCTGTTCCTCCTCAGGACTTTTTCCTGGTTCCTCTTGCTTTACTCCAACTCCTATTATTGGAGGATCACTGACCTTCAGTTGGGTTCCTCCTCTTTCCTGTCTACACTCTGACTAAGGCTTGAAGTTCCAACTTTAGCCAGTGCTGATCTGTCTCCAGTGAGGAGCTTCTCCTCCGAATCCCATTTCAGTGCATGGCTAATAGGTTTCAAACTGGACATGCACAGAAGGAGTCAGGCCTTCCCTTCTCCCACTCACCACCATGTGAACTCATTCATCCCCTGCCTTCCCATACCATCGCCCACTCAGTTAATAATGCCTGAAACCTGGGAATCATCCTTGAATACTACTTCTCCAGCGCCTTCACCACCAGCCAACCAGCAATTCCTGTCAATTCATCCTCCAAACGTGTTTCACGCACATCCACCCACTTTCTCCACCTCCACCACCGCACCTGGTCTAACTACCAGCATCCCTCACCTCGTGTGCGCCAGTGGCATCCTAGCAGTGTTCTCAGCTTCTTTCCTTGGCTCCCCTATGATTCATTCTTGCCCAGTGGTCAAAACTACAATCATACTACAACACCCCCTACTCAAAACTCTTAAAGGGTTCTTACCACTGCTTAACTAAAACCCAGACTCCTTACTGTGGTCTAGAGGTGTTTCACATTCCAACCCCTGGCAATGTTTTTAACATCACAGCCATTCTTGTTCTTTCTGACTGAGCCTCTGTCACACTGACCTAACACACCAGCCTCTTTTTTGCTGCAGGCCCTTTGCACTTGCTGTTTCTTCTCTTAGAATTTTCTTTGCCTGGCTCTTTGCATAGCTCACCCCTCCTGCTTCAGTCTCACCACCTGATCAGTGATGCTGTGCTCACTACATTACCTAAGGTTTTATTTGTTTGTTTGTTTACTTATTTATTTAGACTGGTAGGAAGACAGTTCTTTCCTCTGGGATTTCAGGCACATTTAGAATAAAACATGGATGGAATATGAGAAGGAGAAGCAACACCAGTATTTGGGAGACAAACTAGATTATGATGAGAAGGACCCCATTTGATCACCTCTCCTTGATCTTTTAATTTTCTATCAAGAATGATAAATTCTAAAGCCATTGGGGTCTTGCAGGTCACTGAAATGAACGTGATGGGCTATGAGTAGGGCAGTCAGGAGTGGTACAGCAGTCAGCACACGTCTATGTGAAGGTATTCAAGGGGCAAATTTTAAAATGCTGAACATGAGAAGCTAAGCCTGGCTGAGGGCTGAATTTGGCCTATGAGCCACCAGTTTAAGATCCATACCTAGATGTCTCTCATTTGTTGAGTAAGTCAGAGCATTCCTAGTTCTATAAGCATCAACTTTATGTGTGTCTATATGTACATTACTAAAAAAATAATATATAGTCATAAATAAAACAGTCTAGAACCACATATTCTTTACTTGCCCTTTAGACATTTTTCTCTTTTTCTATCTATGCTTTTGAAGTACTACAAATTATAATGTTATATAAGTATATTTACCTAACTTAGTTTCCAGTCAAAGCACTTGGAGGTGACCCTGAAGGGCACCGTGAAGCATGAGGGAGATCATTTTGTGTTTTAGATCACCACATCTGTGTTTTGCAAAAATCACTCCAGAACAGTGTGGAGTAGGATAAGAAGTAGAGGAAGTAGGGACAGTGGTTAGTAACTATTGCGGTAATTTAGATGAGAACTGATAATGGCAAAGACAGTGAGTTTGGAGAGATGGAGAAGAAATAATCAAACTAGAAAATCCAGGTTAAGAAAAGCTACAGCAGACGTGTATTAAAGTTTTAAGTTTCCTAACGGTCATGGAAAAACAGGAAATGAAAGATGTTATTCCATAATAATCACATAGTAAAATACTGTATACCAGTCACGACCAAAATTTTCTTGAACTCCAAGAGGAACACATCAAGAATACAACCCTGCAAAGAACACTGTGCATGAATATGGCTGTATCTTATCTCAGCCTTCGGTGAAAGACAAGGGTAAAATATTAATTCATAATTCAATTTTAGCATCTCTATAAGGAGTTAAAATAATATCACATAGACCTTATTTTCTTATGACCACTACCATGGAGAGAGAACTTTAAAAACCTAGGAGATAAATTGACAGCATGTCTCTCTTTTTTTTTAATATTTTAATTTTATTGGAGTATAGTTGATTTATAGTGTTGTGTTAGTTCAGGTGTACAGCAAAGTGATTCAGTTATACATATACATATATTCATTCTTTTTCAGATTCTTTTCTCATATAGGTCATCACAGAATATTGAGTAGAGTTCCCTGTGCTATATAGCAGGTCCTTGTTGGTTATCTATCTTATATATAGTAGTGTGTGTGTATGTGAATCCCAAGCTCCTGATTTATCCCTCCCCATAACGTTTCCCCTTTGGTAGCCATAAGTTTGTTTTTGATATCTATAAGTCTGCTTCTGTTTGTAAATAAGTTCATTTGTATCTTTTTTTAAATTAGATTCCACATATGAGTGATATCATATATTTGTCTTTCTCTGTCTGCTTTACTTCACTTAAGTATGATCATTTCTAGGTCCATCCATGTTGCTGCAAATGGCATTATTTCATTCTTTTTTATGGCTGAGTAATATTCCATTGTATATATGTACCACATCGTCATTATCCATTCAACTGTCTATGGACATTTAGGTTGCTTCCATGTCTTGGCTATTGTAAATAGTGAACAGGATGTCTCTTAAACCATGTTTTTCAAACTTCAGATTATGACCTACTAAGGACTGTGAAATCAGTACACTAGGTCAGAAACAGCACTTTTAAAAATGAAACAATAAATTTGAATACAAAATAGGATATTTTTACTTAGCAAGGGCAAGTGCTAGAACACAAAACTTGTGTGCGTGTGAGTTTGTGTGTACATGTGGCCCAATACATTCTGTACTGCAGGTCATGGTACAAACAGGTTGGAAAAGCTCTTCTTTACACAACCCTCCTGTATTGACTCATCTCAGCTGTGATTCTGAGATCACTGTAGGGTGGAGAAGGGAGGAAGATGTCTGGGCTGTTAGATAAAAGCAGAGTTGCAATCAGTCGTCCTTTGGTATGTGATAGGAAACTGATGCCCTCCTGATTCTACCTGAAGTTAACCCAGGTAGTGTCAGCCTCTCTTCACAAAGTGCTACCAAGGACATAAGGCTGCCAAACCCCTAATCTGTCTGAAGCTGAACCACGCCCTGGTGGAAGATGCTGCGTTCTGTCCCTTAAAGACAATTTGTCTAAGTCACAAAGCTTGAGTTTGAGCAGGCATGCATCTTGGGCAACACACCAGAGGGTAGAGAGCTGTGTGCTGTCTGGTACGGTCAGGACACATCCTCTATTGTTTCTTTCACTATACTCTCAGAACACTCTACTTACAGAATACTTCACTCTGGTCAACAGATGTGTGGGGACCTGGTGAACTGGAGGGTGTGTGACTTTCTAAAGGGGGTTACCCAGACCCAGTTATCTGTGGGAATGGGATCCCAGTGTTTTCAGACCTCCCCAGGTGTCAAGAGATCCAGATTTTTGTGTAAAATGACTTGTCTTTAAATATTGGCAACATGGTTTTAAAAATTTAATGACGGGCCAAAAAACTCCATGGGCAAGATCTGCTCTCATGGCTCCTGGTTTGCCTCTTTCCACCTAGATCAGGCTTTTGTGTTTGTTTTTCATTCTTTTTTGTTTTTTGGTCAAGAAATGGGAAAATAATTTGAAAAAGAATGGATACATATATGCGTATAACTGAATCACTTTGCTGTACACCTGAAACTAAGACAACATTGTAAATCAACTATACTCCAATATAAAATAAGAATTTAAAAAGAAATCCTTTTCTTTAATTGAATTTTATGTAGAAGTCCAATAAATAAAACCACCACCAATGAAAGTGCTGCTCTTTGAAGGGTGGGCTGGAGCTGTTTCCATTTGCCTCAGTCTTTCTAGCTCTGCTCTCATGAGCCCCCGGCTCTAAAAAACAGGGAAACCACAGATCTAAATGCTAAAATATTGTCTTTTTTGAGACAGAATTCTTTTTTCTTTCTACTTAAATTGGGAATTTGCCAGCAGGTGTCATTACTCTTGAGGCCATTCTTATATTGTAATACTAAGATTATATCATTAACATGTGGAAGGATGTTTGTCTTTTTTTAATTTTTATATACGTTGGGGCAGAAGGGAATACATAGATCATTTAAGTGAGCAGGATTAAATTATTTAGGTACAAGCTATAAATGAAGATTTCTAGACACAATCCTGTTTTAAGCCATTTTAAATCAGAACTGACACTTTCAAAATCCATTCTGATATTGCTGTATAGATTCAGAAAAACATTTAAAATCTGAAAGCTATATCAAAGTCCTATAAGCTGGCCCATAGAGCAGCTTGGGATTTCTGTTGGAATAAGGTGAGGTGTAAATAAAAGGTCCAGAGATAGCACCTGACTATGCGATCAGAAGCTGTTAATAGATCACTTGATATTGAGAAAAGTAGAATTTTTCATAATTAAGTTCCCATTAAAGTGAAGGGAACAGGATGCTGTGCCCCATAGTTATAGGACGCTCTGAAAATATTGTTACTTGGCTGTGAGGTAGGGCTGGAATCCAGCCTTTTCTATTCTGAGGCTCTGTTTTGGATTTTTCCCTTCCACTATGCAAATAACACAAGATTTAAAAGGTATTCATAAAAAACATTTTCTGGTGTCTGATTTAAGATAGCTTTGACAAAAGCAATAAAAAGACCACATATTTTGCTACTAAACAGATTTTGTGTTAAACAGACTTTACATATAACTTTTGTATAAAATCAGTTGACAGCCTTTGATAGAGGCAGACCAGACTGCTGGATATAAGTGTAGTAAAGAAAGCATCCTGAAATGTGGGTTATTTATTTACTAAATTTCAAATGCTTAACCTCCTTACCATCCACTCAGTAGGGTGGCAGGAGTAGAAATCAACATACATAGAAATATTATCTGTGTTCATTCTCCTACTGTATATTCCACCCTACTTATTGCAGAACTATCTTTTATCTACTTTCCTGAGCACAAACTCCCTCGAAAAGAAAGCAACTTTTGAACCCAGGTAATCTATCCATATTTTCTCTTTGTTTTCTTGCCCTCTGTCTGCCATTCCTTTTTTTTCTTTTTGTTAACTTCTATTGAACTCCTGACCTTGGGTAAAGATGCAGCTTTGCATGAATATTTGAAAGCGACTTTTGGTGATTTAGCTGCTAAATGTGTATGATAGAAGTCCAGCTAAACTTGGAGGCTCTGGGGGGTTTTTAACTCACCGGTGCCAGAAAGCAGACCAGTCTGGGGAAATCCAGCTAATGTCTCCCAGCTGTGCAGGGAAAGTGTGAACAGCTCTGTCACAAGCGCTGCCTTTCTCTTCTTTTCCAGACAGTAACTTCTACTCAAACCATCACTTCTCATTTGCCATTTGGACATCGGTGATGGAACTTGCTGCTTTATTGCCCACGGAGAAGCCAAGTGAGGAGTGTGGGGCTGATCTGGAAGTTTCCCTGGTACAAAAGAAGTTTCAGGCTCAGGCCTGGTCCTGGAGCAGACACACAGAAGGCTGACAGATTTGGCCTAAAGGTGGCTGGTGGACCAATAGGTAATACAAGGAGAAATGGCCTTTTCTGGAGTCGTTCTTTCCAGATGAGAAAGTGACATGCCGTCACTCGGCCCTGGGAGCAAGCTAGCATTTCTCGGCCAGTTTCCAAAGCAGGTTTGTCAGAAGGCTGGGGCTGTTGTACAATCAAGAAAGAAGTGACAGAAACACAGGCAGCAAAAGCCTCAGAAACAAATAGTAAATTTTAGCTGTGAGGCAAATATTCCCAACCTTAATATTTTATCAGAAAGCAGGCTGATACTCAGCACAATTTACAGCAAACACTTGGCTGCCCCCCAGCAGCCATTCCCTCCACCTCTTAGAATTACTTAAGAAGATCTTGTCCACCTTTCCTACTTTAAAGACAGGGAAACTGAGACTCTGATGATTCCTGTGAGCCTCAGCTCCTTTGTTAGTATAATGAGGCATTGTGCTGCATGTTTTTCCAAGCTTTATAAGGACTATGATTTAAAAATTTCAGTTTGTTTTCGTGTCACACTTCCTTTAAATGCCAAATCACAGTAGTTTGAGTCTCACTCTGTTTGATCTCAGGAAATCCAGATACTGACTCTATTTCTTTCCCCCAGGAACCTGAGAAGTGCTCAGACCTTCCTAGATCTTCCCTGGTTGTCATTTGCCACTTCAGCCCCCAACTTGCTCTGGACCACAGACCAAGGACTATTTGTTGCTGTGCTCTTCTTGCCAATTTTGAGCCAGCTTCTTGCAGGCATCTGTGCTCCCCAGGACCACGGTATTTTTAACAAAGTCAGCATTATAACTTTTAACGAGAATTTTCTAAGGTCTTGAAAATAGTGCAGTGCAAACCCAGTGTAGAATGTCTTCGTGATTCTCTCAGTCCTGTGAGTCCCCAGGTCCAGCCTCTCCCTTGGTTCCTCTTTGTTTAGAAGATTAGCATCTTTGCTTGGCTTTCATGTAGTCATAGTCATGTGACTATGCAAAACGGACCAGTTTAGTTGTCCCAAAGTGAGAACCTGAAACACATTTACCATACCTAATATGTTAGTTTTACTTGTTTCCCACAGCTGCTGTAACAAATTACTACAAATTTCGTGGTGCAGGACAACAGGAATTTATTCCCTCATGTTCTGGAGGCCAGAAGTCCAAAATCAGTATCACTGGGCAGAAATCAAGGTGTCAACATGGCAGTGCTCCCTCTGGAGGCTCAAGGGGAGAATTGCTTCTGGCAGCTGCCTGCATCCTTGGCTTGTGGCCTCATCCCTCCACTCTCTGCCTCCAAGGTCACATTGCCACCTCCTCTTCTGTGTGCGTCAAATCTCCCTCAGCTCTAAGATTTCTACACCAATTCCAACATGTGTGTTTTTATTCCACACCACCAAGTACCTCTCTAATACCAGGGTGTCCTACAATTCAACTCACCTCTAACACAATCTACCTGGGGGGAGTGTCAGATCCCACAAGTCAAGGGCTCAGTCCTGCAGGACGGCCATCCTCACCCTTCCCCCAACATCAGACACTGACTGCAAGTCCAGGTGCTTCTGACTGGCCCTGCCCGTCCTTGGGTCTGATTAATTTTTTAGAGCAGCTCGGAAAACTCATAGAAACATCTTACTTACTAGGTCACCCGTTTATTGTGAAAAGATACAACTCAGGAACAGCCAGATGGAAGAGACACACAGGCAAAGTCTGTGGGAAGGAGCTCGGAGCTTCCCTGCCCTCTGCAAGTGCACCACCCTCCCCAGACCCCCACATGTTCACAAACAGGGAAGCTCTCTTGGTTTTTTATGGAGGCCTCAATACACAGGTACAACTGATTAAATTATTGGCCACAGGTAATGATTCACCCGTGATTAAATCACCTCCAGCTCCTCTCCCCTCCCCAGAGGTCAGGGGGTGGGACTGAAAGCTCCAAACCTCTCATCACTGCGTTGGCTCCACCAGCAACCATCTCCCATCCTTAGGTGGGAGGGCTTTCCAAAAGTCACTCGCTAACATAGCAAAAGACACCTTTAAAGCTCTCATCACAGGAAATTCCAAGAATTTTATTTAGGAGCTCCGTGCCAGGGAGGGGACTAAAGCGAAATATATATTTCCTTTAATAAATTACAATATCACAACCTCTCTATCTTAAATGAACACCTGTTGTTAATTTTAAGAATTAAAAAATAAGGGCTTCCCTGGTGGCGCAGCGGTTGAGAGTCCGCCTGCCGATGCAGCGGACACGGGTTTCTGCCCCGGTCCGGGAAGATGCCACATGCCGCGGAGCAGCTAGGCCCGTGAGCCATGGCCACTGAGCCTGCGCGTCCGGAGCCTGTGCTCCGCAACGGGAGAGGCCACAACAGTGAGAGGCCCGCGTACCGCAAAAAAAAAAAAAAAAAAAAAGAGAAATGCAGAAACAAAGAAAAACAGTCCAACAAAACTAAATAATAATAGTTTAGTCATTAAGCAAAGTGAAGGACTTTAGTTCCTTTTCAAGGGCTATAGATAATATTCTGAGCTGTGAGCTCAGATAGAGACTGTGAGCTGTCTTATAGAGACTAAAACCAGGTGGAAGAAGTTAACTACATCATGACCATGACATAAGCTGCCATAATTCCAAAAGCTGGCCTCAAAGAAACGGCAACAAACCAACCCTGGAACTAAAGACTAACTGTACTTAAAGCAATCAAGATGATGGTGGTCTGACCATTGGTGGATGACCAATTTCAAGACGAGCGTCAGAGCTGACTGCTGTTTCTGCATGTAGCCCCCTCCCTCCGCCTATAAAAGCTCTTGCCCACTGATTGTCAGTGGGGGGAGTCGGCCTTTGGACAGGAGTCTGCCCCCCCACCCTCATTTGCCGACCTCCAAAATAAAGCAAACTTTCCTTTCCACCAACCTTGCCTCTTTATTGGCTTTTGAGCGGGAGCAGCTGGACCCACTTTCACTAACAGATTTTGGCTCCCAACGTGAGGCTGGGATCTCGCGATATCTGGCTCCCAGGTTTTCCCAAGCAGAGGGGCCGCCATGATGATGTGCCTGGAAGGCTGTGCGGAGTCCTCTGCTCGTGGCTCACTGCCCCTGCCCTGAGAGGGGTTAGGTGTGGACATTCCTAGCAGCTGCTGAAACCATTTGTTTCAGGGTTTCTCCCTGTTTCTCCCCTGCTCGGCACTGGCTGCCAACGAACGCTTTTCCTTGGTGGAACGGAAAGATGCCTCTGGACGAGCTGACGAGCTCCAAGACTGAGTAAGTGCACTGGTGTGCGTCCGGAAAACTTCTCTTTTGAGCATGAGGTGCTATTTGGGCATTTTGCCAATTGGTCTGACGTGTTTCTGATGTTGAGGACCCTTTGCGAGCACTGAGTGTCATTTGGGTGTATTCCTAATTGGTTCTGACTTGTGTCTGACGTCAAGGCCCATTTGTGTTGGGAAGTGTTTGTCTGGGACTCTGTATCAGTCATCCTCTGGAGGGTTTGTGACAGTTCTGTCTTCGGGTGTGTGAGTGTGTATTGCATTTGTGTGACTGGTATTCTTGTTGCCTTTTGTAAAATGGGAAATTCAGGTTCAATTCATTAAGAAAAATTTTAGCTATAAAACTATGACTAAAGAAAAAGATGATTTTTTTTTTTTTTTAACCAATGTATGGCAACAGTACTCTTTAGACTCTGGAGAAAATTGGTTAAGATGAAACTCTTTTGAAACTCCAAAACTGGTTCTTTTTGCATATGCAGTTAGAGAAAGCTAGCTTGATAAAATACTGTTTTCAGAATTCTGACCCTGAGAGAACAAAAATATGCCTAGGATAAAGCTTGAAGTTAACTTTTATCGTGTCTTTAAAATACAAACACAGCCCACTTTGCCTGAGACTTCAGCCTTGGGTAAATTAGTAAAACTTCAAGCCAAGAAAAAAGAAAAAAGAGAGAGGAAAGTGGGCTTAGGTTTATTAAACAAACATCTTGTACCATTAAAGAGAAATTGTGCTATGAAAATATATACATGTTTTTAGAGGCTATGAAATACGTTCTTAAGTTTGTCAATCAAAAAATGCTGGTATAACAGTTCAATTACTTGTTTCTTGGTTTTGTTAAGGTTTTCAGGGTTAAAAACTGTAATATGTAAAAACGTTAAGGGAAGCATTTCAGTATATAAAGCAAGTACGATATGTGTTGTCAGCAAGAGAAGGTATAAAGGTGAGATATTTTTGTTGGGAAAAAAAGAATAATTTTGTCGTAGGGCTGGTGGCTTCTGTATGGGAAAACAAGGGAAAAATTAATATGGATCCAGAAAGTGCTAAAAGGTTTGTGAAAAAGGAACTTTGAGAAAAGAATTTTGTACATTGTCAGGATTAAAATTAGATTGAGTTTAATTAGGTAAATGAATTTTGTTATTAACAGTAAACTGATGCAAGACTGAATTTGGTTTTCTCTCTGTGTTAAGAGAACAAAGTTCTCCTGGAATATTGAGCTGTTTTTGATAACAGATTGTAAGTTTCTTTCTCTAGCTAACTTTGAGTTGTCCAGAGCACCCCTGAGACATCTCAGATAGAAATATTAGTAAAAAAAAAAAATTTTTTTAATCTAATGGAAAGCTATTATTTTACTTCTAACCATACTTTTGACTCCAATGTTCATGATGAAAAAATTGTCTAATGAAGTTGTCACAGAGTATAACTACTTATGAGGTGTATCACTGCTGGCTTGAAGTACATGTCAGAGCTGACTATGCTGTTTCTGCATGTAGCCCCCTCCCTCTGTCTATAAAAGCTCTACCCACTGACTGTCAGTCGAGGGAGCTGGCCTTTGGACAGGAGTCTGCCCTCCCCTCCCCCAGTTGCTGGCCTCTGAAATAAAGCAAACTTTCCTTTCCACTAACCCTGCCTCTTTATTGGCTTTTGAGTGGTGAGCAGCCGGACCCACTCTCGGTAACACAAGTGTGTAGTTATTTCTTGGATGTCCTGTCTTAGGTTGCATTACACTCAGTTATGTTACTTGTCAGCTATAATGATGAAAGCTAAAATGATGAAAAAATAACTTTGTTTTTCATATTAACACCAAGTATATTTAGCACAATTTTTAGATTCACCGACTTTTCCAGAAATGTAACTATCATGTAAATCCATGGAAGATTGTCCTTTGTTTTGTTCAGAATTTTACAGAGAGATGTTTACTATTTTGAAATATCATGCTCCTAACTGCAGTGTTGGTTCTGGTATTTCAATACCAGACAGTCAGCTTCGTAGCTTTCCAACTGGTGGGGATTCTGATTTAGGTAAACATGTGGCTCTTTCATTATACTACTTTCTTTTTCTCTCTCTTTTATTTATAGGTAGGGTTTTTTGGTTGCTTTTTTTGGGGTGGGGGTTGTAGCCTATGAATAGCTGGAGGCTGATATTCATCTTTGTGGCACTGAGTCTGGAAGTGTTGTGAACCACACTGTTTAGCACAGTGCAGGTTCTCAGCGTAGCAATGAGATCATAAGTATAATGATAGTTACCATTTATTGATTGTTTTCCATGCACCAAAGCAGTGCGATAATCACTTTACAAATATCTTCTCATTTGATTCTCACAATAAATCTTTCAGATAGGCATATTTTTTTATCTCCATCTTTACAAGTGAGACAAGTTTGGCCAATACAGTTAGTAAGTGTAGTTGGCACTCCATACCCACGAATGCAGAATCCGGGGGTGCAGAATGCATGGATATGGAGAGCCAACTTCACTAAGCCATTTTATATAAGGGACTTGAGCAGCCGCAGATCTTGGTTTCCACAGGGGTTCTGGAACCACTCCCCTGTGGATACAGAGGGAGGACTGTAATAGAGCATCATTTGAGTCCAAATCTGCTTGACCTCAGAGCCAGGGTGTTTACCTGCCCAGTTAAACCACCAGTCTAGAAAAGATTGCTGCACCAGCTGAGGGAACAACCAGAAGCAGGCAGGTCATAACTCTATGTCTGAACCATCATTGCTTCCAGTACAGCAATACCAGTCTCCTAATTTCAGAACAGGAGGCAAGGCTCAAACGTATCAGGAAAGACAGAAAGAAGAGCTATATAGAGTTAACAAACTTCAAATATATCTGCTACTTCTTCCATTTGAAAAGTGAAAATGCCACAGTAGTCTCCAAGGTCAGAATCTCCTCTTTTCAGTTTTTCTTCATGAACAACTTCATATGTTCATGCAAAACCTTTGACCTCTAAGAAGCCGGCAGCATTGATAATTATATCTCAAAAACAACCCTTTATGTGGTACCCACTCTATAATGGATTCAGAAACATGAATAAAACATCTTAATTTTCAAGTATTTCTTTTTAAATTAATATTTGAAAGAAAAATATCTTGTAAAGAAAGGAGATTTCTGTAAGGCGTGTAGCTCTTGCATAGAGGGATAGAGTTTTCATGGCCTGTCTTGTTAAAACTGTTCTAGTACCCATCTGATGCACACTTATTTATGGATTTTAGACTAAAAGCTCTTTTTTGTCAGTTTTCTTCACGACCACTTATCTCGACATCCTCATTAGGTGATTTTTCTCTTTTCTTTTTGTTGAGGCCTAGCCATGCCCTTGGTACTCTCTTTTGTTCCTTGCTGCAAAAGGAATGGTTTTAAAGCCTCCCTTTCCACCAGTCCCACCTTTTTTTTTCTTTGTAATTAGCCTTATTTGAGGACCAGAGAAGCAAAAGATTGGAAGGAAATACAAAAACTGTTGAACAAAAGACGATGTTCTTTACCCCAACCATACGCTGTATAGCTCGTGTGCAACCTGGGTCAGATGACTCGCATATATGCCTTTAAAATGAAGAATGAAAAAAGAAAGAACAAGAAAAAGCACTGACTTTCACAGCAGCTGCATTGGTATAAACAGGCTGGGAGTAAATGTCACAGCAAAGGAGAATAATACATCTTGCCTTCATTGCAAAAGTAACTCACTTTAAAACCAAAGAACATGATGAAACTGCATACCTGGTCACAATGCTTTTAGATAGTCATTTGAAATACCTTAATATTAATTTTCTTTAATTGGAAGGAGAGAAACACTTTTCTTTTTAAAAACTCTAAGCGTGTTTTCTCATTTGAGCCTCAGGAAAATGGAATTCTTCAGCTATTTCCTTTAAAATCAGTTCATTAAAACAGCTTCGATGCAGTGGTGATTAATGAAATGCTTTTTTCTGCCTCTTATTTCATTAGTTAAGAGGACCAATGGATTTATGCTTTCCTTGTCTCTAGAAATAAAACTGTAGCTTTCAAAATATTAAAATTCATGAATACTGACTGGCTGTTGGGCCTGGAATAATGTTGTTTCTTAAAAAAAAAAAGTTTTTTGTACCAATACATTTCATGAGAATGACCATCAAAGGCAGTTTTTTTTTCGTTTTTTTTTTTTGCGGTACGCGGGCCTCTCACTGTTGTGGCCTCTCCCGTTGCGGAGCACAGGCTCCGGACGTGCAGGCTCAGCGGCCATGGCTCACGGGCCTAGCCACTCTGCGGCATGTGGGATCTTCCCGGACCGGGGCATGAACCCGTGTCCCCTGCATCGGCAGGCGGACCCTCTACCACTGTGCCACCAGGGAAGCCCCAAAGGCAGTTTTAATGGGGCAAATATTACAAAGTATGAAGACTCAGGTTTCCAAAGATAGAGCTGCCAAAAACCAACTTGTCTTTCTCCCCACTCTACCCCCTGAAATAAACATTTTAAGTTTATCAGAATATAGGCTTTGTTTGCTGTTTTCCATTTTGATTGGGCAAGTATCAATGACCCAACAGGAAATGCAGAGAACACTCCACCTGGCAATTTAAGGAGAGTTCAGTAAACAGACTACAGTTGACCCTCCAACACAGGGGTTGGGGCGCTGACCCACCACACAGTCAAAATCGGAGCATAACTCACTCTTCATGGTTCCTCGGTATCCGCGGTTCCAAATCCTCGGAGTCAACCCACCGCAGACCCCTAACACTGTAGTATTTACTATTGAAAACAATCTATGTATAAGTGGGCCCATGCAGTTCAAACTATGTTACGTGTTATTCAAGGTTTAACAGTGTTTGTAAAGGTGTGAAAGGGGTTTAGGAAAACCATCAATATGCAGTGTTGGTAGCCCCTGTCATCCACAGGCCTGAAGTGGCAAAAGGAAGGAACCATTATTAAAATCTATGAAACAAACTCTGGTTTCTTGCAGCCAACCCGCAATGACCGGCAATGCAGAAGTTAGAGGAACACACACCCCACCCTGCTCACTTCCTGCCCTTGATTTCTTGTTAGCTAAGCCAGCTGGGAACCAAAGGGCAAAGGAAGCTGTTGGTGCCATCCTGGCACAGAGCAAGGGGACAAGGAAGCAGGAGGGGTACAGGGAATCAATCTGAAGTTTTAGAGACCCAGATAAATACCTCTTTCTCTCCCCACTTTTTGCTATAAGATACAGGCATCTCTTTCCCTTAAGCTTTCTTTTCCCTTTACATAAAATCAGTTTCATGGAACTCTTTTAAGGAAACAATTCTAAACAGCAAAACTTGGTCCTCTTAATTCTGTTACCAGACCTCAAAGAGCTCAAAATACCTGAAGAAAGGTTACTGCCCCCTCTTCACCTGCTACTGGGTGGAAAGTAATTAAAGGATGTGGTCATTTCACTCAGCAAATATTTGAGTACTGAGCAAGTGCACACCAAGGCACCATCTAAGAATCATGGAGGACCCAAGGGTGAGTCAGATGAGGACCTGGTCACCAGCATGTCTCTGGATTCCCAGCATCCATTTCTGATTTCTTCTCCTGCACGTACTCAGACCCAAGACAGTGCTCACAACCCAGGCCGGTCAATCAACACATTCCTGTCTTCTACCTGGTGTGACAGGCTTACAGTTACCTAAGATAGACCAATAAAAGTCTTGTTTGGGAGGCTTCCCTGGTGGCTCAGTGGTTAAGAATCCGCCTGCCAATGCAGGGGACTTGGGTTCGAGCCCTGATCCGAGAATATCCCACATGCCGTGGAGCAACTAAGTCCATGTGCCACAATTACTGAGCCTGTGTTCTAGAGCCCGTGAGCCACAACTGCTGAGCCCACGTGCCACAACTACTGAAGCCCATGTGCCTAGATCCCATGCTCCGTCCGCAACAAGAGAAGCCACCGCAAGGAGAAGCATGCACACTGCAACCAAGAGTGGCCCCCACTCGCCGCAACTAAAGAAAGCCCCCATGCAGCAACGAAGACCCAACGCAGCCAAAAATAAATAAATTAATTAATTAAAAAAAATAAGTCTTATTTGGAACTGTTTTGCCAGATTTATGAGCAAGAGTCTTGTTTGGAACTGTTTTGCCAGATTTATGAGCAAAGAAGTGCTCTTTCAAAAGGAATTGTTCCATGAAAATGATGTGAAAAAAAGCCTGTGAGAAGGATGAGGCCAAGTTGAGAAAAGCAAAGTTCAGGAGGGAGCAAGATGGAGGCTCTGGACCAGCCATGCCTGAAGCCTGTTGGACTCAGTGTCCTGAGTTAATACATTATCTTGTTTTGCTTAAGCTGTGATTTTATCTCTTACAACAGGATGAACCTTGACTCATATATTATCCTCAAGAAGTTTGTGTGTAGCAGGGAAGATCAGTGTGTAAACAAAACACAAAATATAAAGTTAGAAATAGCATTTTTAAAAGATAGATATAAAGACTTCAGGGAGCCTAGGATTACTTACAGAAGTAATTGTCTGAACAATCAAGGAAATTAAGATGCCACTTGAACTGGGCCCTGAGTCACAGATAAAATGTGATGTGTTGATTTTTAGGGGTGAGCACACAGAGAGACAGAGACAGACAGAGAGAGATAAAAGGATATACTCCAATATACTTCAAAATGTTATCCATGGTAATTTCTGGGAATTAGGATTGTAATGGAAAAGGGTTTTTTTTGTTGTTGTTTTGTTTAGGCTATAATTTTTATTCTGTTATATTCTTTAAATTTGTTACAACTAGTATGGGTTACTTCCGTAGTTTTCTTAAAAAGAAAAAGTATTCCGAAACCTCCTTTAGTTCAGACCTCCTTTTGTACAGACCTATAAGCAGTTGCAATAAACCACGAGTTGATGATGATCTGCCAAAACAGTGTGTGGAGGAAGGGTGACAGGTAAGCAAAAAATAGAACACGGACATGAATTATAGCAGGACAATTTATTGTAATGACTTTTTAAACAGCTCTAAAATGTGAAGAGATACTTTCATCATTTCTTCCTCCACCGAATGTAATTTGTCCTAGGCCAAATACAGGTGTGATGTTGGTAGTAATTAAAATTTAATTTGTTTTGCCACAAAAAAGATCTACCAGATGGATGTTTCTCTGCTTTTGTTGACTGGGTAGAAACTAGAATGTAATGATGATGATGAAGAGGAGTCGGATGATATAAGCCGTAGTACAGGGGAAGCACATCACATGTACAGCAGCCCTATAAATTGTTTACTCCTATAATCTGCACTGTGCAATCGAGGAAACTGACACTTACCCTGGGCCACATAACAAGCATGTGGGGACTGAGATCTGACCTCATGAAGTCCTGGTCCAGGGCTCCTATTATACGGCGTCTCCACAGGAACGATGATGGATGGTCTCTGTGCATATACAAACATCCTTAAAGAATTAGAAGCCCTATCCTTAATAAAAATAAGAAAGAGTGATGACAAAGTTTTCACTGTTTCACACGCATCCTCCACTATCATTTGGTGTACAGCTAGCTGAGGTTAAGGGTACATTAATGCCCATAATCTTGATTTCAGCATCATACTAATTCAGAGGTAGTTGGGGCATCTAACTTGCTTCTGGAACCACATATCTGCTGCCCTGTGCCAAGCAGAATGCAATCTACCAGTATTCTAATGCTGAAATTAGACAGCTCAAACAACAGCTGATTGCACACCATGAGATCCACTAAAATCTGACAGCAGGTGTACTCACCAATTTTGACCATAATGATGGCAATAAGGAGACTTTCTGTTAAAGGGACAAGAGAGCAGATATTTGGCACCAGGCAATGGAAAAAAGCAAGACAGTTTTAAACAAGTACCACATGTGGTGACTCATTAGATGTTGAGAGCTAATAAGAGGCTGAAGATTTTTAGCTTAGCACTGATGCTGTGGGCAGCAGGATATCCTAACATCTAGAAATTGAGGATGAATCAGGAGGTGGTGATAAATCTGGTGCTGATGCCTGGAGTGTGAAACTGTTATATTTTTAGGATAAAGGCAAAGATGTAAAAGTCTAAGAGAGTGCCAGAGTGAAGCAGATATGTTGAGAGACCTGCATGTTTTTGTATTCATTCATTCACTAAGCAAGTACAATGCCATGGACAACACCCCAGATTTCAGAATACAGAAAATGACCCCTTCTGGGTGGAGCTGATAGTCTAACAGAGAAGAGACAATTAACCAGATAAAGATTATAAAGTGCAATGGCTGTTAGGATAATAGAAATGTAGGATACCATGAGGGCATGGTCTAGAGAAGTGAAGAAATTCCAGTGGAGGTGCAGGCCCAGGACAAGAAGAAGAAATAATGAAAGAGGGAGGAAAGTCCCTCCAGGCGGGATTGTAAGAAGGCCAGAGCTGGCAGGAGCTGGGTGGTTAGCGAGGATGGAGAGGTGGAGAGGCCCAGATCCTTATGCTCTATACAGAAGCATCTCTGCTCTTACAGACAAGAAAGATATCTTAATAGCTGCCATTCTTTTAAAGGCAGCCAGATAACCAACATGAGTATTTTGAGAAACTGCTACATTCTGTGCAGTGAACAAGATGAAGTCCCTGCCCTGGAGAAGCTTGTCTGTTGGTGGAGGGATTCAGACAATGAATCTGCAGAAGAATACATGTGCCGAGTGCTAGGAAGAAGATGAAAGAGGCTGCGATGGGAGAGAATGAGTGGGGGGCAGGGACGTGGAACCCTGGTTGCGCACGGTGACCACTCTTGTGGAGGAAATATTTGAATTGAGGTCTCAACAGTGAGATAGGAGGAGGCCTGTGAGTGTCTGGGGAAAGCATTCCAAGCAGAAGGACAGCCAACTCCTTGAGACAGAAACAAGCAGTCTTGCGTTCACCACCCAGAAATTGGGCCCGTGCAGCCAAGAGGGGGGATGAAGGGAGGTTTAAGGGCCACGAAGTGGGAGAGGTGAGGACAGATCAGGTAGAAACTTGAGGGAAAATGACCAGACATTCAGGTTGGCCCCAAGTAACCCCAGTTACCACTCTTTAGCCCAATTTAATTATTAATAACGCCCTCCCTCCTCTAAGGCTCATGGAATAGGGCAAGGAGACTAGATTTTGCAGTTCAGGTGAAAGCCGTGGGGGACTTTTAAGTAAGGGAACCACGTGATCCGCGGATTCATGCCTTAGAAAAGTTGCTCTGGCTGCAATTGGCAGGCGTTCTGTAAGGGGAAGGACTTCCATTCATTCTGTTTAAGGCCCTGATACCCAAAGAATTTCTTAGGTTTCTCACAGTACTGCAGAATCTTGGAATTTGGAAAGAATCTAGAGCTTACTTTGTTTATAGTCCTACACCATGTAAGAATGCCTCCTACCATAATTGGTGCTTACAACTGGCTTTAATGAAACTCAAAAAACTATGATCAAATAAAGAGGCGGGAGACTTAGAATAAGAACGGAGTCTTTTGAGCAAGACAGAGCCAGATATGAGTCCTGACCCTGTATGAGCTTTGTGATCTCAGGCAAATTACTTAACCTCTCTAAGCCTTTGATTTGCCACCTGCAAAACAGAAACAATAATAACCACCTGAGTGCCTTTAAAGTATTAAAAATAAGCTATGTAAAGCACTGGCTGGTGCAGAGTATTTCAATATTATAAAAATAAAATAAACAATAAAGATTCTTTAATGTAATTTCAAAAAGCCAATCCTACCTGACAAAGTGATTTTTCAAATTATTGTCGACATCACTTTTTATAGTTTGCTTTGAACCTCTGCTGAAAACAATGCATTCGCTATCCAGAGTAATGCACTTGATATGCATATGAAATTTTGCAAAAACATTTATTGAATGGCAGCTTGGAATAATGTTTGCAAAACTGTTGAAGGGCTCCTATTAAAACAGAAACTGAGCTGAATCACAGAGTTGTAATTCCATCTACCGCACTCCCCATTCAGTATCCCAGTTTTCCCAGCAAGGTGACTAAGTCTTTCCCCTCTGTCACTCACACCCCTTCTCTAACCCTAGTCTAACTGACCTCACTAAACAAACAGGTTATAAGTGACTATCAGACACACAAAGGAAAGAGTTATACGGCTTTACAATACAAAATTATTGAAGAAAATTATTGAAAGTCTCCAGCAATCACTACAGCAATTTTTTTTTTTTTTTTTTTTTTTGCGGTATGCGGGCCTCTCACTGTTGTGGCCTGTCCCGTTGCGGAGCACAGGCTCCAAACACGCAGGCTCAGCGGCCATGGCTTACAGGCCTAGCCGCTCCGCGGCATGTGGGATCTTCCCGGACCGGGGCACGAACCCGTGTCCCCTGCATTGGCAGGCGGACTCTCAACCACTGCGCCACCAGGGAAGCCCACTACAGAAGTTTTTTCCTGTAGTGATTTTTGTCCTGAAAAATCTGGATAAGTCTGACTAATTCCTGAAATATACATTTACATGGTCTCCTTCATGCCTGCAACTAGGATGAGGTGACCCAAATCTTTGTGATTTACCACTGGTGCTAAGAGACCAGGACCACAAACATTCATTCACATCTAACAGAACAACCTTTCTCAGAAATCTTGAGTAGCAATTACACTAGCTCTTAAAGGAAGCCATCGTAAACATTTCACAGTTATTGTATTACTTTTCTAGGCCTGCCATAACAAAGTGCTATAAATAACAGAAGTGTATTGTCTCACAGTTCTGGAGGCTAGAAGTTCAAGATCAAGGTATGGGCAGGTTGGTTCTTTCTGAAGGCTCTGAGGGAGAATTTGCTCCCTGCCTCCCCCCTGGCTCCTGGCAGTTTGCTGGCATTTCTTGGCTTATAGATGCAGGCTTAACTCCTGCATCTTTGTCTTCATGTTTACATGGCCTTCTCGCTGTGTGTGTCTGTCCCTTCACACATATATTCATTTTATAAGGACATTTATTCTTTTTATAAGGTCACCAGTCATACTGGAGTAGGAGCTCACCCATTCATTCCAGAATGATCTCATTTTACCCTACCAAATCACACCTGCAACAGCCCTATTTGCAAATGAGGGTACACTCTGAGGTACTAAGGTTAGGACACCAACATGAATTTGGGGTGGACACAATTCAGTCCATCACAATACTGAAATGAATCCTCTTTATTTCACATTTATTTATGCCTTCCCCACAGAGAGATTCCATTTGAACTTTTCTAGTTTAAAAAAATGCAAAAGGATAGCTTCCTCAACTCGATAAAGAATATCTGTAAACCATCTATAGCTAATACTTAATCCATAACTATATTTCATGGTGAAAAACTCTAAGTTTTCCCACTAAGATCTGGTAAAAGATAAGGATGTTTCCTCTCACCACTCCTTTTCAACATTATACTAGATGTTCTAACCAATGCAATAAGACAATAAAAGGAAATATATATATATACACACACACATATAGAGAGAGAAGGAAAAAATAAAACTGTTTGCAGATGATATGATTGTCAGTGTAAAAAATCCAAAAGAATCAACAAAAACCTATTGGAACTAATAAGTGATAATAGCAAGGTTGAAGGATACAAGATTAATATACAAAAGCCAATCACTTTCCTATATACCAGCAATAAACAAGTGGAATTTGAAATTAAAAACACAACACCATTACACTAGCACCCCCCAAAATGAAATACTTTGGTATAAATCTAACAAAATATGTACATGAGCTATATGAGAAAAACTATAAAACTCTGATGAACAAAATCAAGGAAAAACTAAATAAATGGAGAGATGTTCCATGTTTATGGGTAAGAAGATTCAATATTGTCAAGATGTCACTTCTTTCCAACTTGATCTATACATTCAATGCAATCCTGGTCAAAATCCCAGCATGTTTCTTTGTGGATATTGACAAATTGGTTCTAAAGTTTATATTGAGAGGTGAAAGATCCAGAATAACCAACATAATATTGAAAGAGAACAAAGTTGGAATATCAAACCCACCCAACTTCAAGTCTTACTTTAAAGCTACAGTGGTAAAAACAGTGTGGTATTGAGCAAAGAGTAGACAACTAGATCAATGGAACAGAGTAGAGAGCCCAGAAATACACCCACATAAATGTAGTCAACTGATATTTGACAAAGGAGCAAAGGCAATACAATGGAGTAAAGATAGTCTTTCAACAAATGGTGGTGGAACAACAGGACATACAAAAAAAAAAAAAAAGATCTAAACACAGACCTTACACCCTTCACAAAAATTAATTCAAAACTGATTGTAGGCCTAAATGTAAAATGCAAAACTGTAAAACTCTAGAAGATAATAGAAGAGAAAACCTAGATGACCTTGGGTACGAAAATGACTTTTTAGATATAACAGCAAAGGTACAATCCAGAAAGAAAGAACTGATAAGTTAGACTTCATTAAAATTAAAAACTTTTGCTCTGTGAAAGATGTTGTCAAGAGAATAAGAAAACAAGCCACAGACTGGGAGAATATATTTGCAAAAGGCACATCTGATAAAGGACTGTTATCCAAAATATACAAACAACCCTTAAACCTCAACAATAAGAAACAAACTGATTTTAAAAATGGACCCATAGACCTTAACAGACCCCTCACCAAAGAAGATATATAGATGACAAATTAGCATATGAGAAGATGCTCCATATCATATGTTATCAGGGAAACGCTAGTTAAAACTATGAGCTACCACTATACAGCTATTAGAATAGCAAAATCCAGACTACTGACAACACCAAATGCTGGTGAAGACGTGGAGCAACAGGAACTCTCATTCACAGCTGGTGGCATGAAAAATGGAACAGCCACTTTAGAAGACACTTGGACAGTTTCTTACAAGAGTAAGTATACTCTGAAAGAATTAAGCAATCATGCTTCTTGGTATTTACCCAAAGGAGCTGAAATAGAAACCTGTACGTGGATATTTATAGTAGCTTAATTCATAATTGTTAAAAATGGGAAGCAACCAAGATGTCCTTCAGGAGATGAATGGATAAATAAACTGTGGTTCATCCATACAATGGAACATCATTCAGGAGTAAAAAGGAATGAGCTACCAAGCCATGAAAAGGCCATAGAGGAACCATAAATGCATATTACTACGTGAAAGAAATTTGAGAAGGATATATATTATATGATTCCAACTGTATGGCATTGTGGAAAAGGCAAAGCTATGGAAATAGTCAAAAGATCAGTGGTTGCCAGGGGTTAGCTAGGGGTAAGGAGGTGAACAGAGCAGTAAAAATACTCTGTGTACCATAATGATCATCATTGTCCAAACCCATAGAATGTATAACACCAAGAGTGAGTGGTAATGTGAACTATGGACTTGGGGTGACTATGATGTGTCAGTGTAAGTCATCAATTGTGACAAATGTACCACTCGGTGTGGGGGGCTTCTTAATGGGAGAGGCTATGTATGCGTGGGGTCAGAGGTATGTGGGAAATCTCTACCTTCCCCTAAATTTTGCTGTGAACCTTAAACTGCTCTAACAATATCGTCTTAATTTTTAAAAAGTGATTCTTTTAAAAAGTTCTTAGAGCTACTTGTCATTCCTGTTTAAAAAGATATTTCCTTTGAAAACATTATGCCTTGTTAAAAAATATACAGCATTATAAAAAAGAATTAAAAATGAAAAAGCATCTGATGTAGGCCTCCCCACAGGCCCACCCCTGCCACCACTTGTTCTCGAAGTTGACATCTGAGTCTCAGGGGTAATCAGGAACACAGAATTCATTCCAAAAATCTCTGCAGCTCAGTTGGAACAACTGTTCGTGTTTATAAGGCACATGGTTTGATGAAGATTGCATTTATTTTAGATTAGTCTGGGGGCTGGCCCTGTTGTTCTAAAAGTCTAAGGATGAAATTACAAATTTAAACAGTTGGTGTCGGTGGCAAACCCTGCTGTTTGCTGGAGCAGATGCTGTCAGTGCCCCTCCCACATCCTGTAGGCACTTTTTTTACTGGAAGCACCTACAACTCCCTGCCAGAGGGCTTTCTTTAAGCCTCATGGGGCACAGACAGGAGGTGCCGGGTGTAAGTACCCCTGGAGGAAACCCCAGCATAACCTGGTGGGGTAACTCTGAGAAATAGCCACACTGACCCCAGCCTGATGAATTTCACTGAACATTCTTGTAACTTGATCTACAGTGTGCCCTCCCTTCTTTCTCTCACTTCCCTTCTTCCCTGGTGTTTCCTGGTTTCATCTCCTAAATAAACTAGTTACACATTGTTTTAGGATCTGCTTCTGGGGTAACCAAAACTAAGATGCTTCTCTCCCAATACTTATTCCTTTCTTCCCTGTTAACGTGACTTCAATTTTCTTGGAGTTCCCAGCTTCAAGTTCAGGTTCATGGGCTTCAAGGGAGGCTGTCTCTCCCCCACCCCAGGAAAGAGGTGCTGATTGGTGTAGACCCAGCACAGGGTTCGGGTTCTTCTATGTGAGCAGGTGGCTCCGTTATGACCAGTGAAGACACTGGGAGGGCAGAGCCAACATGGAGGAGGCAAAACCATGAGAACCGCAAGAGCAGAGGCAGAGCCCTAATCAGATCACACCCGGAGCTGCTCTGCCTCTGGAATTCTTGTTACATGAGATATTGGCCATTCCTGTTGTTTAAAGCAATTGAGCCAGGGTTTGTTGTTACTCCAGGCAAAAAGCATCTAATTAATGCATTTTTATGTCTAGAGAAAAAAACCCCACAATCCTTAGAGTGTCAAGAGACAGTATATGGCCACTAGAGCAGGAATCAAGAGCCAGAAGGGGACAAACAGACATCAGGACAAGCAAGGGGAAGCGGACAGGGGATGGAATTATGTTCACTGAATAATAATGGTAAAGGAATCCAGAATGTCCAAACCAGAGAAACGGCACCAAGAGTGGATAATCAGCTAGCCAACCTTTCTTCTTTGCTTCCTTCCTCTCTCCCTCCCTCTCTCTCTCCCTCCCTCTCTCTCTCCCTCCCTCTCTCTCTCCCTCCCTCTCTCTCTCCCTCCCTCTCTCTCTCCCTCCCTCCCTCCCTCACTCCTTCCCTCTCTCCCTCCCTCCGTCCCTCTCTTCCTTCCTTCTGTCCTTCCTCTGTCATTCATGAGCACACACTCTATTCCAGGCACTTCTAGGAACTGAGCATTCAGTGGTGAGCAGGACTGACATGGCCATAGCCTTTGGGAAGCTTGCACCCAAGAGAATCACTAGCAAGTTGAAGCCCAGGAGTGCATTTTAGAGCAAGAAGCAGGAAGGTGGACCCATGTATGGGCCCAGATAAAACTGTGTCGCCGCAGCTGGGTGCTCTTTCTGCTGCTCTCTCCCCCGACAGGTGGATGTCTCGACTCTGGGCCTCAGTGGAGCCAGGAATGACTCCTGACATCAGGCAGTGTCAGTAACTAAACTAACCCCAAATAAAGAAAACTCTTCCAAAGACCTCACTGGAACCCTGTGAACTGGGCAATGTTTGGTAAAATGGCCGTCTAGAAGAGAAAAGTCACTTTTATTAAAAAATATATATATATATATGGCAATGAGATGGAGGCTGCTATTTGGCAAATGAGATTTTTTCTCAAGTAAGAAATGACCTAAGTTGAAGATGTCAGGTAAGCTCAGCCAAAGAGCTGCCTGGAAATTTGTATTGATAAGTCCATGCTCAGTAGGGGAAAAAGTACTGTGATGTCTTCCGAGGCACAGAAAGGATGTTAGCCACTCAGATACCCATTTGCTATAGCCAGGAAAACTTGAAAGAAGGGAAGTCTTGATGTCTCGCTATCCCTTTGGAAGAAATTATTTTATAACTAAAAGGAGAACAGAAACAAAATATAAAATTATACTTTTTTTCTTGGAATTCATGCCATAAAAACTGAATCTTGAAGATGGCAGGTACCGATTTCTGAGTGCCAAGCTATAAATTGACCCAAACATCTCTTAAATATAATGTACAATATTACTTGTACAATTTAAATGTACATTATGCTTTATTATTAACATGTTTTACTTAAAATGTTTATCATTTGTACATTTAATCTGGTAACACTTTTTTTTTGCACTGACCTGCAGATGTCTGTGTCACCTACTATTGTTCTGCTTTGTATATATTCTGCTTTGCATATTATTTTCAAACATATCAAAAATATCCACACATACACATTTATGCTCTCTTTCCAAGCTAATATGGCTGATAATTATGTTATAAAAATGTATGAGTATTGCTAAAAATGTGTGGTTTTGTGCATGTTATGGAAGCTTAAAGGCTATTTTTGATTCATTTATTCATTCAACAAATATTTGTGGAATGCCTATGACAAGCTAGATGCTAGAATCTTGAGCTAGAAGCTGGATTTGTCGCTATAAGTCTCTGTAGAAACTACTTTTCTACTGTTGCCTTATAGTTAACCGTGAGTTATTAATACCAAGATCCAAATAATAAATCAATATGAGATGGCAAAAAAAAGTCAAAAAACAGAAGAACAGGAGCAAGGTCAGATTCAGATACAAAGATTCATAGAATGGAATATACAAGATAAAAATAATCAAGAGAGAGTGTGAAGACCATGAGAAAATCTGTGAGACTGATACCCACAGAAGTTTACAAATAACAAGGAAAGCACCATCTAGTCAGTGCTTGGTTGGTATCAGCAAGTTCTCATTGACGGAGAGCTGTGGTGAAAGGCTTGAGCCCCATTCTTTGGTCCTAGTTGATCCTCTAGACCTACAAAGCACTATTTTCAACCATCTGAGTCTTCATCACTTCATCACAGAGAGCCAGTCAGTCTCTCTACAATCTCTGCTTTATGTTTCTTTTCCACCAAGTTCCAGTTGCTCTCTAATTCTGAAAGCAGAAGTCCAACATTGTATCATAAGAGGCAAGATTTGGATTCATTCTGGCACATCACCTGTGGTGCACCATCTTTGGTTCATGACAGAGCAGTCACTTATGCCACCTGAATATCCTTCTCTTCTAAGATACAGAGAACAGAACATCACGTCATCAAAGTCAACAAGTTAGAAAAAAGAGAGACTTAAGACAGCAAGGTACAAAGTAAGATAAGCCACCATATGTATGCAAACCTTCATGGGAGAGGGAGGAAGTTGTCAGGCCAATACTGAGAGCCCTGAGACCTAAAGGGAAAACTCTGATCAGTGGTGTAGATTCAGAAATTCTGCCTCATCATTTTTCTCAGAACAAATCAGGCCCTGTACACTGACTTAAATCAACTATCTAAGAGGAGACAGAAATATATATCAGTAGGTCAATTATTTATGTGTGGTCAAAATCCCTCTAACCTTTCCCAATCTCAAGGGACTTATAAAAGCTATCAGGAATTTTCTTGAAGACCATGGACTAAAAATAACTGAGAACTATACTCAGTATCCTATGATAAACCATAATGGAAAAGAATATTTAAAAATATATATATATATACACACACATATATAACTGAATCACTTTGCTGTACAGCAGAAATCAATACAACATTGTAAATCAACCATACTTCCATTCAAAAAATGAAAAAAAATTAACCAAAGTGGAAGAGTCTTGAAAGGTTTTTAATACAGACAGGGGCAAAGCCTGGTCATCTGACTTTATCCCATGTCATCCAAGTGTTCATGCTGGGCAGATGGAGCTGTGGGGTCTGAATAAGATATTTTTTCCAGGACCTGCAGTTCTGACTCAGAACAAGCACTGGAGTGGATCAGAGCTGACCCAGAGCCAAGCTGTATGAAGTGAGGAGGGAGATAAGGATGGGAGTTACTCAAGACCCAAAGAGTCAAAAAGAAGTCTGACTTTTGTGGCTACATCCACCAAGCTGACTGCTTCTCTCCTGGCTTCCACTTTCGTTCATCCAATGGGAACCACCCTCAGGACAGCAGAAAGTGGAGGAAGGATGGGATTTTGGCAACGGGCCTCAAACATTTTGGTCTTAGGACTCACTGAAACTCTTAAAAGATAAAAATTATATCTATTGATATTAGAAATTAACACAAAAATTGTATCTATTGATTTTACCATATTAGATATTAAAACTGAAAAACTTGTATCTGTTGACATAGGTATATGATAAAATAGATTGATATAGAAAATGATATAGAGAAAAATGACATCTATTGGAAATTTTTACATTAACTTATTAATGTAGTTGAAAAATAATAATTCCATAGTACATTAAAGTAATTAAAATGTTTTATGAAAAATATATTTTTCCAAACAAACAATAATTAGTGATAAAACTGACAGGTTTACATTTTTGCAAATCTCCTTAATATCTGGCTTAATAGAGGGCAGCTGGATTCTCATATCTGCTTCTGCATTCAGTCTGTTGCCATATCACATCATGTAGTCCCTGAAAAATTCTACTGTATACTCAAGAGAAAATTAGAGAAAACAACACAAATATCTCAGTATTTTTATGAAAGTACTTTTGAAAATAGCTATGAAAGGGCTTGAGGGCACCAAGGAATCCCCACACCACTCTTCGAAAATTGCTAGTTGGACTATATATGCCCCTGCCCTCTCCTTTCTAGGCTACAAGTTGGCAGTGGTTGTGCCCCCTGGTCAGAGCTGCACCCGCTGTTGGGCATCCAGCCCTCTCTGTCCATTGTATTCCCAGCCCCTAGCCCTCCCCTGAGCCTGGGAGTGATAAAGTCTACCTGGTATTGGTAGCCCTGGAGTGCTTCAGATCCCCTGTTGGCAACTCTTAATCTTGCCCGTACCTTTCTTGGTAAATAGACCCTTCATTAAACTCTAATCAATCATCTTTTTTCACGTGTGCGTGCAGTGGGAAGACTCTAAGGTGGCCCCCCACGAGCCCCCCTCCTGGTGTTCTTGCCTGTGTGCAATCTTCTCCTCTTGAGAATGTGGCAAAAGTGTTGGGATGTCACTCCTGTGGTTGCATTATGTCGTGTAAGACTCTTCTCGCTAAAACAGGTGCATTCTAGAGCCTCTCCTTGATAAAGGAAGTGGCCACGTAGAAGTGACCATGTGACCAGAACTGCAAGCAGCCTCTAGGTGTGCACACAGCCTCCAGCTAACAACCAGCAAGAGCTAAACCCCAACCCTACAGCCATGGGGAAATGAACTCTGAGCTTCAAAGGGATTCTCACCAGTTGAGTCCCCAAATGAAAACACAGCCCAGTCCACACCTTGATTCCAGCCCTGTGAGACCCTAAGCAGAGGATCTAAGGTTTGGCAAGATTCCTGATCCATAGAAACTGAAATAATACAGGCATGTTATCTTAAGCTGCTAAGTGTTTGGTAACTTGTTACACAGTAATAGGTAACTAAAACAGTGCCATTTTCCTCCCAAAACCCTGACTTATAAACGATCTACACACTAACTATAAAAAAAATTTTTTTTACCACTGCTGTCCCATTTTTAAATGCCTTCCCTGTATTCATTTCCAAGTCCCATGATAGCTACAAAGGAAGTAACAGCTAATACGTGCAGAAGTGTGTAGTGATATTGGGTTTTTGTTGTTTAAAACTCACCAGTTGACTTTTCTCTGGGTTAGAAGGATGCAGTATTAATGTTACGGAAGATGTTACAGAAAAACCCGAACAAACTTTTTGGCTAACCCAATATATAAGGGTTATCAAGACTCTTTTGCTTTTAATTCCATAGAAATTGATACTAGTACAATGTACACAAAATATTTGCATGTGGCACACTATACAATATGTGTATAGTTTAAAAAATTATAATATCATGAGGATCTGCCACCCAGCTCAAAAAACTGAATATTACAAAAACCTTTGATGTTAACTCCCTGGGTGTTCATCTAAAAACCTATTTTCTTGCCTCCCCAACCAGGTAACCAGTATCCAGTATTTTGTGTTGTTCACTCTCTTACCTTTTGTTATCAGTTATCAACTATATTTGTTGAGATATATATATATCATTTAGTTTTTAAGTGCTTTTGCACTTTACTCACATATACTTCATGTATATATGTATGTGTGTATATATATAAATTCATCTGCAACTTGCTTTTGTTTCTCAGTATTATTTTGAGATTCATCAATGTTGCAGATATAGCTGGAATTCATTCATGTTCTATTGTACTTGAACTTGGTTATCCACTCTCCTATCTATGTATATTTAGCTTGTCTTCAGTTTTTGTTATGAGCAACTTGCTGTACACAAGAGCAGGAATTTCTCAACTGCAGGTGTATACCTAGGAGTGAAATTGCTGGACTGTAGGGTGTGTTAATTTACACCTTCACCAGGTAATGTCTAGTGATTTTCCAAAGTGGCTCTGCCATTCTGCTCTTAGAAACTGTGTGCAAGTCTTCTGCTCCATGTTTTGCCGATGAGCCTAATGTACCTTTAATTAATTTGAAAGGATGTTGACTTTTACTCTAAGTGATACCAGAGGTTGTTGGAAGATGTTGAGCAAGTGTGACCTGACTCCACATGCATTTTAAGTAGACCACTGTCTTTCAGGTTGCAGATAGACTACAGGAGACCTGAGAAGGGGGTGGAATATTTGGAAATGCGGGCAATAGTTCAGGTAGTAGATGGTGTTGGTCTGAACTTGGGTAATAGCATAAAGGTAAGGAGATTTCAAGACCGAGCCATAGAGCTTGCTGATGGACTGGCTGTGGGCTGGGAGAGTTGCCAAGGATGACTCCAACTTTTTCTGCTTGAGCAATTCTAAAGGTAGAGATGCCTTTAATTGAACTGGGGAAGGATGCATTGGTCAGAGCTGAGTCTTGGAGCTGTTAAGTTTGAGATGTTGGTTAGACATCCTATGGACACCTTAAATGGCTGTCGTATGAATGAAAATGGAGCAGGTCCTCTCCATCAGCACTGTGGATCTCTGAGTCTGGATTACTCTTTGTTGTGGGGCGTCCTGTGCATTGTTAGATGTTTAGCAGCATCCCTGTCCTCTACCCACTGGGTGCAAGTAGCACCCACCCCCCCAGTGATGACAACCAAAAACGTCTGCAGTCATTGCTAAATATCTTTCAAAGTGGGAGTGGGGGGCATAACCATCCTGAGGTAAGAACTACTTGAATGGAAACGAGTTATGAAGGCAATCCTGAGCTGATAAATTTGGGAGTCATTAGCATAAAGATGGTATTTGAAGTCATTAAACCAATAAATATCACCAAAGAGTAGATGGAAAAGAGATGTCAAAAGGGCTGAGATTAAGGGTGGGGATGCCCCAGTATTTTGAAGTCAGAGAGATAAGGAGGAACCAGCAAAGTTGCAGCAAAAGAAACAAGTCAGGTGGGAGGAACCAAGAGAATGTGATTTCCAAGTGGAAAAAAATTTTATCAAAAAAGAGAGAATATAAAACTATGTCAAACCTAGTAAAATAGGATTGAGAATTGATCGTTTGGTTTGCTGTCATGAAAGGTACTGATGACCTTGACTTATCTATCTATAAGTTGCTAAATACAGTCTAAACTTAACAGCAAGAGACTGATTTTATGTGTATTACCAGCACCATTACTTTCTCTGTTAAAACAATCAAAACTAAACAGACCAAATACAGTGTTACTTATTTTTTGTTGATTTTCACAGGTGATCTTTTGAAAATCTATTTTTGGGGCAAAAAAGTTTCTAATTGATTCCAGAAGTAAAGGAAAATAATTATAGACATAGAGTACAAAAATTTTTTTCAATGAGATTTCTGCAAATGGAAAGAGAGGAATCTGGCATCAACTAGAGGGAGAAGGGGATCATGATGGAAAAATGGCAGGGCATGTTTTTATAATTATGCAAAACCATATCCAGCTGAGAGGGAAATTTTGATGATGCAGAGGAGAGAGGAGAAAATTGTTAGAGTGATATCCATGGGTAGGCAAGAGAGGTCTGAGTCATGCTGGGTACATTTCAATATATTTCATAGATGCCAAGAATGTTAAGTTTGAGATCCACACAGCAGGGGCCATATCCTCTTGGCACTTTCTGTTAGGTAGGTAGGTTCTTACAGCTTCTACCTCAAGCACAGCAGGAGGCCTTTCTCGGACTGGAAGAGAAGGTTTGGCCCCCAAATGTTGGCCTCCCCTCCCCCAAGCAGTCCTCAGCCAACGACAGATGGGAGTGTATGTACCCTGGGGAGAGAGCAGCCCTAACGAGGTTTCTGTGCCATCCTGAGAGCTCCAGGGGGCTGGGTCCCAGTGCCCACAGCAGAAATCTGCTCTTTAGCTCCCCCCCCTGCCCCACCATCCCCAACCCCATACTGGCTGATTTCCCTTCCCTGCCTCACTTCAGTTCCTGGGATCTCCTCGCAAATAAGCTACTTACACTCAAATCCTTGTCCCAATGTCTGTTCTGGGGAAACCCAACCCAAGACAGTATAAAGTCAAACAACATTAAGCCCTACCTACTAGTCAGCAGTACAGTACTTCTTACAAGTTGTGTAGAAAATTTGTCATTCTGGACTAACTTAAAAACAATGTCTGTATGCCTTAGCAGATTTCAACCCAGAATATACTACAACACAGAGGAATATTTATCTTGACTAAAATGGCCCCATGTCTGTGCTTGAGTGCCACTCTCTGTCACATCAGTGTGACAGCACTAAGTGTCTAGCTTGAATAAGTGGTCCCTGTCCTTTGATAATACACTGTGGGTCCAGCATTCTGCTCACTACAATTTTCAACTCCATCAGGGGAAGCCTAAGACGTCTCAGAATTCCCAGAGATTTTCAAACTGTGCTTCATTTGTTCTGTTATGCACTCAGTCTGTCTTGTCCCTTTGAACTGGATTCACCAGGGACACAATTAGATAGCCACTTTATTTGGGTTTTTTGTTGTTGTTGTTTCATACTCCCTAGCTTGCCATTTCTTTTTCAGTCTGAATTGTGTTGCTTCCTCATCCTCCACCCACCCCAACTCACTCATCTTTCATTTAAAAATCCCACAGAGACAGGTAACTATAATATAGATCCTTACAGATCCATAAGACTTCATTTTGCATAGTTAGGGAATAATTGCTAATATTTATATAGTGCTGCTTATGTGCCTGACACTGTTATAAATGCTTTACATGAGGTTCTTCTTCTGTCTTCACATCAACTCTGTGTTGCAGATACTAATATTATCTGCATTTTACAAGATTGAATTATTATGAATTTTAATTGGTATATTTTGGATTCCACAGCACTTCAGGGCTAGAAACAGTCTTGAAAGTGCATTTAGCTGATCTCTTCTTGGTAAACAGAGATATTTCCAAGTGTTCTAGGATAATCATAGACCCAAACCTTTGAAGTAGTTTACAGATGCTATGAAGGGAATTGGGTCCCTCCCAGAATTCATATGTTGAAACCCTAACCCCTGGTGTGTTGGTATTTAGAGGTGATTAGGTTTAGGTGAGCTCGTGAGGGTGGGACCCTCATGGTGGGATTAGTGTCACTATAGGAAGAGACCAGAGAGCTTGCTCTTGTTCTCTCCACCACATGAGGACACAGAAAGAAGATAGTCATCTGGGAAAGCCAGGAAGAGGCCTCACCACGAACCAAATAGGCCAGCACCTTGATCTTGACTCCCCACCTCCAGGACTATGAGAAATAACTGTCTGTGGTTTAAGCCACCTAGTCCATGGCATTTTGTTACAGCAGCCTGAGCTAGCTAAGGTGCCAAGTTTCTGCAGGACCCAGCCTGGCATCTCTTTCCAGGCCAATCTCAGATCAGTGTCCCCCCCTCACTGTGACCTTCTGGTCACAGTACTTTATTCTGTTTCTGCAATGAGACAAGCTCCCTATACTTCTGGGTTTTCATAAATGCTGTTCCCTCTGTCTCACACACTCTGGTAGACAAAATAATGGCCCCCAACGATGTCCATGTCATAATCCCCTAAACCTATTGATATGTTACTTGATAGGACAAAGGGGACTTTATAAGTGAAACTAAGTTCAGGATCCTGAGATGGGAAGATTATCTGGATTATCCAGATGGCCCAATGTGATCACAGGGTCGTTATAAGAGGAAGGCAGGAGGTTCTGAGTCAACACCACAAAAGCAGAGCGATGCTGTTGTCGGTAGAGGGCCAGGAGCCAAGGCACGTGGTGGGCGCTAGAACCTGGAAAAGGCAATCCTTCCCTTAAACAGGTTCTGCCCTGAAGCCTCCAGAAGGAATGAAGCCTTGCTGACCCCATTTTAGACTTCTGAACCCCAGAACTGTAAGATAATAAATTGTGTTCATGTATGTCACTGTTTGGGGTAATTTGTTACAGCAGCCATAAGAAACTAATACTCTCTTCCCACTTACTCCTCTCTTTATTTTCATTCTTATTGATCCTTCATATTTCCATTCAAATATCACTTCCACAGGGAAAGGAATGTTATTTGTCTTACCACCTCAACCAGTAACTCATCAAAGAAATGCCCCTGTTACATTTTCACAGCATCCCATGTTTTTCCTTCAAAGCTCTTAAAACTGTTAGATTATTTGATTAACTTCTGAGTAACCCCCCAGATTCCAACTTCTGTGAGAGCAGAGTCTATGCTGTTTTTTTCTCACCATTATATTCCCAACATCTCACACCAGAATATCATAAACATTCAATAAATAGTTGTTTAATGAATAAATAAATGAATGAAGTAACTAATTCATATAGTATATGAAAATGATTTGATAGCTCTAAAAGAGACATATAAACATTATTGTTATAATTTTAATTGGTTAGGCCTCCAAATAAAAATTAATGCTATAGGGACTTCCCCATTGGCGCAGTGGTTAAGAATCCGCCTGCCAATGCCTGGGACACGGGTTTGATCCCTGGTCCCGGAAGACCCCACATGCCGTGGAGCAACTAAGCCCGTGTGCCACAACTACTGAAACCTGCGTGCCTAGTGCCTGTGCTCTGCAACAAGAGAAACGACCGCAATGAGAAGCCCCTGCTTGCTGCAACTAGAGAAAGCCCGTGTGCAGCAATGAAGGCCCAACACAGCCAAATATAAATAAAATAATTTACTAAAAAATAAATAAAAATTCTATTAAAAAAATTAATGTTATATATAAAAGGTTTCCTAATAGTCTGTGAGCCTTATTCCCATATTAAAAAGCATCAGAAACAGTTGCTGGTTAATAGGAAACTGGAGGCTCATTTTTATCTCATTTTCATTCTTCTGTTTCTAAGTCATGTCTTCTTCTTGTTTCCACCAGTTCAAATATATGAAAAGTACCTTGAAAAGGAAGTTGGCTTTCAAGTTGATTTTATAACTTTATTAGTCAAGATAATGCTTGCTGTGGTGTCGTAACAAACCCCCAAATCTCAATGGCTTTAGACACATAAAACTTTTTCTTGTTCTTGCAAAGTCTGAAGAGGGTCAGCAGTGTTGTCTTCCATTTATTGATTCAAGAATTCAGGCTCCCTTCATTCTGTGATGCCGCCACTTCAGCCTCTGGCCTCCAGGCTTTGTGCAGGACAAAGAAGTCACAGCCCTTGACTACCTTGGTCCAGAGGTTACACGCATCAATTCATAAGCCATTGGTCTAAACTTGTCACGTGGGTCTGACCCAATGGCAAGAGAGTCTGGGAAACGTGAGGAGCGTGGGGAATATTTGGTGAGTATTGTCCACAAGGGCTATCAATGTTTTTTGCAGTGATTCATTACTTATATGCTATAAGTAAATTGAAATATTGTTCCCCCAATAATATTTAAATGTACTTATAAGTTCCAGCTCTTCAAAGAAGCAATACAGTGACTCATTTTTTAAAGAGTCTTTTGTGAGTAATCACTTCAGATGTGTCTCTTTCAAATTAAGACAGGCGTGTTTATGTTGACTTTTCCTGAAGTGTCCTCCTTGGCGTGCTGGGCCAGCTCACCCTGTACGTCTCTACCCAACTCCCAGGTTCATGTCAGGTAACCTTGCAATGGTAGCTTGAATTTGGCCACAGTGGGATCACCTACACCATAGCATTTAGCAAATCCTACAAATTAGGACTTCTTTTGTCTTCAGAGAAGCAGGTGTTAAACATTTGCTAGCATATTACTGTATACACTGGTAGTTAAAATGATTGTTTGGTCCTAGAAATCAGCTTGTAACATAGTTTTTAAATTAATGAGTTATACAATTTTAAGACCAAATAATCTTTTTGTGCCCAGTGGGTCTGTGCACACACGCCCACACACGTGCTTGGGGCTGGCAATGCAGTATAGCAAAAAGCTCCAGAAGGGTCAGGAATCCAAAGTCTGTTCTAGGTTCTGCCAGTAATCCCTATGAGTCCTTAGCCAGGTCACTCAGTCTCTCTCAGGCACAGTTTGTCAATTGTAAAATAAGAAAATGGTGCCTGCTGATCCCCCATCCTCTCCTGTCCTGATACTTACAATGCAGATCCCACACTGAATCAAGCCACAGTGCTCATACTTTGCACTAGACTGACAGTACCAAAAACACCTAATTGTTTCAAGGGCAGACATTGGAATTTATTTCTAGATGATTCTGTTAGGGTTTGTGTTTGCTCTGTGGTTATACCATAAAAATATGTATGAAAGAATGACACTGTTATTGTAAAATAAGTGAAAGATTTATATTGCAAGGAATTCATGTTGCAAGCTCTGTCATCTTGAGACTTAAACTACAACTGCAGCATTTTCTTTCTTTTTAGTTCATGCTCTTATATTGGCTTTTGTTCCAATTATTTATTGCTGCATAACAAATCACCGCAAAACCCAGTGATTGAAAACATAAGCTGGTTTACTACGCGTCAGAATTTCCTGGATCAGGAGTTCAGGCACATGGGATCAAAAGGGATGCTGGGTGATGTTCAAGGTTGCTAAACATATCTGGAAGCTCCAATATGGCTTTACTTATGTCCTAGTGCCTTGGCAGGAGCAGCAGGAGGGCTGGGCTCACCTTGGCTCCTCTCTTGCTAACCCAAGGTCGTCATGGCGACTGAGGGTGCCCAGAAACCAAAGCGGAAGCTGCCAGTAGTCCTCTGAAAAGGTAGGTCCAGACGTGGCCGGGTGTCACTAGTGGCAATCTCTGCTTATGAAAGCAGTCACAGGCCAGTCCACATTCAATGGGAACAGTGTCAGATAATTTGTGGCCACTTGTAATCTTGCATAAAATCAAGAAATATCTTAAATACCACTAGACCCTCTGTAATCCTGCTCTTCCCCAAATACACCATTGCCACCACCAACAGCAGAGAGATCAAATCTCTCTCTTAAACTCCCATGACATTACACCTTGCCCCTGTATGTAAATCTTGCGACCTTTAGCACAGTCTTGGTATAGAATGGTTATACCGAAATATGTTAATTTTATCAGTATGTTAAAAATGTCTGTCTACAAAGTATATAATTTGTATATGTAAACCTCTTCATTTATTCTCCAAAGAATGAATCTCTTCCCTGATAAATCTTCAGATATTTATATATATATAAAAATTATATATATTATATATTATGTTTATATATACTGTTGTTATATGTATAACATATAAAATTATATGTATTAAAATTTTGTTTTATATATTATAATTTTCTGTTTTTTGTGTGTGTCTGTGTGTGTGAGTATATATATATATATATATATATATGTATATATATAAAGAGAGAGAGAGAGAGAGAGAGGTTAATTACAATATATTGGCTCATGCAATTATGGACGCTGAGAAGCCCCACTATCTGCTGTCTGCAAGCTGGAGGCCCAGGAAAGCTGGTGATGTAGCTCAGAGACTTGAGAGTCAGAGAGCTAATGGTGTAGACTCCAATCCAGGTCTGAAGACCTGGAAACAGGAGCACCAATGGCAAGAGGGATCGATGTTGCAGCCCAAGCAGTCAAGCCCAGTTAATTGAATCTTCTTTCACATTTTTGTGCTATTCAGGCTCACAGTGGATTGGATGATGCCCACCCATATTGGGAAGGGCTTTCTGCTTTACTCAGTTCACCAATTCAACTGCTAATCTCTTCCAAAAACACCCTCACAGACACACCCAGAGATAATGTTTAACCAGCTATCTGGGCATGTCATGGCCCAGTCAATTTCACAAGTAAAATTACCCATCAAAGCTAGTAACCCTGATACTTTATTTAAGTGCTGGTAAAGAAAATTTAGAAGAATATGCCCACAACCTTGCCAATAAATTTGACAATATCAAAATTTAAATAAATCTCTATTACAAAATACCATGAACAAAGTTCAAAGAGAAGTGACAAATTTAGAAAAAGATATTTGTATCATATGTAAATACAACATGGATCAATATCCAAATTATACAAAGTATTTCTACAAATCAATAAAGTTAAAACACATGAGAGCAAAATAGATAAGAGATATAAACAAGTCATTTACAGAAATAAAAACACAAATGACTAGGAAAATATGCTAAACCTCACTAATAATCAGGGCATTGCAAATTACAATCCATTCTTTACCTATCAGATTGATAAAAATTTTAAAACCTGACAATATCAAGTGTTAGTGATAGTGTGAAGGAAGGGGAACTGAAATTGGTACAGACAGTTCTGAGGCCAATTCAGTGGTATTTATTGAAACAAACAAACAAAAATACATACCTCTGTGACCCAGTAATTCCACTTCACACTAACTTCCTTTGTTCCTGTGCAAAAGGAAGCATTTTGATATTGTCAAAATTATTGACAAAGTCACATATTTTACTGCATTTTTTATTATCAGTTAACTAAAATTTATTATCAGTTAAATAAAATTAAATATTATCAGTTAAATAAAATTATTATCAGTTAAATAAAATTTTACCCGTTAAATAAAATTCTAGTCATAAACTACAAATTTTGGTAGGCAGGTATTGCTTTTAATGCACTAATAAATGTATATTTTTGTATAATTATATAAGGAACTACATTTAACTACATTTTACTCAGTTGCTGAGTAAAAAAAAAACAAGGTAGAACATTACATACAGTGGAAAACTATTTAAGTTAAACACATATACAAAACACTACTATAAATTGTTATGAATTTGTAAATAATGGTACGTAAATGCGAAGAATAAGGTCTGGAAGGACATTTACAAAGCTGCTCACAGTGGTGACCCAGAGAGTGTTGAGGGTAGGACAGAAATCAAAGAAGGGATTCAAAGGAACTTCAGCCCCATCTGTAATATTTTAATTTCTATCAAGACAATATATTATTTGTAAAAAGTAAGAATAATTTTAAAAATTAACCACAAAATTTTTTATTTCAAAATGTTTGAAGAGATAAATTACTCTTAGTAATAAGATGAGATATCCACATTATATTTTTAAGTGAACAAACTAAATTTTGAGTCATTCTGTCCAGTACAACTTCACTTAGGTAAAGAGAGAGAAAAATACAGTTATATAGATACATGAGGTATTTAAGTGGAAATGCGTGGAAAGGGAAAGATCTCTGCAGACTGGTGATGATGGTTACTTTGTGGGGAAGGGAGTGAAGGTGGGAGGCAGAGGGCAGGGGAGACTTTTACTTTTTTAGAAAATATGCTTCTGCAGTTTCAATGGTCATAATGAGCCCGTACTAACCTTATGATTGAAGGCCTAATTTAAAAAGTTAATCCAAGGTTGGCCCACATGGTTAGTTATGAAACATCCTGAATTTCACACCTAAACCATGGCCTATTTCCAGTATCACTTTTGTTTAGAAGATGGAAGCCTTTTATCTAAGAGATTGGCTTGAAGTTCATGCACTGAGTCAGCAGAGGACAGCCTCCATCCATGAGGAATGAAGGAAATAGGAACACACAATTACTCTTCTCTAAGGGTTAGGGAAAATGCCCCAAAAGGGACACATTGCATTTTATTATCATTATTGATTTGTAACTCTTTAGGCAAAGGGTGTTGAGCTAAATAATCTAGACCAAATCTTAGGCAAGAATTTGTTGATCCAGACCAAATTACATAGCGAGAACAGGAAGAGACTGTACTAATTGTACAATCACTTTTTTATTATTAACATAGGCACAAAGGGATAAGTGTATAAACTGATGCTATTACTGTCCCACTCCTTTGTGCCCAAACAAAAGAAAAAGATTTTACAAACAGTGTCTGTTTGATGGTATCAAACATGGTAGGAAGAGCCTCTTCCTTCAGTCATTTCCTGTTTGTCAGTTTTCTATCTAGGTGTCAGGTTTAAATTTGGAACACTCAAGAAGCAGTGAATTTATCTCAAGCAAAGGAAGAAAAAAGGGAAGAACAAAACCAGATTACCCATCAGAAAACAAAATATAATTTAATATGCAAAGTAGTGTTCCTTCTCCTAGTTATAAAAACTATTGGGGAGGTGATTTGCACAATACCAATGAGAGTTATGAACAAATATTGCTCTAATGGCTTATGAATTGTTAGCCTGTGATTTGAAGACTGATTTAGGAACTACTGACATTGAAAGACATTAAATTAAAGTGATGATGAAAAGTGATGAATTCCAATATCGGTATAAGTCAAAAGTGAAATACCAAGGGCAAAATTAATGCAAGAACCTCCAAAGAGAATGATTCAAAATGAAAGAATATTCTAACAGAAAACAAGAAGTACAATAGCAGTGATTAAATCATAATTGGTATAAGGATTCACTGATACTAAAATTTAGTTCCTTCTTAGCTAATATTTGGAGAAAAGGAAGAAAGGGATGCCCTATTAAACCCTACTAATGACTGACCCAGAGAGCAGTGCAGTGCTAAGAAAATTCTCTCGGTGCATGTGTGTTTACTACATCTGGATCTCCCAGGACAATGCCAATTTACTTAGTTTTAATTGTGATATAATTGACACAGTAAACATGCACAAACCTTAATTGTATAGCACAATTAATTTCACATATGTATCCAGCCATGTAGCCATCACCCAGACCAAGCTTTGCAATATTCCATCACCTTAGAAGATTTCCTTATGACATTTTCCAGTCAGTTCCTCTTCCCCTAGAGGTAGCCAGCCTCTCCTGCAACTCCTATCATCATAGCTTAATTCATGTGTTCTTGAGCTTAATATAAACAGGATCATACAATATGTAGTCTTTTGTGTCTGGCTTCTTTCATTGTTGAATGATATTTGCATTGTTTCAATTTTGAGATCATAATGATTGAAGCTACTGCGAGCATTCTTTAGAAGGGTCCATATATTTTCATCTGTTCATATGTTTTATATGTCATCAAGCTCCTGTTGATCATAAGACCTGTGAATTAAACAGAAATGTTTCTCAACCCAAAATGGTGAGAGATTGGATTACCATAACAGACGGTCCCCTCCAAAAAGAGAAGGAACAGAAGGTACAGAGCAGTCATAGGTCTGTAGCAAATCTAAAATCCACCAGGCTTATGCCACCTCCCCTTGATTGAGGCCCAATTCTCACCCTGCAAGTGCATTATTCTTGGCTCTTGGCTTTGACCTGTGGGCTCTTGGCTCCTACTTCTGAATCATGATTTCTCTTCCATAAAAAAAGTCTGTGTTTGCAGCAAGGTAGCTTTCTTAGCCTGCTTCCTGCATATAGAAATTAATTTTTTATACTATCTCTGTCCCTTTCATTCCAAGCTGTTTTGATTCCCTTACCAATTTTGTGGTTTTCTTGTATCAATTTATAATATCCTCAATAAACAAAGCCACACCCACATTTCTTTCAGAGACAAGTCCTTCCATATCTGGGCCACATGTATGGATGCTATGGGACAAAACCCTTAAAATTCTTAAAAGCCTTATTGTTACTGAGAGAGTTTATAAAAGTCTGCCCGTAAATCTTCCTGAGATCCTAACAAAGTATCTTACAACTGCATACATGAGATATTTACCTTAAATCCATGTTCCAGTGATAGCTCTGGATTTGGTCTTGCCATTTATTATTTTGAAAATCTTTTACTGGGAGACACTGGGGATGGAAAACAGTTTTATTTTCAAGCCCAATGAATCCTGAATATATTGTGATTCCTCTAAATTTGACTGAAAAAGTTAACAGTTCCTTCCTTATTTCATCCCTCTTTCTTCTTGTAAGTTATTATAATCAGTAGAAGAAGCCAGTTGGCACTTTCTGCATTCTGCCTGGAAATCTCCACAGTCAAGCCCATAAGTATCTCAAGTACCCATTCTATTTTCCAAGTCTCCATAGGCAACAAAATTGCCAAACTGTGTGCAGGTTCATGACAAGGATTCCTGCTTCCCCATCTTCAAATAACACTTCCCTCACTGTCATATGAGTCCTCATCAATGGCCTCTTGAGGCGTTTGAATTTACAATATTCTTGAAGCACTACCAGCATCCACCCACTGCCCATCCCAAAGCCACTGTCACATATTTAAGATTTGGGTTATGGAGCACCCTCTTTCCAGGTACCATTTACACCAAAATGTAATGGCTTCAACAATAGCCATGTAATTATACTCATTATTTTGTGGGTTAGGCATCAGGCAGGGATCTCCAGAGTGATTCTTCTGCTCCCTGTGACACTGACTGAGGTCACTTAGTGGTATTCAGCTGTGGCATGTGGGTTGGTTTGGAGGGTCCAAGACAACCTCGCTGCATGTCTGAAGCACTCTGGTGGGATGGCTGGAAGTCTGGGCTTAACTGCAGTGCCCACACATTGCTTCTCTAGCATGAGGGTCTCAGGATATCAAACTCTGAGAAAGCATATCAGCAGTCCCAGAGTGTGTTCCATGGGACCAAAGCAGAAGATACTAAGCTTCTTCTGACCTAATCTTGGAAGTCACACAGTGTGCCACTTCTACCACATTCTAATAGCTCTGAGTAAGTCACAGGTCATGGGAGGGAGCCAAGAAGTGTGGTTCACTGCAGGATCATCTTTGGAGACTTGATAGCGTATATGGAACAAAAGTAGGATGTCACTTGAAGACTAAGAAGAGTCATTGTCACTGTTCCTTATCCAGCTAGCAAATAAGCATGCTCTGCTTTTTAGCTATTATGAATCTTCTCTGTGTTTGTAGTCTTAAGTACATTATTTAACATTTCTGTATTTTATTTGCCTTATTTGTTATACTTTGTAAATTTGTTGTGATGATTTAATTGAGATCATAAAGTGCTTAGCTGAGGGTTTAGCACATAGTAAATATTAGGCATAATAATATAAATATTTAATATTTTTAGTTCCTATAATAATTCTATTGCAAAGGAATTATTTGTAACAACTAATAAAGAAAAAAACAAACACACAGAGAAAGTACTATGACCTGTTAATTGAAATGATTTTATTTTATTGTTGAACCTTAGATATCTATAAAACTTATTTCTAAATGCCAAGCAGAAAACTGGAAGGGCATTGACACATGTCAATACTGACATACTCCTAAATCTCTTTGTGACTCTGGTATGTGTCAAGATGATTCTGGAGCATGTCCCCAAAGCCAGGAATGATGAGGAGTTTATTGTCATCCACAAGACCCTCTCTGGCTTAGACTACTCCAAAGAATGGGGGAGGTCACCTGCTTCACGTCCCAGAGAATCATTCTGTTTCAGAACCAACTCTGAATTCAAGAGAAACTTCACTTATTTTATTTTTTGCCCTAAATTAGAGGGCATATAGACAATAAGGCTGGCCAATGTATGGCTCTAATGAGCACATTTGGAGCTGGTCAAAACATTCAAAATCTTAAACCTTAAGATCTGAGGTCTCCCACATCCCAAACTCCCTTCTCTTTCAACCCACTTGTGTTTTCTCTCTGTTAGGTCGGTCTGCAGATGGGCAAAAGCAGTAAGGTTGGAATACGCCCCTGAGGGCATAGCGCTCTCCTTCTTTGGAAGATGAAGCTTACTATTCTGGAATCTCATTTACAAGAACAAGTCTCCGGCCTTGGTCACATCTCACTTTCTTCTTTTCTACCAATTTTCTCCCAAATGTTACTGTTGGAAGCTTGCCAAATTGTCAGTGATGCTGCCAGGGCTAAGCTTTCTCAGGTGTTGCCTGGTTAACTCAGGCCTTCCAGAAGGTCAAAATAAGTCTGAGAACATAAGTGTTCTAAATCTAAGTGGGGCCATGGTGATAAATGATGGCCATTCTGATTCACTCAGTGGAAAGTACATTAGTGTAGAGCTGGGACTTTATTAAGGAAGAGGAACTAAATATGAATTGACCATTCCACTTGCAGTGATGCAACATGGTATGATGCTATTCGACTGGTTAGAAATATTGGAATATTATGCTACTTTGTCCAAAACAAACCAATGTTATTTGGTTTTTAACTCATTTTCCTGCTACCCAAAACCCTTGCTGGCATTTCCTTGCTTGCTGTTATAAACAAACCAAGAAAGAAGAAGCAATTTGGAGCTGTGTATTTAAGCTGGAGGCACTTAAAGAACAAGGTTGCTGCTCTGAGGTCTGCAGTTTTGTCTGAATGTCCACACAGAAGAGGCCTGGGAGCTGGTTTCACCCACACTTTGGAAGAAAGAAGACAGCATATGAGATGGAAGAGACATCTTCTGAATGAGGAAAGTAAATTCGTGTTCATTTTCAGTACTTGGGTTCCAGCCTAAAGAAGGCTATTAGGATATTAATGATCAATTGTACCACTTTAGTGTAGGGCCAAAGCTAATATTGCTTTAGTACTGAGGGAGTATGATCTCTCATAATGGGTTAAAATTTGAACATATATTTACTTCCAAAAAGAAGGGGGCTACAGATAAACTTCTGTCCCTTAGTCCCTCTTCTCAGTCATGATATCTACACATCAAAACTAATGAGTCACAGAGATAGAAAAATCAAGACCCTAAAGAGATGGGGAACCAGACTCTAAATTAACAGATCCCATCATTAGGGTCAGAGAGCAGCGGCAAAATCGACTATTATAATTATAATCATAGTTATTGTTTTGAGTTACCAGAGGGCTCAGAAGGCTCAATTTCAGAGGACACGTTTAAACTTTCTAGTTTTGTCTTACTGAAGTTACAACCATTGTTAAATCTGATAAAGAGTTCTGTTCCCTTTTCTAATTCCATGAAAGACTAATTCATGTATAAAAAGCCTCTACTTCATTCACTCCGTTGTAAAGGAAGAGATGCATCAATCCACTCAGGAAACAAATCTTGTTACACGTGGGAGATCAGTTGTTTTATGAAATAAAATTAGAAGTGTAAATGCGGTTAACATTTTAAAGATATGGCAATTGAAAGTACACCTTGAACTCATTTGAGTTCATATTTTTTTTCCGTTTTTTGAAATCACACCTGTATTGACATGCACTCTCTTCCTCTATCTGGTAAGCACAAGGTGTGGGAACTTGTGCAATAGATAATTAATCTCTATTGCTATCTATAGTTTCATAGTTAACACTGTCTTAGCAGACGTGTGAAAACACATTCACACCTTTGAAAATGGATGATTAACTAATCAAATGACAATATGAATGTTAGAATTACAGAAATGACTGCAAGGCAGAGCTATTTATGATTACAACATTCTATTTCATTTTAAAGGGTAGATTGTTCAGTATAATGTGTGCTCCTCAAACATCTAAGCAGATTCTCAACTTTTTAATTGCATGACTCCTCAAAAAAGAAGGAAGAAAATTTCAGATCCTTCCTTAATTAAGCATTTTTTCCAGTTTTATGAATAAATAATTGACATACATCACTGTATAAGTTTTAGGCATACAACAGAATGGTTTGATTTACATATATTGTGATTACCACAATAGGCTCATTTAACATCCATCCATATAGATACAATAAAAGAAAAGAAAGGAAAAAAACTTCTCCTTGTGATGTGAATTCTTAGGATTTACTCTCTAAACAGTTTTCCTATATGTCATACAGCAGTGTAGCTATAGTCATCATGTTATACATTACATCCCTAGTACTTATTCATCTTGTAACTGGAGGTTTGCTCCTTTTGACTACCTTCCTCCAATTCTCTTTCCTCTCACCCTCCACCTATGATAACCACAAGTCTGATTCCTTTTTCTATAATTTTGTTTTCTTGTTTTTTTTTAGATTCCTCATATAAGTGAGATCATACAGTACTTGTCTTTCTCTGAGTTATTTCACTTAGCATGATGCCTTCAAGGTCCATCCATGTTGTTGTGAATGGTAAGATTTCTTCATTTTTTATGGCTGAATAATATTCCATTGCAAACATATGCCACAACTTCTTTTTTTTTGAAGAAAAAAATGTTTAAGACCAATGTGCAGCATGTGGCAAACACAAAGTTGATCCCTATCTACTGTCATTTTACAGCCTAGAGGGGCAGATAAGATACAAAATATGTCCCAGAGATGTTTAAACTTGAGACATATCATTATATAGTTATCAGTGGAGTTTGTATCTTTTTTTTTTTAACATCTTTATTGGAGTATAATTGCTTTACAATGGTGTGTTAGTTTCTGCTTTATAACAAAGTGAATCAGTTATACATATACATATGTTCCCATATCTCTTCCCTCTTGCATCTCCCTCCCTCCCACCCTCCCTATCCCACCCCTCTAGGTGGTCACAAAGCACCGAGCTGATCTCCCTGTGCTATGCGGCTGCTTCCCACTAGCTATCTATTTTACATTTGGTAGTGTGTATATGTCCATGCCACTCTCTCACTTTGTCACAGCTTACCCTTCCCCCTCCCCATATCCTCAAGTCCATTCTCTAGTAGGTCTGTGTCTTTATTCCCATCTTACCCCTAGGTTCTTCATGACCTTTTTTTTTTTCTTAGATTCCATATATATGTGTTAGGATACGGTATTTGTTTTTCTCTTTCTGACTTACTTCACTCTGTCTGACAGACTCTGGGTCCATCCACCTCACTACAAATATCTCAATTTCGTTTCTTTTTATGGCTGAGTAATATTCCATTGTATGCCACACTGCTTTATCTATTCATCCATCGATGAACACTTGGTTTGCTTCCATGTCTTGGCTATTGTAAATAATGCTGCTATGAACATGGGGATGCAGATATCTTTTTGAGTTAGTGCTTTCTTTTCTTTTGGTTATATTCCCAAAGTGGAATTGCTGGATCATATGGTAGTTCTATTTTTAATTTTTAACAACCAATGGATCAAAGAAGAAATTAAAGGAGAAATTAAAAATTTCTGACATAAATGAAAATGGAAACACAACATACCAGAACTTGTAGGATGCAGCAAAAGCAGTTCTAAGAGGGAAGTTCACAGCAATAAACACTTACATTAAGAAGCAAGAAATATCCCTGACAAACAACCTAACACTATGCCTTAAGGAGCTAAAAAAAGAAGAGTCCAAAGTTAGCAGAAGAAAGGAAATGATAAAGATTAGAGCAGAAATAAATGAAATAGAGAAGAGAAAAACAATAGAAAAGGTTAACCAAACTAAGAGTTGGTTCTCTGAAAAGATGGACAAAATTGACAAATACTTAGCTAGACTAACCAAGGGAAAAAGAAAAAGAACCCAAATCAATCAAATTATAAAGGAAAAAGGAGACATTACAATGGATACCATAGAAATTCAAAGGATCATAGAGGCTATTATGATCAACTGTATGCTAACAAACAAGACAACCTAAAAGAAATGAAAAATTCTTAGAAACATACAACTTAACCAAGACTGAATCTGGAAGAAATAGAAAATCTGAATAGACTAATTACTAGGAGTTGAACTGGTAATCAAAAATCTCCCAACAAAGAAAAGCCCAGGACCAGATGGCTTCACTGGTGAATTTTACCAAACATTTAAAGAAGAATTAATACCAATCCTTCTCAAGGACTGAAAAAATGAAAGAGGAGGGAACACTCCCAAACTCATTTTACAAGACTAGCATTATTCTGATACCAAAACTAGAAACAAATACTACTAGAAAAGAAAGCTACAGGACAATGTTCCTGATGAGCAAAGATACAAAAAACTCAGTAAAATGCTAGCAAACAAATTCAGAGGCACGTTAAAAAGGTCATTTACCATGATCAAGTGGGATTTATCCTTGCAATGCATGGATTATTCAACATATACAAATCAATCACTGCGATACATCACATTAACAGAATGAAAGAAAAGAATCCTATAATCATCTCAATAGATGCAGGAAAAGCATTTGACAAAATTCAACATCCATTCAAGATAAAAATCTGTTAAGAAATTAGACATAGAAGGAACATATCTCAACATCATAAAGGCCATATATGACAGGCCCACAGGTAATATCATACTCAATGGTGAAACGTTGAAACCTCTTCCTTTAAAATCAGGAACAAGACAAGGATGCTCACTCTCACCACTCCTATTCAACATAGTAGTAGAAGTCCTAGCTAGAGCAGTCAGGTAAGAAAGAGAAATAAAAGGTATCAGAATTGGAAAGGAGAAAGTGAAGTTGTCTTTATTTGCAGATGACATGATTTTATATACAGAAATTCTAACAACTCAACCAAAAAACTGTTAGATCAATGAATTTAGTAAAGTTGCTGTATACAAAAAATTTAGTGAAGTTGCTGTATACAAAAAATGATTTTTAACATGCAAAAATCAGTAACATTTTTATACACTAACAACAAATTTTCTGAAAGCGAAATAATCAATCCCATTTACAACAGCATCAAAAACAATAAAAAACTTAGGAATAAACTCAACCAAGGAAGTGAAAGATCTCTACTCTGAAAACTACAAGACATTGATGAGAGAAATTGAAGACACAAATAAATGGAAAGGTATCCTGTGTTCATGGATTGGAAGAATTAATATTGTTAAAATGTCAACACTACCAAAAGCCATCTATAGATTCAGTCCAATCCCTATCAAGATTCCAAAGGCAATTTTTTAAAGAAGTAGAAAAAACACTCCTAAAATTTATATGGAACCACAAAAGACCCCAAATAGACAAATCCTGAGAAAGAAGAGCAGAGCAGGAGGCATCACACTTCCTGATTTCAAGCTATCCTATGAAGATAATAGTCTTTGAAACAGTATGGTACTGGCATAAAAACAGACAGATAGACCAATGGGACAGAATCGAGAGTTCAGAAATAAACCCAAGCATATACAGTCAACTAATATTTGACAAGGGACCCAAGAATACTCAATGGAGAAAAGATAATCTTTTCAGTAAATGATACTGGGGATATTTGAAAAAAGTCCATGTAAAAGAATAAAACTAGATCCATATCTTACACCACTCACAAAAATTAGCTCGAAATGGATTAAAGACTTGAATGTAAGACCTGAAACCATAAAATTCCTAGAAGAAAACATAAGAATAAAGCCCCTTGACTTAGGTCTTAGCTATGATTTTTGGATATGACACCTAAAGCACAATCAACAAAATCAAAAAGAAGTGCGACTACATCAAAGTAAAAAGCTTCTGTACAGCAAAAGAAACTATCAACAAAGTGAAAAGACAACCTATGGAATGGGAAAAAATGTTTGCAAACCATATATCTGATAAAGGGTTAATATCCAAAATATATAAAGATGCGTACAACTCAATAGCAAAAAAAACAAATGACCCAGTTTAAAATATGGGCAAAGAACCTGAACAGCCATTTCTCCAAAGAAGATACACAGAAGGTCATCAGGTACATGAAAAGATGTTTAACATCACTAGTCATTAGAGAAAAGCAAATAACCATAATGAGATATTACCTCATACCTATAAGAATGGCCATCATCAAAAAGAAAAGTGATAACAAATGCTGATGTGAACGTGGAGAAAACCTAGTGCACTGTTGGTGGGAATGTAAATTGGTACAGCCAATTTGGAAAACAGTATGGAGGAGCCTCAAAAAATTAAAAGTAGAGCTACCATAAGCATTTTTAAATACATGAGGTTAAAAAGGGAAAGAGAGGTATAGTTCAGGACCATAAACCGGGAAGAACCAAGAAAAGAGAATCATATTTGAGTGAATAGTCAGTTATTTTTTTCCTCTGGACTTTGTCATTTCCATTTAAAATGCAGACTAATCTGAATAGGCAATTAAACATCTAGTCTATCACAGCAAGTCCTTTTTTGATAGATGCATAAAAACCAAATTGAGAGATAAGCTTCATCTTCATTGTTCTGTTAATTTTCTAAGTGTATCTGTATGTTCTCTTTAAGAAATAATAATTGGGAAAAGGCAGTGATACTTTAGGAGGAATGTAGATCTAATAATTGGAGGTTTAAGACCAGTATTCCATGTTCATTGTAGTAAAGTCTTTAGATAAAAATATTTATCTATATTTATATTTTAAAGCCAAAGTGCATATTTGTGGCACTATCACTTGTTGCCTCATAGTGTGGTATTTGAAAGACGTATTAACCCTCCTGTAATGCCTTGAAATCCAGCTACATAGCTGATTCATTACCCCGTCCCAAATTAGCCCAGTGCTTTATACTAAGTATACATCCTTTTCTACAGAATCAGTGCTAAACAGTAAATGATGAGACAAGCAGGGCTGAATAAGGCAGCCCTCCTGTGCACATACAACCAAGTCCCCATAAGGCCTCACTACTTCTCGAGATCATTATGATCATTAAAAACTTACTTGTAGACATAAGCCTCTTGAGGGCCACAAGCACTGTTTTATTCACCACTGAATCAACACCTATGTCAATGCCCAGGATATTAATGAGAGATTCAACAGTGGACATAGCTATTCAACAGACATGAGAGAATTTACACAGTCAAATAAATCCTGACCTTTAACAGTGGTTACTTTAGCCAACATAGGCTTATAATACTGTTGCTGAAAACAGGAATGCCTCAACATGAAACATTACACAAACCAGGTTTAATGATCCCAGGTACGCCTGTCAGGAAAGCTGGGTTCTAGACTGGACTTTTTTTCCATTGGGCAATCATTTAAGATCTACTGATCCCTCTCCTTGAAGTCCTATAGCTTCTTCCCATTGCTTTGCTTCAATGAATACAGTGGCCAGACTGATCTGTGGACCATGAACAGAGACTGAGATGCCTCACTTTTACAATGAGGGACTTTAGTGGGCAACATAGTTCTCCATTTGTAAATAATTTAGTGATCTTATTTCTCTTTCCATTTTTTAAAATTTCAATTTGAGTCCTTGACTATGTTATCAAAATGGCAAGAAAAGTTGATACATCTTCATCAATTCTTTTGCTACTAGCTTGGGTAAAAAGTTTGGTGTTTAAGAGAAAGTGGATGGTAAAATGAAATTAAAGCTTTTAGATGACTGTGGATTTCATGAAAATTAGGCTTTGTTATTATTCTCTTTTAAAACAAGTAACTATCAATGTCATCTCTATAAGAAACTTGATTAAATTTGAGGTGAAAAATTGTATCTTGGAATTCTCTGATTTTCATCAGTATGTCACATTAGTATGTTTCTGTGTTTTTTTAAAAATACCCACATGTTCAATAAATGATTAAATTCATTTTTTAAAGCATGTAAATAAGACAATTAAGAATTAAAAGTACAAAAACCTGTTAAAAAAGAGGAGAATAACAGATGTATCAGGGACCTGGGATGAGTTAATTTATGAAACTTAGCAATTAAAATACTGCAAGTTTCCTGGTAGCTAAGACATGATGGGAAACTCACTGGATAACTTAGTTCTGAGTCTAATAAAAGAATACCTACAGATTTGTTCTTTCCTAGACGGACTCTTTTTCCATTCCCATCAAGCCATAGACAACATTTAACACAAACATTACACAAATTTCACTATATTTTGTATCTTCTGGGTCATTGCCACAGTATTAATTTATAGAGCTTCAGGTGAACTAGAAGTTTGGGTCACAGGACTCATTCTTGTGATCCCTGAGACACTGCCAAAGAAATCAATGCAAGTTTATTTGCTTCTTAATCAACAGATTAAAATTATAATATCCAATCATTAATAGCTGTCAATGAGCAAACATTCACTAGTAGAATGTACCAAAGTAAAAAACATTTTCTAAAGTGACCTGCAGTAAATATGTCTTTTGACCTTTCCCATCTAATAAATCTGGTGATGGTACAGGACTACCTATTATACTTTTTACTTAAAATATTTTATAATAAAAATAAACCTGAAGTGATGAAAATACATTGAAGCATCTATTTCTTTTTATGATCTTTGTATGAATGAAGAAAAAACTTGGGAAAATTACATGTTCTCAATGTTCGGATTATAAGGGGAGTGTCAAAGGGTGCTTATTGGGGTGACTTCTAGAACACTAGTGCTACTTTGAATTTGTGGAATCAAAGTGTATCTCTAAAGAAGGGGTTTGTAATCATAAGGAGGTGTCCTGGACAGAATACAAAGTATCTCAGAAAGGTTTTAGGGCTCTGTTTCACCCTTTCTTTAAAGAGTAACTGCCTTTCTGAAACTTACTATAAATGGAATGAACTGGGGCTCCAGAGGGATGGAGATAAGGGGGAAGGAGTGGGATTATAAACTCAAATCAGGCCAGAGGTAGGCCTGGTAATTTGGAAATTAGCCTGTGGAAAATCTGGGGTCATTAAAGGGCTTGCAGGAAACAATGACATGATGAGATAGAAAATGGTTTTACAAGGCATCATGTAGTTGTGCACAGAATGAATGGGAGAGAAGAAAACCTGCAGGTCTGAAGCAGTTGGGAGGCTACAGAAATAGTCTGGCTAGGAAAGGGGTACGGGTCTGCACAGATACAGACTGTGAGGAAAGAAAGATGCATGGTTTTACAGGAAGTTACACAACATAGTTTGGATTTAGGGAGTGAAATACAGAACTTCCCATTCAAAGATGACTCAGATGTTAAGTACTAGCTGAGCTCTGACAATATTGATTGAAATAGGGATGACAGAAGGTAAGTCTTTCCTAATGTGCCGAGTTTGAGGTTATCAGTAAGACATCAGAACTATTCAGTGGAGAGAGCTGGGGATGCAAGCCTGTAACTTGAGAAATTAGAACTCAAGTAACATTTGGGAACCCTCCACATAGAATGCAACAGTTGCATCCCTGAGAATGGATCACTTTTCTAAGAGGCCACAGAGAAGGCCAGAGCTCTCAAAATTGAACGTAATGGGAAAGCCAAAAATTTTTTAATGGAAGAGGGTTAGTCAAAGAACAAAAAAAAGAGCAGAATTCATGGGAGAAGTAGGTGAGTATAGTATCAATCTTACTGAGATAAAAGGTTTTCAAAAAGGACAGATGGGGGTAGGCAACAGTGTTGGATGTCTCAGAGGAGCTGAGAATGCTTCTGCACCCATTTATGGAAGCAGCACCTTTAATGATTTCCTACTTCTGTCAGCCCTTGACAGTAAACGTCCTCTTAGGGAATGTGATTCTATTCTGCATAGTGGAAAATGTACCTCCCCCAAGGAGCAGAGCTACTCCTTCTCTCCTCCAATAGCCTTTCTAGAACACCAGGTGTCTAATTGGGTACTCATGTGTTTCAACAGTCTTCTCAGGACCACTACAAGAGCAACTCACTCTCTTGACCAGAAAATGTGATCGCTTATGGCCATTTCTATTTTCTAAGGGTAAGCTCATCGATATGCCTAAGGTATTTCTGGGATTCACAGATTGCATAAGTACTACTATAGGACATCTAACATTTATTGACTACCAATTGCATGTCATACATTGGCTAGCATTTCCAACATTGTTTCTTTATTTAATATTGACAATATTGCACACTGGACATAATTGGGAATTATTGTTCCCCATTTTTTGGAGTGGCCTCCCAAGGTTGTTTTATTTGCCTTGTAGTGGAAGGGAATATCTCTATACTTTCGAAACTGAGAAAATGGGCCACTCTTGGACCAAGAGATCAAAGAATCAAAATCAGAAAAGCGGCAGCACTAGAGAATAATGCTTATCAGGCCATACATCGCCCATTGTTCTTGTTTGTTACCAATAATAATTTGAAATTACAAATTATAGGGAATTTCATCTAGTTGTGATAAAATTGAGCTTCTTATATAATACCATAATTTCTGTAAGGATTTTTTGCTGTCAATTTCTTTGTCCCAGTTAAAACTTTTCATTTTAAATTTGACATAGTGGCTTAGCTGTTATCTCTTGTATCTGGTTTAGAGAAGTTGACAGTTTCTTCTTTGTTTTTAACCTATTTAGTTTATGGGAGAAATATACTATCATTTATACTTAAACCCAAGCTACAAAGCAAAACCAATCTACAAATTCAGGAAGGTGTTTACCCTGAAAGTAAACAGGGCATGTAATTTTTCATGGTTAATACTTTTTATAATTGGGATACTATATACTTCCAGTATAATTAACTAAGAGTTGGGTTATTCATACCTTCTGAAAATGCAGCTTATGTTGCCCTCTTAATGGTAAATTGAAGAGGCTGTCATTAGCAGTATTTCACAGGTGGCCCCTTTTGCGTTACCTTTCCAGAGCTTGAGTCAGTTGAAAAATGAAAAGACTATGACAGTAACAGCAGTCACAGAAATAGGCAGAGAGATGGACAGGATGAATAGCCTAGAAATAGATCCTAGATAAGATAGAGCTGAAAAGGAAAAGAGAGGTTATTCAGTAACTACTTCTGGGAAAATAGTGTTAGGAAAGGGGGTTTGTTATTTGGAAAAAGTGGTCAAGTTAGATATTCAATTCCTACTGTAATAAGAAGAAATAAAGAGGAAGAAAAGAAATAGATGTAAAATAGAAATCTATTATTTAACCAACAGAAAACAGAAGAAACATAGAGGAGAGAATGAGTTATCTCTCGCTAAGAATTAAATAATGGGATAAACAACACAGAAAAATACTCCATATGTAAGTCTGTCAAATTAAGTAAAAGGAAAACAACAATTACAATAAATAAATGCCACAAACAGGACAGAAAAAGGCTTTATATAGAAAGATAATGTATAAATCAGTAAGGAAAATAGTGACAGCCTAATTTTAAATGTGAAATAATATGCACAATTCATAGGAGGACAATAAAAGCATGCAAAATATTTATCACTGCTAATGAGACTCAATAAGCTTTAACAACATGCCTGTTTGTATCAATTTAGCCAATATATTTAAATGACTTTACCTATTGTTGACGATTTATCCACAGTAATTGGCACAGTAATTCTACTTCTAGGAATTATCCTTCAGAGATAAACAGAGCTAGAGATGAAAGCTTTATTTTTAGAATATTTATCTCAGTGTTAATTTTAAACGAAAAATGAGAAACAACCTAAAACTTCAACACTAAACAGTGAAATAAAGTGTGGAATGTAGACTCAGGTCACAATAGGAAAAGAGCAGGCAAATAGTGGGCTGGGGACAGTAGTCTGTTCTTTTGTGCCTGGATTTTTATGTATTTCCAATGGCATTTTGCATAGTTAGAATTTGATGGTTGCGGAAAGGGTGACAGACATTCACACGGCAGCAGAGAAGTCAAGAATGTAAACTCTGGGGCTTCCCTGGTGGCGCAGTGGTTGGGAGTCCGCCTGCCGATACAGGGAACACGGGTTCGTGCCCCGGTCCAGGAGGATCCCGCGTGCCGCGGAGCAGCTGGGCCCCTGAGCCGTGGCCGCTGGGCCTGCGCGTCCGGAGCCTGTGCTCCGCAACGGGAGAGGCCACAGCAGTGAGAGGCCCGCGACGCAAAAAAAAAAAAAAAAAAGTAAACTCTGGGTCGGATTTCCACGGGTTCCCATTCAGTTCTGCTGCTTTATGATCTTATTCTGTGGGCAGTGAGGGAACCATTGCAGGTGTTTGTATTTATTAGGACAACCAATTTGAATTAGCTTAAACAAAAAGTGGTAAGCAATCAGCAAGTGCTTTTGTAGCCTAGATCATGTACAAGTGGATTGTCTTGGAGTACAATCCCAGGAGCAGGAGTGAGAGGGAAGAATGAATCAGGGGAGGAGGGAAGGATAATAACGTGGACCCATGTTACAGGTCACTGGGGCTGGATACCACGGGGCCTTCGAGGTGTCATATAAAGTGTGCTTCAGAACTGTCTGCCCAGGGAATAGAAAGCAGGACATATTTATCCACTGGATCCCACCCACCTTGATCAAGGTGGGCCCCCTGGGCAGTAACTCCCTCTGCAAGTTGTTGTGTGTATGACAGCTGAGAGAGCCCGTGGATGCTCCACTCCAAAGTGTCAGAGGAGCGAGTGAGACACACGAGGTGCCGCCAGGTTGTGCCTGAGGATGGTTGAAACCTACAAAGCGCTGGTGGCTACAGCAAGAGCTGGGGCTGAGAGGGTGTACCAGACGTGTCCCATACACAAGTCTTTGTGGCTCAAAGAAGAGTGAAGACGCAGAAAGGCAGGAATAGAGCTGAACCTCAGTGAAAATAACGAGAGGTTCCAGTTCATCTGGATTTTCTCAGTCTCAAATGTCTATCTCTTTGGCTGAAAAGAGGCATCACCTTTTCTATACATGATAGAAAACTTGTCTCTTAATGGCTTCTACATTTTGCATCTTACAATTTCATCCTCAGGAAATAAACTGATGTAATTAGACCCGTATCTAATATGTCCTGAGGCAAAGCTTCATTGACTTATTTAAGGTCAGGCACCTTAAAGAGAGGTGTCATGTCAGGACATGAGGACACTGGTATTCAAGTATAAGCATTTATATAAAGTCCTTGGTATTCAAATCAATTTCTCCCTCCTCCAGGCTACCACATCACCTTCTCTCATGTTGGGCTGTAATTATTTGTTGATGTGTTTGTTGTCTCTCTCCCTCTAGACTCTGAGTTCCTTGAGGGTAGGGACTTCATCTTATTTCTCTTTGTTTCCCCAGGACTAGCATGGTGCATGGTACATAGTAGGTTCTCCAGTTTGGAGGAGAAATAGATAATGAATTCAGCAAGTTTGTCCTTGTCAGGTTAACAATGCAGAGCTATTTGGTGTATGTCACTAAAGTTCTCACTGCTTATTCCCTCTAAATAAGCAAAAGAACCTTGAGATGTTTTCAGTGCAGCTAACTAGGATGTCATTGATATTTCAGACTCAGCGTACAACAAAAAGCACTACTGTTGTTTGTCAAGGTTGTCAGCTCCTGTAAAAAAGTTTCCAAAGATCATAGCATCTGCAGGAGACCAACGTAAGAGATCTCCAGTGTAAGTCATGTTGTATATTATCATGATCTTTATTATTATCGTATTTTTTAGGAATAAGAGTCTCTGACCCCAGAGAAAATTGTGGTCTGTCTCATAGGAGGCCACCCCAAAAACGATACACAGTAAAAATAAAACATAAAATACAGAAAGCCTTCTGTAGAGGTGAGAGGTGGTTTTTTCACACTTTTCTTTTCTCACCTGATAAGTGATAGGGCACACTGTTAAATCTCCTTTGAAGGGTGCTTCACATAATCTTGATTTAAACATGTTGTTACCTAGATTTCAGTCCTGAAGGCAAAGTAGCTCTGAACTACTCTGTTAAAAAAACAAGAACAAAAACAAACAAACTGAATATAGTGCAATAATAGTTCAAAAGATCCATTTTCTAAAAGATACACATCACAGTAACAATAGCTAGAATTCAGGAACAGCCTGCTTTGTGGCAGAAAGCATCAGTAAGGTTTGATATAGGTCATCTAACGCTCACATCAGTCATGCAGGGATAGTCTTATTGAGAAAACAGGCTCAGGTAGAGAATGACTTATCAAATGGAAATTAGACGTAGGAGAGGAGATGGGTAGGTCCATTCAACATGTGAATGAGTCTCTTAGCTTTCAAGTTGAACAAGAGCCAGATATGAAAGACTGCACACTGTATTATTACATTTATTAAAGTTCAAAAGCAGGCAAAACTAATAAATCCTCATAGAAGTCAAGAGAGTAGTTACTTTTGTGGGGTGGGGTTTGGATATGATGGGGTATCAGGGAACCTTCTAGATGAGAAATGTTTTATATCTTGACATGGATGGTGGTTCAAAAGTATGGACATATGTTAAAAACTCAGCTGCACAAATATTTGTGCCCTTTTCTGTATATAAGTTATATCTCAATAAAAAAAGTTAAAAAGAAGGGGAAATGGAATTAGAATTCAGCTCTGTTTAGTTCCAAAGGCCCTCTCCTTACACTACATACTCTTTCTGCAATGTTTCAAATGTTTATGTTCAACACAGAATCTGACCCATTTTCCTGGGATAGTTCACAGAATAGTCTCACAGATACTTTAATAAACAATTGCAAATAAGTTTATATAGCAGAAATTGCAGAGTACAGGAATGATTATGAAAGGATGATATAGTAGCTGGGACTAGTTTATAAAGAGTTTTGTGAGCTCGTTAAAGGAAATGGTTTTATTTGTACAGGGAACCACTGAAGGATTTGATATGACAAGTTTTATGATCATATTTGACTTTGAGGGTGAAATGGATTAGAGAGGATGGATGGGTGGGTGGAGGAAAGGCCTGGGGACAGAAAGCGAGGTAGAAAGCTGTTGTCATCGTCTCTGCAAATGTGATCTTGGACTAAGAGTGATGACAGTGTGGTTGTAGAAGAAATAAAGGTTGAGTGGAAGTTGTGATCAGTTGGATATGGGCAATGAGGGGCGGACAGGAGCTCTGAAGTGGCTCAGAGGGCTGATCCTGAGTGAAAGGGGTCCTATTTAACCACCAGCGAAACAGGGACAAAGTATATTCCTCTGGGGAGAGGCTAACACTAGGCAGGTTGTCAGGGCTCCAGCCAAGTAATTTGGGATTCAGGGAAGACCTGTTATGGGCCGAATTGTGTCCCCACCAAATTAATATGTTGAATTCCTGAGTCCCAGTACCTCAGAATGTGACTTTATTTGGAGATACGGTCTTTCAAGAGGTAATTAAGTTAAAGGAAGTTCATTAGGGTGGGCCCTAATCCAATACGACTGGTCTCCTGATGAGAAAAGGAAATTTGGACATAGACATACATTGAAGGGAAGACCATGTGAAGACACAGGGAGAAGATAGCATCTACAACCAGGAAGAGAGGCCTCAGCAGAAGCCAACCCTGCCAGCACCTTGATCTTGGGCTTCTAGCCTCCAACTGTAAGAATATAAATGTCTGTTGTTTAAGCCACCCAGCCTGTGGTACTTTGTAATGGCAGCCCTAGTGAACTAGTACAAGTACCAACCTGGACTTCAGGCCATTCAAATCGGAGAGGGCACAGGCCGTGGTGTTCCGGGAGCTAAATCACAGCTCAGAAAGCAGACAGGGCCACCAGCGACCCTCAGATAGAGATCTTCTAACCAAGAACTAGTTCCAAAGTCTGTCTACTGGTAGGAACAGGGCTTCTAATATTCTTCCAAATTTAATTCTCAATGGCTCAAAGATCGGGCAGAGCAGAGCTATAGGTGGATTAAAAAGTATGGTCTTTCATGGAAACAACCTAAATGTCCATCAACAGATGAATGGATAAAGAAGATGTGGTACATATATACAATGGAATACCACTCAGCCATAAAAAAGGAAATAATGCCATTTGCAGCAACATAGATGAAACTAGAGATTGTCATACTAAGTGAAGTAAGTCAGAAAGAGAAAGACAAATACCGTATGATACCACTTATATGTAGGATCTAAAATATGACACAAATGAACCTACGTGCAAAACAGAAACAGAATCACGGACATAGAGAACAGACTGGTGGTTGCCAAGGGGGAGTGTGTTGGGGGAGGGATGGAGTAGGAGTTTGGGGTTAGCAGATGTATGCTACTATATATGGAATGGATAAACAACAAGGTCCTACTGATAGCACAGAGAACTGTATTCAGTATCCTATGATAAACCATAATGGAGAAGAATATTAAAAGAATGTATAACTGAATCACTTTGCTGTATAGCAGAAATTAAAACAATGTTGTAAATCAACTGTACTTTAATAAAAAAAATCACACACACAAAAAGGTATCGTCTTTGATTCAGAAGCTAGGCGGAGTTAGAAGCAAGCCAGGGCTGATTAACCATTTCAATTTCAAAACAATAACTGGATTTCAACTTAGAGCAAAAAGGAATGCTAGGGCTTCCCTGGTGGCGCAGTGGTTGAGAGTCCGCCTGCCGATGCAGGGGATGCGGGTTCGTGCCGTGGTCCGGGAAGATCCCACATGCCGCGGAGCCGCTGGGCCCGTGAGCCATGGCCGCTGAGCCTGCGCGTCTGGAGCCTGTGGTCCGCAACGGGAGAGGCCACAACAGTGAGAGGCCCGCGTACCGGGGAAAAAAAAAAAAAAGGAATGCTAGATCCAGTCAGAATTGACTTGATAAACAAGATATTTGTTTGTACTTGCACATTCCTTGGCTATTAGACTAAAAAATAAATAATATGTATACATATATATATGCACATACACAGACGTTTAATTTACACACCTCACATGCTCTGCCATGGTTCAGCCGCTGTCCTCGCTCCCTTGTGTCCTGCATCTTCTCCCTGACTTCCCCTTGGTCTCAGTATTGCTCCCCAGTAATGAGGGTCAAGGGCAGATTGACCCTCAGGAATAAATCACCATGACTTTCTCATTGGTCTGTACACATTTGTCAAGGAATGGAATCACCTGGAAATCCTTCTCGACTCCTTTTCTGCTAAGTACAATTAGGAAGTATAGATTCTCCCTTTGCAGTTACTCTCACACTCACCCTTTCTTTGTACATTTCACACACCTCAGTTCAGGTTATCATCTGATTCTGCCTCAACGACTGCAATAGGCTCCTTACTGTTCTGCTCAACTCCTAGCTCTCTCCACACCCCCGAAATCTGTCCTACAGAAAAATCTTTGAAAAACATCACTTTGACCACAATGCCATTTTTCTACTTGTTAGCGTTCAGCTGCTTATAGCAACACATTCAAATCCTCTGCAACCTAATGTTTAAGGCTTTGGGAATCTGGGTTTTCTAATATTTTCAGTCTTATTTATAACCATCCTCGCTTCCCCATGTTCATCAATATAGTTTCGGGCATCGCCCACCCCCGAGCCGCAGTGCAGCCTTGAGCTCCCCCTGCGCTCCTGCTCCTGTGTCCTTCTCTCTCTTCCCTCCCTCCTTTTCCACGCCCCTTCAAGAACAGCTCGAACCCCAGACACTTTTGCTCATTCTTCTAGCATGGCAAGCCTTCTTCTCTGCCTACCCGTGCCACCCATCTTTCAAGGCCAACCTTAATTTCTCCTCATCTTTGACGTCTTTTCTAACCGTCCTGGCACTCAATCTTCTGTGACAGCAACTGTGGGGCCGTTAGGGTCTCAATGCCTGAATCCCAGGATTGTGTCTGGATAACAATCGCTGCTCATTCCCAGGACTACGGACCCTCCTCCCTCTTCTGCTCCTATGGCGGTAAGCACCCCCAAATTGTCTATTCATAGTGTGATCCCTTAGGAAATTTCTTCTGTTTTGAATTGCCAATTGCCTTTTTATGATTTAACTTAAAAGAAAATGACTTCTCTTTCCCATGCAGATTGTAAAGACTGCCCCCACACGACCTAGTTTCATATGAGGGAGGAGAGGAATGCGCTATTGTGTACCAGGCAGTGATGTGCTGTTTTTGCCAGTGCTCCTAGTGTGATGGTCTAGCAGTCTGTTGCAGGAAGAGCTTCAAGACCCAAGAAAGGAGTCTGCCTGGAGTCGGCAACAGAGACATCAATGGTTTAATGGATGAGAGAGCTTACGTGTCTGAAGCAAGGTACTGGACCAACATCCCACCGTATATGGCAGACACCGGTCAGGATCTGGGGCCTGGGGCAAGTACATAGGAAGGTCAGTCATGTGAGTAGGGTGTAGGTGAGGCAGGCACTGGCTGGGCAGGGGATGTACAGAGAGCAAGAGAACAGCCATTCTGAGTGGCCTGACCATACACTGATTTATGGGGCACACACCACCCATGATTTTACAGATATTCTTGCTTAGGATAAGGGCTAAAGTAGAGAGTATTCATTTAGGTTTTTTTTTTTTTAAGTGAGTTGATTTAAATAAAAAAACATTAAATAATAATGGTTCAAGTGATACTCAGTGATGGCAAAAACTGTGGAAGTGGTCCTTGAATGACTGAAAGAGTGTTAGATGGTATTACATTTATTTCTCACAACAACCTTGCAAATTAGAAACTAAAGTCAAGAGAAACGTTGGGACTTAGCCAACCTAGAAAGCTAACGGGTCATAAAGCAGGATTCAGGTGGAGGCATTTAGGTCTCTGATGCTTTCCAAGGATCCGCCTTTACCATGACACCCGTTTGTATAAGGAAGATTTTGTTTAACTACTTAAGTGTGTCTGACTTGTGTTTTTATACCTCACCTCATCTCCTCAAAAAGAGTTACTTTCTACATTAAATTCTTCACCTCCAGAATGAATTTGGTGTGCTTCTAAACACATTTATAAACATACCCAGTTTCCTGCCTGGCTGAATGAAACATTAATTCTCCAGCCTGGCACCTCATCCTACAGCTGTAATAAGGGCCGTTATGCCCAAATAGGCCCTTAAACGGAAGACCTGCTGAGCAGAGACCCACTTTCCCAGCCCTGCTCCACCTCATCAGCTTCTCTGCCAACTGACCAGGCGGAAGCAGCAGCAGGGGAGGAGGGCCTGCATGTAGGTGGGGAGGGGATCGTTTTGAAAGCCTTAAATCCCTCACAGGGAAGCAGCTGCTCCTTGTTTTTCTAACATCTGTCCCATCTGTCCCCATCCGCATCTGTCCCCATCCGCACCTCACCCTTCACCTCACCCTTCGGGGGCTGGAGCTAGCTACACCTAGATACGACAAGGGAGCCTTTCTGAAGGCTGGTTGGTGAGTGGGTATGAGCATCATTGCTACTCAGAAAGTTTCTTCTACTGAGAAGGGGACAGTTGGGGTTCTTGAGGACGATGGCTATCACCTTTCTTCATTTTTTTCTCACAAACATGCAGCTTTAATTGCCAGAGTGGGGATTTGTAGCATCACCCAAGTCGGACTGTGCGCCCTGAGGGTATCATTTCACGAGACAGAGGTACCCTTAACGCCCACTTCCTAATTGTAACCTCCAGGGGTGGCACAGGCTTCCGATGGGGGGGGCGCGGAATCAGGATGCTACACACAGTGCAAGGATGCTGCACCGCCTTTAAGTGCCGCTCGCCGCATTTAGCAGCGTGCTGCCCATACCCGGGTTCCCCGCCAACACTGTGCGCCTCGGGACTTAAGGACCTTATTTTTATCCAGTTATTTCACTCTAGTATTCAGAACCGTGGCTGGAACCTAGCAGGCATGAAATAGACACTTATGAATGAATGAACATTAACGAAGAAAAAACAAAGGAGCAGTCTGTTTCCTTTGGTTCGAAGGCGGGAGTGCAGGGAGAGGCTTGGACTTGAACCGAGTCGCCCCGGGACGTGCATCCCCCGGGCACGCTACTTACAGGATGGGCCAGCAGGCGCTCCCTTTGGCCCCCAGCGCGCCTGCGCGGTCCAGGCGGCCCCCCGACCCCGGGCGCGCAGCGACGCCCCCTCCCCGGTCCTTCCCTCCAAGTCCTCTCTCACTCGGGTCACGGGGTTAAGCGCGGGGTTAGAAGTGCGCAGGCGCAGTGGGCGGCGGAAGTCGCGACCAGGAAGTCAGAGGGGTAGGGGCCGCCCAGTTTTGCGTAGGGCCCCGCGCTCCTCCTCCTGATCCCGCGTGCCGCCCACCCCATCTCACGTGGGGCCCAGCCCCGCCCCACCTGTGCGGGCGGCCACGCGGCTGCCACCTCCCGCGCGCGGACATGGCCCTCCACCCCACAGGTACGGGGCGGGAGGCGGGGGTTGCGGAGCCTCGGGGGCGTGCGGCGGGCGTGGGGCAGGGGGCGGGCTAGAGGTGGCGCGGCGCAGAGGCCGCCCCGCCCTCCCGCGTCCCCGGCGTCCGGCCCGCCGGCCCTCGGCGGGAGGGTTCGGGGATGGCGGTCCGACTGTGGCTTGCGGACGTTTCCCCCCTAGCGCCTGCCTCCTTTTCATCATGCTCTTTGCACAGTTTGGGGCACAGGCTCCTTTAAATATCTGTGGTCCGACTTGAACACACCGGTCAGGACGAGGGCCCGTTTCTCTGGAAAGTGTTCCCGGACTCCCGGTCCCGTCCCCTTGACTTCGGCGCGCTGGTGCTGCGCGGCGTCAGTGCCCGCCTCCGACGCCGTCCTCAGGGGTCCCCTGCGGTACCCGGCGCGGAGGATGCTCGCAGAGTTGCGGGTCTGGGGGGAGTGCTGATTGGCTTTAGGACATTCCCTTCGTTTTATGGGTGTGAAAACTCAAGGTGGTGGGAGGAGGTATGGCTTCCGACCTTTGGAGAGCAAGAAGTGAAACAGCCCCTTTGGTGACTCAGGGAGAAGGAAATAGACGTGTAGCTGACAAGTTTTGTGGCTGGGGGAGCCGAGTCCGGGTGGGACTCAGAATCCCACGTCCAGCCCGGGCTGCAGGCCGTGTTGCCGGCCGTGCCGCCGTTTGAGTCCTTATGGAGTAAACAGATACTTGTTGCCACCTCACTGTGTGTCGTGTCATGTTCTAGGCCCTAGGAAACTAGTGTATAGGACAGAAAGTCCCTGCTCTGTCTAGATCTGGTGTTCTGGTGGTGGAAGAAAGAAGGCAGCACCCCTCTCCCCGTACACACTTTTACAGATTGTGGTAAACGTGAAGAAAATAAGCGGTGACAGAGGTAGATGGTAAAGCGAGGACCACTTTAGGTGGAAGGGTCAGTGAAGAGCACTAGGAGGAAGTGTCATGTGAATTGGCATCTGAATGACCAGAGAAAGCAGTCCTGTAAAGAGGTAAGGAACCAGTATGCTAAGGCGCTCCAAGGTGCAAGTGCTTAAATGATTTGATTGCAGTGAGGGCCAGAGTGTGGAGGAGATCTGTCAGGAAAGATGCTGGGAAGGTAGGCAGAACCTGGATGCTGCAGGGCTTGAGCGGTGATAAGTAAGCATTTGGACTTTTCCTGATGTTATCAAAAACGTGTGGAAGGTTTTAAAGAGGGCAGTGACATAATATGATACGTTATGCCTTTACTACCCTGGTAGCAGTGGTAGCATTGTAGAGGGGCCCTGAGAGGAAGGTTAAGATGGTAGCAGCAGTCCAGGCCAGATATGTTGGTATGTATTGGCCTGGGCTGGTATTAGGAAGACATGGAAAGAAAGACAAAGCTTCGGAAGATGTTTTGGAGGAGAAATTGACAGGACTTGCTGTTGAATAGAATAAGAGTGGTGAGCGAAAGGGAGGCATGAAGAGTAATTCCTAGGCTCTTGACTTCAGCTGGGTGGCTGGTGATGGTCCAGTCTAACAACATGATGCTCATTGGAAATTCAGATGAAAGCAGACATGGAAACAAAATTGGAATGGAAAGTAAGAAAGTGGACTCAGCAAGTAGGACGATTTTTTAAATATTTCTTTGTTTAAATATCAGGATACAAATGTATTGAAGTCAGCTTTTTTCTTCTTAAACTTAATTTTTGTTTGGTTCATAGGTTGAAACATAGGTTCATATTTTGATATTCCTCTTGCTTCTTAGAGTACACAGTGGTATGTTTCTGAGATGAGTAGATATGCCAAATGAAGCTTACATAGCAAAATCTGTTTTCTCATTGGTTTATGTTAGGTTTTAAAAAATCTTCATACAAGTTTGATTTTCATTTGGCAGCGGCTTTTAACTAACTGCCATTTTAACAAACTGTCCATTTTTCTCAAGAAATTCTGAACCCAATAATGAAATGCAGGTTGCGTACTTATATGTAGTTTCATTTAAGCAATTTTCCTTTCTGTGAATGTAGAGGCAATATCAGCACTCTTTGGAAGCTTATCAGCCATAATTACGTTCCCTATTTTCTCTTACTATTTGAGTGCAAAGAGGAAAAGCTGGAGGAGAGTCCAAAACACCCAGGGAAAGTGTGAGGGAGAGAGAAATTTTTAAAAAATACTAGTTGCTGTTTGCACTTGCAGATGTTCAGAATTACTTTGCCCAAGCCTCTGGCGGTTTAAAATAGTCCACGGGCAGTTCTAACATGCAGAGAAACACAGCTCTGAAATCTCCCAGGTTTATTGACTTGATCTTCAGCTTTGTTTTCTTATCAGCCTAATCTCCCTGCTCCTAGGAAAGTTCTCCCTACATCTGTAGCTGTAAAGAGGACCTTTGATCACATAGTAATGATTCAAGAAATATACAGTATAGTTCATTCTCCTATAAAAGGACTTAAGCAGTTAGTCTTATTCCAAGTTATAACTTTACCAATTTATAACTCTTTCTGCAAGTATTGTATTTATTTTAAAAATCCAGTCAAGCTTAGGTGATTGAAATTTTAGAGGTTGTTTATTGATCACCTATAGAAAGGGTGATACAAGTGGTGCTTGTTGAAGTAGAATTTCCAGAAAGGTAAAATGATTACTTATGCTAATACAAAGTGAATATGTGTTGAAGATTTTCTTCAACTCAGTAATTAGTAAGGGAACCAGTAAAATGTAAGAAACACTCCAGAAAGCATTGAGAAGGTAGATACTAGAATATGTCACAGATTGTTGGCTTAGATAAAAACTGGTTAATTTAAATAGGGCCATAAACTGTCATTTTGGGCATTATCTTTCCCACTGGTCAGATATTATTTCTATCTCTGTTGGATAAAGTTCTAGAGTTTAACCTCTGCCCTTAACAAGTTGTAAAATAGCCCAGTCATGGGAAGTCCAGCCCAGTGCTGTCCTGAAAGGACACCCAGTTAAGCCTTTGCTGCTTCCAGAGTCCAGAGAAATCATCTGACATGATTATATTCCCAGATGACAACTCACAGGAACCTGGGCCTGAGAAGTTTGATTTCTTACTTTTTCTAACAACTGGAAGAGATTCCCTTCTCCTCTGTTTTTCTTCTACCTTTTCCTCTTTGAGGAGGGTAGGAAGTTTCCCTGCCCCGTCTATTAGGGTGGATTCACAGTGGGGGCAGCAGGAGAGAAGTTCCCTTAAGTGTGTGCATGTGTCTCCCTTCATGGGTGTTTTCTTCCAGAAGTCTAATAAGGGGAAGAACGTGGGGAAGAATAAGAGGAATCCATGAGTAAGATGTGTGTATCTTGGGAGGATGGCATTATGGCGGCTCTTGAAATACTTAGGTTGCATGGGTTCTTTTAGTGGTTCCCAAGGAGATGGAGGTGGATGAGCTTTAGGTATACCAGCACCCTCAGTCACTGGAAGATTCTGCTTTTCAAGTTAGACATCTAAACGGTTGGGAGAATCTTTTTTTTTTTTTTCCTGAGCATTGTGTGATTAATATGGAAAAATACTATAATGTAGTTGATTAGAAAATTTTTTATTTTATTGCTTCTGTGTTTTCACAGTATCTGGTTACACACAAATTATATTCAAGTTGAGAGCTAAAAATCTGACTTCCCACGTTTTATGTATTGCTAAGCTCAAATCATGTTTGCACTAGAAAATATATTGCTTTTGTCTCATTAGATTAACAACCTGAAATTGTTCTCTGAAATTTATTTATTTCGGCACGTGGGATCTTCGTTGCGGCATGCGGCATCTTTCATTGTGGCGAGCAGGCTCTAGAGCACATGGGCTCAGTAGTTGCGGCCCACGAGCTTAGTTGCCTGACCAGGGATCTAACCCGAGTCCCCTGCATTGGAAGGCGGATTCTTAACCACTGGACTGCCAGGGAAGTCCTCTGTTCTCCGAAATTTAAAAACGCTGGCATTAGCAGAGAGCACAGGAAAGAGAGAAGCATTGAAGTCAAAGAGGGATGTTTTTGGAGGCCCTGTGGGGTTTGGACTGTGATCATGCAATGTCTCCTAAACCCATTGGTGGAGTTTGAATTTTATCCAAGAATAACAGGAAGACACTGCAAGTGCAAGAGAGTGACAGGTAGAACTTTCCTTCATTGTGTGTTGATCTGACTTTTATTCAGATCCCAAGCGAGATCTCAGCCGAACCATCTGCATCGGGGCATCACACCTGGAGGCATGGGAGGTCCGTCCCTCGTGGGTGGTTGTAATTTTGACCACCCGGCCAAGGTCTTGTCCCATTTCTTTGCTATGTTTTTTCCTCTCTTGTAATTAATAAGTAATCTGTGGGGAGACTATTGAAGACCATGCAGATGTTCATTCCTCATCAAAAATCTCCCTTTGATTGAGCCTCCATTGATGATTTTTGCCTGATTCAGTCTTTCCTATGATGGTTACAGAATGATGGTTTTCTACCTCCAGTGCTCTCTCCATGTTTATTAGATGGTTGTTGACATTTTGCTGTAGACAAGAAACTTACAGATTTGTTACTGGTGTGGACTCGTGAATTTCTATCTTCTCCATGGTTCATCATTTGTTACTATGTGTAATTATTTTGGTACTCACGTTTTCTCAGATTTGGCCAGTGAGAGTTCGTTCAAACCAGCTTCTGGGTCCTTGGGATGTGCTCCCATCATTTTTTGAGCATTTCCTTTTTTTTTCTCACACAAGGTATCTCTGGCTTCTGTAGGGCCTCCCCGGCCCAGCCATAGAATTACTCATTTCTCAGACAAGCCGTGGTTCCTTTACTTGGGCACGGTATTGAGGAACGAGATTTGGGCACTTGGGCACCACTTGGGTGTTTTATGTGCAGGTGATTTATTCATGGAGTGTTCTTAGGAAAAACCTGCCAGGGAGGGAGGGGAACAGGAGCAGGAGGGGAGGAGGCTGAGTAAGGGTGTGCTGCAGGGCTTGTCCTGCTTTGGAGGCAAGGGAGCTGGGCTTTGTGATGCCTGTCAGCCCAGGCCTGCTGCAGGGGTAGGGAGAGGGGACCCCGAGAAGGAAAACCGCCAAGTGCTCCCATGCCCCAGGGCGGTGCTGGGAAGGTTGCAGGTGTGATGCTTCAGGTTCTCTCCTTCAGGAGGAACCTGTGTTCCCCACCACAGGAGGGACACCAGCTCCATCCTAAAAATAACTTATGTGTTAGGAACCTTAGTTTGGGTAGTGAGAGCTTGGATCAGGTAGGCAGGTCAGGTAGGAAGGGGTACCCTTGCACGCATACATAAATACACATAGATGTGTGTACTGCGTCCAGGTGTAAAGTATCTCGGGGTTGTGGTAAAATGTTTAAATATACCTAACATATGCCAAATTGTTTTTGTTTTTCATCTAGGCTATTTGACATGCTGTTCCTTCTTTTTGGAATTTTTCCCTTTCTGCCCCACCCCCACACCTGTCTAAGTCTTGTTCATTTTTAAAAAAAATTAATTTCAGAGGATGCTTTCCCTGATGGTCACCACCCTCCAGTGTTTTGCAAATTTTTTTTTTAATATTTGGAATTTTAAAAACCACCAAAATATCAAATAACCTGGGTATGGAGTTTCTTTCATTCTAATCTAGAGTTTTTTCCTTGAGAAATGGAATGAAACCTACAGACGGGGTATGTCTATATGTATCACATAACTTGAGAGATGAAGAAAAATCTGATGTGAAAATGGGAATATTTCCTTGCGTGGTGACCAGTAAATGTCTTTCATATGGTTCCATATCTTTATATTAGCGAAAGGATGATTAGAAAGGATAGGCCAGTTAATTACACATAGACTGCAAGACATTCTCCACCAGCCCCAGGAGGCACTGTACTGTTGCATTTAGCACCGAACTGAATTTGGGAATGAGTAGGACTGACTTGTTTCAGACTTTGCCAGTAACCTCAGGTCCTTTAAGAATTCTGAATGGCATAATCTGAGATTTGAGGATGAGGGGCAGGGAGAGTAATATGTATCAGAAGTTGAGGCTGCTTCAAGCCTTAAACTTGTATGTTTTTAAATACTTCCAGCTGGTCTCAAGGGGTTCTTGACTCAGCACAGAAAGTTCATGTTTCATTGACTTGATTAGCATGGTTATTTATCTCTAGGGGTGTTAATGCTATATTTGTAGGAAACTCTAGGTGTATAGATGTCAAAAACGCAAGTACCTTAGACTTGATAGAAGTGGGCCACACAAAGTGTGCCCAAATTTCATTCCCAAATTAACCTTCTCCCCCCACCAGCCCCCATTATACTTTTACATTTGTAAGTAAAGAGATTGAGGGAAAACATTTTTAAGAACGTGGTGTTTACTATCCTGCATTGTGATTTTGCTAAAGAACTGTTACTGGGAGGTTTTCCAGATTAAAGGATTTGTTAATTTAACTAAATATGATTAATTGAAAGACAGAGTTTTAAATGTTTATGCTGCAGAATAAGGTACATCAGTGTATAAACAGTCCTTAGCATGTTGCTTGGTACATAGTAGGTGCCTGATAAGTGTTTAACAGAATGAATATCAAATGAATGAATATATTTTTTCAACTATTTGTTAGTATAATGATTATCAAATATAGAAAATTTAAATACATGTGTCATTTATTAAATAGTTTTATTGCATGTTTACTATATGCTAGGAGTTGGAGTTATGGAGGTTAATGAGACACGGTCTCTGACCTCATTATACTTAAGTTTCGTGCAGTGTTTTTTTTTAATTTTTTTTATATCTTCCAGTCACTTAGGCTGGACAGCCAGGTGAGGGAAGGGGTCTTGGGCTATGCCCCTTAACCCTTGGGTGTCTGGCATGATACGCCCGTTTTCTTTCTTTTTAAAAATGTATTTATTTATTTTTAAAATTTTTGGCTGCGTTGGGTCTTCATTGCTGCCTGCGGGCCTTTGCTAGTTGTGGTGAGCGGGGGCTACTCTTTGTTGCGGTGCGGTGGCTTCTAGAGCACGGGCTCTAGGCGCACGGGCTCAGTAGTGGTGGCTTGCAGGCTCTAGAGCGCAGGCTCAGTAGTTGTGGTGCATGGGCTTAGTTGCTCCGTGGCATGTGGGATCTTCCCAGACCAGGGCTCGAACCCATGTCCCCTGAATTGGCAGGTGGATTCCCAACCACTGTGCTACCAGGGGAGTCCCGTGCAGTGGTTCTTAATCTAGAATCTGATATTCGAATTATTTGGGGAGCTTTTAAAAATACCAATGCCTGGTGTTGCCCCAGCATCTCTGTTTTAACTGGTCTAGGGTGGGACCCAGACATCACAATTTTTAAAAGCCCTCTCAGGTGTGGTTGTTAGATGCAGCCAGAATCAAAAACTTCTGGTACCAAACCCTGTCTTAGTCTGCTTGAGCTGCCATAATAACATTCCATAGACTTGGTGGCTTAAACAGTGAACATTTATTTTCTCGCAGTTTGGGAGGCTGGGAGTTCGAAGTCAAGGTGCAGACCGATTTGGCTACTGGTTCTTCCCCTTCTTTACAAGGCCACCTATCAGATTAGGGCCCTACCCATATGAGCTCATTTAACTTTAATCACCTCTCCAGCTACAGTCATTTTGGGTTTAGGGCTTCGACATGAAAATGGTGGTGGTGGGGACACAGTTCAGTCTGTAGCAACCATTGATCTAGCAGGAGAAGATTTCGTAGGTAGTGTGCTGTGCTGTGTTCTAAGTCCACGTGTGATTAGAGCTATAGCATTTGTGCATGAAACACCGTGGGGTTAGAGGGTGGAGAATTCGCTTTCAGGTGCTGGGGTCAGGGAGCACTTTGGGTAGAACAAGAGTTGAGTGTGATGTTAAATAAGTAAACTTTGATAAGGAAATAAGAGGTAGGAGATGGAAAATAAAGACAGAAGATTGAGCTTGAGTTTGACTTGACTAGTGATTTTCTGGGTGGTGATGCAAGATTGCTTTGAGCTTTGTAAGCCTCAGGTTCATAACGCCTGCTCCTGCCTGTGATGGCGTTTGTAAAATGATCCCTTCTGCCACCACTTTTTCCTTTCTTCTGAAAATATTTATTGTGCTTTTTCTGTGTACTATATAAATCTAAGCTGGCTTTTTTTTTTTTTAAGCTAAGAAGGAGAATATAACCACTGGGGTGGCAGAATAAAGATTTAAACTGTAGAATTTTTTTTTTTTTTTTTTTTTTTTTTTGCCGAACGCGGGCCTTTCACTTTTGTGGCCTCTCCCGTTGCTGAGCATAGGCTCCGGACGCGCAGGCTCAGCGGCCATGGCTCACGGGCCCAGCCGCTCTGCGGCATGTGGGATCTTCCTGGACCAGGGCACGAACCCGTGTCCCCTGCATCGGCAGGCGGACTCTCAACCACTGCGCCACCAGGGAAGCCCTAAACTATAGAAATTTTAAGTGGAAATTCTGATGCTGGTGGGACTTGGGAATTACTAACAGATACTTGAAAATGTGGGCCGAGTAGATTTGGAGATGTAGACAAGCACTGAGAGCACAGCATAAAAAGTACCATTTTTAAGGTGGAGCCTTGTGGGATTGGCACGGGAGGAATAGGAGCAGAGCTTACCTAGGGAGTGTTTATACTTTTTTCAGTGTTACCATAGTTCAGAATATTTTTGAGACTCCTTTAGAGTTTGCTTTCAGCCTCTACAGTACACGTATCTTAATTATTTATCTTAATATCCTCATTTTGATAAATTTTTGTTCTGAAGGTGAACTTGAATTTCAGCCAAGGTTAGCCAGAGGCAGTCTGGTGAAGGTGGTAGGAAGAAAGTTGTATTTTGGAACTGGTTTTAACTCAGAACTCAGACTGGCTCTGTAGGCTATCCTGAGAAAGATGTGAGTGATTTGAGCAAGGGTTGAATCTTTGAAATAAGTAAATAAGGTCTCAATATAAAAATAATTCCCTTGCTGTGTTATCAAAGTGGTCCATGTGTTTTGTTAAATTTTATGAACAAGGTGGAGGGGAAGAACTGGTAGAGCTAGTGTGGCCAGAGGCATTGAGGAGCATTCGTAAGGATGCAAGTAGCCCACTGTGTTTCAGACAGACACCGGAGGGAAAATAAATCAGGGGTGTGTTGCTGGGAGGCCCAGGCATGCTGTCATTTATTCCTTCTGTTTCCTGTAATAACACGGCTGATTTTCTATTAGGTATCAATGGGAAATTGTGCTTGTAGCAAAAGACAGTTTTGAAGTTTTACCAAATAAAGTAAATGTGAAGCCTTTTCATTTAAGACATTATGGCCACAATGGAGATTGCAGTGCTTTTCTAAAATTGGCATGTCTTCTTGCATAAGTCGATTTCCTGCTTTGGTATACTTTTAGTCTTGTCCCTTTCTGGCCTCATCTTGGTTAAAGCAATTGGGTGGAAGAGGAAGTTTTCACACCTAGCAATCTGCAGAATCTGAGGTCCAAGAAATAGGTGCTTTGGGGAAATGGGCACATGTGTGAACGAGGTGGTTACTACCAGTGGAAGCTGATAGGACAGAGGAGTACAAATGTAGCACAATGATTGTGGGAAGTCCGTGGTGTGTGACCCAGAAGCAGAGCAGAAATAGGCACATCTCCTTCATTGATGTGCTTTCTGGGTTTTGTAAGTTTGAGCTTATAAAAAGATTCTGTTGTTACTGACTGCCCTGATATTTGATGTTTATTCTCTGTGAAGGTACTTTTCAGCCAACTGACAAATCAGTCCTTTTGCTTTTTTTTTTTTAATAATTTTCTCCATGGTCAGAATCATTTAGCTTTACTTTCTGATCAAGAAATGTGAAGTTTTGAATTTTGCTTGTTCAAAACGATGCTTCTGAAACCAACAATCTTGTCCAGGGGTTCTTTCAGGCTTCACCGTGACTTTGGAAGCTCACGGGACCTTGTTTGCTGAAGTCCCCTGAAATAGGCCACTGCCCCAGGTGAGGGGTCGGGTTGTGGAAGAAGATTTGGGGCCTGCCCTTTTATCAGAGGCCTGGGTTATATCCCCTCTGTGAGTCTCCATGTTTTTATGTGCAAAACAGAATCCAAATACTTAACCTGAGGGGCCTTTAAGAAGAGTAAAGGGTGTTCCTGGTCTTCATCTTGAGGTTTCATAGCCAGAGGCTGCTGGACTGTTGGGGGGAAAATCTTTCCTGCTATGGATTTTCTTTGTTTTGTCAATTCAAGTGTGGCTTGAAGGGAAGACGGTGGGAAAGGGACACTGATCTTCCCTGTTTTTGTTTTCCCAGTCTCCATACCCCTGCCCACCCACCCCTTTTTCGTATTACACTGTCGCTGTAGAAGTGGGTATGACCGAGCTGGCAGACACAGGGAAGTCTGGTTGGGGCATCAGTGTCTTTGAGCACTGAGACCGGAGTCCTCCCGGGCTCCTGGTGTGAAGCGCGCAGTGCAAAGGTACCAGTGGAGAGCTCTGGTCCTGCTGTATTGTACACAATGCTGTCTGCCTGGGCCCTTCATTTGGAGACTCTTGGTAGCTGGTATAGAAGAGGGACTTAAAGTGGAAACCATTGCTAATAAGAACAGTTTTGCACATTTACTACAAACATTTTTCTTATTTTTCCTCCAGAGTAAACAGTAGCATGGAAATGTCTGCGGGAACAAGTAAGTGCAGCTAGAAGGTTCCAAAAAAGACAAAAAAAGTGGCACTATCTAAATAACAATTAAATTAATTAAATTAGAACATTTTCAGTGTTGAAAAGGCATTCCTTGCCCTTCCAGTGGTGTCACTTCTTTCCAGTGGAAGATTCTGTGATGCTCTGAGTTGCGTCACTGTTATTTTTGTGGATTCATGACAAGTGCTGCTGTCATTTGCCTTGTAATTGAGGATGGCATGTTGCAGGAACTCGTGAGCCCCAGAGCAAAGTCTGAACTAACAAAGTCAGCTAGTGAAAAAGGTGAAAATTGACTTTCAGGTGATGATAGAATGTTGAGAAGTTAGAGCTTTGGAAATTTTCCCTGGTGGTGTTATCCTGATTCTTCATCTCAGTATAAATTCATGTGACTATAGAGTAGCAAATTCTCAAAATTTGATTTTTTTTGTAGGCTTTGGTGCAAATGTATAACATATGCATCATATTGACATTGAGGGAATCACCCTGTAATTTTGTGAATAAGAAGTGCCATATCTGTAATATTTGTAGTGTTGAGGGAAACTTTGAAATATGTATAAAATCATAATTAATTAAAAATTGACATTTAATGATCAGTGTGCTACCAAGTGGTATCACAATTAATTATATATTTTTAAGTCTGTTTTCTTTTTTGGGGGGGAGCTGCATGGCATGCAGGATCTTAGTTCTTTGATCAGGGATAGAACCTGTGCCCCCAGCAGTGGAAGCGCAGAGTCCTAACCACTGGACCTCCAGGGAACTCTCAAGTCTGTTATTTCTGATTTAACACCAAGAGTATAGAAAATCTAAAGCAATATCTATATGATTCTAGAATTTTCTTTGCCATAGGTTTTAGAAGAATGATCAGAAGGAGTTCTTGCAAGCCATTTAAAAAATGTTTCTGGAGGAATATTATAATCTAGAATTTATAATATAGGTAAATTTAGGTAATCAGTATTATAATTTACTTATGGAAAAAATGGTTCAGTATCACAAAGCTATGTCTTTATTCAGGGAACTAATTTAAAAAATTAGTGCTTTATCTAAGACCACTGCAAGATGTGTAGAGAAAGAGTGGGTTCATCAGGACACATTATAGGTGAGTTGTATAGATTAAAACTGTATGAGTGAAAGGAAGAGATCACATTCTGAAATTGATTATATATAGTAGATCAGCATATCACAGTATTTCTTCTAATCTGTTCAGTAATAATACTGTCAATTACTGATGCCTAAATATGGTTTTCACTGTAGACAAGGAGAAAAGAAGTGTGTGGAGACTGCCCCAGTTTTATTGTCTTCCCTCCAAATAGATACCAGCTTTCCACTCACAGGATGTGTCACAGGCTCTTCAAATTCAGCTTGTCTACCCTGAAGCACCTGAGGTTTCTTTTGTCTCCCTGTCTCAGTGAGTGGTCACATCATTTCATTTGGAGCCAGAAAACTGGGAAGCTCGCCTTGACTCATCCTGGTTCCTTAGTCCCCTCAGGTCCCACCACTCCTCCAGAGCCTCCCTCTCAATCTTTCCTTTTCTCTCCACCCATACTTGCAGTTCCTTCTGTATGCTAGTGTTCTTTTTCTCATCTTATAGCAGCTCTGGCAAAGCTAAGGAAAAGGAGAAGGCATAAATCAATAGTGTAGGCCAGAGTTCAGCAATCTATACCCTGGGCAGAATCTGGTAAGGCCTGTAGGCTGTAAATGGTTAGTAACATTTTCAAAGGGTTGTTAAAAATAAATAAATAAAAGGAGTATACATGACTGAGATGGTTTGTAGCCTACAAAGCTTGAAGTATTTACACTCTGGTCCTTAACAGAAAAAGTTTGTTGACCCCCTGGCATAGGTAGTGAAAATTGGGATACAGTTATAGGTGTAGTAAAGAGGAAGAAGTCATGTGAACGTCTTCATATCATTATTTTGAAATTTTAGATGAAATGGATAGTTTCCTTGAGAAATACAAACTTACTAAAAACTGCAACTGACTCAAGAATAAATAGAAAGCCCTTAGAAAATTGTATCAGTAGTTAAAACTCTCTTTGTGTCTATCTCCCACACGCATACATACTCCCAAACCCTGACTAAACCAGGTACACACACACATATACACATACACATGGCAGGATATTGGCTTATGTGATTGACTGTTGGGCAGGTCTGAAATGTGTAGGGCAGGGTGTCAGGAAGGGCAGCTCTGGAACTCTTGGTCATGAGCCAAAGCTGTGGTCTGCAGGTGGAATTCTTTAGGAGAATCTCAAGTGTGCTCTGAAGGCTTTTCAACTGATTGAATCAGGCCTACTCGATTTTCTAGGATGATCTTCCTAAAGTCAACTGATTAAAGATATTGATCACATCTGCAAAATACCCTCCCAGCAACAGTTTGTGTGAATACCTGGGGACTAGCACCTCACCAAATTGACCCATAAAGCTGACCATCACAGGTGGTTTCTACCAAACTTTCAAAGGACTGATAATAATCTTGATTTTTATACAAAGGGGTCCAGAGAATACAAAAAGAAGTCCCTAATGTATTGTTTAAATAATGTGACTTTGATACCAAAACAACACAAAGATAGGAGAGTAAAGTCACAGGCAGATCTCAACATGAGGATAACTTCAAAAATTCTAAGCAGAATTTGAGCACTCAAGACAGGTGCTGCTGGTTACTACTCACTGTTCTTCTAAAAGACATAGAATTGAAAAAGAAAGGTACAGAGCTTTCCTGATGATTGTCTATATAGAAATTGGAGGACTTCCCTGGTGGCGCAGTGGTTAAGAATCCGCCTGCCAATGCAGGGGAAACAGGTTTGAGCCCTGGTCCGGGAAGATCCCACATGCTGCAGAGCAACTAAGCCCGTGCACCACAACTACTGAGCCTATGTGCCACAACTGCTGAAGCCTGTGTGCCTAGAGACCACACACCACAACGAAGAGTAGCCCTGCTTGCCGCAACTAGATAAAGCCCGTGTGCAGCAATGAATACCCAACGCAGCCAAAAATAAATAAATAAATTTATTAAAAAAAAAGAAATTGGAAGAGAATCTATTGGCAGAGTATTACAATTAATGAGAATTAAGTAAGGTTGTATTGGTTACAAGGACAGTATAAAAAATTTAGTTGAACCTACGTACCAGCAATAAATAATTACATATTATTTATGAAAAGATACCTTTCCTGATAGAAATAAATCTAATAAAAGATGAATAGTATCTTGAAGGAGAAAGTTATAAAACTTCTTGTCTACTTAATTATTTAATTTCTGATAGTTAACTTGTTAAAATCACCCACTGTGAGTATAGATTCGTATCATGTTTTAATGTTAACATATTGTCAATTGAAGTAAAAAAAAATATATATATATATATATACAGTGAAATTTACAGATTGTGAGGTTTTTTTTAAATTTATTTATGGCTGCTTTGGGTCTTCATTGCTGCATGAGGGCTTTCTCTAATTGCGGTGAGTGGGGCTACTCTTCATTGCGGTGTGCAGGCTTCTCACTGTGGTGGAGTACGGGCTCTAGGCGCGCGGGCTTCAGTAGTTGCGCACGTGGGCTTAGTTGCTGCGCGGCAGGTGAGATCTTTCCGGACCAGGGCTCGAACCCAAGTCCCCTGGGTTAGCAGGCAGATTCTTAACCACTGCACCACCAGGGAAGCCCAGATTGTGAGTTTTGATAAATGCATATACCCCAAACAGGACATCCCTCAGAGAATATCCGTCTCAATGCCCATGGATAACTACTGTTCTAATTTTTATCATTGTAGATTAGTTTTGCATGTTCTTGAATCCTATGGTATATACTCTTGTGCCTGGCTTCTTTTTCTCAACATAATTTTTGAGATTCACCCAAGTTGAGTAAACCAGTAGTTCATCCTTTTGTAGTGCTAAATAGTATTCAGTGGACATTTAGGTTGTTTCCAGTTTGGGGCTATCATGAATAATGCTTCTATAAACTGATTTGTACAGGTTGTTTTCTGGACATATATTTTCGTTTATCTTGGGTGAATGAACACCTAGGGAGTGGAAAATAGGCTGGGTGTATATTTAACTTTATAACTTAACAAGCAGGTTTCCAAAGAAGTTTATCATCTCACACTCCTGCCTGCATGTATGAAAGTTCCAGTTGCTCCATGTTTCTTCCTTACATTTGGTGTCATTACTGTTTTTCATTTTAGTCATTCTGGTGGGTGTGAAATGACATCATAGGTTTCATTTGCATTTTCTTAATGACTAATGATTTTGAGCACCTTTTCACGTATATATTTACAGTTTTGTGTATCTTCTTTTTGAAGTGTCTACTATAGCCTTTTGCCTCTTTTTTATTGGGTTGTTTCTATTTTTGTTATTGATAATTAGGAGTTTTTTAATATATTCTAGAGTCAAGTCCTTTGTTAGATCCATATATTTTGCCCGTTTCTAATTGGATTGTTTTCTTATGGTCGAGGGTAAGCAAGTCTAAATATTCTGCAAATACATAAAGATCTTATCCTATGATTTCTTCTAGCAGTTTTTTTTCCTTAACTTTTTATTTTGAAATAATTACAGACTCACAGAAGTTATAAAAAATACTAATGTATAGAGTCTCTTGTGCCCTTCACCTTGCTTCCTCCAACAGTGAAATCTTACGTAACTGTAGTACAAATATCAAAAGCAGGAAACTTGACGTTGGTACAATACTGTTAACTAGACAGTAGACCTTTTCGGTTTTCACCAGTTTTTATATACATGCATATGTTTCTGTGTATGGGTCTATGCAGTTTTACTCCATGTTCCTTTTCTTAAAGGGAAAGCATTCAGTCTTTTACCATTAAGTATAATGTTAGCTATAGATTATTTGCAGATTCTTTGTTAGATTGAAGAAGTTCCTTTCTAGTCCTAGTTTACTGAGTTTTGTTTGTTCATTTTTAATGAATAGCATTGAATTTTATGGTTTTTTTCTGCGTCAATTGATGTGATCTTATGGCTTTCCTGTTTTACACTGTTAATATGATAGATCACATTGGTTGTTTTTCAAATAGTGCATCCTTGGAATAAAGCTCACTTGGTGTGGTGTATTTTTCTTTTTATATATTGCCAGATTTGATTTGCTGATATTTTGTTGAGGATTTTTGCATCTGTATTCATGAAGGATATTAGGACTTTTTTTTTTTTTAAATATTGCTTTGCTTTTGGTATCTGAGTAATGCTGTCCTAATAAAATGTGGTGGATTCAACCAACTGCCATTGTGTAATATTGTAGTACCCATGTATTGGAAAAAGTCTGCATATAAGTGGACCCTCACAGTTCAAACCCGTGTTGTTCAAGGGTCAACTGTATTGGTTTGAGACTTTAAATATGAGCATTTATTGCTATAAATTTCCCTATAAGCACTGCTTCAGCTTTGTCTTACAAATTTTGGTATGTTATGCTTTCATTTTTATTCAGGTCAGTGTATTCTTTTACTTCCTCTTTCGACTTATGAATTATTTAGAAGCGTGTCATTTAATTTCCAGGTGTCAGGAGGTTTTCCTGCTATCTTTCTGTTACTACTGTCTGGTTAACTCCATTCCACTTGATTTATCTGTATGGTTTCTGAATTTATTTCTTAGTTTTTTTAAGTGGTTGTTCTAAAGATTACATTATGCATACATAGCTTATCACCGTCTACTAGCATCAGCATTTTATCTTTCAAATAAAATGTAGATATCTTACTACTACCGAAGTTGCTTTATCCTCTTTCCTTTATCTGGAAGTCATCTTTAATATTAATCTCTATATACATTGAGAATGCTGTAATTTTTGCTTCTGTCAAAAATAATTTTTAAAATTCAAGAAAAGAATAGTTTACTACATTTATTCTTTGTGTTGCCCTTTCTTCATTCCTGTTGTTCTGAGTTTCCTTTTGTTAATCTTTCCTTCTGTCTGAATAACTTCCTCTAGCCATTCTTTTACAACAGGTCTGCTGGCAAGAAATTACCTTAGCTTCCTTTCCTCTGAGTTATCTTTATTCTATCTTCAATCCTGAAAAACATTTTTTCTGGTTATAGAATTTTTGATTGACAGGTCTTTTCTTTTAGTACTCGAAAATACTGTGACACTTCCTTCTGGCCTCTGGTTTCTGAAGAGAAAGCCTTTGTCTTTTGAATTTTTGTTCTGCTATATTTCTCTCTGATGCCTTGAAGATTTTTTTTTTGAATTTTATTTTTTTATACAGCAGTTTCTTATTAGTCATCAATTTTATACACATCAGTGTATACATGTCAGTCCCAATCGTCCAATTCAGCACACCACCATCCCCTCCCCACCGTGGCTTTCCTCCCTTGGTGTCCATACCTTTGTTCTCTACATCTGTGTCTCAACTTCTGCCCTGCACCTTGAAGATTTTTCTTTCTCATTTTCCGAAGTATGATTATGATTTGTCTGGGTGTGTATTTCTTTAGGTTTTTAATTGTTTTCTTGAATTAATAGGTTTTTGTCTTTTGACTAGTTCGTAAAGGTGTCAGTCATTTCTTCAAATATTTTTTCAGCCCTGCATTCTTTTTACCTCTTTTTCTGAGACTGTGGTAAAATCAATGTTAGATCTTTTCTTCTTGTCTTGCATGTTCCTGAGCCCCAGCTCATTTTTTAAAAAGCTATTTTCTATTTTATAAGATTGGAAGGTTATTATTGAATTATTTTCTAGTCCTCTGACTTTTTATTATGTCATTTCCATTTGATTTTTGTATATTAATCTTGTATCTGGAAGCCTTGCTAAACTCATGTACTAGTTCTAGTAACTTTTTGTAGATTCTATTGGATTTTCTATATAGATGATTATATGATCTTTGAGTAACTATGGTTTTATTTTTTCCTTTTCAATCTGGAAGTCTTTTATTTTTCTTGCCTTATTGCACTGGCTAGAACATCCAGTATAATGCTGAATAGAAATGGTAAGAGCAGACTTCTTTATCTTTTGTTCCCTGTTTTAGGAGGAAAACATTTCAGTGTTTCACCATTAAATATGATATCAGCAGTGGGTTTTTCTTTAGATGCCATTTATCCTGTTGAGGAAGTTTCCTTCTGTTCCTACTTTACTGAGGGTTTTAATTAGGAATGGATACTAGGTTTTTGTCAAATGTATTTTCTGTGGCTTGTTGTCATAACCACGTGTCTTTCCTTCTTTAGTTTTTTAATATGATGAATTACATTTCTTGACTTTTGAATATTAAGTGAAGCTTGCAATCCTGGGATAGACCCCACCTAGTCATGAGGTATTATCCTATTTTGTATTGCTGAATTCAATTTGCTCATCTTTTGTAAAGAGTTTTACATCTGTATTCATGATGGGATATTGGACTGTAGTTTTCTTTTCTTGTAATGTCTTACCAGGTTTTGGTATCAGGGTAATGCTGGCTTCAGAGCAGTTTTCTGAAAGAGTTCATATGGAATTGATATTATTTCTTTCTTAAATGTTTGGCCACATTCACCAGTGAGGCTCTCTGGGTCTGGAATTTTTTTGTGAGAAAGCTTTTAACTACAGATTCAATTTTCTTAATAGATATAGGGCTCTGCTGGTTATATGTCCTTTTGAGTTAGGTTTGGTTATTTGTGTTTTTCAAGGAATTTGTCCACTTCATCTTCGTTGTCAAATTTATTGACCTACATTTAAAGATCACTTAAATACATTACTATTATATAAAAATGTGTATCATTTCTGATCTTTGTGACCTCCCTTTTTTACTGGCAAGGTGGTTTATCAGTTTTAATAATGTTTTCAAAGAACCAGTTTTGGTTTATTGCTTTTCTTTATCATTTTGCTTGTTTATTTTGGTTTCTATTTCATTGATTTATGCTTAGGTTTTATTATTTCTTTCCTTTGCTTTGTGTTTCTTTATTCTTTTTCAGATTTCTCAAGGTGGAAGATTAAGTCATTGATTTAAGACCATCCATTTTTTCCAATGTAAACTTTTAGTGCTATAAATTTTTCTATCAGTACTGTTTTAGCTGCATCACACAAATTTTGATATGTTATATTTTCTTTCATTTCAAAATACTTTCTAATTTCCCTTTTCATTTCTTCCTAGACCCATGGGTTATTTTAAAGTGTGTTATTTAGTGTCCAAATGTTTGAAGATTATCAAGAGATCCTTTTGTTACTGATTTCTACTTTAAATACACTGGTGTCAGGGAACATACTTTGTATGATTTGAATTCTTTTACACTTATTAAGATTTGTTTCCTAGCCCAGACTATAGTTTATCTTGGTAAATATTCAGCTGTTATTGAGTGGAGTATTCTATAAACGTTAGGTCAAGTTAGTTGATGATGTTGTTCAAGTACTCTACAGTTTTAACATGTAAATTTAAATGTATGTTTTCTATTATGCCTTATATATTTACACTTGTACATCATGGATTCATTTTATTTGATCAGAATAATTCTCTATTCTTGTGGCAGATTTTATTTTACAAAGAAGGTTACAACAGTATCTTCCCTCCCTCAGGCTCTGTGTGATGTGGCCCTCCCTCCACTGGAGTGTAGGCTGAGCCCAGTGACTTGAAATCAACATATAAGGTAGCAGGAACAAGGCTGCACAGCTTCCACAACAGAAAAGGCCACCTACCCACTGTACCCTGTGTAGGTGATTTGGCCTTTCCAGTCCACACATCAGATAAATATGTGAAGAAAGAAGTCTTCTTGGCAGTAAATCCTCCAGCCCCAGCTTTTGTGGCTATTGAAGTCAGGGCCTGTGGCTGGAGTCTTCCCAGATGAGCCCCAGACACAGAAGCAGAGAAGAGTCACTTCCGCTCTACCTGCCTGAACTCCTGCCCATGGGCTCCCTGTGCATACAGAAGGATTCTTGTTTTCCATCACCACATTGGATTAGTGGCTTGGTTTGTCACACTATGATAAAGATCATTTCTTTTTCGGTGGGGTTGAAAGAGAGAAACTTTTCAGTTCTTACATATCTGAAAATATCTTTAATTTCACTCTTAATTGGCTCTGGAATTCTTGGATATAAAGTAATTCTTTCTGAGAACTTTGATGTTATTTCGTCATTATCTTCTTGCATCCACATCTTGCCTGTGAAACACGATGTAAATCTGGTCCTGTTCCTCTGTGTGGTGATTTTTTTTTTCCCTTTAGAAGCTTTTAGGATTTTTGAGCTTCAGATATTTCATCAAAGTGCATTTAGGTGACCTATGATTTGTTTCTTTCTGAGGACTCATGTCTTTTTATTTGCTTCAGTATATTTATTTGAAAATCTTACTTTCTTTATTCTTTTCATCCTCTTAGGAGTTGTTTACTTCTTGATTAATTACAGTTGGGTTCTCCTTTTCACTGTGTTGTCCTTCAACAAATTTAGGTGATTCTTGGCTGTTTGCTTGTTGCTGATTTTGTTTGCTTTTTGAGATGCCCTCTTACCCTCTCTACAAATACTGTATCACTTCATAGCTGCATCCCGAGGATGTTGGGAACTAGGAAAAGTTTAGGGGTTCCTGGTCTTAAGTGTCACTAGATAGATACTGAGAGACTTTCTGATCTTATAGAGATAAGTGCCTGTATTTACTTATTTTATCTGTGGTCTGAAGGCAGCAGAAGAGTGACCTCCTTTGGCTCCTGCTGTGGTATTTCGACCACTAATGCTTTGGTTTCCTCTAGGGATGTCTCCTCCCCATTTCTCCTGCTTCAGAGCGTGGAGCATGCTTCCTACTTTTTTTTTTTTTTCTTTTATGCGTTACGCGGGCCTCTCACTGCTGTGGCCTCTCCCGTTGTGGAGCACAGGCTCCGGACGCGCAGGCTCAGCAGCCATGGCTCATGGGCCCAGCCACTCCGTGGCATGTGGGATCTTCCCGGATTGGGGCACGAACCCGTGTTCCCTGCATCGGCAGGCGGACTCTCAACCATTGCGCCACCAGGGAAGCCCACTTCCTACTTTTGGTATCAGTTTTTTCCTGGGAAAAAACTCTGGGGATAAGATTGCCTCCTTTAATCTGATCTCATCTGCCTTTTGCCTTTCAGAATTCCTGATCATTTGGAGGATACTTACCCCTTTGGATTTCAGGGTTCTCTAGGAATTTGAGGAGCAGGTGGGAGTTTGGAGCAGGTGCTCCGGCTGCTGTGTTAGTCTAACTGAGGTAGTTCTATTTAAAGTGCACAGAAACCTCCTGTAGTTTGTTTTTCTATGCACACGAGTTCCATTTTTTCTTCTTCTGCCAGCTCTTTCTTAAGCTACTCTTGTTACTGGGTAGAGAAACTACTCACGTCTCTTAATCTTGGATCTCTTCATCTATCGTTGGATCTCAGTACTGTATTGCTAAAAATCCTCTTTTTGTGGATTATATGAATTAAAAAATTATAACACTTTATGACTTTAATTTTGCCAAGACTACATGGAATGTGTTATCAAATAAAAGTGTTGCAACATAGTTTGCAGAATGTTTTAGAAAGATGTTGCCTACACCCTCACATTTTTTCTTTTGTATATAAAACAATATTTAGAATGATTTTCAGCGACTGAAGAGTCACAATTTTATGAGGTCATAGAAGAGTCACTTTTTAATATATTTGCCTAGGCTTTTATTTTAAGTAGACCAGAGTGCTCATTTTTCCCCTAAACTGGTGATTTACCTGAGACTTTACTATATTAAAGGAAGATCTTTTTTTTTTTTTTCAGAGCAGCATCTCAGACATGTCGAAAAAGATGTTTTGATCCCCAAAATAATGAGAGAAAAGGCCCGAGAGAGATGTTCTGAACAAGTTCAAGGTAAGATTCAAATATTCATATGAAGATCAAATATGTTTTTTATAACATGATCTGAATTTAATCCTTAGCCTTGGAATCAAGTAGTCAATGAATTAATATGTATGAATTGCTTCTTACCCTTTCACTCAGATACCAGTATTTCAGCTTTCAGAACTTCCAGGCAGTGTTCAATTCATTTACAATTTAAAAATATTCTCCCAGATTCCTAGTAAAAAGCATTTTTTCCCAGATGTACAGTTATATATAGAGAAAAACTTGTATTCATATTTTGGAGAAACAAGTTATTCTGGTGATTCTGATAGGGAAAGAAGAAACATCAAATGTAATGTGTGCCTGTTTTTCCTCTATCAAAATATTCATATAGGAATATAGTCTAAGATGATTTTCTTTGGCGTTGTTGTCTATTATTGAATTGTTAATGGAATCTCAGTAGTACTTACAAGTCTTTTTAAAAACTTTTCTATATTCTACATTTCTGAGCAGAAGATATCTATGTAAATGCATGCACTAGACACCCACATATGCATGTATTCTTTGAAAAATGTTTTAATATAAAATATGCCTGTATTCTATAAATCTAGAGATATGTTGATTAATATGTAATATTATAGTGAAAAATACAAAGGCGTAGAAGATGAAAAATGAGGCCATAAATGATGGGTAATTAGAAAAGCAGATAGCAGTATTATTGTAGAAATGTTTTTTTAATAAAAATCTTCCTCTTGGAATGTCCATGGCAAAGAAACAGTGGTAAAATTGTGCTGATGTGGACTGTTTTCCCAGCATCCCTTGTAGCCTTCGTTGAGGGACCACAGTAATGCTTAGTGAGGCTGATGGGCTGCAGTGCCCGGCAAGTTTCTCCGCGGGAAGCCAGGCTGTGTCAGCTGTAGTTTGGGGACTGTGTCAATAACATTTGGGTGCTAGGCACATTTCTGTCCCTTAGATGCTATCTCCTTAGAGAATGACCTCTGGGACTGATGGACAAAGGCAATAAAAGAATAGTTCCTCAGAATTGACATTGTGTGATGGTCATTTCTTTTTCTTAAATGATTTATCATGAGCTATTCCCATTTTAAATCCACCTATAAATCAGGTTTGAATTAAATCCATCTGTAAATAAATTTATTAACAAGTTATCAGTAATTTATTAGTATCATTTGATGGTCTTGCTTTCATTATGAATTAGTTGTATAATCAGAGCACCTTCCTTTCCCCCACCCCCAGATGTCAGGAGAAGTTACTCCGTTGGCACCTGCGGGTAGGGTTCAGTGCACACCTGGCGTCAGCGGGTGTCATGCTGATGGTCTCAAGAGGTAACCCTCCACCTGCCTCATAGGACTTTAAAAAAATATCCTGATTCAGGTGAGGGAGGATAAAACTTAAAAATGGATAATAAAATTATAGGGTTTTGTAACATGTTATTCTGATATCTAGAATGAAAGAAAGCTAGATAACTCAATTATAGACTTCTTACATGATTCAGGTGAAAATGTGAAATGGTCGAGTTTGGGTTTCAGAACTACCTTTGCTTTGCTCTTAGACAATGAAACTTTGGTCTTTGAAATGAAAGAAATAGAGTATAACTTTAAAATATTCGTGTTACACACCTATTACTTTGTAATGGTACAGAAAAGAAAATGTTTAGTTTTTGCTTCTTTATAAAAACTTAAGTTGTTTAGGATGTTGATCTTTTTTTCTTTTTTACCATACTTAAAATCTTCTGAAGACTGAAAGCATCTTAAAATTTGAGATCCATTTGAGTGATTTCAATGCATTTGTCCCTACTAGAACACGTTATAACAAATGATCTTTGAGTATTTGAATTTTTATAGATATCGTATATTGATTTTTTGTCAGGCCATATGGTCCAAAACAGTGTTTTAGAATCTAAAATTGATTGTTTTATAAAAGAATGATCTTCCTGTTTAACCATGTGAACTAGGAGAGAACATAAACTGGCATTGCTCAAGTGGGAGCAGAACAGCTACATTTAAACTGAACAATAAGATGGAATTTAGAATCAGAACACTTCCATTGTGGTTTATTTACTGTTTATAGCCTTTGTTTTATTAAATAATTACAGGATTTTACATAAAAGCATTATGCATCCTAATTGTACAGTTCTTGAGTAAAGATATAGGAATTCTAATAAGTGATCTGATTTTCTGTTAAATGCCTGAAACATGATTATGTAGGAAAGCTTTTCTGTTTGATTTTATTTTTTCATGTCATTTCAACCTGGCTGATCATAAGAATTGGGTCAGGCTGCCAGCAACTTAGGTTTGTGAAGGGAATGGAACAGCTTTTCCAGTGACAAAGAGAAATGAAATCACTTTCAATGAAAAAAAGGATGCCTCATTATAGTCACCAACAGCAGTTATTGACAGCTACACTTCCTATTAACAAGGAGCATTTAACTAAGAGTTTGGCTGTTGGATCTTTGGACTTGATCTAATTTGCTAGCATTAATTAGTTTCTTTTGAGCACAGACACTTGGTGCCCACAGCTATAGATTTGGAGGGCTAATTAGGATAGAAAATTGAACAGAATGGGGTAAGGCATTAACCTTCAACCATTACCAGCTGGGACACTGATAAAGACCACAGCATCCAAATGCTCCCTATTGATGTGAGAGTACCCTAATGAATATCAATTTCAGCCAGGTTGCTATATTCTTACTAGTTCTCTCTTCATTATAAGTTTTAACCAGCTTCCCTGATCCCTTCATTATCTATATGTACACTATTGGGTTTTTACTCTACACTGATTTAGTCTGCATTGCACATTTCACCTTATGTTTAAACACACTTAAAATTTGTCTTAAGTAGTGGATAATGTTTAGAATGTTTCATTGTTATAGCCCCTGATACTAATAAAATTTAACTTTTATCTATAATTACAAGATTCTAATTCTACAGTTAATTTTTATGAAGTCATGGTAACCTTGCCGTTTCCATATAATGAAAATTATAACCTGAAACAAGAAAGTCTCAGCTTTTGGGTGACAGTTAAGCAGTGTTGTAGTAAACTGGTGTCAACTTGAGAATCTTTGTCTTTATAAAATAGATTTTTTTTGTTTCCTTTTGAAGAGAAAAAGAATGCTCATCACTTTTTCCTTTATAACTTAGTTTTGATTTGATGAGTAAAGATGGCTTGACTTGGGGATTAGATACAGAATTGAGAATCTGGATCTCACTACTACATAAACTTTCACAAGATTATAAACTCTGTTGGTAAAGCATACATCAAAAGAAAGGCAGTTGAACAATGGATTTAAATAGAAAACTTCATAATGTTCTTCTTTTGCCAGTGGTATTAGTGGCAGTGAGTAGAGCCACTAAAATAAACGACCAAAGTAACACAGTGAATGCTGAATACACTGGGAATGGTACAGAAGAAAAATTCTAGAATGGCCAGTCTCTGCCTTTCTCCCCTCAGTCTCCCCACCTCCCAAAAGCCAAAACAGAAGTCCCCTTCCATCAAGTGTGATGGTGGAATCATGGCTTTTTCTTGAATCGGGGACTTACTAATGTGTAGTGTTTTAGGAGGATGGTTTGATGACCTCTGGAGGCTACTTCCCGCTCTGTGACTTTTCCCATGTGTTTGACTCTTCACTAATTTAATGATTTATATTTTCTATGTTAGTAATATTTTTAAAAATATTGTTTGTTCATACATAATGGTAAAGTATGCATTCTAGTGCTATAATTTTTTTTTTCTGGAAATAGAGCCTTCATAAGAAAAAGAGTCACCGAATTGCTGTGTTTTGTAAAAATTCATTGTATTTCTTTGCTTTTTTGAAATGCATAATTGGCATTTGATATAACATCTCTATGCTGAGTAAAGAAGTTTGCCTTAAAAATAGTAAGAACCTTTTTTTCTTTTTGTTATGACAGATCAAGACCAGAAAAGTACTTTGACATCAGGGGTGGCCTGGAACTTTCTTTAACCTGGATATATTCTCCAACTCACTCCTTTCATCCCTTGGGCCTTCTTTTATCATATTTCAGTGTTTCTTTTGTATCAGTGTTTTCTGTGGCAGTCTTTTTGATCTACTGGCCAATAGGTAGGATTGGTTCTAAAGGAATTGTATAAAGTATAAGGAAGCATGGATTGTTTATTTGACACATCACAGAACTGTCGTTAAATAACACAGAAGCTTGATAAAATGCCTGCCGTTTTTATCAGTCACACACAACTGAAATATGTTATATTTTGCTAAATTCCAAAGATGGATGAATTAACAAAAAAAGAAATTCAAATTAAGAATGCTTAGGATATTTTTTTTTTTTTTTTTTTTTTTGCGGTTCGCAGGCCTCTCACTGTTGTGGCCTCTCCCGTTGCGGAGCACAGGCTTCGGACACGCAGGCTCAGCGGCCATGGCTCACGGGCCCAGCCACTCCGTGGCATATGGGATCTTCCCGGACCGGGGCACGAACCTGTGTCCCCTGCATCGGCAGGTGGACTCTCAACCACTGCGCCACCGGGGAAGCCCCAGGATCTTCTTTAGGATATTTGCAGGCAGAGAACTATCAAGACATCATTAAAACAAACTGGAGGGCTGCAGACTGTAAATGGTCAAAGTAATCAATCTTCTATCCAACTCTGTTACTTGAACCTGCCAAAGCTTTTCCTTTGTTGTTTGAATTGTACTTGTATTATCACATGTATTTTTGCCATTTAACCGGTTCAGCAATGTTAAGTTACACTGATGTAGAGATTCAACACATCTTTAGACTGGTTTGGATATGTTAGGAGGATAATATATAAAATCACAAAATATGAGTATCTTTTATGTATAAGAGTATGTTATATATTCTAAGAAATATAAAGAGATTTAAAGCACAAGTCCTCTTCTTTGGACCTACACGGGTCTGTGTCAGGGTCCGCAAGACCACCCCTGAGTTTGGTGATTTCCTACAAAGACTCATAGTACTAAGCATATAGTCATACTGATGGCTAAGATTTATTAGAGCAAAACCAGCAAAGGGAAGAAGCACATGGGACGAAGTCCAGAGGAAACCAGGTGCAAGCTTCCTAGAGTTCTCTCCTGGTAGAGTCACTCAGCGTGAGTTTAATTCCAGCATGGTTGAATTGTGACAACGTGTGAAATGTCTCCGGGGGAACTCGTTAGAGACTCGGTCCTCAGACTTTTAACTGGGAGTCAGTCAACGTGGCAGCCTCTGCATAGTATGTACCAAAATTCCAGACTCCCAGAAGGAAAGCAGGTGTTGAACACAAACCACGTGGTTTACCCAGACAGTTTAGGCGCAGTGAGCAGCTCTCATCAATTAGGGAATGGTGGGAATTCTTCCCAAATCCAGGTTCTGACACCAGCTAAGGGCCAGCCTTGTAAGCAGGCCTTTCTAAGGAGAGCGGTGTCAGGCCTGCCATGGTAACTCTTTCCTGCACATGGACACAGTAAAAGTTATTATGTATTTAATAACTTTACAATACTTAATTAAATAATTGTGTTCAATCAAAGTTACTATGTATGTCTGTTGGGCTGATGTCATGCAAGTGGCATCACGAATAATAGACCTCTGTCAGTCACAAGTACAGCTGAATGATTTTTAAAACTGAACAAAGTATATGATATGGTCATTGCTCATTGACTTAGTAGTTCTCAGTTACATTTATTAATTCACACTTCTGTTGTAGGACTTAATGATTGTCTTGACTTATTGGTCTTGTTTCTGAATAATGGCAATTTTGTAATAAAATTATCTGTAATTGGACATTAGTACTCCTCTTGAATAAAATGGCTAGTTCTTCTTTCACAAAGAAAGGTGCAGTATGTTTTAGTTTTAGAAGTTAAGTTAAATTTTTTTTTTGAAGTTTTATTTTTTTATACAGCAGGTTCTTATTATCCATTTTATACATATTAGTGTATAAATTTCCCAATTCATCACCCACCCCCCCACTTTCAGCTAAATCTTTATTTGGCTAAATTAGCAGGGAATATTGTCAGAGCAGATGAATCTAGTGTTTTTAACAACTGATTTATGCAACTCATCTCTGAAGCTATAAGAGTGAAAAGTCTACATTTGAACACAAAACCAAAAAATTACATGGCTTGAAACTTAGAAATATTTGTTAAAATGAGTAAATATTACTAATAAAAATGTGAGTTATAACTTCTATCAGTATTAACAAGTTTGTATTATTTTCCTAGTTTCCTAGCTATTTGACTTTCAATTACTTTGCTACTGTGATAGACTTAAATCCTTTCATCTTATGAGTAATTAATCCAAAACTAAGTGTCATCTTTAAACAGTACCATGCCCTTGTATGTAAAATCTGAGTACGAGATCACACTTCATTTAAGCTATCTGATGATCCTTGAGTTGTGATTGGGATTCTAATCAGAGCCTGTGACTGGTAAACTTCTTGCAGATACACACAAATAGTTATATTTTTACTAAATACATTCTTAGAGAAATCTTGTATGTCTGTGGAAAATAAAGGGGAAGTTTGGTTTGTACAGAACCCTGGAATGCACTAGATTGGTAGGTTTAGAACTATTTAAAAAATAATCAGTTCTTTTTGGGATGGGGCTAGAATTTGTTTCAAACTGTAATGTCTAAAACAGATAAAAGCAGTATTTTTGTGTGTATTATTACAAGTTACTGATTTTGTTACATTTACAGAGTCAGTACATGAAAACAATTATTTTCAGGAAGCAAATTTGAAATCAGATGTTATAACAGTTGTTGCCTAGTATGTATCTCCCAGTTAATTTTTGTGGTTCAGTTTTTTGAGGGATGCAAAATATAGAGTAAATCCGAAATCACATAAGGAAGTAGTTCTAAATAGTAATGATTTCTTATGATTTACTCAGATTTTCAGAGTATTGTTCAATTAAATAGATATAATAGAAAAATTTTGTTCTGAGGCCCATGAACAAGTTTTTCTGGCATCATATTTTTACTATATTGGCTGTCTCCAAAGTGTTAGCATTTGATAATACTATTTGCATATGTTTTAGTGTTGGTCAATTATTACATGACTAAAAATATATTTTTACAAAGCCAAAACGGAATTTTCAGATTCTCTTAGGCACTTGAATGGACCCTTAGGGTTATATGGAACGTGGTCATTCAAAAACATTTACTGAGTATTTCCCACTTAGTAGTCACCATTATATGAACAGTAAATAAAACAGACAAAGACATTTGCCATGATAGCCCTTAGGTTTCAGGGAAGGAGGGAGATAAATATTGTAAGTTATAAGTAAATATAAGTGACCTGGAGAATAATAAAGTTGGGTAAGGCAGTGGGGAGGGTGCTGGTGTTAGAAGGGGCTGCAGTTTTTTGTTTGTTGTTTTTTGTGGTACGCGGGCCTCTCACTGTTGTGGCCTCTCCCGCTGCGGAGCACAGGCTCCTGACGCGTAGGCTCAGTGGCCATGGCTCACGGGCCCAGCCGCTCCGCGGCATGTGGGATCTTCCCAGACCGGGGCACGAACCTGCATCCCCTGCATCGGCAGGCAGACTCTCAACCACTGCGCCACCAGGGAATCCCCGGGGCTGCAGTTTTTAGTAGGTGGTCAGCGTGGGTCTCACTAAGATGGTGACATTTGAACAGAATTCTTGTAGGAGGTGAAGGAGTGAGATGTGCAGTATCTCTGGGAGGAATGATGTGAACAGGAGTAGCACGTGAAAAGATGCTGAGGCACTGGATGCGGCTGGCATGTTTGAGGAGCACCAGAAAGGTCCCTGTGGTTAGGGTGGGATGAGTGAGGAGGAGAGTGGGAAGTGAGTGTTCAGGAGGGTGACAGTGGATAGAATCAGGGTCTTGTGGGCACTGAGGAGCCAAATGAAAGGTAGTGATGGCTTAGAGCAGTGGAAGGAGACGGGGTCTGATCTGCAATGTGCTAGCATCACTCGCCGCTGCGTTAAGAGTAGATGGGATGGGGCAAGGGCAGACCAGGGACGCCAGTTTAGGGATGGTCCACCTGATAGAGGGTGGTGAAGTGGAGGGGTGGTAATGGTGGAGATGGTGAGACTGAGCACACCCAGGGTGTATTTTGAAGACAGAGTTAAGAGAGAAAAAGACGACTCCCTGTTACTTGTCCTGAGCAAGTAATGGATGGAGTTGTGGTTAACAGAGACGGGGAAGCCTGTGTGTGGAGAAATTTTATTATTTTATTTTAGTTTTTGGCGATTGATAGATCAGGAGTCTAGTTCTGGACGTGAACTTTGAGGTGTCTGGTAGATGTCTAAGTTTGAAGCCACTGTATTGGACGGTAATAAAAATTCATCATTGTTTTCAAGGGAAACAAAGGAGGCGAATGTTTATTCAATTGTGGTGGTTCTGGTATTTTTCTAATATTTTTGTGTAAGTGTCAATTCTCTTGGTGTGTGTTTGATGCACGTCGATTTGGACAGTGATAAAGACTGACATTTTTGTTCCTTGGTTTTAAGGTTCTACCTGGACCACTTTCATTCCAGAATTAATTCATGATTACATTGATTTGTTAATTCATCAAACTGTCCTTCAGTACTGCTGGCTGTAGTATCTGGTGCTGGGTACCTGGTCTCACACCACAGTGAAGAGGCTGAATTAGCCATTTGTGTCAAATGACGCGTGGTCAAAGGCAGCAAATACCATTTCTCTGTGCCGACTCTGATGAGTTGGAAGTGGCTGCCCAGCACACTGGTGCTGTGTCAGACGTGAGTGGTGGATTTGGTAGGTGATGATATGCTTTGTCTAGTACTTGTCCTTTCGGCCTACGTGCTAGTTTATTTGTAGTTAACTGCTTTTTAGTTACGGATCTTGTTTGCTGTGTATTATTTATCCCTGCCTTCACCTAGATTAAAAAGTTACTTTCTTCCAATAGCTTAAGCAGTTTTTATTATTCACTTCATTTTCTGGGAACACCTCTAAGGCTGTTTTCTGTAACAGTCTTTTTGGGGGCTGTAGCCCTAACATATATACACTGTAGACCATTCACTCATTAAAAATGTGGTCATACTCACATAGCATAATAATTTGAGGTACATGTTGAACTTAAATGTTTATTTTCATAATTTACAAAACGACAACGAGGTATCACCTCACACCGGTCAGAATGGCCATTATCAAAAAATCTACAAACAATAAATGCTGGAGAGGGTGTGGAGAAAAGGGAACCCTCTTGCACTGTTGGTGGGGATGTAAATTGATACAGCCACTATGGAGAACAGTATGGAGGTTCCTAAAAAGAACTAAAAATAGAATTACCATATGACCCAGCAATCCCACTACTGGTTACATATCCAGAGAAAACCATAATTCAAAAAGACACATGCACCCCAACGTTCATCGCAGCATTATTTATGATAGCCAGGTCATGGAAGCAACCTAAATGCCCATAGACAGATGAATGGATAAAGATGTGGTACATATATACAATGGAATATTACTCAGCCATAAAAAGGAATGAAATTGGGTCATGTGTAGAGATGTGGATGGACCTAGAGACTGTCATACAGAGTGAAGTAAGTCAGAGAGAGAAAAACAAATATTGTATATTAACACGTACATGTGGAATCTAGAAAAATGGTACAGATGAACCTGTTTGTGAGGCGGAAGTAGAGAACAAACGTATGGACACCAAGCGGGTAAGGGGGGAGCAGGATGAATTGGGAGATTGGGATTGACATATATACACTAATATGTATAAAATAGATAACTAATAAGAACCTGCTGTATAACACGGGAGCTCTACTCAATGCTCTGTGGTGACCTAAATGGGAGGGAAATCTGAAAAAGAGGGGATATATGTATACATATAGCTGATTCACTTCGCTGTACAGTAGAAACTAACACAACATTGTGAAACAACTATACCCCAATTAAAAAAAAAAACAATACTTTTTGATGTTTAGTTTTTAGTGAAATTGAAAGTCTTCTTGATTTTTATTAACCTTGTTAATCAAATGAAAAATACACTCAAAATATTATGTGGTAATTACTAGTTGATTTTATGAAGGATCATTAACAAATCTGAACACGTTCATAATGCTGAATTTAAAAAAGCATGATATAAAATTGTATACCTAGTATTATACTAATTATAACAAAATGATAGATTCATATGGAAAAAAATACATTCAAATTTAACAATAAGGGGCTTGCCTGGTGGCGCAGTGGTTGAGAGTCCGCCTGCCGATGCAGAGGACACGGGATCGTGCCCTGATCCAGGAAGATCCCACATGCCGCGGAGCGGCTGGGCCCGTGAGCCATGGCCGCTGAGCCTGCGCGTCTGGAGCCTGTGCTCCACGACGGGAGAAGCCACAACAGTGAGAGGCCTGCGTACCGCAAAAAAAAAAAAAAAAAATTAATACCTGGAAATGTGGGAAGGAAAAAGGTGGATCATAGGTTATTTGTTTTCCTACGTGTAGTTTTTTTTCATATTCTCCAAAATGAAAACATTACTTTTTTTTTTTTTTTTAAGGGATATGGGAGGAAGAGTGTGGATTATGGGTGATTTTTTTTTATTTTTATAGATTGTTCTTCAAATGAACATATAAGAATCATGTTATATTTTATAATACAACAAAACTATAAATATAGAAAAAGTAAATTTTTCTGTATGTTACATTCTATAAACATAATAGAAAGATCACAAACTAGGAAAATATTTCTAACATATGTGACAAAGATTTGATATCCTTAGTATATAAATATTTACTATCTGTAAGGAATCAGTGAATATCCAGTTTAAAAAATGAGCAAAGGACACAAAGTTTCTTCCTGATAAATTACATATTATTAAACATGCTCTCACTTTCAGCGCGTTAATTGCAAACCACACCCATATTACTATATTATACATATAGTATACACCCATATACAGTATATTATACATATTACTATATGTAACCTGTAAACTTGATATGATTTAAAAATTCATAATGGAGACTTTCTGCTTCTGACCTGGCCTACTAGCTCTTATCACACACATCCTTCTGTAGAAAAAAATATATTAAAGACAACTACCTGAAGGCATTGGAGGGTAAGCAAAAGCAGATGGAAATCAGAGGAGAGTCAAACATTGAAGGAAGGGAGTAGGACTGGGTGACTCTCTGCCCTGTAGGGTGGCTGAGACTCTGACCAAAACAAAAACAAAAACATGTTGGTCTTGATGGTTTGAAGAACCAAGCACAGGGTTTGGTGTAACTGCAGGCCCTGGCAAGTTTGTATTTATACATAGAGGGAAGGGGAAGAGCATAAATCCCAACAAGGATCAAGCCAGAGAAGAGGAGCATCAAATTCTGTGCATAAACCCTGGCTCAGTCCATGTATGTGGCACATGACAGGTAGCTTAGTTAAGGCTAAAAGAACTGAACCAAAATTTGAGCTGCTACCCACTATACATTGCCAGGGAGACAGGCTTCTGCATTTGAGTTCAGCAAAGAAAATTGACTGCTTAAGGGAAAAAGGAAAAAAAATTCTTGAGAAACAACAGAATTCAGACTTTTTACATGATATCATTCACAATATTCATGATCAATGCCAAGTTATTCAGTGTACACAGAAACAGGAAAATATGACCCATTCTTAAAATCATCAGAGGCTAACTTCAAGATTACTAAGATGTTGGAATTAGCAGGCAAGGATTTTATCTCAGACATTGTAATTGTTTAAGAATGTAAAGGAAAATATGATTGCAATGAATACAAAGACAAGAAATCTTAAGAGAATCTGAAACAATAAAAAAGACCCAAATCAAACTTCTAGGACTGAAAATATACAATATCTGGTGTAAAAACTTTAGAATAAAAATGGCAGAAGGAGTCATGAATCTAGAGATAGATCAATAGAATTAGTCAATCTAAAGAACAGAGAAAAAAAGATTGAAAATGAACAGAATTGCAGGGACCTGTAGGAAGATATCATGAAGATAGTAACCTTTACGTAATTGGAATTGCATACCTACCAGAATGGCTACTATGAAAACACTGATAGCATTCACTAAACATACACTTGCCTGCTGACCTGGCAACTCTACCCAGAAGAAATGAAACTGATGTTTCATTTCTGTACAATTAATACTTATAGTAGCTTATTCAAATAGCCAAAAATTAAAAATAACCTAGGTATCTTTCCAAAGGAGAAGGGGTAGACTGTGGTATACTCATGCTGTGGATACTAGTCAGCAGTAAAATGGAATAAACTAGTGTTATAGTGTTAATAGCAGAGATGAATCTCAAAACTGTCTCTCTGGGTGGAATGTAAATATGAAAGAAATAGAGTACATACTTTTAAAAAATATTTTCGAACAGGCAACATTTACATGGTGCTCTAGTATAGGCTGCACTAATCCAAACGATGGTGGCACTGTTGGGGTGCTAGTGGGACAGGTAGTGATTGGAAAGGGACTTTAAAGGAACTTTCTGGAATGATTTTAATGTTCTGTATTTTGATTTGTGTTGCACAGGTGTATACTGTTGTTGAGTGCTTATTTAAGATTTGTTTATTTCACTGTATATAAATGTCATCTAATAAGAAAAAGTAAATATAGAACTCTAATCATGTGCATAATAAAGTATTTGTGGGTAAGAAAACATATATGATGTATAACGTTGATGAGGCTTTGGAGAAGCAGGTGTTTACACTGCTGGCTTGGAATATAGATGAGCATGATGTCAGGAAAGGGGTTTATGAGTATTTTAAATAATTAACAAAAATTCATAAATGTGGCTACTGCTTCACCTAGCAACTCTATTGGTAGGAATGTGTCGTAAGGAAATTATCAGAGATGTGACATAGCATTGTATATAATATAAAATATTGTCAAAAACTTAGATGTCAACAGAGTCTGGTTTTAAAAATTATGGTACTAGAAATGATGATATACACAAACTTGTGATAATAATGATGCATTACTGATATGAGAGACTAGCATAATGTATCATTTTCACCCAGGGTTGTTGGTCTACAGTGGTCAAATCCTTCCCGCTGCTTGTCTCTCTTCTGTTGGAGCACAGCCATGGCCATTTACCTAGGTGTTGCCTGTGGCTGCTCTCATGCTGCTATAGTGGATGTGAGTAGTTGCAGCAGAGACAACATAGCTCACAAAGCCTAAAATATTCACCATATACCTCTTTACTGAAGAAATTTCCTGATCCCTAGTTTAATTAAATTAAGTTTTTAAAAAATACAGAAGAGCTTACCAAAATTAACTAATTCCATAAATTCTTATGGGCACTTACTGTGTACCTAGCACTGTTCTGTGTACATAAGCATGACTGAAACCAAGTCAGCCTGCATCCTCATGGAGTTTAAGTATGGTAGGGGGATAGTTACGAAATAAATGTTTAAACCAAAATTATGACTAATAGTATGGAGAGAGAGCTATGAAGAAATGTTAACAGAAGTTGTTTCTGAGTGTTGGGTATATTGGTGATTTAAAATATCAAATGTAACAAATATCCATACCTTTGGATATACTACTGTGAAAAATCTGAACTGTTTGTTTTTCTCTTATTTTGGCCTCAACATACCATATTGTTGAATGTATTAAGGAACTCTCTGTTAGTACCCTGTGATTTTCAGAGTGGGCCTATTTGTCCAGTGCCTCAGTGATAAAGGCTTCATGCGAGTTCTTCTGTGTTATCTTTTCCTTCCATATCTTCCCTGGTCAGATCTACTTAGATGATGAAATTCAACTCATCACATTCTTACAGTGGAACCTCTGCTCTGCCCTGCTGATTGAAGTGCATTTGATCGTCATCTGTCACATAGGCCAGATCAGTGGTCCTCAACCCCTGCTGTACATCAGAATTATCTGGGAATCTTTTTTAAAATACCAATGCACAGGTTTCTCTCTTCAAAGAAAGGTGTTAGTATTTTTTTTTTTAAGCTCCCAAGGTGATTTCACTGTGCAGCCAAGGTTGAGAAACAGGGATTAGCCAAAGGCACAGACTTGTCCCTTAAAGCAGCATATAGTAATTAGCCATATGGGTTTTACTCCGTTCTCAGGTCATTTTGAATATACTAAAATTACCTACTTCACTGCCTGGGGTACTCTTTTTTGTATTAACTATATATGTTTTGGTTGTTCTGTTGTTGTAGCTATTCTTAGTTTTTGTGTGTATGTTTTCTATTTCCTGAATCTTTATTTCCCTTGCTTCCATCATGGAGGTCAAGCCCCAAATTATGTAGGTCAGCGTTCAAATTCTTTTCCAGAGCGCCAAAGATTCTTAGCAAACTCATCTTAGGAAGTGATAAACCCAAGTATACTTTTGCAGTCTTCAACCCTAACCCCTTTTATCCTGTAAATTACATGGCTACCCCCTTTTCCTCTTTCCTGTTAAGAAAGTCGCTAACCCACAAACTTCACCCTACGTAATGGTCCCTTCTCTGTGTTTCATCAGCACAGTCTTTGGTTTGTCAAATTGCAAATCTAGATTCTAATCTACGTGAGCAGAGATTTGATTTGTGGTTGTTTCAGATCCCTGAATTCATAGGATATCATGTGAGTAATTAGTTTACAACTTCAGTTAAGACACTTATTGTGACTTGGAGATGTGGTCCTTAACCAACCTGTGCCTGTCCTCTGCCCTCCCCACTGTGGTGGTCCTGGCCCTGAGCACAGCAGGTGAGGAGCCCCCAGTGATGCCCTGCTGGAAGGCAGGCCTTGTGTGATGACACATTTACACTCAAAAGCTGTCTACAGGAGGAGCTTCAAGATGGCGGAAGAGTAAGACGCGGAGATCACCTCCCTCCCCACAGTTACATCAGAAATACATCTACACGTGGAACACCTCCTACAGAACACCTGCTGAACGCTAGCAGAAGACCTCAGACCTCCCAAAAGGCAAGAAACTCCCCACGTACCTGGGTAGGGCAAAAGAAAAAACAGACAAAAGAATAGGGACGGGACCTGCACCAGTGGGAGGGAGCTGTGAAGGAGGAAAGTTTCTGCACACTACGAAGCCCCTTCACTGGTGGAGACGGGGTGATGGTGGGGGCGGGGAAACTTGGGAGCCATGGAGGAGAGCTCAGCAACAGGGGGGCAGAGGGCAAAGCGGAGAGATTCCTGCACAGAGGATCAGTGCCGACCAGCACTCACCAGCCCGAGAGGCTTGTCTGTTCACCCGCTGGGACGGGTGGGGGCTGGGAGCTGAGGCTCTGGCTTCGGTCAGATCCCAGGGAGAGGACTGGGGTTGGCTGTGTGAACACAGCCTGGAGGGGGCTAGTGTGCCACAGGTAGCCGGAAGGGAGTCTGGGAAAAGGTCTGGGACTGCCAAAGAGGCGAGAGACTTCTTCTTGCCTCTTTGTTTCCTGGTGCGCGAGGAGAGGAGATTAAGAGCACTGCTTAAAGGAGCTCCAGACACTGGCGTGAGCCGCGGCTATCAGCGCGGACCCCAGAGACGGGCATGAGATGCTAAGGCTGCTGCTGCAGCCACCAAGAAGCCTGTGTGCGAGCACAGGTCACTATCCACACCTCCCCTCCCGGAAGCCTGTGCAGCTCGCCACAGCCAGGGTCCTGTGATCCAGGGACAACTTCCCTGGGAGAACACACAGCACGCCTCAGGCTGGTGCAATGTCATGCTGACCTCTGCCGCCGCAGGCTCGCCCCGCACTCTGTACCCTCCCTCCCCACAGCCTGAGTGAGCCAGAGCCCCCGAAGCAGCTGCCCCTTTCACCCCGTCCTGTGAGCGAAGAACAGACGCCCTCAGGCGACCTAAATGCAGAGGCAGGGCCAAATCCAAAGCTGAATCCCAGGAGCTGTGCGAACAAAGAAGAGGAAGGGAAATTTCTCCCAGCAGCCTCAGGAGCAGCGGCTTAAATCTCCACAGTCAACTTGATGTACCCAGCATCTGTGGAATACCTGAATAGACAACGAATCATCCCAAATTGAGGAGGTGGACTTTGGGAGCAATGATATATGTGTATATATATATATTTTTTCCCCCTTTTACTGCTTTTGTGAATGCGTATGCATATGCTTCTACGTATGATTTTGTCTGTATAACTTTGCTTTTACCATTTGTTCTAGGGTTCTGTCTGTCCATTTTTTTTTCTTCAGTATACTTTTCAGCACTTGTTACCATTGGTGGATTTGTTTTTTAGTTTGTTTGTTCTTTCTTACTTTCTTTTTTATTAATTACTTAAAAAAATTTTTTAAATAATTATTTTGTGTTGTATTTTAATAACTTATTTTATTTTACCTTTCTTTTCTTTCTTTCTTTTCTTTCTTCCTTTCTTTGTTTCTTTTTCTTTCTCTTTCTTTCCTTCCTTTCTTTTCTTTCTTTCTTTCTTCGTTTCTTTCTTCCTCTCTTCCTTTCTTCCTTCCTTCCTTCCTTTCTTTCTTCTTTCCTTCCTTTCTTTTCTTTCTTCATTTCTTCCTTCCTTCCTTTCTTTCTCTCTCTCTTTTTCTTTCTTTCTTTGTTTCTTTGTTCATTTCTTCCTTCCGTTCTTCCTTCCTTCCTTTCTTTCTCTCTCCCTCCTTTGTTTGTTTGTTTTGTTTGTTTGTTTCTTTTCCTTCCTCCCTCCCTCCCTTCCTTCCTTTCTCTCCTTTGCCGTGTGGATGAAAGGCTCTTGGTGCTCCAGCCAGGCGCCAGGGCTGTGCCTCTGAGGTGGGAGAGCCAAGTTCAGAACATTGGTTCCCCAGAGACCTACCAGCTCCACGTAATATCAAGTGGCGAAAATCTCCCAGAGATCTCCATCCCAACGCCAGAACTCAGCTCCACTCAACGACCAGCAAGCTCTACTGCTGGACACCGTATGCCAAACAACTAGCAAGACAGGAACATAACCCCACCCATTAGCAGAGAGTCGGCCTAAAATCATAATAAGGTCACAGACACCCCAAAAATCACCACCAGATGTGGACCTGCCCACCAGAAAGACAAGATCCAGCCTCATCCACCAGAACACAGACACTAGTCCCCTACACCAGGAAGCCTACACAACCCACTGAACCAACTTTACCCACTGGGGGCAGACACAAAAAACAACGAGAACTACGAACCTGCAGCCTGCGAAAACGAGACCCCAAACACAGTAAGTTAAGCAAAATGAGAAGACAGAGAAACACACAGCAGAGGAAGGAGCAAGGAAAAAACCCACCAGACCTAACAAATGAAGAGGAAATAGGCAGTCTACCTGAAAAAGAATTCAGAATAATGATAGTAAAGATGATCCAATATCTTGGAAATAGAATGGAAAAAATACAAGAAACGTTTTAATAAGGGCCTAGAAGAACTAAAGAGAAAACAAACATTCATGAACAACACAATAAATGAAATCAAAAATTCTCTAGAAGGAATGCATAGCAGAATAGCTGAGGCAGAAGAACGGATAAGTGACCTGGAAGATAAAATAGTGGAAATAACTGCTGCAGAGCAGAATAAAGAAAAAAGAATGAAAAGAATTGAGGACAGTCTCAGAGACCTCTGGGACAATATTCAACGCACGAACATTCGAGTTATAGGGGTCCCAGAAGAAGAAGAGAAACAGAAAGGGACTGAGAAAATATTTGAAGAGATTATAGTTGAAAACTTCCCTAATATGGGAAGGGAAATAGTCAAGTCCAGGAAGTGCAGAGAGTCCCATATAGGATAAATCCAAGGAGAAACACGCCAAGACACATATTAATCAAACTACCAAAAATTAAATACAATGAAAAAATATTAAAAGCAGCAAGGGAAAAACAACAAATAACATGCAAGGGAATCCCCATAAAGTTAACAGCTGATCTTTCAGCAGAAACTCTGCAAGCCAGGAGGGACGGGCAGGACATGTTTAAAGTGATAAAGTAGAAAAACCTACAACCAAGATAACTCTACCAAGCAAGGATCTCATTCAGATTTGATGGAGAAATTAAAACCTTTACAGACAAGCAAAAGCTGAGAAAATTCAGCACAACCAAACCAGCTTGTATTACAACAAATGCTAAAGGAGCTTCTCTAGGCAGGAAACAAAAGAGAAGGTAAAGACCTAACGTAACAAACCCAAAACAATTAAGAAAATGATAATAGGAACATACATATCAATAATTAGCTTAAATGTAAATGGATTACATGCTCCAACCAAAAGACATAGACTGGCTGAACGGATAGAAAGACAAGACCCATGTGTATGGTGTCTTCAAGAGACCAATTTCAGACCCAGGAACATGTACAGACTGAAAGTGAGGGGATGGAAAAAGATATTCCGTGCAAATGAAATCAAAAGAAAGCTGGAGTAGCAATTCTCATTTCAGACAAAATATACTTTAAAACAGAGACTATTACAAGAGACAAAGAAGGACACTACATAATGATCTAGGGATCAATCCAAGAAAAAGATATAACAGTTGTAAATATTTATGCACCCAGCATAGGAGCACCTCAGTACATAAGGCAGATTCTAATAGCAATAAAAGCGAAATCGACAGTAACACAATAATAGTAGGGGACTTTAACACCCCACTTTCACCAATGGACAGATCATCCAAAATGAAGATAAATAAGGAAACACAAGCTTTTCATGATACATTAAACAAGATGGACTTAATTGATATTTATAGGACACACCATCCAAAAACAACAGAATACACTTTATTCTCAAGTGCTCATGGAACATTCTCCAGGGTAGATCATATATTGGGTCACAGATTAAGCCTTGGTAAATTTAAGAAGATTGAAATCATATCAAGGATCTTTTCTGACCACAATGCTATGAGACTAGATAACAATTACAGGAAAAAATCTGTAAAAAATACAAACACATGGATGCTAAACAGTACACTACTTAATAACCAAGAGATCACTGAAAAAAATCAAAGAGGAAATCAAAAAATACCTAAAAACAAATGACAATGAATACACAATGACCCAAAACCTATGGGATGCAACAAAAGCAGTTCTAAGAGGGAAGTTTATAGCAATACAATCCTACCTTAAGAAACAAGAAATATCTCAAATAAACAACCTAACCTTACACCTAAAGCAATTAGAGAAATAAGAAGAAAAAAACCCCAAAGTTAGCAGAAGGAAAGAAATCATAAAGATCAGATCAGAAATAAATGAAAAAGAAATGAAGGAAATGACAGCAAGGATCAGTAAAACTAAAAACTGGTTGTTTGAGAAGATAAACAAAATTGATAAACCATTAGCCAGACTCATCAAGAAAAAAGGGAGAAGACTCAAACCAATAGAATTAGAAATGAAAAATGAGAAGTAACAACTGACACTGCAGAAATACAAAGGATCATGAGAGATTACTACAAGCAACTCTGTGCCAATAAAATGGACAACCTGGAAGAAATGGACAAATTTTTAGAAAAGCACAACCTTCCAAGACTGAACCAGGAAGAAATAGAAAATATGAACAGACCAATCATGACAGATTACTACAAGCAACTCAGTGCCAATAAAATGGAGAACCTGGACGAAATGGGCAAATTCTTAGAAAAGAACAACCTTCCAAGACTGAACCAGGAAGAAATAGAAAATATGAACAGACCAATCACAAGCACTGAAATTTGAAACTGTGATTAAAAATCCTCCAACAAACAAAAGCCCAGGACCAGATGGCTTCACAGGTGAATTCTATCAAACACTTAGAGAAGAGCTAACACCTATCCTTCTCAAACTCTTCCAAAATATAGCAGATGGAGGAGCACTCCCAAACTCATTCTTCGAGGCCACCATCACCCTGATACCAAAACCAGACAAAGATGTCACAAAAAAAGAAAACTACATGCCAATATCACTGATGAACATAGATGCAAAAATCCTCAACAAAATACTAGCAAACAGAATCCAGCAGCACATTAAAAGGATCATACAATATGATCAGGTGGGGTTTATCCCAGGAATGCAAGGATTCTTCAACATACACAAATCAATCTATGTGATACACCATACTAACAAATTGAAGGAGAAAAACCATATGATCATCTCAATAGATGCAGAGAAAGCTTTCGAAAAAATTCAGCACCCATTTATGATAAAAGCTCTCCAGAAAGTAGGCATAAAGGGGACTTACCTCAACCTAATAAAGGCCATATATGACAAACCCACAGCCAACATCATCCTCAGTGGTGAAAAACTGAAACCATTTCCACTAAGATCAGGAACAAGACAAGGTTGCTCACTTTCACCACTATTATTCAACACAGTTTTGGAAGTTTTAGCCGCAGCAATCAGAGATGAAAAAGAAATAAAAGGAATCCAAATCAGAAAAGAAGTAAAGCTGTCAGTGTTTGCAGATGATATGATAGTATACATAGAGAATCCTAAAGATGCTACCAGAAAACTACTAGAGCTAATCAGTGAATTTGATAAAGTAGCAGGATACAAAATTAACGCAGAGAAATCTCTGGCGTTCCTATACGCTAATGATGAAAAGTCTGAAAGTGAAATTAAGAAAACACTCCCATTTACCATTGCAACAAAAATAATAAAATACCTAGGAATAAACCTACCTAAGGAGACAAAAGACCTGTATGCAGAAAATTATAAGACACTGATGAAAGAAATTAAAGATGATACAAATAGATGGAGAGATATACCATGTTCTTGGATTGGAAGAATCAACATTGTGAAAATGACTATACTACCCAAAGCAATCTACAGATTCAATACAATCCCTGTCAAACTACCACTGGCATTTTTCACAGAACTAGAACAAAATATTTCACAATTTGTATGGAAACACAAAAGACCCTGAATAGCCCAAGCCATCTTGCGAAAGAAAAGTGGAGCTGGAGGAATCAGGCTCCCTGCCTTCAGACTATACTACAAAGCTACAGTAATCAAGACTGTATGGTACCGGCACAAAAACAGAAATATACATAAATAGAACAGGATAGAAAGCTCAGAGATAAACCCACGCACATATGGTCACCTTATCTTTGATAAAGGAGGCAAGAATATACAGTGGAGAAAAGACAGCCTCTTCAATAAGTGGTGCTGGGAAAACTGGACAGCTACATGTAAAAGAATGAAAATAGAACAGTCCCTAACACCATATACAAAAATAAACTCAAAATGGATTAAAGACCTAAATGTGAGGCCAGACACTATCAAACTCTTAGAGGAAGACATAGGCAGAACACTATTTTTGACCCAGCTCCTAGAGAAATGGAAATAAAAACAGACATAAACAAGTGGAACCTAATGAAACTTCAAAGCTTTTGCACAGCAAAGGCAACCATAAACAAGACGAAAAGACAACCCTCAGAATGGGAGAAAATATTTGCAAATGAAGCAAGTGACAGAGGATTAATCTCCAAAATTTACAAGCAGCTCATGCAGCTCAATAGCAAAAAAACAAACAATGCAATACAAAAATGGGTAGAAGATTTAAATAGATAGTTCTCCAAAGAATATATAGATTACCAACAAACACATGAAACAATGCTGAACGTCATTAATCACTAGAGAAATGCAAATCAAAACTACAATGCAATATCACCTCACATCTGTTAGTATGGGCATCATCAAAAAACCTAGAAACAATAAATGCTGGAGAGGGTGTGGAAATAAGGGAACCCTTTTGCACTGTTGGTGGGAATGTAAAGTGATAGAGCCACTATGGAGAACATTATGGAGGTTCCTTAAAAAACTAAAAGTAGAACTACCATATGACCCAGGAATCCCACTACTGGGCATATACCCTGAGCAAACCATAATTCAAAAAGAGTCATGTACCACAGTGTTCATTGCAGCTCTATTTACAATAGTCAGGACATGGAAGCAACCTAAGTGTCCTGGTGACAGATGAATGGATACAGAAGATGTGGCACATATATACAATGGAATATTACTTAGCCATAAAAAGAAATGAAACTGAGTTATTTGTAGTGAGGTGGATGGACCTAGAGTCTGTCATACAGAGTGAAGTAAGTCAGAAAGAGAAAAACACATACCATGTGCTAAACACATATATATGGAATCTAAAAAAAAAAGGTCATGAAGAACCCACGGGCAAGGCGGGAATAAAAGATGCAGACCTACTAGAGAATGGACTTGAGGTCATGGGGAGGGAGAAGGGTAAGCTGGGACAAAGAGAGTGGGAGTGTATATATGGACATATATACACTACCAAATGTAAAATAGATAGCTAGTGGGTAGCAGTCACATAGCACAGGGAGATCAGCTTGGTGCTTTGTGACCAGGTAGAAAGGTGGGATAGGGAGGGTGGGAGGGAGACGCAAGAGGGAGAGGAGATATGGGGATATATGTATATGTATAACTGATTCACTTTGTTATAAAACAGAAACTAACACACCATTGTGAAGCAATTATACTCCAATAAAAATGTTAAAAAAAAAACTGTCTACAAATTGAGTTAAAATTTTGTTCTAGTTAGTGAGTATGTATTATAGAGTATATATACAAGCATGAGAGTTGGTCCTCTAAAAATCTTATTTGTATTAAAAAACACACATATATGACTTATCAAGTTATTACATTATTATTGTAATCCTGTATATCGTCCAGGGAAATTCTCAGCTCATTCTGTTAACTCTGGTCATATATGTATATTAGACTTGTATATGCCCAGTTTCTGAGTTTCACTAAAAAGAGGCTGAGTCCAATATACCATTGTTGAGTTTTATAGGTTAGTTAGTGTCCTTGGTGGGTAATATTCTTTTCACATTGATACAATGACTCTTTCTTTTGCTATGTCAGTATTTTGAGTGGGCCTATTTGAATATAAACACTTCTGCCTCACAATGCAGAGTCAGTTTAGATGGGCAGCCAGCAAACCTCTTCATGTTTTTGACCTTGAAGGAACGTTGGTTTTCCTATACATAGTGGTTTATACTGGGTAATTTATAGGGTTAATTGTTACTGAGATTGGATTCTTCACCTTTTTCCCTACACATTTTAACGTGCAATTTAATGAATGTAAAGTTATGCAAAGCATTCATATTAAATAGACTTGTTAAGTATGTCTTTCCTATCTGCTACATGGTTCCTACTGAGAGTGTTAATATTCAAATATTCATTTATGATGGGGGTTATTCGGGAATATGCCTAATAAAAATATACCATATTCTTCACCTTCAAATTATCACTGTTAAAGACTACGTTCCGTAATGATATTTTTCAGTAGTAGATGGAATATCTCAGTTTTCTTCTATTTCCCTTTCGTTTTAAAGGAAAAGTTCCAAGGTCATGGCATCTATAAACTGGTTAGGAACTGACGTATACTATGGAGTAAAAATTGAAGCTGAGTTGCCCTCTAGGGGTTCAGTTTTAACACAACACATTTTGAAATAAGTAATGAGATCTTTGGGGGAGGGGTCCGTTTGCTGAATGGGGAGTCTGTTCATTTTCTGTGTCCTGTGACTAGTCAGAGTAAGCTGACTTCGCTAGTTAAAATGAGAATGTTCCCGTTTTGTAACCTAGAGGCAGTTTAATCAAACATCCTTTTTGGGATTTTTTGGTTTGCTTTTAAAGTCAGAGCATGTGTGCCAGACTAATCCAGCCATCAACGTACTTTCAAGAATTATTTGGTGATTGATCCACGAATTCTTTTCTGATACTCCTTTGCCTCCTCAGTGTCACCTCTTAAGCACTTTTAGGTCAGCTGCCTTCCCTCTTCTGCCCAGACCCAGTGCAGACCCTAGTGAAGTGGTTTAATTGTGAATCTTAATTCTCTCAGGATGTGATAATGAGATTTGAGTGGCATCTTTGTGGACTGGGTCTCCAGCCTAAATGGTGCCCAGCTTTATATTGCTTGAGGTCCAGTTCTCTTTGGACTGTCTCTGGCACAAAGTGCTCTACTGTGTAATTGTAGAGTTAGGCTCTTTACTGTTTAGAAAGAGGGAGCAATTTTTTTTCCCGTTATTGAAAGTGTTAACTGAACTTGGACTTGAGTAAATGGTAAATATGGAGTTTATTTTGTGTGTAGATATTTAAATGTTCTGTATATTTCAGCACATTTGTATATCAAATATAAAAATTCACATGGTTATTGATATATTTTTAAATTGTTAGTGTGTATTTGTGTGTGTGTGTGTGTGTGTGCACATGTATGTTTTAATAATGCTCTTTGATTCCCTTTGGGAAGGGTGCTATAAAACTTTACTTCTTTAAATATATATTTTTCACCTCTGTAGTTATATTGAGATTTTCCATTCTTTTTCTCATGGTTATGGAAAAACCTTGATTACTAACTGTCAGAACCTATATTTTATTAATTTGTAATTATTTTTAAAGTTTGGGTTTTATCTGTTAATTATTTTAATACCTGAAAACTCATTGGATTTTGATATATATTAAAATATTAAATTGGCTGTGGTGTAGATTTGTGCTGTCCAGTTTAGTAGTCACTAGTCACAGGAGCTACTTCATTTTTCTTAGTGACACTACCCACACTTCACATGCTCACTAGCCACGTGTGGACTGTGGCTGCCATACTGTATAATCCAGACGCTAATCATCACCACCACTGCAGAAAGTTTTATGGGACAACAGCGGTATAGATATATGAATCATCTTCTTCAGTGTATTTTTTAAAACATCTTAATATTGGTAGTTCCCTGTGTAAAATGAACTGAAACGTATAAACATTATATGCCTTTATATTTTCTTCTCTTTAATCAAAAGAATATTTTGGAAATAACTAATTGAAACGGATCACACATGAAATACTTTTACCTTTCTATTTATCTTAAAGATCAGCCTTTATTACAAGCTAAGTGATATCAAATGCTGTAATAAAAATTATGTATTTTTGAAATATGTAAATATATCTACTTTATCTCCATCTTGTGGTAGAAATATATGGAAATCCTGTTCTTAAGAATATAGTTAAACTGTATACATCTTTACACTGACTTACCCTGCTCTTTCTCATTACTGTAAATGAATTAAGTGTTTATTAACAAAGTTTTAGGTCTTATTCAAGGAGCCAGTTAAAAATAATTTCAGATTTTATAATTACTATTAAGGGGGAAATCCGGAACTACAGCTGCCATTCGAATATGTTGGAATATTAAAACAAAGAATACAAACATTTTAGTCATGGTTGAGAGAAAAACAAATACGAGAGCTTTAGCTGCTTATGTGCAGATGTAGTTTTTTTGTTGTTAAAGAGGATTATGGTAAATATGTTTCTGTGATAAATCTATGAAGTTCCATGAATTGTTTCTTACTGCCACATAGTTTTTTAAAAAATACTTTTGATTTTTAAAGTTTCTAGTTTTTGAATGTACTCAGCGGTTTTGTGGATAATTATCATTGTAAAATTATTTTTGGAAGTAAATTTTAAAATGAGCATTAAAACAATTTGTAAACTATAGCATTCCATATAAATGCATAAAATTATCTTTTTAAATCCTAGTATGAAATACCAAAGGTTTAAGAACATACTTTTTTTTTTGCGGTACGCGGGCCTCTCACTGTTGTGGCCTCTCCCGTTGCGGAGCACAGGCTCCGGACACGCAGGCTCAGCGGCCATGGCTCACGGGCCCAGCTGCTCCGCGGCATGTGGAATCTTCCCGGACCCGGGCACGAACCTGTGTCCCTGCATCGGCAGGCGGACTCTCAACCACTGCGCCACCAGGGAAGCCCTAAGAACATACTTTAAAATCAGATTTATTTGAATCAGATTTATTTAAAATATTTTAAATTAAATAATTAAAAATATTTCTAAAACAATTTTTTAACAGATTATATTTAACCTAATATTCTTAATTTTTATATTCTTTTAGCTTGTGTTTTTTTTTTAGTTAACTAATATAATTTACAAAGCAACATTAATTTAGAGTTAAGTTTTTATATGGGAAAGTATGAATGCTCTAGGAATTCTGAAAGAAAATTTTAGTTAAATTCCAAGAATTTAGGAAGAATTTTATGCAACAAATAGACTTTGAAGCTAGGTTAGATTTAGATAGCTTTTTTTTTTTTCTTTCTAAACTCCGTTTGTTTATCTTATTAACTATTAGGGAAGAAATAGCCTATAAACGGGTAACATCTAAATAACCTATTTAGAAGGTGTCCCGAATAGGAGTTAAAACATGAGAGCTGAATACAATGTAGCATTTTTTGGGACAGTGACCAGAGATTAGCCTAATTATAAGACTAGCTTAGGACCCTGTTTTGGTGCTCCTTGAAAGCCTAGCAAAAAAGTCTAGACCTAATATAATAGAAAACAGGGATTTCCATGTAGCAAAGCTTTTTATTTAGGGAAACTCTGCGATATTAGAAACTTAGCATTAGATGGAGCTTTTGAGGTTAACTAGTCCCAGTTCAGGAATCTTTCCAACAATATATGAGACTTTCCGTTTTCAATAGCTCTGCCCCAATTCAGACTTTTATTATTTACCTCCTCCTGGCATCTGATTGTTAGTTTTTTAGAAAACATCATTCTTTTAATAAAAATTATAAATTCTCAATTTATGTAATGTAAGGAATATCGAAAGTATGAAACCCCCTCCACAAAATTACCCTAAATGTCAACATTCACAAATACAGGTATCTCTCTGTGAACGTATATGGAAGGGAAAACATAAAATACATGATTTTTAAAAGTTGAATTTAGCAAAACTAAACTGAAAGATTTGCTGAAGTTCAGGTAAAATTTTCTGGATTAAAAAATGTATTCCAAATTTGCCTCAGATCTTAAGAAAAGATTATATAAAAACCATTCATAAACTTGAGTCATTGTGTTTTTTAAATTTCATATTCTAATTATGAACAGTATTGAAAATATTATTATACTCCCTCCACATCCTGACTTTTAGGGTCCCAGTTTTTGTAAGTTGTATTTTTACATAGTCTCAATTTATAATACTTCTTTTCTATAACTATGAATTCATTGCTCACCACATCTTCTCCTAGTTGTATTTCTTTGTTTTGATCCATTGCTTGATGGGCTGGATTTCATTGTCACATAGTTTATTTAAGAAGAATCTTTGGGGTCTAGAATCCTTACTATCATGTTTGGAAATGACTGCTTGTTGCCTTATATGTGTGTGACATGTAGGGTGGGTGTAAAATTGTCGGGTCATGTTTTTCCCCTCAGAACTTTGCACATGTTGCATTCATGTTTTATGACATTGGATGTTGCTCTGGGAAGTCAGAGGCCAGCCTGACTTTGGTCCCCGCTCCACCTTGCAGCCATCTTGCCATAGATGATTTGACTTTTTGTGTTTGGATAGTAGAAAAATTCTTTCTTTACCCCTGAGTTTGGCATCTCGGGTGTTTATTGCTCTGTATCAGTTCTTTCTGGAATATACTGTGTCCTTCTGCTTTGTAGATTCAATTCTTCATGTCAGAACTTTTCTTAAATTGTCATTTAAAATATCTTTTTTTCTTTTCCTTTTTTGAATTCTCTGCCTCTAAGATGCCAGTCATCCTTTGACATGAACTTTGACATGGGATTAACACTTGATGTTATTTGCTGCATCACAAATTACACCAAACTCAGTGGCCTCAAACAGCACACATTTGTCATCTCTCAGTTTCTGTGGGTCAGGACTCAAACAGGGCGTGGGTGCCAGGAGGCTGGGGTCTTTCCAGGCCACCTTAGAAGCTGCCTACAGTAATTGCCTACCACACCTTGGTTTTCTCTACCTTTACATGACGTTTTTAAATTTTCCTCTGTATTTATGGTGATTATCCTAAGTCATTCTTGTAAAATCTCTCACTTGAATTTTAGTTGTGTCTACTCTATTCCCTATTATTTATTACCACTATTATGGGTTTGTTTTGGTCTTCAGTCTATATTTTTATCTCTTCTTTCATCTCACTCTGTTTTATCAGCCATTCCTTGAAGTCTAGCTTTCTTGAATTTATGTTTTATGAAGTTCCTATGTAGTGTGACATCTGAGATGAATCTTCTTTTCCTTAGGGTGTGTTTGCAGAGTTGCCCTGCTGTTTCTCTGAAAAGTTGTGGGCTAATTCTCTCTAACACTCCTGCCACCTTTTTCTGATGTTTCTCGTCCCTAGTGGGAGCCTGGAGGGAAGGGAGAAGGAGCTCGCAGGCCAGTGCAGTGTTTCTGTTAAATAGCCCTTGGGGCTGTGTCCTCTTTCCTATGGGGTTGCCTCTGGGTGCCCATCTCTGTTAACTGGGGAGCCTGGGGAATGGCAGCCCTGGGGGCTCTTCTTCCCCTGCTGGGTCCTCTGAGGGGCTGAAGGCTTTTATTCTAGAATTTTTGTTTTGTTTTTTTCCTTTTCTCTAGGATTCCCGTTTATGCCCTTAGTCTGCTTCTCTCAAGGATGAGGGGTGCTAGTAGTGTGAATTCTCAGGACTTTATTAGTTCATTTTCTCTTCCCAGTGTGTTCTGGGGGTAAAGTGGGGGTGGAAGCTGGGCTGAGCCTTGCCAGAATCTTTTCTTTCTTTCTCAGCTGTTCCTTTTTAAATTATGGTATAAGACCATAGCTATACCTTTGTACTTTATTGTGGAAGCTAGCCAATGTTTCCTTTTTTAAAACAACTTTTGTTTACTTTTTTTGAGGAAGGGTTTATGAGCTTGAAATATCCTGCAATTTGTAGCCAGAACTATCCCCAGTATCTGTTGCCTGAATTGTTTTCTTAGTGTATAGACTAGATTTCTCTATCTAGAAAATTTCCTTTCCTTCCCCAACTTTACCCTAACTAAGTATTGCTGCTGGGTAGAGCTTGCTGAAGGGTACTGTTTGGTCCATGTCATTCTCCACTGCCTGTAGGGTCCAGTCTAAACTCTTACATTTAAGGTCTTCCAGGATGTTACTTAAGCCTGCTCTACTAGTCACAGTCTTGCTTTTTTTCTTGAGCTTCGGCTCTGGCTAAATTTAAGTATTTCCAGTTTCCCATACATACCCTGGGTCGGTTTCCAAGACGTGGCCAGTCCATAACATGGCCTGTGTACCCCTGCGGTTTTTAGACCTCCCAGTCTTCTGATCCCTTTCTCTAGGAACACGCTCATTTGTCCAGATCCATCTCAATGTGTGGTCCCCAGAGAAGAGCACAGATAGGCTGTGAGCTGCCACTGCGATTGTGACACTGATTTTAATACGAGTGGTCCAGGTGTCCTGTTGTTTTTCATATCATGGGATCACATTGACTTTATCTGTCATTCTCTTCTAAAATTTGAATGTTGTTTTAAAATGTAAATGCAGGAATTTGTATTTATTCCTGAGAAATGTCACCTTTTTCTTTTTTTTTTACAAGATTTCTGTAACTGTAGATTGATTATTTATTTATGGCTGTGTTGGGTCTTCGTTTCTGTGCGAGGGCTTTCTCTAGTTGCGGCAAGTAGGGGCCACTCTTCATCGCGGTGTGCGGGCCTCTCACTATGGCAGCCTCTCTTGTTGCAGAGCACAGGCTCCAGATGCGCAGGCTCAGTAGTTGTGGCTCACGGGCCTAGTTGCTCCGCGGCATGTGGGATCTTCCCAGACCAGGGCTCGAACCCGTGTCCCCTGCATTGGCAGGCAGATTCTCAACCACTGTGCCGCCAGGGAAGCCCAGAAATTTCACCTTTAATCAGAGGAGACATTAGCAGGAACTGGTGATTGAAGAGGCCCCTGAAGAGAGGTCTGATGACACTTAACAAAAGTTTGGTTTCAGATGATTCTCCAGAAGCAGTGGACTTGGACGCCTTAGGTCTGAGGTAGATGGTTGTGACATATCCAGCAAGATACCCAGCTTTTAGCAGAAATTTGCTTTAGTCTTAGGTTTCTAATGTAAGGCATTACAGTAAGGTTTTAAAGCAAAACATACACCTTTTCAAAGTATTCTTTTTCTTAACTCAAAACCTTGTTTTGAGTCCTGCAAAATCTGTGTTCATTTTTTCCCTAAGACCTTTTATATTTTGTACATATGATTAAATTGAACTGTGTGGATTTCAACTAAGGGAAGAGAATTTTTTTTAAGAACTCATTTTGATTGGGTAAAATAATTCTACGTATTTATAAGCTGAAATAAAATATTGTCCACATCTTAAAAAATAATTGGGTAAAATAAATGTAAAGTTAGTAATTTTTTTTTTTTAAAAAGTCTTTACGGGCTTCCCTGGTGGCGCAGTGGTTGAGAGTCCGCCTGCTGATGCAGGGGACACGGGTTCATGCCCCGGTCCGGGAAGATCCCACATGCCGCGGAGCGGCTGGGCCCGTGAGCCATGGCCGCTGAGCCTGCGCGTCCGGAGCCTGTGCTCCGCAACGGGAGAGGCCACAACAGTGAGAGGCCCACATACCGGAAAAAAAAAAAAAGGCCTTTACAATAGTAATGCCCAGTTATGTAGAAAGGGCTGCCCCAGGATCTTCTGTTTACCATAGCACGATGTATGTCCATTAGTGATTCTGCCAGTGCCGGCTGTGGGGCAATGACGTAAATGAATTCCATCAAAAAAATTATAGATAGAACGAGCATTACAGTTTTGAGAGCCTTACTCGAGTGTTATGATTGCAAAAAGAGACATGCTTGTTTCCCACTGATATACAAAAATTTCTGTAATTGCTTTATTTTCTTACTGAACAGCTTTCTAGTGTTGCACATATGGAGTTATATAGCAAAATTGGGAGAAAGTATTTTCTTTCTTTTTTTTTTTTAGCATTAAAAAAAATATTTGCTTGTTTGTTTGGCCGTGCCGGGTTTTAGTTGTGGCATGCGGGATCTTATAGTTGCGGCATGCTGGATCTTTAGTTGTGGCATGCAGAATCTTTAGTTGTGGCACGCAGACTCTTAGGTGTGGCATGTGGGATCTAGTTCCCTGACCAGGGATCAGGCCCAGGCCCCCTGCATTGGGAGTGCAGAGTCTTAGCCACTGGACCACCAGGGAAGTCCCAGTATTTTCTTTTTCTTATATGAAATAAATTTCTTCCATCTACAATATATGACAAGCAAACTTTTATTAACCATTTCAGATGTCAGATGGATTTAGAGTTTTTCACAGGCTTTTGCAGAGTAAGTAAGATAAAGAACTTGTATGGCTGCATGGACAGTAGTGAATAGCAGAAGTTAACTACTAAACTGCTTGTGTTTCATAAATAAAAAGAAAGAAAACTCTGTATTTACAAGTTAAAAACTCATTTTAACCTGACATCCTTTCATCTTATTTTTCCCATCTTCTCTTCAGGAAATCTGTCTGTGTTCATTGACTTACACAAAATAGAGGACTTAAGTTCTTAGTGGATGCTAGTAGGGTAACGTCTAGATTTATCATTCCAAAACATCAGCCAGTACTCACATTCCGTGTTATTCAGGGCACTAGTTATATTAGAAGTCAGGCTTGGGTTAATTAGCCAAACTTATTTCTTCGTTGTTTTGTTACCGTGGTAGAAGTTGCAGAGATGTTTACTGTATGTTACTGATTTTTTAGAAAAACAAAGATAAAGAATCTAACTCTGGAAGGCATAGAGAATGCCGTTTTCACACTTTGCTGCCCTAGAAATACTGTTACTGAATGTTTCTTCAATAGATGTGTTTTAATCTGAGCTCAGTTTGCTTTAAGATTTTAAATCAGTTTTTATGTATTTCTTTTGTCTTGAGTCTTTACTTTCATTTTTGTGGCATCTTAAAATTAAGCCCTGCCTGATTTCCACAAGAGCCATGTAGTTGGCATTAGCAGCTATGCCTTCTCTTTGGTGGTTGGTGGAGGGGGCACCTGCCTTGTGTTTAGGAATCCAGTTCTGGAAATTTAGTCTTATCTACAGTTATTCTTTCCTCATGTCCATTTTCCTTATAAATATTCTTTGAGCTCTCATGTGTGGAATTAGAAACTACAGTATTTGTATTATGCTATCATTGGGTATACAAATGTTATTGATTCCTTTACTCGCTTTAAGTTTTCCCCCCGAAATTGTCAGAGGGTCCTACTTCAACGATCCTACATAAAATGGATCCTCTCTCTCCTTTTCTTCCTATAACTTTGTCTACATTCTAGCCTGCTGTACAATATTGTATTTCTTGCCTGTCTTGTTCTTTTGAGTAAGCTTCACAAGGACAGAGAGTCTGGTTTGTTATACTCATTTATTCCAAGTACCTAGAATAGGTACATATAGAAATGGTAAATATTTAACAAAAGAATGAAGTCAGAATATGTTGTCTGAGTTCTTTTTCTACTGTTGTAGAAGATAAGAATTAGCGTGGGCTAGGCCAGTGGCTTTCAAAATATTTTTTCACCCGGCTGATGGTAAGAAATACATTTTAAAGTACAACCCAGTGTATACAGACATATGCACTTTTGTGTTTATGTATGTGTTTATATAGATGAAATGCACGGTGTACATTATTTCCTCTTCTCTTTCATTTTTAAAAACAAATGTTGTTTGCAATCTGCTAAATTTTCATGATCCACTAAAGGGGTACAGACTTCAGTTTGCGTTAGGCAATAGATAAACCTAAAAAATTTTCATGTAAGTAGAACCTGGTTTTCCTTTGTCTTTCGTGACTGTTTGGAAGTGTTTTTTTTTCATTTCAAATTGGTCCTTAAGAGTATTTTTCATGTTTCTATATTACTGCTGTTTTGAGAAACTGATTCTTAAAAAACCATGGATAAATTATTTAGTAAAAATGAACTTAATTTGTAATATATTCAGTTCCTCTAAAGTGTGTTTTTTTTTTACGTTTGGGTTCATTTCTTTTTGAAGGAGGAAGAGTTCCTTCCCCATAAACGGAGCCAGTAGTTCAGAGACAGAAATGAAACTGCAGTGGAGTGAAAAGCAACGATAGATTCATTTTGAGATCTGAATAGAATCCAGGACCAAGTGGGTTAGGAGCAGACTGTTAGAAATCTAAATTCCTATCTCCCCCAGCTGTCCCAAGACTCAACAGGCCAGGAATAATGCATATATTCAGTTAACTAGAATGTGACAGATATGCCCCATGAAAAATGTAATGGGGAGACTCCTTAAATGGTTGGTCGATTACCATTGTAACCATGTAATATTTTACACTAAAACCAGAAGACCCAGGAAATAACTCTTTCTGTTTGACATTAAAAAATATGATGATTCTCTAGTTTTAAAGTTTGTACATTTTGCCAAAGCTCTTTTTAGCTTAATGTCAGCAAAGCAGCTGCTGTTTGAATTTACTTTGCAAAACACTGAATTATTCATTTCCATAAACAAAACTTCCTTAGTAACTATTTAGCATTAATTTATTTCTCTTTATTTCAATCAACCCTGTTGACATTCTATTTTACAATTAAAAATATTCTTTGTGGAATTTAACGAATAAAACTCTGTGACAGCCACTTTCTCTACTTTATTCTGTTCTTATGACAGAAAATTACCAAATCCTTTATTTTTATACTTTGAATATTTTATATTTTAATTTAATTTTTACTGTTTATTATTTTAATGAAAGTTACTAATAAGATATAGACCAAAAGGAAACGTTTTATTTAGCAGTATCTTATGTAAAGTAGCTTCTTAAGACCAAGCCCCATGTATTTGACCTGTTAGATTTCGCCATAATGCATGAATATAATGAACAGCTATTATATTGGATTCTGACAATGTAAAATTATTAGAAATATTTAAAATAATTATTCATTTCATCATTTGTACTCACAGACTGTTTAATAGACGATTTAGTAGGAGAAGAAAGGTAAAGATTGTAGTTTTGCATTTCTTGGGACTCTTCCATCCATCTTTGCAAACATAGGGACAGCCCTTTAAATTTCCTGCTTCCTCTCTGCAGTCGTAGTGAGGGCTCCCCCTGCCCCCCGCCCTTCAGACTCTTATTATAGTCAGTGCACTTGCCCTCCTGGGCAGTCACCACTGCCGTGTGATGTTTGTTGTATTTTTCCATAATTGCTGTTTAGTTTTACATGTCATTGCTCTGCTGCTCCATTGGAAACTTCTGGAGGACAGCAAACAAACTACTTGTTAGCTTACTAAATGTCTGGTAATATAATAGAGGACAAAAAGAATCCCCATATTTATTTTATAAAGTAGTGTCCATCCAACTGAAGCACCCTTCTTAGCTCAGGTGCTTCTTGGAGCTCACAGTCAGAGAGGTTCAGCAACCCACACGGAATCCCTCCAGCCCAGGCTTGGAGGGAATGTAGACTTTCAGTGAAGGGCCCATTTCAATGCCCTGTTTTTTTGTTCCCAAAAGGAATGTTCTCCATCCATCATGGCCTTGCGGGACCGTAGAAAGGCTGAGGTCTGTAGAATAGGAGGTGGGGGAGTTAGTTAATTCCTCTGTTTCTAGGGCTGCGATGCTATTTAGCATTATTAGGAGACTTCTGCTTTAGTGGTTGTTGAATGAGTGATGGTAGGATTTGAGGGGATTACCACGTGTGCATATTTATTCTGGAGTTGAAGTGTTCATGAGAGTCTTTCAAGCTGGTGACACAGACCATCAGCCTTCACCAGGAACCACTATGCAGACATACGTGTTTTGTATTTTGTGTTTCCTGTGCATGATGTCTTAGAAAACAAAGTTAACCGAGCTACTTAAAATTGTGAGATTTTACATAAAACAAAAATTCTAGCTTTCAAAAAACATGAATCCTCAGATCTGGGATTCTGTTGCCATTCCTGCAAGGCAGACAGTATCTGGAATAAAGCAACAGCTGCCCCTTTAAACATGGGGCATGTACACTGGTTTAGTAGTCTTTGTGCTTGCACTGTGATTTTATATACATATGAAATATTTTATATTATAAATATACTGTTTGATATTATACATATATAATACATTATACGTATATAATGTTTATATTAGAAAAATATTTCTCTGAAAATACGCTTCATTTGTAAGAAAATCCAACTGACATGTCTGTGTGGTTCAAGAAAAATAGGACAGAGTCTTTCATGAAAGTCAAGAATATTCTTTTGTGTCTGACATGCAGATGGTCCACATTCCATGCTGCACAGGCAGCCCCAGCCTCAAATTCTACAAATCTTCAGAGAGTGTCATATCTTAACAAATTTTAATTTTCATGCCCCTAGTTAGGGTCTATAAGTAACTTGTTTGGCTGTTTCTCATGGGATATGAGTTTTGGAAATATAAATTTCCAGGTTAATTTACATAGTTCTTTGGTTCCTCAAATTCTTTCCTATGACACGGTATCTAAGACGCGAGAAAAGGTACACCTAAGGTAAGTAATACCTATGAATTATTTAGTACGTAGTAATAACCTACTTTGTGAGGTTTAAATATAATAGATAATAAATATATACTTTATATTTTATATAAAATCTTTCTAATATTTTACATATTATATATAACATAATATGTATAATGAGCAATGTTTGACATGCCTTAAGTACTCTAAATCATATTGTTTTCAGTTCTAATAAATAGTACATTTAGCTGTGATTTTGCTTTGTTAAATGTATTGTTTAAAATTTGCAATTTTTCTGTCATTTTCATCTGAATTGTTGAGTTTGCTAACAAACAAAACAATACTTTCTGTTCAGTTAACCCAACAAATGGGCTTTCCTCTTCTCCTGTCTTGGATTTGAAGAGTGTTCAAGAGTGAAAGGGGAGGAGGATCTATCTCATGTTCTATTTAGTTGTGTAAGTTACAGATGTGCCAGCCTTTTGTCATTTTAGAATTCACTCATTTTTACCCTGCTCAGTACATCCTGCTTTTTCTAGAAAAGTCATAAAAGTAATCTGGTTGTTTTTAGGTGTGTGCATGCTTTTTGGAGGTGGCTGTCATGGAAAGAGGATGACCTGAAAAGAACTGTTTCTTTTCTTTGCCCACCTTGTAAATATCTGTGCCTGAAACAAGACTCCCCTTCGAGAGCAATCAGTCTGTAATAAAAGCACATTCCTAACTATTTGAGATGATAAATAGTGAAGTTTGTTTTAAAGAAGTCAAGTTTACTTTATGTCAATATTCTATTTGCCCTGTATAAGATATATTTAATTACTTTATTCCATCTCTGTGTTCAAATTAATCAGATTCTGACTACATATTCGTGCTCAAATTAGAATAATTCTTTAATCAACTGTGTCATCCATGCCATGGTAGACTAGAATAGAAAAGCTACTCTTGGCATATTGAAGATGTGCACATTTTATTTCTATTGTAATTTAAAAGTAAAATCAGAAATATTGATTTCTACTTGACTGGAGAGTTGATTTAGTTTGAATATCAGTCTGATCTTAATCAGGTGAGAATTAATTGAGTTGGAGGTATTAGATATTCAGTGATGTTAAGCGAACCATGGTCAATCTAGAGAGAAGCTTTCTTTTGTACTGTGTTAGAATTATCAAATAGCTCATGCACCACCATGTTAAATCATCTTCCATGTTCATCCTCTACTTGCTTGTCTCATTCAGTGCACCACTAAATTCATTCTGTACCCAGTCTAATGTTTAAAGTAGCAAGCTAATAAATCACAATTTAATAGAAAATTAAAAGCATAATAATTTTGTCATAAAATGCTATTGTTGTCAGAATTTTCTAATGATATATTTTCTAGTACCTAATTTAAAAATCCAAGTGATAAAACCTCTGCTTTTCAAGTAATACCTGGGACTTAAAAAAAAAAAACTTAGCTTTACTCTTTTTTTCTTTTTAATATTCAACATTGCAAGAATCAAGTGAGCAATACAGAAAAATTTTAATGTTTATTTCCAGAAATAAAAATAGAGTATGTAACATTATATTGGTCTACGACATGGCATGGGCTTTTTATTTATTTTAAGAGTGTGATAGCAATATCATAAGTGTTGTGAAAATATAAATGGTGAGATAACACCTCCATAGGACTCTCCCTTAAGTAGTAAAATTGTAAAGTCTTTAAATAAACTGCAGCCAGAATGGAAAGGATGGATTTGCCTTGTTAAGTAGGGATACTACACTTATTAAATGCCTAATTAAATTTAGCATCACATGTCTTCTATTCTTTTTTTCCTCTTTAAAACTGAGAATCGGGACCGATTTATTAGCAAGGGAGCACGTGTTATCAGTGTCAGATTTCTTCCATTTTGGCGGTTGGTGTGACTGTGTTAAAATAAAACCAGGAGTGTGACTTTTGATGGTGTCATTTTACCTTGGACGACTGCTTCACTTGGCATCCGTGGGATGGAAATAGTTGGATCTCTGCAGCTCTATATTTTGCAAAAAGGAATGACCACATTTGTATTTGCGAACAGTTAGCATCTAATGAAATTAAGCCATCCACGTAGAAGTATCCATTGAGTGTGATGAACGGGGTGTTCTTGGTGAGAGAAAGAGGGGTCCCCACCCTGTTGTCGCTAAGCAGCAATTCCGGGAAAAGGGAAAAGGGTTGTTTAAGAAAAAAATCAAGAGATGACCTTTCACTCTGCGCATCAAAGTCAAAGCTCCTTTCTCCCCTCTTCTCTACCCAAAGGTATTACTTTCTTCTCTTTCTTTTTTTAAAATTACATTTTGTAAGGTTGACACATGGACAAACTTCCAAAATACAGTAGGAACGTGTTTCTGAAGTTCTCCCCACAGGCCCCAGGTTTCCTCCTAAGACCACCACCACCACCAGTCTCATATCCTCCCCCACAACCCACCCAGCCGTTCTGTGTTACACAAGCATCTGTCTGTATAGGTGCACATATGTACACATATGTGTGTGTGTGTGTCCTTGCTGTTTTCACTTTGAGTCTTGGAGATCATCCCCGATCAGTGCATTTTCTTTAGCAGCCAGATAGTGCTTTGTGGTTTAGTATTTCTACTCTGGCTGTTGGTGTGACTGTTAGATTAAAAGAAAGCTGATAAGTGGCTTTGAATGGTGCCAAATGCTATTTTTTACTTATGTGAAGGTATTTTTTGCCTCAGCTAAGAGAACACAGGATGAGGAATGGCTAGTGATATGCCATTCTTTTAATGATTCTCTGCAAATGATTTTTGCTATGTGTTTATGTATTTTTCATTAAGAAAGACATAGCCTGGTGTGATGAATTGGGAGATTACTGACATATATACACTTATATGTATAAAATGGATAACTAATAAGAATCTGCTGTATAAAAAAAAATAAATAAAATTAAAAAAAAAAAGGCATAGCCATAGTAATTTTTATATTTTAGTTGTCTCCTGTGTTTGGATATGAAGAACTTACTGTCTTTTCAAATGCTGTGTCTTAAGGGAAATGCCAGGCTGTTTCAAATCCTTTTTTGGAGCAAAGCAAAGGTGTTAGATACATCAGTAAACTTGACAAACCAGCAGACTAGGAAGAGGGTGAGCAGGTTTTGTCAATAGTGTGGAAACTACATCCAACAAGGAGGGAGCAGTGTTCACATTGGTTCTGAGCCAGGAAAAGGAAGAGATAGGAATGCTATTGTCTGTAGTATTTGATAGGAAGGCAGCAGCAGGAGACTTACTCTAGTTTTCCAGGCTATAAATCCCCCCCTCCATGCACACACACACCCCAATGAAACTGGCTACCTTGTGAGATAAGGAGTTTTCTGTCCCCACAGTGAGGTGATTAGAAAGGACTTTCTGAATTGAGGAAGGGTTTACGGTTTCTAAGTCCTTCCTCCTCTGGCATTTCCACCCCAGAAGTCTAGAACAAGGTCCTTTCCTGGACCCTCCATGAGTGGTGGTGAATGGTCCCCATTGACCCATGCTTATCCCCAGAATAGTCTGTAAAGCCATCTCCTGGAATGGGAAGGTACAACAGGCTGGTTTATTGCTTGCATTATTTGTGTTACTTATAGCATTGATACTGCTTCTGTGTAATCCTGCTTCTTATTAGGGGATGGCAAGGAAGCCCGGAAACCTCCATGTTCAGAAAGGGGCTGGCTTCCTTGTTGGTTGCTCTGATGGGTGTGTATTCATGAATAGATCTTTTAACTTTGGAGGCTGGGGGCGGGCAAAGAGGGAACATGTAGCAAAAATGTGTGGTGTAAACCAGACTCATTCACTTAATTTCTCTTGCTTTGTCACTTTCTAAATCCTCCCCCTCTGTCATTGTCAGTAATATGCATGGATTTTCTTATCAGGGGAGACTGAAAGCCTTTCTCATGTGCAGTTTTTTTTTAGGAGATGGGGTGATTTGGTGCTTTCCTTGGGCACACTAGGCTGTGCTAACGTCTACCTTTCCAATTCTGATAGCACTTAGAATCCCAAGCACAGAATTTAGCATTTCATTGTCTACTGTTTGGAGAAGCCACTTCCTAATGTGTAAAATCCTTATTTGAAATATTTAAATATGTTTTATTTTATATATTTAAAAGTTTTATTTTAAATATTTAAAAGTTTTATTTTAAGTATTTACAAGTTTTATTTTAAATATTTAAATATCTTTTATAGGCATTCTGGAAAAGGAGGTGTGGAGCCAGAGGGTGAGGTATCCGGTGTTATTTTATTTTAGGTGATTGCTCAGGAGCAAGAAATCAGAGCTATAAGCTGTATCTTTTTTTTTTTTTTTTTTTTGCGGTACGCGGGCCTCTCACTGTTGTGGCCTCTCCCATTGCGGAGCGCAGGCTCAGCGGCCATGGCTCACGGGCCCAGCCGCTCCGCGGCATGAGGGATCCTCCCGGACCGAGGCACGAACCTGTGTCCCCTGCATTGGTAGGCGGACTCTCAACCACTGCGCCACCAGGGAAGCCCTGTAGCTTTTTTTTTTTTTTCCCTGTGGTGGTGACTGGAGGGGCTGAGCCATCCCCACTCACTTCCCGGTCCCAGTTGTGACCTCATGTGAGGTGACTGGTGGGGCTTACAGCTCTCCTGTGACCCTGGGGATTTCTGCTGGGTGTGGAGGATTTTCCTGTGTTCTGATTGTGGAAAGGAGTAAGTGGGATTCTATAGTCGTTGCAAGTATTTTTCAGGAATTAAAGAGGCCTAGCTCCAGGCCAGTCCTTGCCACACCGTGTGCCTTGGAAATGTGTGACGTCACCTACTCAAAGCTCAGGTTTCCTTGTCTGGTAAATGAAGATAATAATAGTGCTTATCTGTTATTTGTAAAAATTCACGTGAGCTAATAAACATAAAGTACTCGTGTCTGGTGTATAATAAATACTCAGTATATTTCAGTTGCCATTATTATTTTGATTTTATTGCTATTACTATTAACATCTTTAAATACCTTGCAAGAAAAAATCATGAAATCACATAGGAAATGGAAAAACAAAAAAAGGCCACCTGAAATAAGACAGTTTATTCTAATGGAGATATAGACCCGGCTCAGCATTAATGTATTATTGCCCTTTGTTCTCCATAAACAGAAATCATCTCGTTCCAAGTGCTACATACTAAGGGCTCCTGGTCGGAATCACATTTTATTCCCATTGAACTTCCATTCCAGTAAATGGAGATAAAGAATCTGAGCAGCTCATCACCAGCTGCCTGTCTGTGACTCACCTGAAGTACAGGGAACTAAACATGTCCAGGGCTGCCTTGTTCAAAATGGCAGCCACTATGCACATGTCACTTTAACTAACTTAATTAGAAAGAAAAATTCAGTTCCTCAGTTGCATCAGCCACATTTCAAGTGCTCAGTAGTCCCATGTGGCTAGTGGCTACACTATTGGAAAGTGCAGAGAACATTTGCATCATTGCAGGAAGTTTTACTGGACCATAGAAATATAACGTGAACTATTTTTATAATTTTAAACTTATAGTAGCCACATTTTTTAAATGTGACATTACTTTTAAAAGGTAAAAGTAATTTAAATATTTTATTTAATCTATATAGTAAATAAATATTATCTACTTAACATGCAATCGATATAAAAACTATGAACAAGGTAGTTTATGTTACTTTTTCCATCCTAAGCTCCCACAATCCAGTATGTCTTTTATACCAACAGAACGCCAAAATTAGGAGTAGGCACATTTCAAACCTTGCTTGGTAGCCACGTGTGCAGGGTTTAGAGGGTTACAAACCCAAGTTTACCCAGTGAAGACACAACTGTTTGGTATTATTGAATTGCTTTGTGCATCTATCACTGTATTATAAACACATTGAAGTTAGGGACCCTATTTTGTAATTAATGAACACTTGATTAAAGAAATAACTGTCCTGGAAGTAAAAGTTGGAAATAAAAGCTATGTTTAATGCATCAGTGATAAGGAGCAATGATTTTTATTTGTTCTAATCCTCTCTCTGACCTTATGTGAATCAAAGATATTTCTGGACAGCAGAATTTCATAAGATGTTAACATAAAAACCAATAGGTGATTTTCACTGCTCATCTTAGCATTCAGCAATAATGACCATGCCTTCTTTTTTTTTTTTGCGGTATGCGGGCCTCTCACTGTTGTGGCCTCTCCTGTTGCGGAGCACAGGCCCCGGACGTGCAGGCTCAACGGCCATGGCTCACAGGCCCAGCCGCTCCGCGGCATGTGGGATCTTCCCAGACCGGGGCATGAACCCGTGTCCCCTGCATCGGCAGGCGGACTCTCAACCACTGCGCCACCAGGGAAGCCTGACCATGCCTTCTTTAACCCAAACTGTCCCAGAAAAGATAGTCATTTGTGGATACCTTTTATTTATTTATTTTTATATTTAAAAATCATATTCAAAAAAATTTACGGAAGAACAAAGGGAGAGTGACCTTAGAAATTTTAATAATTAAACATAGCAAGTCCCAATTTTTATTCTGTTTCCCTGTTACGAAAGTTTAATACTTGAAATTCATAAAACTCGAAGTTTTATATACAATGTGTTTGAATGAAACTAATTCATTGTTGACCTGGGACACACCTATCTTGTCAGTATTGCTCCAGATTCCAACACACCTCCAGTCAGTCCCCCTGCACCAGCAATCCTTGTTCTTATACTTGCATCCATAAAATACGTTTTTGAAAAGTTTGATTTTTTTGGCTACTAATTTTTTTTGACGAGAGGATAGTCATGCTTTTTGCTCCATAATTTCAAATTTTTTTAGTTTTTTGACTTATACATCCCATAAATACTATTTCCTTCTAGTCATCTTTGTTCATAAGCCAGCCTTAGGCATTTGGGTCACATATACTTCAGCATAAAAGATGAGGGAGAACACTGCCGTGTGTCCCTAGCACGTGGGATGTACAGGTTCTTGTTACAGGACGCCATGTGCGTGAGATGTCCCTGTTGTCAAATGACTGATGGGGTGAGTATGCCATATTTCCTTTTTGTCCTTCAAAGTATGTTATTTACTCATCAGGTCCTGATTTTGAGAAAGTTCACCTGGGATACTGTCATCTGAAGGTACTAGCCTGTGGTTGTGTTTATAGATCCATTTCACCACCATCATCAGAGTCTGGAGTGCTGCTTTCAGTTCTTCACATTCATCTTCTGATTCATCTAATACGTGAGAATCATCTTTTTGTCAGTTTTCTTTCTTCTACTATAGGCAGTGTATTAGTTTACTATCACTGCTGTAACAAATTAAAAACATTCAGTAACCTAAAACAGCACAGATTTGTCACATTACAGTCTGTAGTTCAGAAGTGTGACACAGGTCTTCCTGGGTTAACATCAAGATGTTGGCAGAGGGACTTCCCTGGTTGTCCAGTGGTGAAGAATCCGCCTTCCAATGCAGGGGACACAGGTTCAATCCCTAGTTGGGGAACTAAGATCCCACGTGCCGCGGTGCAACTAAGCCCGCGCCACACAACTACTGAGCTCATGCGCCTCAACTAGAGAGCCCATGTGCTGCAAACTACAGAGCTCACGCACCCTGGAGCCTGCCTACCACAACTAGAGAAGAGAAAACCCGCATGCCACAACTAGAGAGAAGCCCGAGTGCCATGACAAAGAGCCCGCACGCTGCAGCTAAGACCCAATGCAGCCAAAAACACAAAAAAAATAGAAAGTAAAAATAAATAATTTTTTTTAAAAAAAGATGTTGGCAGAGCTGCATTCCCTTCTGGAGGCTCTATGGGAACATCCATTTCTTTGCCTTTTTCAGTTTCTAGAGGCCTGTCTTAGCAGAGCTGCTCTAACAAAAATAACAAATGGAGGACTCATGAACAACAAAACTTCATTTCTTACAGCTTTAGAGGCTGGAAGTCCTAGAGTAGAGTGCCAGCACAGTTGGGTTCCTCTTCCGGGCTGCAGACCTTTGTGTCCTCACATGGTGGAGAGCAGAGAGCAAGCCAGCTCTCTCCCTTGACTCTTATCAGGACATTAACCCCATTTATGAGGACACCACCCTCCTGACCGTATCTCATCCTAACTACCTCCCAAAGGCCCCACCTCCTAATATCATCATGTGGCAGGGTAGTGGGGGTGCAGTGGGGTTTCAACACATGGATTTTGTGGGGACACCAACATTCAGTCTGTTACAAGGCACCCAGTTTTTTGACTGGTGTTCCTCTTTTTCCATTGTTACAGCCAGCAGGATAACCTCCCTCTGACCCTGCCTCCATCATCACGTCTCTTTCTCTTCATCTGTGCCTCCCTCTTCAACTTTCCAGGACCCTTGTGATTACTTGGGCTCCACCTGGATAATCCAGGATAATCTCCTTATTTGAAGGTCAGCTGCTTAGTAACCTTAATTCCCCTTTGCCATGTAGCCTAACATATTCACCAGTTCCAGGGATTAGGATTTGGACATTTTGGGGGGCTATTCTATCTAACATAATCAGAAAGTGAAAAAAAAATCTCAAATCTCAACTGTGTTCAAGGAAAGCAAAAACCAAAAGACTACTTTTATGTATTCATGAGTGATGATGTAATACATCAAGCAGTACAATAAGAAAACTGATAAAATAATGAAGGTTTATTTCACTGTGGCATCATTTTTCTAGGTGATTCCATCATTTTGTTTTCATATTATTTGAACCTTTTTTAGCACAGTTGGGAATAATTGCTGAGTCATGATGAAATAAGTTCTAGGATAATATAGTAAAATGTTTCATTAAGATCATTAGGAGTCTATATTGTGTCTTAGCCTTATACAAAGATGCAATGAACCTATATGATAATTGCAAGGTAGAAATGAGTTTTATTGTATTGCAAAATATGTTTTCTGTGATTTTATGGAAGGCCTCTAAGAAAAAATGAAAATCATGAAATATCTTTACAATATTGGTTAGAGCTACTCATGAAAGAAACTCAGAAATTAAAATTGGGTCCAGTGGACCCTGATCTCTATACAGAGGGTCAGTGTCTTGGTTCCTTCGCCTTCTGTGATGCCCCGAGGTCCTTCTGCCTTCCAGTCTCCTCTCTTTCTCTGCTTGACCCTTAAATATGGGCAGCCCAGTGGTTACCCAGGGCCTCTTTACTTTTCATTATTTTTGATAAATTACTACTGTCAAAACAGTATCTTCCAACTTGCCTCAGCCCTGTAGAGATGAGTGCTTTCTGGAGAGTCTACTTGGATATTTCAAAGGTCCCCCAGCTGTTTGTGTCTGAAACTCATCCTCGTCTGTTCCCCATCTCCCTCCACGGGCTGCAGCCAAAACAGAACAATGTCATAGTGTTTCTTTTCTGGTGTTTTTGAGTCATCAGACTGAGCCGTCTGCTCCCAGTGAAAAGTGCAGGCCAGTGGTCCCCAACCTTTTTTGGCATGAGGGACCAGTTTCGTGGAAGACAATTTTTCCATGGGCTGGGGGGCAGTGGGGGGGTGGGGGTGGGGATGTGATGGTTCAGGTGGTGATGCGAGCAATGGGGAGCAGCAGATGAAGCTTCGCTCGCCCGCCCGCTGCTCGCCCGCTGCTCACCTCCTGCTGTGAGGCCGGGTTTCTAACAGGCACTGCCCGGGGGTTGGGGACTCCTGGTGTAGGCATTATCCCTGACTCCTTGTCTGTTACCCCCTGAACTGATGCTTCTACTCCTCTGCCTTTTACCCCCTTGCCATCTCTTGCTCAGATTATTGTACTCACATCTTAACCAGTTTCCCTGTTATTCCCACTCCTGCCTCCCTGCCAGCTCTTCTAGTTCTCTGCAGAAGAAAATCTGATGGTGCCATTTCACTGTGTAAAACCCTTCTAAGGATTTCCATTCCCCTCAGGACAAAGCCTAAACATTGAGCACTGCCTGCTGGTCATAGTGGTACATGCCTGTCCTCCTCTACCTCCCGTCCACCAGCTGACTCAGTGTAGATCATAGCTTACAAGGATGGTAAGCCCCTCTTGGATGGGTTTGGAGTCCCAATTCTGTGCTTCCACAGCACCCTCCCTGCCTTCCCCTGTCTGAGTGGGTACCACACTCGCCCGGTAGCACTTTTTAATTGTCTATCTTCCTCAGGGACTGTTGGTTCCCTCTGTCTTGTTCAGCGTGGAAACCACAGAACCTAGCATAGTGCTGGGCGTGTAGTAAGTACTTGGAAAATGTTTGTTGAATGAATGAATGACTGATATTTTATGAGCCTATGGGATAAGTACTGAAAGAATATTTGAAAAAATTTAAAATTTTAATTTATTGAATCAGTTAATAACTGTGAAAGCCTGAATTAACTCATTGGATAGTGCCTGGGTTGTAATGAGTACGATGTTAGCTATTATTGTTGTTGTTACTATTATGAGGCAGGAATGTAAGTGACTTTTTTCTTTTTCATTCTACTCTGATAATTTAAGAAAAAAATAAATGATTTGGGATTAACATATATACACTACTATATTTAAGGTAGGTAACCAACAAGGAGCTGTATAGCTACTGTATAGCACAGGGAACTCTACTCAGTACTCTGTAATAACCTGTATGGGAAAAGAATCTGAAAAGGAATGAATACATGTATATGTATAACTGATTCACTTTGCTGTACACCTGAAACTAACACAACATCGTAAATCAACTATATTCCAATATAAAATTAAAAAAAAGAAATAAACGAAATATTTGCAGTTGGATCTCTTCGTAAACATTAATGTGATGGCATGATTTGGTGATTTCCCACCTGCAGTATTTTTTTTTTTTTTGCGGTACGCGGGCCTCTTCCTGTTGTGGCCTCTCCCGTTGCGGAGCACAGGCTCCGGACGCGCAGGCTCAGCGGCCATGGCTCACGGGCCCAGCCGCTCCGCGGCATGTGGGATCTTCCCGGACCGGGGCACGAACCCGTGTCCCCCGCATCGGCAGGCGGACTCTCAACCGCTGTGCCACCAGGGAAGCCCCAGTATTTTTGATTTACCTTTGGAAACGGAAACATTTTGAGGTGTGAGTGCAGTGAAAAAACCAGTGTTTCAGTGAATGTGTCTCATAAAAGATGAGGTGGCTTCTGCGTGTTATGTTTTCCATTGAACGGTTAGTTTTATGGATCTCTTGAAAAATTGTCTATGGAATTTTGTTGTTGTTACAGTGTTTGCTGGCAGATACTCACTAATACACTTTTTGCAACTAAATTGAGCTTGTCCTAAGTAGCTTCTCACCCAGTCTAGAATTATTTATAATATTTGGCTTTTTTGTAGGTTGGATTGGATTGAATTCTTTCCAGAAGCCATACTACTGGTATCATGGACTCAGAGGTTGTGAAGAGCTCTTACAGTTTCATTACTAAATTTTATAAACAAATGTATTCATAAAGTCAGAGCTGTTTACAAACTATTTCCCATGAACTTCATGAAATACTGTTGATTATATAGATAATGTGCTTTGTGGCCTGTGGCCATGGCTGCCCTCTCTGAGCAGCCATTAGGAGGGAGAGGACACATGCCTTGGTTCAGGTCTTAACCCCTGCACGAGACGCTGGTGAGCTCAGCACCCAGGGCCCTCTGCCTCCACAGCTTGAGGAGGCTCTGCACACAGGCCTTCACTTAGAAGATAGCTTCTCCTGGGAAAATTAGCTTTAGATTTCAATTTCTATTATAAATCTAAAACTCACAGACACCTTTGTCTGAAGTGAAATCTTAAGAAAAGTTGACACCTACCTAGACTGTCCCCAAATTGTATCATTTAAAAACCTCTTCTGATTCAGTAACTGGTCAACAGATCATTTATACATTGTATCAAGTACATCTCTGTTTTTATTATCTAGCTCACTATAAGGAAGCCGTTTTATGCGTAAGATTTCCAGTTGTAGAGTTGATTATATGTTTTGAATTTAGGGTGATTTAAAAATCTGCCTACTACATTTCTTTAATAAGCAAGACCTCCTAAATGTCTTTCCTTTAGATTAAATTGAAGTTCCAGATTTAAAAGTGAAACCATCAAGATGGTGGTGTAGTCATGGAAATATTACACAGAGCTTATATGTTAAAATTCTAAATTACTTTGGTACCCAAATAGAGCTCTGCTTTTTGTAATGCTGGAAACAAAATAGGTACTCTATAAGTACTTTACTGATTGAGGAAATAAAAGTACTAGAAAGTTAGAAGTAAGTGCTATGTCTAAAGATGGTTGTGTAAAAATTCATAAGCTCAGGATTTTTTAGAAAATATAAGTTAGTGGAATCATAAAAGGAGTGGTTCTGGTCAGAGATATGAAACATTGGAATTACTTCTTTTAATATTGTATGTTTTTAAATTGTCATTTCTCATTGAATGCTTTAGTTCTACCTGTATGACTGCCTTTGCAAAATAATACGTTGCTTGAAACTGACTAAATGAAATGTGTGGAAGGTAAGCGTTTCTGCTCCCACGCACAGCCTTGCCCTTCATCCTTGGCTTAATCAGGAAACCTTATTATTGGCGGTTATTTAAATATTAAAATACATTCAGAAGTTCCATAAATTAAATGTGTGAAAAGCAATGAATTCCAAACCATTTCTTTCTCTTACTGCTTTTATATGGAGGTTCCCCAAGTTTTTTCTTATATAAACTGGAAATTATATGGACTTCTTGTATTTAATCACAGTATGATTATTTTGCCCATTATCCTAGACTAATAGGAGAAGACTTTATGTCTTTCTGTTTTCCCTAGCTTCACTTGATCCAAATTTTATCATGCCCACAGAATATTTTTACCCATAGTTTATTTATTAAGTGGTTTCTTTCAGAGAAATGAGTGTTTACAGAAGAAGGATAGAATTTCATGTTCTTGATATTTTGAAGAAAAAAGTCTTGAGTGCTATCTTTAAGCACATTTCTTTAAAGTTTGGAATAACTTTTAATCATCTCTCTCACTGTTTATTGATATTTATTTGCATTACCTTAAGATATACATAAGTGAATGAAAGTTCATTTTCATAGTCTTTAACGGTGAATAATTTATTTATATACAGGTATACAGGCTCTTTAACACTTAATATTGAGAGACAGAAGAGATTTAAATTAGGCTTGTTTCAGAATACCATCCTAGGAATCTGGCAACATCACTGATATATGAATGTTTGCTAATGTGGTTTGAAAGAAGGATCCTCATTAAAATCTTGTTGCTAAACAAGTGACAGAAACCTTACAAACAGCTTGAGGCTTCAGGCCAGTCACAGTTACTCCTGAAGAGATCTGGACAAGTGTGAAAATACAGAGACTGTGCCTTTATTTTAATCAGAACACATAAATGCTATCTGGAGTCAGGTCCCTACTTGAGGACATTTTTAGTCATATTAGGGAAAACAAATCTTAGCATATTTCAATGCCTAAGCCTTCTGTTGTGAATTTGTCAAGTGTAAAAGTATTGGGTGTGTTAAATTCAGAAAGTGTACTTTTGGTAATAGCCCTTGTATTCATGTTTTCCTGCAAGGGATTGGGGTTTGGTCAACTAGCATATGTTCATGAGGTAAAGTTCATGATGCTCATGACCTTTCTGTAGATGATACTTGAGTGCGCTGGTTGATCCAGGTCTCTGAGTGATGGTGAGGCTGCGAGGAGTCAGCCCACGGTTTGTCACCACCATCTAACATTTAGTCACTTCTGGATTAACTTTATGTTCACATGCCCTTTGAGGGTTGCTCCTGTCTTAATTCTTATTTAGGATCATAACCCTTGCCTCTAGAAAGGCAGGTCTTAACATCAGGCTGTACGAAGAGCAGTTCATATGTAGGGATGCTAATGGCTTTCCAGAGTGGAAGTTAGTGGACTTTTCAATAACCTTGTGGCCCCCCATTCAGGACCTTAGATGAGAACGAGCTGATTGTAAGTCTGCTCTGCCTTTTTGAGTCATAGGGGATCCTCATCAAAGGACACAGGAAGTCCCCTTGCTCTGATTTGGCCCACGTGCCCAGCTCATCAGTGAAGAGATGACAAGAACATTTGTAGTTGAGTGAAAAAGATGCCTGATTCGGTTCAGGACTCAGTAAACAGTGGCAGTTCTGAGACTGGTGAACAGCAAGCTGAAGAAGCCCATGCTCTGAGCTGGAGCATCCCTGCCCCGCTGTGTGTGACCAGACACGCACACCGTTTGAAGTCAGGTCCTCTCCCACACCAGCTGTCCTCACTCCCATCGCCCCTCATCCTGCAGACTGTGCAGTGGACTTGGACGTCCGTGCCATAGGCCTCTTGGTCTGGCACAGCCCCTCGAAGGAGTTTCTTGTGCATTTACAAATCTCAATCATTTTCAGTTTGCTTGTGGTTTAAAATTTCACTTTTGTTACACATTTTGTGTCTTCATGGAGACTCCTGAAATTACCTGCTTGCTTTAAGATGATTATAAATTTTATTTCTTAGTAGCTGAAAGGGTAATACAGAGCTCAAGAAAAGAGGGGAATCCTGATAATTTTGTACTAAAAGAGTTATAAAAGCTATTCTCCAGCTTCTCTGTGAGGATGATGTCATATTTTAAGGTCTGACATGGACATGGTTGGTTACAGACTGGAGGCGACCGGGGCTGGGACTAGAACCCCCAGTGGGTAGGAGAAGGACCGGAAGAGTTCAGGAGAGTTGCTGCCCAAGCAGGGGAACCCCACACACTGTCCTGAGGAGGGACCTGGTCTGACCCAAAGCAGACCCAGTAGAGAAGCAGAGGGCCCCACTGTGGCTGGCCTCTGGCACCTGGGTTTTCTGGGTTGGTGGTCCTGAGAAGGCAGGATGCCAAGGGGCCAGTACAATTTAAAAGGGAAACTACCAGAATGGAAATGTGATAGAAAGCCGTTTGGATTTTCTGGGGCATTTCAGAGTTGACTCAGGAATGGGATGGGAGCCCTATTATCAGAAGTGAAGGACCATGGCAGGTTGTGTGAAAGAAAGAGGGTAACTTGATGCCATCAGAAGACACACAGAAACTGGCCCCCAGAGGCCTGTGTCTGGACACAACTCCCCTTTTACTCTTCCTATTCATTTCTTCTAGAATATACTCTTTTTTTTTTTTTAATTGAAGTATAGTTGATTTACAATGTGTTAACTTCTGCTGTACAGCAAAGTGATTCAGTTACACATATATATACATTCTTTTTTTAATATTCTTTTCCATTATGGTTTATCACAGGATTTTGAATATAGTTCTCTGTGTTATACAGTAGAACCTTGTTGTTCATCCATAGAATATACTCTTTTTCTCTGTAGGGAGACCTTGTGGAGATGCTGCAGGTTTGGTTTCAGACCACTACAATACAGTAAATATCATAATAGAGCGAGTCACACGAATTCTTTGGTCTCCTGGTGCATTTAAAAGTTATGTTCACACTATATTAAAGTGTGCAATAGCCTTATGTCCAAAAAAAGAATGTACATGCCTTAACTAAACAATAGTTTATTGCTAAAAAATGCTAACCATCATTTGAGCCTTCAGCGAGTCGTAATCTTTTTGCTGATGGAGGATCTGGCTTTGATGTTGGTGGCTGCTGACTGATCAGGGTGGGGTTGCTGAAGGTTGGGGTGAATTTCTTAAAATAAGACAACAATGAAGTTTGTTGCATCGAAGGACTCTTCCTTTCATGAATGATTGCTCTGCAGCCTGCAGTGCTGTGTGATAGCATTTTGCCCACAGTAGAACTGCTTTCAAAACTGGAGTTAGTCCACTCAAACCCTGCTGCTGCCTTATCAACTAAGTTTATATAATATTCTAAGTCCTTTGTTGTCATTTCAACAAGTTTTATAGCATCTTCACCAGGAGTAGATTCCATCTCAAGACCACTGTCTTTGCTCATCCATAAGAAGCGACTTCCCCTCTGTTCAAGTCTTATCAGGAGATGCAGCAATTCAGTCCCATCGTCAGGCTCCACTTCCAATTCCAGTTCTCTCGCTATCTTCTCTGTGTTGGCAGTTACAATAGTAACATCAAAGATCACTGATCACAGGTCACCGTAACAATGATATTAATACTGAAAAAGTTTGAAATATTTCAAGAATTATCAAAATATGACACAGAGACATGAAGTGAGGAAATGCTGTTGGAAAAATGGTGCCGATAGACTTGCTCGAAGGAGTATTGCCACAAACCTTCAATTTGTAAAAAAAATGCAGTGTCTGCACAGTAGTAAAATGCAGTACAATGAAGTCTGTCTGAATTAGAAATTCTACTTACTCTCTACATTCTGCCTCTGTGAAGTCCCTTCACTCTTCACCTCAGAGGTCTCCTCTCCCCCTTTCAAATCTACAGAGTAAAGGACTTTTATTCTGCCTTTTATCCATGTACACGTCTTTCGTGGAGCATGTCCTGTGAGCCAAGCACAGTCTAGGTAATAGATGTTAAATGAGTGAATATTTTAGAGCTGTTAACAATTACAGTGATGTAATTACAAGTCATTTTTTTTCTTCCAAATTTTTTATTTCAGATTTCACTAAATGTTGCAAGGACTCTGGAATCCTTATGGTAGTAAAATGCCGCAAAGAAAATTCTGCATTGAAAGAATGTCTAACTGCTTAGTAAGTAGTTACCTCAGCGTTTGTGCTCCTGTGTATAATGTGTGTGTGTAGTATGTGTAGTAGATAAGAGTATGTTATTTAACTCATTACATGTAAACTCTACTTCTCCCCACCAAATTTGTCATATAGTTGGCTGAGTCTAAAATTTTAATTTGTTAAAGATTCTTCTAAGAAAAACGATACAACATATTTATGAAGGGTCTTTTCAAGTTTTGTGTGTTTGTCAGCATTTTATCTGATTAAAATACATGATTTTTCATATGATTTAATAAATTCCTTTTCATGAACAGAAAATAGAATATGTTTATCTCTTCTAATGAAAAGGTACTTTTGCCAGCCTTGGGATCTTTTGGACTAATGTAATTTAACTTCTAGGAGAGTTGCAATAAATCAAATGAAGGCTACAAAGGTAAATTTAGATTTTTGAAGTTAAATTACTTTGAAAAATAATTCTTAAATATCATGTTCACTGATATTCTGTTGTAGTTCCTTGAATCTTAAAGTAAAAATATGCAGAGGTCTTTGAATGCAGCTGCTTTCTGCTCATCTCCCCACATGTTTTATCACCCACATTATTGACAGGCAGTGTTGTGGATACAGTGCTTTAGTGAGTAGGGAGTTGGTAGTTGTCCGTGAGATCTTAGTTTTGGCGAACCCTTACTTCCTTCTGTACTCTGCTCCCCTAGCCTGTGAAGCATCTATGTCAGGATTGTTTGATACTTCTTAGGCAATTACATAAAATGTGGTGATTATCTGAATCTTAAATTGTTTTCTTTTTTGATAACAAATAATGTACACATGAGTTTATAGACTCTTTTAGAATACTGAACCTCTACATTTATAGATGAGGAAACATACTCCAAGTCCGCATGTCTTTGCTCAAGTCAATAAACAATTCTAATAGCTGCTCTTTTTTATGAGCCCAGACCTGCACTAAGTGTTTAACTGTGGAGAAGTAAGAGTTCTGGTCCCTAGAGCTGCCAAGAGATGTTGAATGAATAGATGAAACTCTTTCACATTTGTGTGACTGAATTTGTTAAATTCCCTTTTGTACATTGATTGAAGGATTTTGACACCTCGGTTTCAGTCATCATATCATAGGGACTCATTATTCTTAGTTGGGACAGGGTAGCACTGGAGCCAGGAGCAGGGACCATGGGGAAGGCAGCGAGCTGGTGTCTCCTGGGTCCCCCGGGGCGTAGCTCCCCCTGCAACCCATGCAGGGTCCTCACTGTCAGGTGGGGTGATTCTTCCTCACGTGGAAACACGTCACCCCAGCGCTGGCACATAGGAGATACTATGTACTCAGTAATTGTTAGCTCTTTTTAAAAGTTCGTCTGTGTTATTTGTTAGCTTTTGTTATCTGGATATTAATCATTGGCATATCCTGCCATCTCTCGCCCCCTAGAGATGGAGAAGATAACAGGTCCCAGTCCATCCTGGGGGGCAGGGGGAGGCTGTAACTGCTTAGAAGAGAGGGGAGCAAACCGAGAGGAGTGACTGATATTTGTGGGAAAGAAATGAGAGCTATTAGGAAGAATTCTACTTGACCTCAAGTCTCAACATACTCTAAGAAATACTGCTTTTTTGTCTTTGCTTGAGTGGGGGCTCTGCTTTACTTACTGTCAACATTCCATGGGTGGAACCACTACCCTCTCTCATCTCCGCCTGGTGACACCCTGAGTCAGTTTTGTGTTCTATTATTTCTCCCCGTCTCTTCTCACTCATCCTTCGGTAAACTGCAGTCTGGCTTCTGCCCTCACGACACTGGAACTGCTTTTCCCGGAGGTTCCATCTTTTCTCTGATACTTGACCCCTCTCTGGAAACCCCTGGAAGTCCCTTCCATCTGGCTTCCCTCTTTAAGCTCTTTCCTGTCTCCTCGGCATCTCTACCTATTTCTTCTCCACCTTTTCTTCCTTAACCTCTTCCTTAAAGCTGGTTCCCCAGGTTCTCTTCTCCGTTTTAAATCTGAGAAAGCTCAGTTTGCACCCGTGGAATTCAGCTGCTTCCTATGGGTCATGGCATGTCTCCACTTCCCTCTGCCGGTCCGAAACCGAACTGAGCTCCCTTGACTCCTGCCTTGTGTCTTTGTGAATTATAGTTGTCTTGGATCTAGAATCTTCCTGATCTCCTGTTGATTTCATCTCCTCATTCTCCCCCAGATCCACTTCGTCCTTTTCATCAGAACTGTGCTTCCTTTGGCTTAGGTCCTCCTCATTTCTTGTCTGGATTATTGTAATAGCTTATTTATTGGACACCCTTGCTGCCCACCTTTAGCCTATCTGCCACATGCTGTCAGATTCATCTAAGGCAGTGGTCCCAACCTTTTTGGCACGAGGGACCAGTTTCGTGGAAGAGTTTTTCCACGGTGGGGGCGGGGAGGGGATGGTTCAGGCGGTAATGCGAGCGATGGGGAGCGGCAGATGAAGCTTTGCTCCTTGCCCGTCGCTTACCTCCTGCTGTGCAGCCCAGTTCCTAACAGGCCGCAGACCAGTACCGGTCCGTGGCCCAGGGGTTGGGGGCCCCCGATCTAAGGCCCAGAACTGATCTTACAGTTGCTTTGTGAATAGTGCCCGATCAGGGTAGATTTGACTTCTCAGTGGGGCATGAATGAATCGCCATGATTTGGCCCTCCCCATTCCAGCATCTCATGCCCTTTCTCCTGCACATGATCTGCTATGGTGGTACTAATCTACTTGTACTTCTTCATGCGTCACAGTTTTTCCTCATCTGTGGGATTTTCCACATGTGCCTTCTATGTGGGTTTCTGTTGGTCCTTCAAAATGCAACTCAAACGTCTCCCCCTGACAGCTCCCCTTTTTCCACTCTGCCCCATGTTTTGGGCCACAACTGCCGTAGTACTTTGTGTACATAATTGTGATGCAGTCTTGTCTGCTCTCGTGGATACCCGAGGATGGGTGCCCTGACTTCCCATTGTCCTATCCTGGGACATTGGTATTCAAAAAAGAACCATTAGGTCTTTTTTTTCTTTAATTTGGTAGCCTAATGTTTACAGTGAATTTATGACCATTACTAAAAACCTGCTTCTAAAGATTGTGCCTGATGAACCGGATGTCTGAATTTATTGTTAAAATAAGCTTATATGCTTACGAAGTGATTCACTTTAAAAGATTTTCATTTTCTTTCTCATAGCTATAATGATCCAGCCTTTTATGAAGAATGCAAAATGGAATACCTGAAGGAAAGGGAAGAATTCAGAAAAACTGGAATTCCTACCAAGAAAAGGCTGCAGAAGCTTCCCACAAGCATGTAGGCAAATATTCAAATGATACTCAGTAACGCCAATGTTCATGGAAATCAGTCACCTGAAATGATGGACTCAAAGAAGTGTTTGCTTTATCCTTAATTATGGAAATAATTTTATCTGAAATAAAGGTTTTTTTAAACTTCAAAGTTGAGTTTATTGAATGGGATAGGAGTAAGTGGGGAATTGGCACATGGTTTACCTGGGCATAATGGGTTTATCCTTAATTATGGAAATAATTTTATCTAAAATATTTTTTTTTAAACTTCAAAGTTGAGTTTATTGAATGGCATAGGAATAAGGAGGGAAATGGGACATGGTTTGCCTGGGTTGTAATGGGGTTTTTCATATAGAGAACAGCTATAGTTCTCTAACAGTGATACCAGTCTTTAGGTTTCCACATGAATCTTACTCATCAATCTATACACTAATCATGGGGCCAGAAGTAACTAAAGGAAAGCAGGAATGGACAGCCTTCAAAGGAGTTAATAACTTGGCAGTATAGCAGGATGGTCATGAACCTGGCTCCACCACTGAGTAGGTAAGTAGAGTATGTACTTGGACATACTTGGAGTCTTGGACGTGGTAAATGCACTTTAATGGTTATTAGTAGAAGTAAAGGCTTATTTGGAAACATAGATGAGGAGATAAGTGCTTGTACATGAATTAGTTTTACTTACATCTTTAATAGAAAATTTCCTAAAATGTAGTGGCATTCCTTGACCTGTTAATTCTGCTACTGAAAATATTTTAATCTTTTAAAAAGTCTTTATAAGGATGAATGACCATTTTGTAACATAGTAGTGGTTTCAGGAACTAATGTAAAAAATTTGTCCCGATGTAATAATTTGATCCCAGGTTCAGCTTTTATATTAAAAGTTGCTTTTTTTCCTATGAGCTGTTAACTCTTCACCATAGCCATTGCAACTAGTTTCCAGGTAAGTAAAATTTTTATGTATTTACATAGTTTTTATTAAAATCACAAATAGAAATTCCTGCCTACTAGGACAAGATTTAACTTAGGCCATCGAGTTAAAAGTAAATAGGACCCTAAAGAACCATGCGATGTTCAAGTTCCACACTTTGCTCTTGAGTAGACCACTCAAAGGAACTACTTGACTCTTACTTGAAACCCAGAGAGACCACATTTTCCAGGTATACAGATCAAAAGGAGGGAGACAAGAGGAGCAGACAAGCAAAGAAGATACAGCCACAGAGACCACATGGCATGGGGGTAAACAAGCCCACGCTCCTCTGGGGGCCTTTTGATTTCCTAGAGCACAGGAATTAGTTTGTTTTCAATGACTTAAGTGAGGAAAGGGCAAAATGGTTACTTTAAAAAGCTACTAAAAATATACAACTTGTGGTTATTTTATAATTATTTTAATTAGAATTAGAGGGGCCAGCTTCATTTTTATGTGGAAAATTCATCTATGTAGATGTTGCTTCCCCACAAGTGCTAGAAAGACTAGGTTATAGAGTATAAAAATGTCCACTGCATGCATGGTACTCTGGGGAATCCATCCCCGTCCACTCGGCTCTTCCTCTGGCTGGCACCCCTGCACCTCTGCTGACCCTCTCCTGTTCAGTTACAGGCCACAGATCTTCTACCCGTACAATCTGCCTTCTCCAGACAGCGTTTCTGCATGAGACCATGACTGTTTTCACAGGATTCAGTCCTTTAGTGCTTGAAGCCTGAACTCTCCCCTCTACTTTGGTTGTGTTCCACAGAGGTACATCCCTGCTCTAGTTATGAATTAGGTTCCACTTTAGCAGAACCTCAGTTTCCTTTTAGAGAAGATGTAACTTCTATTTTAGCTAATGGGGAGGATTGAGAGGCTTTTGTTGTTGTTATCCGTGTTCTTTTCACTCTGTTGAGTTATGGATGTGCTGAATTGGGTTATCCTTATGAAAATCTGGAGGTTAAAGAAATTTTCAAGGGAAGTCCTCTGGAGCAAGCTTCAACTAGTATGAAACAAGTCAACAAAATCTTCCATTTTAAATAAGCTACAGATGGGCCATTCTCTCACTTCTCTTTGAATCTTACCAATAACAGAAATGATCATAAAATACATTTAAAAATTTATGACTGGGAAAATTTCTTTTGGTTACCCTTTCCTAAATAGTTTTACATCATTTGTTTAGCACTCTAAACTGTCAAGAACATCTAGCATACCTGTTTGATAGCTACCCTATTGTTTAGATGCAAAAGCATTGTCTCCATTCAGAAGTTGGTTTTTGGTTTAACAAGACAAATGTCTGTTACGTGAATCAGATTAACAACCTATAATTAGTACATGACCCTGGAATATTTAGGCAAGGACAATATTTCCACTTCAATTTCAAACAAAAATAATTTATTTTAAGTAATGTCTTGGCATTGTTCAAAACATTCATCAAGCCATTATGTCATATGACTTATTTTCTTTACAAAGGAAAATGCTCAGTCTTGGTTTTAAAAAAGGCAAACCAGTAAGCTACATTGGAGATTAGATATAATGTACAGCCTATGCAGCCACATGACAAATAGTTTCTGCTGCTTTATTACACAGGTAGTTGCTTCCTTCAGCTAAAGCCTGGGGTCTTGTATTTGTTTTATGCATATTGGGTTTTGTTCTATTACTTGGCAGGAGATTGTACTCCCTCGAGTCAGCTGTGTTCATTGGTCAGAATAAATTCCAGCATCTGACACCAACTCCATTAATCACAGACAAGCTTGAGTAAGTGAGTAAGATAATAGAAAGACAAATATCTGGTGAATGGTGAACACTGTTTATATATGTATGCTATTCAGTTAATGTAGAAGAGATTTGAAATATTCTTTTGAGTCCAAGGTGTTTGCAACTGTCTATCAAAAAGGATAAAGGCCTTCTACATGAAATGCTTTATCTCAGGCAAAAGATGTAGGAACGGAGACATATATTACGAATATTCTTAATACCACCACCCTGAAAGAATACAGAGAAATTTCCGTATGAAGCTATCCTTGTTACTTGTTTATAAATGATAGGCTCTTAGAATCAAAGCGTTGGGGGACATTTCATGATTATACTATTATCATATATCAATACAGCACAGAATTTGGTTTCTAGGATTCTAATTAATTGAAAACCACTTTCTCAATAAGTAAAATCATTACATTTCAAAACAAAGTTTAACCAGTTAATAAGCTGCTCTACATAACAAGCAGGTGTAGACCCTTTGAAGAAAACGGCTTTATACAGTTACACACCCATTGGGATTTTCACTATAGCACTGAAGGACAGATTAGACTGAAGCCTTTGTGATACTATTCCTACTTCTAACTGGATAATGTATATGACTGTAATAGTTTATTCACACACCACATAGTTTTTCAACTATTTCATCACTTTTTTTCAATTAAGACTTGAGGGATGTACCAGGACAGTTGGCTTCAACGAGCAGATTTCAAGTCTTAAAATCCAAGTTGTACTTTAAATTTTATCAGCATCGTGATTATAAAATGACTTTAAATCTTATACTTTGAGACACAATAGCACATATAGATGCAGTAACCCAGATAATATTGTTCCACTGTAATTTCCTTATCCTTACGCGTTATAAGGTCAGCAGAAATATAACCTAAGTCACATTGCCATTTTACTCCTTTATGCAACTTAACATGCTTTTTCTCTGAGAACAATGGTCTCCTTTATTTTTATGAGTTAGGCATTTCACATGCTTTGTAAAACCGTGTCTGAAAACTTTCAATTCCATTCTTCATGTGAGGGGCAGAAATGTACAATTATCATCATCAAAGGTAGAGTTGTCATTGTGAAACACCTTAGGTTTATTAATTAGTAACACATATCTGATTCTTAGCCAGAATATGGAGCTGGAGGGTGTTCTTTCATACTGAAAAATCAACTACATAATATGGTACATTATGTGCAAATGTAAATACTGAAGAACTCTGCAAAAGTTTAATCAAAATCTCCTTTCAGTTTGTTAATGATTTCCCAAGAAAACCACTGAGGGAGATACAGCAACCTCGTGAGAACATCATAAATCTCTTCATAATTAATTTTTATAATGGCAGTTTTGATTATGTTGATCCAAGTAATGCAGTGGTGGCAGGTTGGGTAAAGGCAAAGGTTTATTTTTAGTTTCCCCAAATGTTGTCTCACTTGATTTAGGAGGGCTTGGGAATACCCAAGAATTATCTTCCAGAGAATTTCTGCCATAAGAATTGTGTTCCTGAAAGTTTGTGCCATCGTGAGGAATGGATCGCTCATGATCTGTCCATGACTGGAGAGCTGCTTTCTCTGATAAAACCTTTGCATCTCCTGGTAAAGGGGAAGACGTGGCATGACAAAGAGTTTTGCCGTTTGGTGAGAGAGGGGCCTGTCTTTTGTATGCTGCAGTAAAATTCATCAAGTGCAGCTTTGTGCTGTCTTTCCCAAGGTCTTCCATGCATCCTGCTGGGGCACAAGCTGAAAAGAAAGCACAGGCTAAGCATCAGCTGTCCTGGTATTTACGATCATAGAACAGTAAACACACACTTTGTTAATTTGGTTGATTCTAGAACTGGAAATGGACATTTCCAAGTTAGTGCGATCACTGTGGCAGTGTGACTTGAAGTTGACAGATGATCTCAGTTCTAATCCTGGATCCGCTATTTACTGACAGGGTGACCCTTGACTGCTCCAGGTGTCACTTCTCTCGTCTGCAAAATGGACACAGGAATCTTGTCCCGCCCATATCATAGTGAACATGAGGAAATTCCTATTTTAAAAAGCTGGAAACCAATTCACTTAAAATACAAGTAAAGACCCTGTTCCTGGCTCTTAATATGGCTGGAGAAGGCTTGCAGAATGTTTGTGTGTCAGTGGAGACTAAGAAAGCTGTTCTTAAGCTTTAATAATTTTGTTAGATATAATATTCCTTAGCTTAGTCAAATCTGTTTTCCATAGGTGGTCCAAAAGTAAATTTTTCCAGAAATAACTACATTGTGAATTGGTGAGACCCAACTGAAATTTGATATATATTAAAGGCTTTTATGGATAAAACAATTTAAATTAAAAGCTATAAAATCATCTCATTTCTTGTCAAATATATATAATGGTAAATGTAAATTCTGCTATGGTCACAATATAGGTCAAAAAAAAGCAAAACAAATGAGTTTAGTAACATGTAATGGCTTGGAAAACAGACCACTCTCCAGCTGCTGTTCAGCCACAGACAACACAAAGCAAGGGTGTGTGCTTCCCTCCCTCTGGACGGATACCAAGTGCCACCAAGGCCTGACTCTAGTTTTAAAGGAGAAAGAAACTGAACCACATTAAAAAATAAGCTCACTGCCCCTTTTCTTGGGAGGAGGTGACAGTGCTCAGCTTCTGGACAGGGTGACATGTGGGTCTAGAGAAAAGGTGACCTGGGCTTATCTCTGTCCACTCCGCAAAGCACTCAATTCTTTGTGGAGAGTGGTGGCCCCAGGCCTGGCACTGTCGTAGGAAACGTGCTAGAAACTTACAGTTAAAAGCAAAGATTGATCATTCACCAGCTCAGAAACGACACAACAATAAGCATTTCCAAAGGAGTAGAGAGCATTTCTCCTTAATTATTTTTTGGAAGTTCTATTTAGTATATAAGAGGCTCACTGAAAAGTTACTCCATGAGCCTCATTTAAGAGAGGTCTTATTTCTACCATCAACTTAAAGTTGTCTCATATGTAACCCTGGCCACTGGAAAACCTGAGGACAAAATGAACCGTAAACTAAGTTGGGGCGTGCCAAAGTACCTTATTGTTTTGCCTGGTTCATAAGTAACTAACCCTAGAAACAGAAAGGCAATTCTGAATTTAGCTTTCTGTCCCAACATGCAACGTCCCCCGCCCCACAGGAAACACTTCTGAGGAGAACTATTTATAAAATCTCTTGTGCCCTCTTTAGGGACAATTTGAGGTACAAATGACAATTTTAAATTAATGATTTTTTAAAAAATAAAAAGTCACATCTCATTCCTTTAAAAATAAAGTTTACAGCATTCAAATTTACATTACACAACTTTACAGGAATACAATCATTACGTAATAAAAGGTACAAACGCACTGATTTTTCTCAGTATAGAAATAGCTTTGGCAAAGTAGCCACTACTAGTTAACACAAAACTCAAGAAAAGGTTTAATCAGCCAAGCAGTTAAATATGCAAAGCAATGAAAATTTTTGTTTGGTTGAAAGGGCTAAGTGAATATAGCATCTAGTCTCTATTCAAAACAATCTGTCCTTTAAGGAAAGAAAAATTAAGTTTACAAAAAATGAAAATAACCAAATAACGAATCAGAGTTCTCTCTTTAAAAACAATTTAAAGAGCTACGTCTTTGGTATATTCTGTAGCACTGGAATGAAAGTAGCTTTTGGTGTCTTTTTTTTTTTTAATATATGAAGTAGTTGTGGTAAAAGGTCAACTAGAGCAAACTTAACACCTCAGCCTTGAACATATAAGCAACACTTGGCTGAGAAAAAAGCCACAAGGGGAAAAGAATACAGTACTGAAGAAACACACATCAGCAACACCTTTATGTGTGAAGTTGACCAGTATGAGGCTGAAGCCAGAGCAGAGAATGGGTGGCTGTGAATAGACTACATATACTTTGGCTTATCAAACTCATTTGATGAGATTTCGATAAGATACGATAACGAATGCTCTTTGAGCAGCTTGGCTGGAATCAGTGGTTTCCGGCAAACCCTGACTTGCCTTTCTTGATTGCAGTTGGGGTTTTCAGCTTTCTTAGCAGTTCAGCTTGTACTTGAGTCACCAGATGTAAATTAGACATTTCTCTCTTCAGTTCCCAGTATGCACTTTGCATATTATCACTGAAATACAGGGTTGTTTTTTTTTAAAAGAAAAAAGTTAATGGTTATTATTCTCTGTGGAGAGAAGGGAATAACTTTAAAATAGAAATGAGCTTATCTTCATTTCTGCTCATATTGTTGTGAAATAATACAAATTAAAGTCCTCATTAAATAATTAAAATATTTAAATAGAGCATTATAACAAGTGAAAAAATCTTATTCACAGTAACACTGACCTAATTTTTATCAATTAACTGAACTATATTAAACAGAAGGGTATTATAAAAAGTATTCTAACCAACGAGTTTAATAGTGCTCTCCTCAGGACTGAGATTTTATAATAGCCTATGATGTGCAGTGGCGTTAATATACTTAATAGTAAGGAATATGGTCTTCACTTGCAAATCTGATCAAGAATAGGGCTTCCCTGGTGGTGCAGTGGTTAAGAGTCTGCCTGCCGATGCAGGGGACACAGGTTCGTGCCCCGGTCCAGGAAGATCCCACATGCTGCTGAGCGGCTGGGCCCGTGAGCCATGGCCGCTGAACCTGTGTGTCCGGAGCCTGTGCTACACAGCAGGAGAGGCCACAGCAGTGAGAGGCCCGCGTACCGCAAAATAAATAAATAAAGTGACATTCATTCATGGATGGATTTTGAATTTGTCTTTATCTTTTGATTATTCTGTTCTGATGTTGTGAATTGAAATGCTGTTATCAATTCTGAATGTACACCGAAGCCCACATTAAAATAAAATTTAGGTTTCATGCATTCCAGTCTTTTATGTTTGACTGGGCTGTCTCATATTGTTGGTTCTAAACCAATGTGACATGACAGCACAAGACATGAAGAGCCAGCTGATTTCCTGGTAAGGGAAAAGGAGCTGGAGAGAGGATTATATGAAACAGAAATAAAAACTTCACAAATACCTCTCATTTTACCTCAATTATCTGAAAAGTTATAAATCAGTTATTTTAAACCTAATTTTATTGAGTTTCGTCTTCCATTAAGCATTCTTATTTGCATATTCATGATTTTTTTTAGGTTCTTAGTTGCCAACTAAATAAATCAAAATCTTCAACACATATGTAAGAACAACTGATCTCATAGTGTTCAAACAACCCCTACTGCCTCTTAAAGATATTAGTATAATTTTAGTAATAATGAAATCAAACAAACATGTCACGTTATGCTTCAATTTCTGTCTAGCTATAAACAAAAACCTTTAAACAAACTACAAGGATAACACTCTTCATATCTAAATCTAATATCTTATTCTAATTATGGAAACAACAGATATATTCAGTTATTTTGAATTATGACATTCCTTTTTTGTCAAAATATTCCCATTCCACTCAGACTATAATTCTTTCAATAGGAGCAGGAGAATAAACTTTATACTGCTTTTGAGAAAAATCTACTTGTTTTAATCTGTTGTAACATTTGTTAACCAGTAGTCTATTAAAAAACACAGGGATTTTTGCAGGTTTTTGATAGGTGTGAAATAATTACTTCACAAAAATTAGTCAACCACATCTGCTTCAGCAGTCAACATCTGAGCCGTGTGCTACAATGAGTGTCTCACATAGGAACTGTCTGAAGTGTGAAGAGTCAGTGGTTCCTTGGTGCAATTCTGGGCATTCAGCATGCTTCCCAAAAAGAGTTACTCACATTACGTAGCAGCTAAGTGTAAACACTGTACATGTGCTAATTCATGCAGACAGTCATGATATGAATCATACAGATTAAAAACAGTGGCTTAAGATTGTAAATCAGTACCTGACTTGGAGAAAAGCAAGTACAGTACTCAAGACAGTGTTTGGATACTGGAATATCAAACATTGCATCATTCAAAATAGCTACCCATATAAAATAAGAGAAAATTATAATAGAGGTGTTAATGCAGCACTAATACACATTTTCCAATTCAATTTAATGAAGACTGCTTATAAATTAGGTGACACCAAAAACTAGGTCACCTAGTTTAACATATGTCTTTTTCTTTTGCCCTTAATGTCACCTGAATAGAAAACTACAGATATAAAAAACTAAAATTATTACTAAGTATAAGCTCTCCCTCTTGTGGATAACAAATTAATGGCAGTTACTTTACACTTCATTTATATTAAAGTGCTATAGTCTTCAAAGTGTGTTAAAATTTTTTAAATTCTACTTGAACAAATCATTGCTTAAGTAAGACTGGACAGTTGTCATCCACAGATCTTTAGCAGAGCTCCAGCTAACCTTTACTTATCCAGGTATTTTTGAGCCTATAAACTGTTCCCCTTCTACCTCCCACCAGCTGGGAATATAAATTAGTTAAATTTTGCTTTAAATACCATACAAGCACAATCCTAATGATATATATAGTTGTGTACAAAGAACTCATAAAGCTACTTGAACACTGAGATGCAACACCAAAGCACCCCAAATGAAAACCCTAAGAAATAAGACAGATGAGACAAAAAGATAATGGTGGTTGAGCATGTACTATGTGCTAGACAGGCACCTCACCCGGTTCTCACACAAACGTGGCAACCTGGGAGCTCACTTCACACACAAGGAAGCAGGTGCCAGAGAACTTCCTGACTCTAACAAGCTGCTGTTCAAAGCTGCCTTTCAGCTATCCAGTCCTGTGACTGACTGCTGCCCTTTGTGGGTAACATTTTTCAAATCATCATAACCTTCAGCTTCATCACACTTGCCAACTACTGACTTCCAACACAACCTTCTTCGTCCCAGTATAAAATTCCACACCTCTAAATTTTAAACGTAATGAAACCTGCTTATCCACATCTCAACAAGGGGGCACATGTCCAGCTTACATAGTAAAAACTGTGTAAAAGCTCAGTTTTCTTAATTGACACTGTACGTTCAACTCTTTAATACTGAATGTTCCTTGTATAAGAAAAATCTACTTGATTTTGTTTTTTTTATTTCAGCCCTATTTTTCTTTAGCTTTTGAAAATTTATTGAACTATTACATTCCCCAGAGGAATTAAAATGAAAGTATGGGATAGTCTTAGCCAAGAACTAGAGACTTTGAAATGTATATCTTGACAACTGTGATTTCTTCAAACAAGCATCTTTCAAATATTTTTAATTGTAAGGCACAGCAGGCAATCATTTTACACTACAACCCATATTCTGTTATGTTCTATTCTGTTTTCTTATTTTTTAAATGCTTGTCTTAACTCACAAAATTTCATGATCAACTAAGGCAACACAGCACAGTGTGAAAAACACTAACCTAATCCCTATTTTCTAAACCAAGAATTTGCATCTGAAGAAGTTACCCCATACCTAGATCTGGCTTAAGAACTGAAGGCAACAACATAAAGGTAACCCCAACTAGTACACTGGCAGGACATTGGCCAAGTTTCTGATGCCCGGGCTGTTATTTTTAAATGATACTGTATACAATGAGGAACATATAAAAGGCCTCCAGTAATTAACATGTTCACTCAGGAAACAATATGTTACCACCTTGTTCCCCTGGCAATATGATGGAGGAAATGCAAAAAAGGAGGTGTTCCAAAAAGGGGAGTTTTCCAAATAACTGGAAAATAATCCTTAAAAATACCTAAACTTTTAGTTAATGGTTTTATGGAAACATTCCTATGTACTTTTCTAATATAGTAAACTTAATTTATCATCTGAATTGTTCCATTTAGAAGTGGATGATGTAACTTAAACACGAATAAAACATAGGACTATAAACTGTAAATAGGTATAAATGATAAGGTAAAGGAAAAACAAGATAAAACGCAGTCAGGAATGAGGCTAACATAAAAATCCATGATACAAAGTTTACCAAGGGTAAGCTACAGTTTGGTTATTAGTTTTCTAGTTGCTAACCGGAAGAGGGAGAGCTAATCAGTTCTGCAATCCACACTGCTATGGGTCTGCAAACACAGAAATGTACTTGAGCACTGGGAAGCCATTAGGACCCGCTTTAATTACACAGTTCTTTAACATACAGAAACTCTTAGACTGAACTTAATTCATTCTAAAAGCTTTTTCTCAGTTGATACCCTGAATTGATACTGAGCTTTAGAGAATTCAAAACTGTACTTCAAAGCCACAATTACATAGTTCTCAGCCTCAGAAACCAGACTCATCTCTTGGGGCCTTCCTCCTCCTCCAAATCCTGGCCTAGAGATCCTTCACTATCTTTTTAGTTACATGATGCCTTCAAACACCCATCTTTTTGGTGGGTGGTGGACAACTTTTCAAGTTATTCTCAAAAGAAGTGATCCAAATTATGTAACACTGCCCATGAATGGAAGCAGAAGCCCTGTTCTATACCATGTACTTCTAATAAACTATATAAGCCCTTTTATTTGACCTACTGATTCTAACATGCTTCTTTCCAAAAATGGTTTAAGAAGGCTTATAAAAATGACAAATACAACAAAATTAATAAGGGGAAACCTAGGTTGACAGGAAGAAAGAAGGTAACTGACATAGAAGACACCTTGGAAAAATAATTCACATGGATGCTATACTAGACACATGTTTTAAAAAAAGGAAAAACTTCCTTGCTGTATATTTAGATGAAAGTTGAAGGTATAAGTGAACTACTGTTTGAATGGCAGGGCTGAGAAGCTGCAATAGAGACTCTGGCCCATGACGCCTATAATACTTACTGCTGGCCCTTCACACAGGAAGAGGGGCTGCACCATGTTTCCTCATACTGTTTTCCCCAACTGAGCATTTCTCTCCATTAGATTTTTGATAGGAAGAATAGGTATGAGATAATTCAGTAAATTTTGGAAGCCAAACGAGCAAACCATGAAGTCAAATGAATATGTTTCATTGGGTGGAAGCATCCATGGAGAGAGGGGATGTTAACATAGCAGAACAAAAATTATCAGATAAAACAATGCACTTATGTTACTTAAATAAAAATGATATATATATATGAGGAAAAAAAGGGCCGAAGTAACATACATGAACTCTGATAGCTACTTTTATTCTTACCCCAAGAGGATAGTTCTCTTAAAATTCATGTCATTATCAAAGAGTAAGGCTGTCCAAGTTTGCCCTTAAGACAAAGTGATATTGCTGTGTATGGAAATGTATAATTCTTCATGTAAAAATCAGAATTACAGAATACTTCTGCACAACTAGCTCCCTAAAATCCTATCTAAAATATTACTGAATGTTCAAAAACTTTATCTAAGGCATCACAATATGCACCTTTCTACTGCTCAAGTTCAAGCCTGTTGTTAAGGAACAGTTAAATATTTTTTATAAATACATTGTGATCAGAAATTACATGCAGTACCCAAATAGTGTCAACCTGTTTTTAAGGTTAAATCATAACAGAAATCTATGTACCTATACAAAGTGGCCTACAGAATAATTATTATTGTTTTATAATGTATTATTATTGAATGCTGAAGGATGTTCATACCTTGAAATGCTTAGTCTTTGGAGATCTCTGCTCTTCAGATTGTCTTCCTGAGATGGATACTGTCATTGTTTAAAAAACAGTTTAAAAGTTGTAATTGTTACCTTCTATTTATTCTCAATACTTTATTACCCTACACGTGCTTCAGCTTTTACAGAATACATCTGTAACTGTACAGCATAAAACTAGTATCTTATATTCAATTTTAATGAAATAACTCCAAATTTATACCAGGTATTTCTAAATCATTTCCAATTATTTAAAGTCATTAATGCTTTAATTTTCTTTAAAAAATACACTTGCTCTCACATAAAAGACCTTGGAGTCTTACAAAATGTATTTCTGATGATACCAATCTGAAATCTATATTCAAAAAAGGGTAACAAATTGATCAAATTACTGTTTCTTCAGGTATAGCTGAGTGAATTCCACCAGAAAATGGAAGTTTATTGGTATTTCACTTTCTGATATTATTACAAAGAAGCACTAAAATTTAACAGATTATTGTTTAAAAAGATTAACATAAATTTCTTCTTTCCACAAGAAAATGACAGGGAAAGGACTTCATAAAGTCCTTATATACTTCCAAGTTTTAGTAGTTTAGGTTATAGATGACAAAAAGAACCTATAAAAGATATTTAAAAGTGGACTTAATACATTTAAGATAACTCTGTAACACACTTGTTTGCAATGCATTCAATTCAGGGTCTATAACAAATAAAAATGACTACCACAGGCACTAATTCTATTAGCTTTTGGCCAGTATAAACTAAGAAAACAAAATTTAACTTTACCATTTCTTATTTATATAATCTAAATGATATTTTTTAAAGTGGAACACTAAAAAGCCACAAAAGGACTTCATGAGTCCTCTGAGTTTGGGAGTGTAAAATATCAGAATGTACTACAGAGGGCTTCCCTGGTGGCGCAGTGGTTGGGAGTCCGCCTGCCGATGCAGGGTACGCGGGTTCGTGCCCCGGTCCGGGAGGATCCCACGTACGCGCGGAGCGGCTGCGCCCGTGAGCCACGGCCGCTGAGCCTGCGCGTCCGGAGCCTGTGCTCCGCAGCGGGAGGGGCCGCAGCAGTGAGAGGCTGGTGTACCGCAAAAAAAAAAAAAAAATGTACTATAGAAGTTAAAGTGTCTTTGGATCTCATTGTTCAGAAAATACCAACTAAATACTGTAAATGATTTAGTTGCATCTCAGGGAGCCCTGTGGAGAGGGGAAACAGAACTGGCCCACAAGTCAGAGGAAGTCTGACCACTAACAAAGCACATAACCTTGGACATTTTCCTTTCCTGTTCCTCATAGGAAATGAAGGAATCAGATCAAGTCACTTTTCGTTTCTCTGTATAATTAATTAAAAATACACATTTTAATTACTGTATACTTATACATATATGCACAATGGAAACCTTCCTTGTTTTGTTTTTTTTTTTTGTGGTACGTGGGCCTCTCACTGTTGTGGCCCCTCCCGCTGCGGAGCACAGGCTCCGGACACGCAGGCCCAGCGGCCATGGCTCACGGGTCCAGCCGCTCCGCGGCATGAGGGATCCTCCCGGACCGGGGCACGAACCTGCGTCCCCTGCATTGGCAGGCGGACTCTCAACCTCTGCGCCACCAGGGAAGCCCAACCTTACTTGTTTTTAAAGCCAATGATAGTAAACAAAACAAAACAAAAAACCTAACAGTTTTGCTTGGTGAAGTATTTCTCCAGCTACCACCTAACAACTCAGAAAATCTAACGTAAATTAGCAAAAAGCACAAAGGAATTGTCTCTAATACTCAAAGACCCTGTCCCTGGCCAGTCATCAGTTTGCCATGTTCTAAAGGCAGTAATGGATATGTTTCCCAACTTGTGCCATCTGATGTTGGAGTTTCACATAAATGGGCCCATAGCTACAAAATCCTCGGAAACACTGTTCAAGTTAAATAGGTTCCTGTACTTCAGGACTGCTCAGAACCTTTAGTACACACAGCACACTGTGCATCTCCAAAGAGGCTGCCATTGGCTACCTTAGGCATCTACACCAACTCCATTTACTGAGCCAGTGTTTCCTACGCTTCAGTCCTAGTGTCTGTTTTTCTAAAAGGATCCACTGTTCTGAATATAAGTGGCTGGAAAACTGGAGGATACAGAAAGTAAAGAAGGCCCATAGTGGAAATGACCCTGGAACCTTGACCTCATTTAATACCAAACAATCAACTGAGCTCACTAAGTACTTTAAAAAAAAGCAAAGCCCCCAAAGCCCCACTATTCTGTCCATGTAGGATGCTATTTCACACTTCAGAAGGTGTTATAAAATATGTTTCACAGAGAGCACCATCTTAAAAATATCTGTAAGTATGGCTACAGTAGATATAAGATTATTAATGTGAAAATAAATTTTCTCTCCATAGCTTGCTCTTTGACTCCCATATCCAAGAGGACTCTGACCAGTAACACCTTTGAAACAAGACTGAAATGTACACATCCCACAATACCAAGATTTAAACTTGGAACCCTTGATAAATTGATAAATTTCCACTCCATCTTTCCTTGGTTCATATCTCTATATTAGTTGTGAGCATTTTTGACTTTAAATCTCCCCTCCTCCAGCCAAATAAATTCCTATGAAGGGACCGTGTCTTAAATCCCCTTTTCAAAAAACAAATTCCTCCCTTACCTCACCTTCAACTCTTAAAGTTTCTTAGTCTCAGCAATAAAGACTCAGCAATAAAGCAACATCATCGGCAATAAAACAAGTGATTTCTAAAGTTTCTTCTACCTTCAAGTCTGTTTCTGTGATTTGTGAAAGACCAATTAAACTAAAAGCAAATTTATCCTCTAGCACCACCTAGTGGAAAACAAATAATAAGAACTGAACTGTATTAACACATATACACCCCTAAAGCGCTTTTCTGGATTACCCTAATTAAAATTTTTGAAACACATTCACTTACTGAATACCTTATGTACTAGGCACCATGCTGCTTAGATATTTAATGTCAAGTTTATAGAAAAAAGTTCAGTTAAATGAGTTTGCTAATGTCACAATAAGCAACACAATCATGAACCAAGTTTTTATGATTCCATGGTTCTGCTTCCTACTCTATAAGGAGATATCCATTATTTATAAAAGCTATCAAATCATTTCAAGTAGAAAGTATATACTGACAATTGTAATTCAGAGTTTCAAGATGCAGATCTTCTCCTGCAAGCACATCTTTTTAAAAGAAGCCTCTCAAGGGCTACAGGCAACTGGGCTTGCAGGACAGGATGCTGGAAGCTGCTGAAGGAATTGTGCATGTGATCACGGGTGCAAAGCTAGGAAAATCAACTTCAGATGTCAAGTAGGAAAAACAATTTTTTTTTTTCTCTAATGGGAGGTGATAGTAATTTTTATAGTGAGTGTTTCCCCTTTATCAGGCCTGGGGGCTCCAAATCAAGTTCTCACTGTCCAGTTCAGAGGAGTTCACTGGGTAAAGGCCAAGGTAGGATGCTATATTATTCTTAATGCCTGTCTCATTCTTAACCAGTGGTCACCTTCAGTAAAGACCACATTACAGACGAGAGACCTGTCGGCTCATCTAAGGACACTTGGGACTCAGGGCAGAGTGCTGGCTAGCAGTCAGGAAGCGTGGGCGGAGCTCCTCTTTCAGATGGTGGCTGCTCAGAAGAACCTAGGGTGGGGACATAGCTCCTTAGTAGTGCTGGATACTCTGATGGGCACAATGTTGACCTGAGAAATAATTATCTATGTGGCTACCTTAGTTTGAAATACATAAGTGTATAGAATGTATATAATGGCTATTGAACTCCAGACTATTAAACTTTTCAATTTCTTGTAATAACTATTTTAAACTTTGTGTTTGGAGCATTGCTCCCACACTGTTCTGCTTCTCTATCATTCCTTCTTTTTATTCTCAGCATTGTCATGACATTGAAAACATTTATCCAATCTTTTCTGAACCCAATGTAAAGTTGTCCCTCAGTATCCTATCCATGGGACACTGGTTCTAGGATCCGCAGTGGGTACCAAAATCTGCATATGTTCAAGTCCCACAGTCATCCCTCTGTATCCTCGGGTCAGCATCCGTGGATTCAACCAACAACGGATAGCGTAGTCTACAACCTGTGGTGGCCTCGATCCACAGATGTGGAACCCATAGATACCAAAGACCGACTGTATACTTACTGAAAACAATCCTTGTATAAGCAGACCTCCACGGGTCACAACCCCATTGTCCAGGGATCACTGTATTAGTAGACAGACTCTGGGTGAGGACCTGAGAGGCAACTTGTGTTTCAGTGGATGACTTCAGGCTAACCACACTTTAACAGCTCAAGCAGGGTTTTTGTTTTGCTCCCCACCCCCACCCCCCGCTCCGCCAACCCCAATTCTTGCATTCTCAGCTATTAGCTGAAAATTAAAGTGGCTCCAAAAGTATTAGACTTCTGAGAATTAGTGGATGCTGTAAAGTTTTGTTTTAATAATTCTAAAAGCAAGTCTCCTGTCATGTCTAAATTAATCAAATTATTACGTTAAATGAAGCGGGAAACTTAAAACCTGAGTTCTCTTTAAACTTTACAGAGAAAAAAATGACTTAAGGAAACTGAAGGAAAGGAAGTCTGAAAGAACTGCTTTAATAAATTAATAAACTAATAAGGTTTTTAAAAATTAGCTTTGAAACAACAAAACCATAATATAATTCTGGGATTATGCTAAAAGTATACAGTTATCATATTTTAGCAAAAATGATTAAAGGGCAAGATAAAGGTGAATTTTCAGATAATGTGACTCTCTAAGTAGTTATAATTTATGTCAACTCTATGATTTAACACTTAGTTATAAATCCTACATATGATGCACACATATGCATGCTGAATTTCTCAATTTAATAATTCTGTAATACCGTTTGTTTGGCTTTTTGTAGCTCTATTTTGAGATCTCTACATTCCTTCCTCATCAGTTCCAGTTCTTGTTCCAAACCATGGATCTTCAGGTCACAGCTCAACTTTTCCACCTCCCAGTTGGATGAAGGTGGATTTAAATTTCTTATCACTACAAAAAGGATGGACATTAAAATTGTTATTTCTGACTTCTACATTGGTTGCAATTCAAAAAAGATTATGCTAATAAAATGCAGGTTAAAAGAAAAACCAATATAAATAATGAACAATTACTAAGTTTCTGAAAAACAGTAATTACTTTCACGTATCTATGCTAATAAGAAATCTAGCAATCTTATTTTAGAATGTATTAATTACCCCTATCTCTGATTTTTGGTTTAGGTTAAAGAGCAAATTTGTCAGCCTGAAACTTTAAAATATACAACACATATCAAGCATATGCTGAAATTATAGATGGATGAATAATCTATATATGTCAAGGTTGAGAGTGATAAGAATTAAATGAAGTGAGTAAACTGATGCTCACTCAGCTCATCACTCCATCTAGTCCCTTTAGAAAGTATAAAGTTTGACCATCAGGCCTAGAACATAACTTCCAAACAATTTTATTCATAAACATTCCACTGTACAAACTCAATACCACTGGATATGGACTAACCCTTGACTTGGTTCCTTAGGCTCTGTACATAGAAAAAGACCCAATCAGCTGCCATGAGAGATCTCACCTCAACCTCCCATCAAAAGGTCTCTCAGAGGCCTACTCGTCAGCTTGTCTCATCAGAATGAATGTGCATGGGAGCAGGCTAATACCCGTATCTCCCACTCTTAACTTTTCAACATAGCATCTCATCTGCACATTGTAACAACCTTTAGAAATTGGGGCGGGGGGAAGCAACTGTAACTACTCAATGACAGGGTGTCTAGCAGTGGGCAAGAGGCTTTGTAGAGGATGGGGTTCTACTCCTTTCTTCATCTACTTCACTGCAAACTAGCCCTGAATAAAAACCATCAAATTTTCTCTAGGAAAAGTACAATTTATATCCAAGGAAAAGTTAGAAGTTGATACTTTGTAAAAGCAGAGCAATTAATATAAGCCTAAAAATTAAAAAATAAGTCCTTAGGATACAGATATAGCAAACTGATCATGGATATAACACAGGAATGGAAAAATGTATTAATTGCGTTAGAATAATTATAACACGTTTAAGTGGCCTACCCTGCTGAGTTTCCACCTCCGTCCTCAGCTGGAGGAGTTCTACTTCTTTAGATTGTAGCTGTTCATTCAATACTTTCAAAGATTCAGAGTTGTCTTTATTCTAGTTAAGTAGAGAAAATGCCAAATTACATTCAATAAAATCTATAGGTTGGTATTATATATTAATTTTCAGGTAGATGTTGAAAAAACTGATTCTATCCTTTGAAAAGCAAGGTGGGAAATGAACTCAGTTTTTCACTAATCTCTTTTTCTAACTTAGGACATATTATTCACTGGCTTTTTAAAAAAAACACAGTGATAAACTCTACTAAGTCATGATTTTTCAAAAGAAGTTAGTGGTGTTAGATGTACTTAAGACCTAAACATCAAAAAAAAAAAAAAAGGACCTAAACATCATTACATATTGAGTACTTATTTTGTATAGAAATAACTTACAAATATTCCTATCAAAATTTTCTATTTTTGCCTTGACCATGCAAATTTTTTATCTAATAAGTGTAAATATCTCTCATTTCTAATTTTAACCTCTTGAAGGAGAAAACTCATTTACAACATACAGATACCATCCTTTTCAAACCAACTTACCATTTTATCCAATTTGCTCTTCAAATTATCTCTGTCAATGCAAACCTCTCGATATGCATGGTAGGCCTTATTTACTTGTTCTCGTCCCACAGAACTTGTTTCTTCATCCTTTCGAGCTCCTATAAGCTAATGGTATAAAATTAGAAGACAAGGCTTAAGAGGATATTCTACATAAGAAAATAAGTCAGTCTTCTATGGCTGCACGACTTACCTTAATTACTCTAATGCAGGGAATAAAGCCTGGACCTTAATTACTCTAATGCGGGGAATAAAGCCTGGACTACAATTAAGTGAACATTTCACTTCCACACAATTAAGCTTTACTGATTAAGAAAGTAAAAAGTACAGAACACATACTTTTAAAACTCTTCTTTCAGGCTTTTACTTAATCAGTATCTTATACTTTGCAGTAACTATTTATAATATTAATTCGTCATACTAAACACAGTACAGCATTCTTTCATAGTGCTTATGTGTTTCCAAGCCAGCACACAGTATTTAATTTCCATCATCAGAAAAGTAACAAGTTAGTGTGTACTTGACATTTTAAGGAATAGACGTGTTAGTTCAATTCCTATATTATTCCAGAAGAGAAATTATTAGGATTGTTGGTCACAAAGTATAGAAATATTTCCAATGTTATACCCAATCACATTTTTCTATTGACTTTTAGAATAAACCTAACTACAAGCTCCAAAATGTTACCTTTTGTCACTCTATCCAGTATGTCACAATCTTATTTAATAGTCATTAAGAAAATTCATACGAATACAAAGAAATTGATTATTTTTACAACTGAGTCTTTTCTTACTTCCTCCAAATGAGTGAAACTCTACCAAGCCCTATCCTTAAGTTTTTGTAACTAGATCATTTCCTTCCCCCTTTGTGCAAGCTGTCGTCTGTAACGTACCACTACACTGAAGATCTAAGGATCGTAAACTATGATCTGAAGAATAATGAACTAAGTTAAACTTTAAAAATAAATGGATGCGTGAGGAAGATTTCCCAATAAATGGATGAGTGAGGAAGATTTCCCAATAAGCTAAGTAGATCTGATGATTTATAATTGAATCAGCTACCTTGCTTATGTATTCCATAACAGTTTCTGCATTAAAAGGTGTAAACAGAAGACATTAATTCATCAGTTAAATGCATTCTTATTACGTGTGTTCAAGAACAAAGGAGAATGTTGAGGTAAAGATGTCAGTCGTGGTAAAATTTTAGTACTGACGAAAACATTATTAAACATATCAGAACAATGTTCCAGGAACTTCTTCCTTTGACACTTCATTTCCTTTGTTGGTATATAATTTTTTGCACATATTTAAAAATCCTGAATAAAATACATACAGCTATGAAGGTAAGGCAATCTGATAAAAAGAGGTAAGAAAAATATTTGAACTTTAATCCCTTCATGTTGTTAATCCTATTCTGCAAATATTCACCAAGCACTATGATAAGTGAATGCCCAGGGTTTTGTGATTAGCAGTGAGTTATCCTTAGAAATTTGGTACTCATGGAAGACAGAGCAGAAAAATATTTAAAATTTCAAATGCTTTGAATTATTAAGTCACAAACATAATGAAGGTAAACAGATAAATTACCTTTTCTTCCAAAACTCTTATTCTTTTTTTTAAGAAAGAGTTCTCTTTCTCTGAATCCTTAAGTCGTTTTTTGATGTCTTCATATGCAGTGACAAGGGCAAAATGTGAAGCAACAGATTCATCTCCTGAATATATTGAGACTGGAGTCACTGTATCTCTCCTATGGGCTTTTTCATGATTCAGAATGCAGATATCATCTTCTACCAGTGCATCCATGACAGCTATTTAAAAACATAAAATAGAATGTCTCACTGAATAAATGAGCAGAAAAAAGAAGGTATATTTGGAATAATGTGAATATTGGGGGAATGTTTTAAAACTCCTATTTCTTTTTCATTTTTTTATTGAGATACAGTTGATGTATAATACTATGTAAGTTTCGGGTGTACAACACAGTGATTCACAATTTTAAAGGTTATATTCCATTTATAATTATTATAAAGTATTAGCTATATTCCCTGTGCTATACAATATATCCTTGTAGATTATTTATTTTATACATAGTAGTTTGTACCTCTTAACCTCCTACCCCTATCTTGCCCCTCCCCCATTCCCTCTCCTCACTGGTAACCACTAGTTTGTTCTCTATACCTGTCTGTTATATTCACTAGTTTATTTTTTAGATTTCACACATAAGTGATACCATACAGTATTTGTCTTTCTCTGTCTGACTTGTTTCACTAAGCATAATACCCTCCAAATCCATCCATGTTGTTGCAAATGGCAAAATTTCATTCTTTTTGATGGCTGAGTAGTATTCATTCCATTGTACATATATACCACATCTTTTTTTCTCCATTCATCTGTCAATGGACACTTAGGTTGCTTCTACATCTTGACTATTGTAAATAGTGCTATGAACACTGGGGTGCATGTATCTTTCTGAATTAGTGTTTTTACTTTTTTTGGATATATACCCAGGAGTGAACTTGCTGGGTCATATGGTAACTCTATTTTTAGTTTTTTGAGAAACCTTCATACTCTTTTCCATAGTAGCTGCACCAATGGCTTCTTGATGATAGCCATTCTGACAGATGTGAGATGATATCTCATTGTAGTCTGAATTTGCATTTCTCTGACGATTAATGATGCTGAGCATCTTTTCCTGTGTCTGTTGGCCATCTGTATTTGGAAAAATGTCTATTCAGGTCTTCTGTCCATTTTTTAATCAGGTTGTTTGTTTTTTTGATGTTGAGTTGTATGAGGTGTTTACATATTTTGGATATTAACCCCTTATCGGTCATAACATTTGGAAATATTTTCTCCCATTCAGTAGGTTGTCTTTTCATTTTGTGGATTATTTCCTTTGCTGTGAAAAAGCTTTTAAGTTTATTTAGGTCCCATTTGTGAATTTCTGCTTTTGTTTCCTTTGTTTTAGGAGATAGATCCAAAAAAAAATACTGCTATGAATTATGTCAAAGAGCGTTCCGACTGTTCTCTTTATGGTTTCAGGTCTTACATTTAAGTCTTTAATCCATTTTGAGTTTATTTTTGTATATCTTGTTAGAGAATGTTCTAATTTCATTCTTTTACATGAACTGTCCAGTTTTCCCAGCACCAGTTATTGAAGAGACTGTCTTTTCTCCAATGTATATTTTATTTAAAGAAATTTTGTTTTTTACTTAAGTATAGTTGATTTGCAATGTTCTGTTAGCTTCAGGTATACAACACAGTGATTCAGTTTATGTATATATAATATGCGCGCGCACACACACACACACACCTGTAACGTTTGTTTTGCTTTATTTCAGACAACAGGAATACTAAGGGAAGGTTTTGTTTGTTGTTTTCAGGGTCTGGTCTTCCATCATTGTCTATTTGCTTTTCTGATTTTATAACTGAAAGCTTCCAATTGCTCTCAACTAAAGTCAGAGTTTGGCATGTCCAGTGATTTGTTTACATCTAGGATTATAGGAAAGTTAGGCAAAAATAAATGTGTTTACTACAAATCTGAGTAGTTGAAACCTATGATTCAGTCATTCTTCACCAACACCAATTTAACAATTTCTAACCATGTAGGACAACTCCTTAAGTTAGATTCTGTGCCAGTTTATCAAGAAAGTTGAAAAATACCCCAATATGCCCCCAAAATGGCAGATCCTCATAACCATAATTAACTCCTGCTGCTTCCAGTACAAAACTGCACTTTCTCCTAATGATGGATAAAGAGTAAAGTTTTCTTCCTCTGAAGGGTTTACTTTTTCCTCTCTGGATTCAACTCTGTTCCAAAATAACAGTAAACATCATTCGAATCACATTGCTAGTAGTTGAAATCCTCATATTTCCTTTCCAAAAGGAAAGTATGGGTTATTCCCATACTGCAAACCTCAAGTAGGCATATGTGTCTCTATCTAACACTCTTTCACACACACATTATATCTTAAAAGAGGAACAAGCAGAATAAGAGCACATGGCTAGTTAAGTGATAGGATGCAGTCTAGCTTAAGGAGAAGTAAAATTGTGCCTATCTTAGACATCTGACTTAAATCAAAATATCTTACTATCCAACCAAATGGACAGGATTTATTCAACTGGAATCATTCTTTTTTTCCCTAAAGACAGCTGAAAAACAAACTGCTCTACAGAGTTGAAACAGATGGTGTCCCACAGTTTGTGCACCTTGAGGATCCAAGCCTATATGCTTTTGCTTTACGCAAAGTTCTAACTAGGTCAGCAGTGCGACTTCCTACTCATTCATTTTTATCATGAAACAAACATTTACTCAGCAAGGAAAACCCAATGTGGGAGACGGCTGTGCAGTAAAATAATTGTTATGCCATAAAGGGAAGTAATATATTTGAGATAATACAGAATGCTAAAAGGATTGAGGAGTGGGGAGGAGGAGTTTTTAAAGAAGGTACAGGAAAAGATCAAATGACTCTTAACCCTGCATTCTTAGGTGAAGAGCGTGGTTATTTTTATTGTACTTTCTGTACTTAAACGTTAACAGTTTGCTAAGTTCCAGCAGGGGTAACAAGTTCAAGGGCCTGAAAGAGTATGCGGAAAAAGAATGAGGAGGGGAATGACAAGAGATGAGATTGGAAAAACAGAATGGAGACCAACGGAGATCGTCCTTTACGATAAAGAGACTATAGGATTTGGTCCCTATTCTGTGGAATTTAAGAAAAGCCTGGACATGATTCAAGAATGTGAGGAATACTTATACAGCAACTATAAAATATATTCATAATCAAATGTAGTATTGTGCTAAGTGTTTTACAAATGTTATCCCCATTAACTCTCATGATTACCCTATGAGGTAGGAAAATCTTATTACACCCATTTCACAGACGGAAAAACTGGGACCCATAAAGGCTATGAAGTTTAACCAAGATCAGCACAAAAACTTGGATTTCAGAGCCTGAACTATTAGTACTTTTCCCTCCCCAATGAATCTTTTTTTTTTTTTGCGGTACGCGGGGCCTCTCGCTGTTGTGGACTCTCCCGTTGTGGAGCACAGGCTCCAGACGTGTAGGCTCAGTGGCCATGGCTCACGGGCCCAGCCGCTCCGCGGCATGTGGGATCTTCCCGGACTGGGGCACGAACCCGTGTCCCCTGCATCAGCAGGCAGACTCTCAAACGCTGTACCACCAGGGAAGCCCACCCAATGAATCTTTTACACACTAAATTCATCAAGAACTACAAAAGTGGGAACCTTTTGGAAGGTTTTTAAGTACCTTATATGGAAGGGAGTGTAATGATTTAACGATGTCACATTTTATAAAGTATGATAACTGGTCATTTTTAGGATAAAATGCATAGTCAGATTGCTTATTTTATATACTTATATCTGTTGCCTATTTTATTTATAAATCACCCAAAGTTGCATATGGTCTCTCTCTAAATACAAGAAAACATTATTTGCCTAAAAAATCTTTTTTCAAGTTTTATATCATTATTCTATATATTTATTCTATATACTATAAACATTACTTGGAATGCACTGTCCTAAAAAATTGCTTATCTGTCTTAAAAAGTATATGAGAAATAGCCAAGCACACCAAAGAGAAAATCCACTTGCATCAGATACGCATCAAATTTTGTTTTAATAGTTACCATTTAAATTTGTTATGAAATGAAAATGAAAAATTTAATTTCTATCCTTGCAAAAATAAATATAAAATCACATAAGTATCAGAAATATTAATGCTTATCATATTACTCCATACACACCCAACTTCTGGAGATTAAAAGCTGCAGGGCCAGGGAAAATGAGATCTCAGAAAGGTACCAAATAATAGAAGGCAGATATCCCACTGTATTTATTACTATACTGAAAGGAAAACTGATAGCAAAGTAACAAAATAGGCTATGTGTAACCTTTGGCTTTATTGCTTATGCAAGCATCCTTCCTCAACCTTATTTCTACAGAGAAGTAAAGGGAGCTGCGGTAGCCTAACTCACAGTAAAGTAAGATTCAGTTTTATATACTTTGTGATGAAATGCCTCTTCATGGGTATCCAAAGTATCTGGCCCGGAAAATTTGATTTTCTGCATAAATGGTAAAAGCCTAATTGGCTATTATTAGACTTACACTAGACAAAGCTAGCTTTAACATTCGCGAAAATTTATACTGTATCTAACCTTATTTACCATAACTTATCTTAAAATAACAAACTTGTGTTTACTTTAATCTTTAAAAAGTGAGTACAATGAGCAGATTATTATCAAAGATTAGAATGATCAAAAGATTAGATAGTATTTTAAATAGCCTAGCAGGAATTGATAATATTAATTTTTAAAACTTAACAAATGTCAAAAATATTATCCCAAGACAAGATTAAATGGGCCTCTCTCTATCACGAAAGTCAATGATAAATGTATCCTACAGGAACATGCAACACAAAAAATGGTCTTTTACAAGAATATTCTAAGAAACTGGAGCTGACCTAGAGCAGTGTTTGCAAAGTGAGGAATGGACAACTGCCTTAGAATCATTTAGAGTTCTCTTCAAAACTACTGACTGCTAGGCTCCAGTGCAGATCTATGCAAATCAGAATGTTGGGGTGAAAATCATCAAACTGAACTGTCAGTAATCAGTCCATGTGACTTTAAGTCCCATTCCAACTTAAGGACCGCTACTGTAGTGGAAACAGAGCTAAGTGGATACTACGTGATTTACAGAATCCCGATGATAACTAGTACTCTTAAACATTTGTGAGCATGGTTAGTTCTATGTTATCAGTTGGTAAACATCACCTAACTTTTGTTTTTTTGAACATCTTTATTGGAGTATAACTGCTTTACAACAGTGTCATCACCTAACTTTTGCATGGAGATTTTGTTCTTATTACAGAAAGTTACTTCATATTCATCATTTCATCTAACCACAATAATATAGGAGGATGAGATATATTTATCTATAGACAAATTTATATATAATTATGAAAACATTTTATATATTTGGCAATTAGATTTTGTTTCTTTTCAGAGGTTTACATAAGAGAAGTACAAATTAAGAGAATTATAAAGGACTGAGGTGAAAGATGTTGACAATTGCTGAGAACAATGAAATTCCGAAGAACAATTAATAGTTGTTGTGATCACCCAATTCCAGTGTCGGGGAGGAGGCATTTTCCACACCATCAGCAAGCAGTGATCTGGACACCAGCTGGGTGCCCTACAATTCAACTCAATTCTGACACTATCTACCTAGAGATGGCATGGGATTCCACACGTAAAGGGCTCAGTCCCACAAGACTCCCCTCTACTTCAGAAGCCAAAGGCAAGCCCAAGTTGCTACCTGTACTTCTGAGGGACCAGCTGCAAAATGGAGGTTCCAATGATTCCCTCCAATTCAGGATACCGATCAGCAAGTCCAGGTTGTTACCTGTACTTCTGATCAACTGGCTGTAAATCAGAGTTCCCACAACCTTCCTGAACTTGATTAATTTGCTAGAGCAGCTTAGAGAACCAAAGAAACCCATTTACTTACTTGATTACTGTTTATTACGAAGGATATTAAAGGGTATGAATCAACAGCCACATGTAGAGATACACAGGGCCAGGTGCTAACAAAGGAGCTTCTGGCCTCCTGGAGTTTGGGGCCAGCATAGTGGCATGTGGAAATGTTCTGGTTCACCAACCTGGAAGCTCTCTAAACCCTCCCCTCATTGGGTTTTTATGGAGGCCTCATTACATAGGCATGACTGATTAAATCACTGGCAACTGATTCAACATATCTCACCCCCCCACCCTCCATCCCCCTGGTCAATGGGACTGAAAGTTCTAATTCTCTAATCACCTGGTGAGTTCCCCTGGCAACCAGCCCTCATCCTGCAGTGCTTTCCAAAAGTCACCTCATTAACATAAATCCAGTCAAGGTGGAAAGTCTCTTGTTGTAAGTAACAAGATATCCATTTATGTCACCTTGATGGCTCTGAAAAGGTTTCAGAAACTGAGGACAAGAGACCAAATATTATGGCAAAAGATGCTCCCATGGCTCTTATCCCTCAGGTAATTCCAAGGGTTTGGGGAGCTGTGAGCCAAGGAACCATGGATGAAGACCAAATGTATATGAGAAATATATTTTGGTCAGCTGAGTGACCACATATGTTTTTCTTACAAATCACAATATCACAATATTAATGGAGAAAGATGGGCACAATCTGCCAGATGAGGTGGGTAGAAAAGAGAATAGCAGTTGCTGAAGGCTAGGGAAGAGATGTAAAAAGAAGAAGAAAAAATTCAAACATTATTAATCAGAATTCATCTTAGGAGACCTTAAATTTCACTCTTTTCTACAATCAACATTGAGAGGACTTCAGTTGAGGTATACTATACATACTGGGGTGTGAGAGACTAGAAAACATAGAATTATTTTCTGACACCAGATTAGTCTTTTTTCTAGGAAAAAAATGATTATCCTGTTGTATGTAATCATCTTAATATTTCCTATTTATTGCTCACTAACCATATGACAGGTACTAGTGCTTCTGCATAGTAGGGGAGAATTCACCCCCCCAAAATATGTCTCTTTGGTTATGTTCTAAGAAACAAGAGAGGTGGGGAAAAACTGTGAAGACCAAGTAGGAGTTACCGTTTTGCAAGAAACATTCACATTTTTAAGGGAAATATCCATTTGTAAGGGTGTTTCCCTCTCTCTTCCAGAAAGCGAGGATGACCAAATGTCTAGAACTCTTGTAACAACCTTGTTTACTGTGCTTATTCTAGGAACCTCCCATAACTGACTCTTCCCCACCCTTAACATCCCCTTTTGTCTTTAGCTGAGAATGGTAATATTTAAGGCGAGGGCTTTGACCATTTTGGCAAGTTACTCAGTTCTCCTGGGTCTCTCCCATGTATACTTATTAGTAAACTTTTGTTTCATTTTCTCCCGTTAACCTACCCTCATGTCAATTTAATTCTTAGACCAGCCAAAGGAACGTGGAAGGTGATAAGATAAACTTCGTATTTTATGGCAAGACAAGAAAAATTTAAACATAAAAGTTTTCTCTGCCCCTTTGGACCTCCTCCCTCCCCTTTAGTGTGTGTTGTGCATCAGCATTAACCAGACCTCCTTAGGAGGTAACTTCCTTCTTAATCTTTAAGGGGTCACGATGACCCCATGACCCACTGCTCACTTTTTGTACTTGGCAGATCTGGATTGTATAAACTGTCAATAACACATCATTTAGAGTATAACCCTTTGTCTCAAAAACATGTAACTGTGCTTTGACCTCTAATGGGTAGAGCAGCCCTCAGAGCATTCTAAAAGACTGTCTCCCAGTACAATCACCAGGTTGGCTCAAATAATATTTCCCATTTCTTTCTTAGATAGACTATTGATTAATCTTTTTGTTGACATCCATGTCTTACCACCAGAGGACACCTGGCGTCTACTGTGAACCAGTGCTCAGTACCAGCATGGGCTCATTAAGCCCCACCAGCTCAGATGTTCTGATGAGTTCTGATATTCAGATCTCATTACTTTTAAGCGATGATCCTACAAACTTTATTCAGGCTGTTTTTACTTAAGACTTGGGAGTCTTAAGGGTAACCGGTGCATTTCCCAGGCAGGGGACCTAAGGGGATCTGGGTTGGGCAGGAGGCCCAGGGAAACATAGGTGGCTGGGTTTTTGTTAGAGTTAAATTTTAAAAAACAAATCAATATATGGTCTGAACAAAACTTCTGCTAGTGAAATGAGAAACTGAATTAATTCAGGTCTGAAGAACAAGGGACATCTGCTCCTTCCAGCCACAAGGTATTCTCAAGTGACTGAGAACCTAGTGTAAGTGTCTGAGGATCAACTCGTGATGTTGCAGTCCTACAGGGGAAGGGGAACCCACTACAACCATTAAATACTGCTCTTCCAGAGGTGCACACTAGAAAGACTGATTGTCTTGTGCTCTTGATGCTGAAAACTCGGCTTCTTGTGCACCAGTGCCAAATCGAATCTCGGAGACAGTGTTCTGAGTGAAGTAGAAGAGAATAGCTTAATTGCTTTGCCAGGCAAAGGGGGACAAAGCAGGCTCCTGCCCCAAAAAACTGTGTGTCCTGACCTGGGAGGATATGATGAGTTTATAGCAATGGTTCAAGGGTGAGGTTGCTGATAAGATTAGGGTGTGCCTCCTTTCATCTGGCCTCAGGTAATCTGCTTAATGAGCTTCTCTGGTTCCTTTAATGTAGTCTCAGGTGGTCTTTCTCTGGTATGAAGAATGCTGACATTTTAAAGAGCTTAAAGACATTGTTATGTGTATCCCTTGAGGGGGAACCAGGACCCTGCCCCAAGGCTGCACAATTGTTTCTTGGCTGCTCCTCCCTCCTCTCTGCATCCCCTCCCTTCCTGGATTAGTAACTGTTTGAATCTGCTCTCTGGAACTCAGGGAGAGTCATGGAGGCTGGAGTTAAGAAACAGGGTACAGGAAGGCTTCTGTGCCCAGGAGCCCCAACAGTGTCCTACTCAGTTTCACTCTGAGCATTCTCAGAGGCTTTACTGGGGGAGGGAGAAACCGAGACACGTAGAAGAGTAGAACTAATCCAAGAGTAACTCTTCAGGGAGCAAGAGAAGCAGCACACATCCCATCCACCTTTCTATCCTTCGAAAGTTGTTTAGAGCATATCTCATATCTGAATTAGACTACCAAATTCATAATGGGAAACTGTGCCTTAAAGGCCAAACAGCTCCTAGACAGACTGCCACCTATGGGGATGCCAGCTGGGTTTACGTATGCTTGCAAGTGCTTACTTAATTGAGAATTAAAGGATATCCTGCCCTGAAACAGCCAAGATGGGGCTCTTTTTTGGCTTTCCAAAACTGATTTTTGCATGCAGTTAAAGAAAGCCAGCAGAAGCTAAGTTCTTATACCCTGTCAGTCAGTCTCCTGGAACACTGCCTACAGGGTCTACTGGAAACAAGAGTGGTAAGAGTTTTTCCCGTTTCTAAAATTAGATTAGCATGAGAAAATATTTGTAGGGCTAGCTCCTCAGTTCCTTTGAATTAGAAAGACTTGTAAATTTGAAGTTTTAGAGAGCTCTCATCTTAAATTATTTTATCTATTTTAATTGGTATGCAGAAGCCCCAGAAGGCTTCAAAATGCCAAAACAGCTTCATTGAAAGATTTGTTGTAGAAAGCTAATGAAATATTAATGTTATAACAAGTACCTAAAATAAACAAAAAAAATCCTTTAAAGACTGATGATCCCTGGTCGGGAACTAAGATCCCGCATGCTGTGCAGCATGGCCAAAAAAAAAAAAAGAAGACTGACATAACTACTGCTCTCCTCTAACCTCCCTTCAAGTACTCATTCTAGTAATCCTCTGTCTGAATTGCCTTCCACACTGAAGACACTATTAAGTGGTTACCATTAGAAATGGAATCACCCGAGGCTATAAGTAAGCCTGTTCAGATCAGAGGCCAACTGAGGGCCACAGTTAAAGAATTTCTTAAACCCAGGGAGGATCCTCAAAAGTTTCTGTAAATGGATTACCAAGATGCAAGGCCACTGGTTTGACTAAACTGACCAGAGCTGATATTCAGAGCCTGATAGGAATTTTTTTTTGGCATTCTCCTCTAAGCTCAGTGAGGGAAAGAACATTCCAACATAGGTGGATGGGTAGGTCTTGATATCATTGCTGTGGCAATCCAATTCTTTGAGTAATTAAAAACAGGTGTCTGGGCTTCCCTGGTGGCGCAGTGGTTGAGAGTCCGCCTGCTGATGCAGGGGACACGGGTTCATGCCCCGGTCCGGGAAGATCCCACATGCTGCAGAGCAGCTGGGCCCGTGAGCCGTGGCCACTGAGCCTGCGCGTCTGGAGCCTGTGCTCCACAATGGGAGAGGTCACAACACTGAGAGGTCCGCGTAAAAAACAAAAAACAGGTGTCTTTTTTTTTTTAATTACAAATCCAGTCTTTACAGAACCAGAGGTGTGGCTCCACAAACAATTTAAAGCCCACCAGTCCTTTTACCACTCCCAAAACCTCCCTTTGGTTTTTGGCTATAACACCACTGGTTTTTAATCTGTGCTTTCAGGATACAAGGAAACCTTTCCCCTCGAGCTAATTATGACTTACAGCAATTTGGTAAATTACACCTTTGTAAGTAGAATTGAAACATTTATCTTTTCTCTCTATCCAACCATTCCCTCCAGAAATTGGAAACTCTTAGGTTCCCAGCACCTTTATCAGGTAAATAAGGAAGGCCACCTCTTGATAGGTACAGGAATCTCAAGGTATTTTGGGGATCTCAAAAAGAGAGAACTTCACCCAGATCTACAGATATTGCAGGCAGAATCTGTGGCAAGCCTTTGGTGTAATTTATCTGGCCCTGAGAGGTCTTTTAAAGGTTTAATCTAAGATTCCTTATGAAAAGTTCCAACACAGCCAATTTATGTGGTCAATTACAGACTTATTTCGCAAACAAATTAATATGGCTATATTTGGTAGAAATAAGGGTAATTTTAGAGAAATAGATTATGCTTCAGTGGATATTAAATTCTAGTTTTGCTAAATGAGGCTTTTTTTTATATTTACCGCCTAAGACTCACTTCTTAGATGGCTCCTTGTTGTTATGCTTTATTACTGTAAAGTTTAATTGAATTATTAAAACAATACTCTAGTTTGTTTCTAAAGCTGATCACAATAATCTACTTTTGGATGAAGATCAGATTCACCATGACCTGCAACCAGGAGATTATGCACACTGGAAAAGACATAAGATAAAAGACCCTGTACAGCCATGTGGGACAGGGCCATATCAGGCTTCCTCTCCTGAATGAACTGTAACTCTTGTCTCTGACACCCGACTTTGACTGACTAGGACCAGCACTACCAGACCAGAACAAGAAGACAATGACATCTGAAGTAGACAGCTGACACAAGATGACCGAGGCCTGCACACTATTACTTTGACAATTGCTCACACTTTTGCTTATGAATCCAATGTATTTCTTCCCTGGGCTCAATCATTTGCAAGTTTCAAAAATCAATCCAAACAAACCATAGGTTTGTGGACCTAAGTCCAGTACTCCTAGGTTTCCTTGGAGGATTTCTCCTCTCCAAGGCTCTAACTGGATGGCCCTTATTTTATTTTAGAAGAAACTCTAGTATTGTGCAAGCTACCCATTACCTTCAATATCACTAAGTGGGACCCTCTTACCTGGCCAATTAATGACCCCTGTTCTGAACGTGCCCATAAACACTCCTTTTCACTAGATGAAAAGATATTGGGTAGCTCCTAATGGGACCTAATGGACTCATGGAACAAGTTTATGGCCTTGGCTGTCTCCAGGATGGTTAGAAAGATGTGCAACTGGTTTCCCTTGGGCTAAAGGTCACCTATGGGTAGCCTTGGAAACAGCCACTGCCAATTTGCCTTTAATGCTAGTGTGCTGGGTTTCTATCACTTTTCCAATAGTATGACCATTTGGCCGAGATATTTGTTAACTCATAACACATATGAAGAGTCAAATTTCCACTCTGAATACTCCTCTCCCCAGTTTAGAAAAAATACTAGGAAAATGTTATGATTTAGGAGGATCTTGGCTTAAACGTTTACTACTGACACTGTTACTCCTATTGTCAATCCCATATAGCTCTCCATAAATTAATGAACACGCACAACACACCTGCAAGGTAGAATTGGCATAAGCCCTATTGGACAACTGGAATTGACCATTAGTCCTTGACAGACATCTCACTAGTACCACTCTGTAAAACAAGCTATTAAGACCCAACACCAAAGGACATGATGGACCCAGGGCACATAAGCAACCACCCTGGCATAAGGCAACCAAATATTTGATCACCTAATGCTATCAAAAATTAAAGATCAAAAGGGGGAACTGATGAGATAAAATTTATATTTTATAGAAGATAAGAAAAATTTAAACATAAAATTTTTCTCTACCCTTTTGGGCCTCCTCCCTCCCTTTGATGTGTGTTGTACATCGGCATTAACCAGACCTCCTTAGGAGATAACCTCCTTCTTAATCTCGTAAGAGGCCACAATGACCCATGACTCATTACTCACTTTGTACATTTAGATCTGGATTGTGTAAACTGTCAAAAATATGTCACTTGACATATAATCCTTTGTCTCAAAAACTTATATATAACTATGCTTTGACCTCTAAGGGGCGGAACAGTCCTTAGAGCTTTCTTAAAGACTGTCTCCTGGATTATAATCCTCAGGTTGGCTCCAATAATATTAAGGTAGAGGAAAATTTCTTCTGGACAGCATGCATTTTCCTACTTCTCAGGTACGTATTATTTTCCTAATTTATAAACAAATCTTAGAAAAATTAAAATACCTTACCTACACCTACATAAAGAATCAGCAGCAAAGGTGGGAATGTGAACCCAGATAAGCCATCTTCCAAATTTATGCTTTTAATACCACATTCTGAGAGGCAACACAAAATTGATTCTTATTTTCCCAATAAGAATCTGGACAAGGCAGAACTCAGTGGTAGAAAGAACAATGGCCTGAGATTCAGAAACTCAGACTCTAGTCTAAGATCTGCCACCTTTATTATTGATTAGTTTACCTCTCCAGATCTAAGTTTTCCCACTAATAAAATGCCAGCGTTGAACTACATCACTGAGATGCTGCCCTTCCTATATTGTGAAGGCAAACTTTTAATGCAAATACAGTATGGCAACCTAAACAGATAGAAGGGAATTCACTTTTACCAGGAACTGAGTAAAAGATATAGTACACATATTATGCCAACACCAAACTTGACTAGAAAGGTATTGTCACCACAGGTGAGCAAACAGAGGCTCAAAGAAGTGAGGCAAATTTGTCTATACTCACACTGGCAGTATGTGACAGAGCTAGGGTCTGAATCAAGGCCTATTTAGTAGGCTCTTTCCTCGACTTTACATTGCCTCCTGAATTGAATCTTACCTAGAATTTTCATCATCTTTCTACCCCTCAAAAGCCAGACTATCCCTGTGCGCACTTCTATGGAATCAGGATTAAGTCTTACAGAGAGCAACCAACACCTTTCCGTTTTTTTAATGAAATAATTAAGGGCAGGAATGAGCTAACTGGTTTATAAAGAAGGGATTGTCAAGTGCCATTTTTTAAGATACTATGTACCTCAGCACTCAAATGCCCTATAATTCAGTGAGTGCCCAAAAATGTACTCAGCACCAGATATAGAGTATGAAAAACCCCACTTTCATTTTTATAACCCTCACCGAGTTATCTCACTAACTGCCTACCCACTAACTGCCTCCATCTAAACAACGAAGCATAATATTCCGACCCTTTAGCCAACTCTTATTCTGAGTACTAGTCACAGATCTCCTAACTCTAACATGAATTGGAGGCCAACCCGTAGAACACCCATACATAATTGTAGGCCAATTAGCATCCATCTTATATTTTCTCTTAATCCCTAGTGTTAATACCAGTAACTAGTCTTATCGAAAATAAACTCCTAAAATGAAGAGTCTTTGTAGTATAACAAAATACCCCGGCCTTGTAAACCAGAAAAGGAGAAACTCACACCTCCCTAAGACTCAAGGAAGAAGCATTAAACCTCACCACCAGCACCCAAAGCTGAAATTCTACATAAACTATTCCTTGAAAAGGTTTATTGTAGAATAACCACCAGGCTACAGTACTATGTCAGTATTGAAAATAATTTATTTTATAATACTTTTGTTGTATAAATCATATACACATGCATGTCCACATATCAATAATAGCGTCTTCCTGTAAATGTATACATACTATGTATTACTGTGCATTCATTTATTTTCCCCACGAGCAGTTAAAGGTCGTATTAAATTTTATTAATTTTACATATTACATAATATTATTGATCGTACACAGAACATGTCATTAACGGTGATCTTTATAAGACATCTGGTTCTTACTTCAGGACCATTTTAACTTAAAATCGCCCACTCGTTCCCCTTAAATAAGACATCTCGATGGGTTAATGACTAATCAGCCCATGCTCACACATAACTGAGATTCCATACATTTGGTATTTTTTATTTTTTGGGGGGGGGCCTGCACAGACTCAGCTATGACCTTAAAAGGTCTCGTCACAGTCAAGCAAATTGTAGCTGGGCTTGTATGTATTTTTTATTTGACTAGCACAACCAACATGTGCAATTAAATTAATGGTTACAGGACACAGTACTCCATTATTCCCCCCGGGCTCAAAAAACTGTATCTCGTAGTGGATCAAACCCCCCTTACCCCCTACAAAACTAACCATCTGCTTAGATATTCACCACCCCCCTAGACAGCTTCGTCCCTAGATCTACGAACAATTTTTTTCATAAATCAATACTAAATCTGATACTAGCCCCATAATGAAATTATACGAACATCTTTTACACCCCATGGGTTAATGTAGCTTAAATTTTTTCATAAAGCAAGACACTGAAAATGTCTAGATGGGCTTCGCCAGCCCCATCAACATAAAGGTTTGGTCCCAGCCTTTCTATTAATTCTTAACAGACTTACACATGCAAGCATCCAAATCCCGGTGAGAATGCCCTCCAAATCACAAAGATCAAAAGGAGCGGGTATCAAGCACGCTACACTAGCAGCTCACAACACCTTGCTTAGCCACACCCCCACAGGACACAGCAGTGATAAAAATTAAGCCATGAACGAAAGTTTGACTAAGTCATGTTAACTAGGGTTGGTAAACTTCGTGCCAGCCACCGTGGTCATACGACTGACCCAAATTAATAGAGACACGGCGTAAAGAATGTTAAGGAATCATGCAAAATAAAGTCAAATCCTAATTAAGCTGTAAAAAGCCATAATTAAAACTAAGCTAAACCACGAAAGTGACTTTAGTACAATCTGAGTACACGACAACCCAAACTGGGATTAGATACCCCACTATGCTTAGTCGTAAACCTAAATAGTCACAAAACAAGACTATTCACCAGAGTACTACTGGCAACAGCCTAAAACTCAAAGGACTTGGCGGTGCTTCATATCCCTCTAGAGGAGCCTGTTCTGTAACCGATAAACCCCGATTAACCTCACCAACCCTTGCTACTTCAGTCTATATACCGCCATCTTCAGCAAACCCTAAAAGGGAGCAAAAGTAAGCATAACTACCATACATAAAAACGTTAGCTCAAGGTGTAACCTATGGGATGGGAAGAAATGGGCTACATTTTCTATATTAAGAACACCCCTTATATCCACACGAAAGTTTTTATGAAATCTAAAAACTAAAGGAGGATTTAGTAGTAAATTAAGAGCAGAGTGCTTAATTGAATAAGGCCATGAAGCACGCACACACCGCCCGTCACCCTCCTCAAGTATCACAGCAAAGCCCCAGCTCACTAACCCATGCTAAGCAACTATAAGAGAGGAGACAAGTTGTAACAAGGTAAGCATACTGGAAAGTGTGCTTGGACAAAACAAGATATAGCTTAAACAAAGCATCTAGTTTACACCTAGAAGATTCCACAATCCGTGTATATCTTGAACCATACCTAGCCCATAGCCCCTCCCACCGCTACTACCATAAACTAATCAAATAAAACATTCACCATACATCTAAAGTATAGTAGATAGAAATTTAATCACCAATGGCGCTACAGAGAAAGTACCGAAAGGGAAAGATGAACGAAATATTAAAATTAAAAAAAAGCAAAGCTTACCCTGGCTACGGAATCGTAAGACTCTTTCTGGGTTAGCACAGGTATGAAAAGCAGTCTACTTCTTTTCATTCCTTTCATAAATAATACATCTCAATGCAACTGAGCATCTTCACACACTAAATGTTACTAGTATTAGTGTTATTTATTTTCTAATAGTGATATGACAACTGTATTTTAATCCAAAATATAGGTACCAAAAGAAAGAAAAAAATTAAATTACACTGGTTTCATTACTTCAAGAATTATGAAGTACTTCCATCAAATCATCTTATTTAATAATCATGACAATGCTTTGTGTTGGCATGTCAGGCAGTGTGCTTTGACTTTTAGGGGAACTAGCTCATTTGTTCTCCATAACAATTCATTAAATCTACATAAGACCTACGAGGTGAGCAAGAATTTCCTTATATCACAGATGGAGCAATTAAAACAGTGGGAGCGGGCTTCCCACGTGGCGCAGTGGTTGAGAGTCCGCCTGCCGATTCAGGGGACAGGGGTTCGTGCCCCGGTCCGGGAAGATCCCACATGCCGCAGAGCGGCTGGGCCCGTGAGCCATGGCCGCTGAGCCTGCAAACTCTTGGAAACTGTGCTTTGATGCCTTGGAGAGAAAGATTATTCCCATTTTAGAGATAGGGAAAATGAATTTTGGTTTCCTAGGCAGCGTCAAGTGAGTGGTAAATTCAGCAGTCAGATTCTGAGTTAATGTTCTGACTTAATCCAGTGCATTTCCCATTTCACTACAATGTCTCTTTAACATTAAAACCTTACATTTGTGTACAACTTTCCATCTTAGAAAAACATAGCATTAAAATTTAACAACCCTGTGAAGGATGTACCATTCGTAACTTACAGACGATGTAAGGAGTGATCGCAACAGGTTGGTAAATTAGACACGGTAAGTTTAGATAACTGTAATGTAAACCATGTCCTGAGATCTTATTCAGTCAAATTTAAAGCTCTAAAAGTAAAAAAGCAAGCGTCTTCTATGTTTAAAAGGCAAGGATCAATTTCAATCCTAGTAGGTTGTCTTTGATCATCTCAGCATATCTCCAATATATCCTGGAGCAGTTTGTTTTCATCTGTATTACAGTTTCTGTATTTTCTCTCACTTCTAAGTATCTGAGTTCCTTGTTTGTAGAGACGAGGGACTCAGCCTACCTAGCATCTAGTAGCCACTCAACAAATGATGGAAAACCATCCTGAAAAAACCTAACATTACTGTTAGCCCTCGGTGATGTACAGGGGTCGATTTACATCACCCCAAGCAGGACCGTCCTAACCATACGCCCCTCTTTGGTATCCGATTTAAATGCAGCCCCAATGAATGAAATAAAACTGCAGGCGCCACGGTAAACCAGAGCACGGTAAGAAAACAAGCACTAGGGAGAACCGAGGACCAAGCGGGGCCCGACCCGGCTCGCGCGAGTAGACGCGGTCGAGGATGCCGGGCGGGCCGCTCCCTGGTCCAAGGTCTGGAGAAATGACGCGTCCCTCCGCACCGGCGACGGCAGCAGAGGGTGGTCCCGGCACCACCCGCGCCCCCGGGCCGGCCAAAGCGGGTCACTCACCCCGAACACAGGCTCCGTGGGGCCGCCCCCAGGGCCGCAGAGTTTCGATTCCCCAGCGTTTGGAAATGGCCCAAAAACAAACCGGGTCGCTAGGGGTCACCGCGGGCTTCCTGTTTCCTCAAAGACAGCGCCGATTCCCCAGCAAAGGCAGCCGCTCCGGGAACGCCGCGGAGGGACTCCCATTTCTCCCGCCTCGGTGGCGCCAGGGCCGGCGCGGCCGGCCAGTCGGCTACAGCCCGGGAGACTCTGGAAGGAGGGCCGAGCCAAAGCCGAGGGCCGAGCCACCGCCGGAGAAGGCCGGTTACCCGGCCCCGTCAGCGCCCGCCCTAGCCCCGCACCGCACAGGGGGAGCGCAGCGACGGGGCTGGCCGACGGGGCTGGCCAACAGGGCGTCCAACGCACGACCGGAAATGGGGCCTCCAGTAATCCACGACTCGGAGCCTGGGCCGCGCAAGCAAACCGGAAGTCAGGCCGGAGGAAGATGGGAGGGCGTTCGCCAAGCCAGTGCTGGGGCTGGGTGGGGGAAAAGTGCGCAGAAAAGGAGGGCGCAGCGTACTACGCGCCCCGTGAGCCTCCGCCGCCGGGTGGGCGGGGCCGAGGCGTGCTACGTGTCGTGAGCTTACGCAGCAGGGTGGGCGGGGCCGCGGCGTACTACGTGTATAGTGAGCTCCCGCGACTGGACGGGCGCGGCCCCGGCGACGCGGGAGGCGGAGGCGGTTCCTCAGTGTGGTAAGACGTTATCCGCCTTGGCGGAGGCTGAGTCGCTGGCCTCCTACAGCGCCGTCTTTTTCCCTCAGCGTCCGCTTGGGGGTCCCCGAACGTTGTAGCGCGTGTTGGCTCCGCATAGTAGCGCTCTTGTGGGTTTCTAGTTCTCGCCTCGCCGTGGCCGGGAACTGGGGACCCGTGACGATTCGCGCCTGCGGGGGAGCTGTTAACAACCCGACTAGTTAAGGGGCGTTGCTCCGGGTCCCCTAGTTATTCGGCACACAGCTCTTGTTAACATTGTGGAAGCTGTTGACTTCGGAGGGTGCACCCGGCTGCGCCAGGTAGACGATGGACAGGCCTGAGCTGTGGGGTCACGAGTAGTTGAGTTGGGGGCCGTCCTTGGAGGCCGCAGGCAGACGGAACCCCTCCAGCTGTAGGCCTATTTTTGATTAAACGAATAAAGGAGAAAATGGTTAATTATAGGGCATTTATCCTTACTGACTGCCAGTTAGCAACAGTGATACTCCTCCCCAGCCCTTTCGACTAAGGACTTAAATATCGTTGGAGTCAGTGTTCTGTTGGAAGATGTTTCTGCATCAATTTTTTTAAAAAATTAATTTATTTTATTTATTTATTTTTGGCTACGTTGGGTCTTCGTTGTTGCATCCGGGCTTTCTCTAGTTGCGGCGAGCGGGGGCAACTCGTCGTTGCGGTGCGCGGGCTTCACATTTCGGTGGCTTCTCTTGTTGCGGAGCACGGGCTCTAGGTGCGTGGGCTTCAGTAGTTGTGGCACTCAGGCTCAGTAGCTGTGGCTCTTGGGCTCTAGAGTGTAGGCGCAGTAGTTGTGGTGCCCAGGCTTAGTTGCTCCGCGGCATATGGGATCTTCCCAGAGCAGGGCTTGAGCCCGTGTCCCCTGCATTGGCAGGTGGATTCTTAACCACTGTGCCACCAGCGAAGCCCCGCATCGCAGTTCTAATTCATCAACCAACAGTCAGCTCATCAAGGATTGGATTCGGCTCTAGGGTTTACTTTAAAATATTTTTCTGTTGTTGTTAAGCCTCTCATTTTGCTTTAGATTTAAGTGAAAATTCACGGCTGTTATGAGCAAAGAGCACAACTTAAAGTTGACATGACATTTAAAAAATACTTTAAAATCTGTATTAATGTAATCATTTAGAAAGATCCATTCACTTCAGTTTATCAGGCTGGGACGTAAGAGCAGTGTTTTTAATATTTTGGACAAGAATCCTTTTTCGATTGGCTCGGTAATGCGCTTTACAGAATAAAAGCAAACCACCAAGAGGTATATTTTGCCTAGTTTTTGAAGAATGCTAACAAAATCGGTTGAGGCACCCCAAGATCATCAAAAGTAAAATGATAATCTGGTTTCTGATTTGTAGATCTAGAAATGTTGAATCTTTACTCACAATTTAGAATAATTTGAGACTTGTTGAAAAAGAAGGAAAATTCATTTTTATCTTATCTCTCTGAGTAAATAAGATGACTTAGGTCAGTATTTTACTATATGTGATCAGTCTGTTTTCGTTTTAATAATACACACTTCCCTATTATAATAATGAAAAAAGTGGGTCTTATTAACAATACTATTTGCTTATTCAGAATGCATAAGCCTATCAATTTAGTCAAGTAAAACATCGTAATTTTTTTTGCCAGGGAATGGGGGCAGGGAGAGTCATACCCACGGTAGTTTATGACAAAATGTAATACAGATATTTGTTAAATTGAGCTGAAATGGTCACTTTCTATCCACTTATGCATCCGCTTTAATTAAGCTTAGCAAATAAATTATTAAAGAAAACTTGCCACACTTATGCTTTGTTATAAGCAGAAGTTGAAGTTTTATTACAATCTTGCTGTAAGGAAAAAGACCTCCGATAAGTCAAATAAAAGATACAGTCTTGGTAGGGACATTTTATGGGAAAAGAAAATGGTTAGATAATTATCATTAAAGTAGATAACAGAAAGAAAGGAATTTGGGGGACATTAGACTCTTAACTAATAGTCAATTGCTTAGGTGAGTGGATGGTTTTCCAGAGCAAATCTTAATTCTATTAAAGTTTATTGGAAGGTTGCTTAGGCTTTTTTTTGAGGAATGTTCATTTCACCGCAAGAGAGGAGTTGTGAATTACAGTCATCCAAAAAAACATCTGTACCGGCCACGTTTGGGACAATTTTTTTTAAACCATTATTACATCTTCTATAACTACAAATGAAGTCTGAAATTTTCAAAACGATTCAGGTCTTTATAAACATATACTTGACACAAGGCACTTTTTAAAAGGTCCTGTTTTACAGGTTGTAGTAAACAAAAAAATAGGTAACACAAGATATTCTCCCCCACCTTGTCCCACCTTCTCCCATCCTCTCACCAAGGTCCTGATATTTTCCATCAGGAGCTGCTCCTGAAGGATAGAGTGAGGACTGGCTTCAGTGAGATTCCCTTTACCCTGAGGTAGGTTGGATTTCAAAGCAATATCTGAACAAAGAATATAGGCCCTGGCACAACTCTTGACTGTGGCTCAGCCTCCTTCTGTTTTTAGGCAACTGTGCATCATTAGAGCTCCTTCAAATCTTATTTTTTGTTTAATTAGGCACTATGCTAAAACAATGAAAAAAAGTGCTGTTGTGTTTTGTTTTTTTAGTGGGAGCTATATATTTCTAAGCTGTGACGAATATTTACTGTTAGAGGAAAGAGAATACATCTTTTGAGGAAAATTTGTAAAGCAAATTTCGGGTTAGTGATTTAAATTTTATATTAGTTTAATTTGATTAAATCATACCATCCTAGAGATCATGTTTTCTGTGTCTCTACCCTGTGTTTTGTGAGTACTGTGTATGTGTGGCTCTGCAGTGTCAGCAGGACAGAATTAAGATGTCAAAACCTTTAGGTTGAAATAGCAATGTCACTTTTCATATTAAAATCAGTTTCAATGTCATTTCGTCCATTAATGTCTTAAAAGCATTCTTCCTCTCTTCTCCCCCACCTATCACATGTCCAGGTTAAAAGCCTTAGGGTAAGGGAATGGTTTCAGTGGCAGAGATACAAAACAGATTCAAAAATACTACCAATAATGAAAAATCTGGTATCTGAGCCTACATAGTCTGTTTTCCTTCTTTCCTCCCATACCTCGTTGCTCATACTGCTACCCCCCCAACCAAAACACATACACACACACACACACACACACAGAATGTCGTGAATTGCAGAATCAAAGTTCATGATTTCTGTTACACTGTGTATCTGAATCTGTGAATATGCCTGAAGCAGCAGGCAAACTGGGCGTCATGGATCCCTAACCCTTAACCTTGGGAAGTACATGAAGGCTTTCCAGGGGGTTATGTAAATGATAGTTTAAGGGTATTAATTTTCACGCTGTTTACTTGCATGTTTCTTTCCTAAAATCAATCTGCCTCAGAGTGTGCCTAAGCCAGGGCAGCTTTCCCCTTTCCTCTTTTGTAATTGTCCCTCTCCCACTCTACAATTAAAGCAATACCTTTAATCTGACCTAAGTCTTGTTAGAAAGTAAATGATTCTAATAACTGGGTAGCTAATTGTTTCACAAGAGTAGTAATTTCCAATGGCTTTTGAAAATGCTTCAGAAGAACTCAATTGAGTTGTCAGCTGATCATTAAAAATAATTTTATGACATACCCCATGTGATTTTTGGTACATAATTTAGTAGTTCAGAAGAATGATTATTGATATAACCAGAAATCCTTCTGCTCCCAAATATTTGGAATGGAAGAACACAAAATGTAAGAATAGGATCAGCTTGAACCCTGTTTCTTCCTAACAACAAATAATATTCATTCTGATACACAACCTAAATGGGGGGAGAAGGTGCTATCCATTTCTGTATGAGATGCATTTCCAATAAAACTGACTTACAGTATTTTATAATGATCATAATTTATATTGAGTTTCTCATTTGATCAGTAGTGCTCTAGTAAATTAATGATAACACAATACTGATGACAATTTTTTAAATTTATGTTCTCAGGAATTTTAAAATATACTCTTTTCTGTAGAGAAATATCAATTTAAAGTATTTTCAAGCACTAAAATATGTTGCGATAAGCTTGTGTGGGGGAAGTGAGATAATATGAATTCAAGGAGAAAAGGAATAATATCAGTTTCCTAACTGTGGAAGGAGATCTTGTTCATGTGCTTTTCAAATGGATGGGCTGATAGTAGATATCAAATTACTATGGCATTTACATTCCATTTATAAAAGGGATATATCCTACTGTCTAGCAGCTAGCCTTATCCTGGACAGGCAATCTGTGCTTCATAATAACTTTGTGACTTGAAATGTTTGCAGTCAGTAGGAATTAGCTTCTGACAGCTTTCATTTTTAAAAAAATAAACATGAATGTCATAACTGTATGCATAGAAACTAAATGCAGTGACTTTCTTTTGGAAACATATGTAGGTGAAGAAAAATTTAATAGTCTTAGAAAGCCTTTGATGTAAGGAGTAGGGAGAAGAAATACGAGAAGAGCTAACAGAAGACCAGCAGCAGAGACCCTAGGATGGTGTTGGAAGATTGTACAGAGAAGGAAAAAAGATCCAGTAAGGGGAATGCTACACTTCTTACTAAATGAAGTAAGAGCAACCCTTCTCTGAGGCTTGATACTTACACTCTTACTATCTGAGATATGAATTAATTAGTTTATTCAATACTTAACAAATATTCATTCAGAACGTACCATGTGTCATTGTTTTAGGCACTGAGATGAAACGGGCAAAATAGCTTTTTAATGTATAAAGAAGTAAAATCTATCACAGAGAAGTTAGTCACATAGACAAGACCTATGTGAAATTTAACATGATGAGAAATTACTTCCCATTAATTTTTTTTCATGACAGTTTCTATATATGCCTATGAAGAAAATAAACTTTTTCCCCTGTTTAAAATGGGAAGAGAGGAAGAAATAATTTTATTTTGTGACTGTCACATATACACTATAAAAACCAAGAAGATAAAGTCAGCTTTTCAGAGGAAAGACATTTTTATAAAGCTACCAAATAAACAGCAAGGAAAGGATGACATTAAACTTCAGTAAGATGTATAGAAAGAAATTAAATTAGATTTTTCAAGTAGACTATGTAGCAAAAGAGAGGGAAAATTTCCAAACCCATTTCACAGCTCACATGATATAAAAGTGAAATCATTGACTTTGTAACAGTTGCAAAATTACAGACATAATTTCCAACTGTAGGTTTTTCAGTTGTCTGTGAATAGTCAGTTGATTCTTAAAATTCCAAAAACAAAAAGATGTGTGTTTTTTTTAAATTCACTTATATTTTGTTAATCATTTTCTCTTGACAGTCATTTTATATCATTCCCTTTTGGCTTTAATAACCCCCTCCCTCTCATCCCATAGCCAGTCTGTTCACCTGATTTTGTAGATTTTACCGTTTAGCTAATCTTTTGGATCTTTTTCATAGTCTCTACTATGCCACAGTTTCCTATCCATCTATTATAATAGTTTCCTTTAATTAGTTCTAACTTTTTGTTTTTTAGTTTCCAAGTCATTCTTTATATGGATAGCTAAATGATCTTTTAAAAATGTAGATCTTACCATTACGTTTCTCCTCTTAAACTCCTGGAATGACTCCTTAGCTTATTTTAAAAGTCTATTCTTAGTCTAGCCTAGCCTATTTTACCACCAGCTTCTAGAAACACTGCCAGCTCAGACATTGAAATTGGATATCTTTACTCCTTTAGAAGTTTTCATTCAGTTAACCCTGATTATGATTTTAGAATATTTACTTTCTTAGATTATCATTTGACATCTTTTCTAAATTTAAAAATTCTCAGAGAATTGGGGAACTCCAGAAAAATTTTCAATATTAGTGTGAGAATTATGGCTCTACTTCTTACTTGTCCTAAAATGATATCACATTTAAAAGAGGATCCTATATCTTCAGATAATGGATATCAGCTTCAGAACATATGAAGCAAAACTAGGCAGAACTAGGAGACATGCCTGCAATACTGGAAGATTTAAACAGGTTTCCCTCACTAACTCATAGAATAAAAAATAATACATTAAGGAAATAGATGATTGAATAAAATTATTAGCATCACACTCATTAGGATGGCTATTATCAGAAATAAAACCAAAATTGAAAATATTCATCTTAAAATTAATATGGAATCTCAAGGGAACTCAAATAGCCAAAACAATCTTGAGAAAGAAGAACAAAGCTGGAGGCTTCCCATTTGCTGACCTCAAAACATATTACAAAGCTGCAGAATCAAAACATTGTACTGGTGTAAAGACATACATATAGACCAATGGAATAGAATGGAGAGCACAAAAAGATCCTCACATACATGATTTTCAACAGATGTGCCAAGACCATCCCATGAGGAAATGTGGTTGGAAAAACTGAATATTGGTATGCAAAACAATGAAGTTTGACCCTTACCTCACACTGGAAAAATTAAATCAAAATGGATCAAAGACCTAAATGTAACAACTAAAACTATGACACACTTAGAAGAAAAATAGGGGGAGGGCTTCATGACATTAGATTTGACAATTTCTTGGATGTGACACCAAAAGCATAGGCAACAAAAGAAAAAATAGGTAACTAAAGGTCTCTAAATCAATCACTAATAAAATGTTAAAAAATCATTATCGGGGCTTCCCTGGTGGCGCAGTGGTTGAGAGTCCGCCTGCCGATGCAGGGGACACGGGTTTGTGCCCCGGTCCGGGAAGATCCCACGTGCCGCGGAGCGGCTGGGCCCGTGAGCCATGGCCACTGGGCCTGTGCGTCTGGAGCCTGTGCTCCGCACGGGAGAGGCCACAACAGTGAGAGGCCCGCAGATACTGCAGTATGAGTGGAAGAAATTTTACCTTTAAGCAAATCAGCTGTGTGATTTACATGACAATATAGCTTAGATAAAGGTCAATTGAGAATGGGCACATGTAGGGAGAAATAACTAAGCTGCTCTGAAATTAATACTCTCCTTGTTCAACCTACTGATATAATTCTAATCTTTTTATAACAGTATTGCATTTGGTAGCCAGCCTGAAGAACTTAATTATTCTTGTTCGATCTGTTGTTTTATTCTCACAAGTCTTAATATACTGAATAATAGAAAATACTAGGATTCTTGCAGCCATCCAATATAGACATAAAGCATATAAACTGATTACTAAGGTTTAAAGTTGGCATTTAGCACAATTTATCAGATTTCTACTTATTTGTTAACTTTTTCCTGGAAACAATTTAAAGCTGCAAAAGATACCATCCTTTAAATATGCCAGTAAGCTGTTTCTTTCCATTCTATCAATACTTTGATTTCTTATTTTGGATGAAATCCATCAGTTATACTCATTATTAAAACAAAAAAAGAAAAGAAAATATTAAGCATCTTGGAGCATTTATTGAGCTAGAAGCCACCCAGCAGTGTCTGCATAAAGTAGTCCCTGAATGATAAAGATAAATTACAACTTTGCACAGATAATAGGCTCTTAAATTCCTGTTGAATTGTTAAATATAATCTAAGGTTGACATACAGGCACAAATTGGTTAATTAGGTATGAATGAACAGCAAATTTTAAATTTACATTATAGAGAAGATTAAGGATAAATGCATTTTAAGTTTAGAAGCAAACTACCTAATCATTTGTTAAGTTGAGCACTTGAGAAAAATCATGAAGGAAAGACTAAATAGAGTGCTCTCATTCTGCATTGGTTTCTGCATATTTTAATTTTCTTATCTAACTATAAATATAGCTCATTTAAAAGCAGTCTAGAAAGGAAGTCAAACACTTATATGTATTTAGTGTAGCAGCACTGAAATGGGTTTTTTCATATGCTTTTTCATTTCATCATTAAAACCATCCTATGAATTATAATATTATTACCATCAACATGAACAGATGATAAAATGATAGATTATTTAACTGATTTGCCTTAATTTTAAAATCTCATAGGAAATGAAGCCAAAATTTAAATCCAGAGCTACGATTGATATTCAACTGATACACAAACAGCCATACTAGTTTTTAAATCATTTGAATATTGGTACTATCTAGGACAGCTTTAACGCTGAAGTTCATATTATTTTCATTATTTCATAATATAAATAATCACTCAGTGCTTCTCTTTGGCAAGTATTCTTTTAAGTGCTAGGGATACAGTGGTTAACAAGATAGACTGACTTGCCAGTGGATTTTCCTTGTCTTGTAGAGGACCTCATTAAATAAACTACAATACAGTGTGTTGAGCGGCATGGAGAGGGGGTAGAGATTGCTGGGGGCACACGGTAGGGGCATTGACTCTTACTCAGTAATTTTTCAGATTGGCTTAGACATCACCTCTTCTCAGTAGCCTGACACACCCCCTACCTGGAAGTCTCAGGTGTGCCCCATACACTTCCAAATCATTCTGCATTGGTCTCATAATAGCACTTAATGTTACTTGAGGAGAGGAATTTTGTCTTTCCTTTAGCATTATCTGGCTCATAGCAAACCCTCAAGAAGTATTTTAGAACAAAGAAAATAGAATTGAGGTCTGAAACAGCAGCAAGCAAGTGAGAGAACAGTTTTACATAAGCTTTTAGGTATTGAGGTGGGAAATGACAGAGATAATCCTTGTAGGAGGAAAGTTTATCTTTTGAGACTGAGGAGAATGGTCTGAGATTTAAAAAGGTTTAGAATAATCACTGAAGAATTGCAAGAGGAAAAAGAGAATACAAAAAAAGGATAGCCTTAAAGATGTGCTGAGGCCTCATCTGAGGTTGAAGTCTCTGAATTTGTAGTGGTACCAATAGGCGTGACTACATAATATCCTCCAAGAATCAGCAGCTCAGATTCAAGACCTCGACGACCAAGGGTGTATTCCTTTGTTTTTAAATTAAATTAATTTTTTATATAGCAGGTTCTTATTAGTTATCTGTTTTATACATATTAGCATATATATGTCAATCCCAATCTCCCAATTCACCCCCCCCATCACCAACCCCCTGCTTTCCCACCTTGGTGTCCATATGTTTGTTCCCTACACCTGTGTCTCTATTTCTGCCTTGCATACCGGTTCATCTGTACCATTTTTCTAAATTCCACATATATGTGTTAATATACGATATTTGCTTTAATCTTTCTGACTTACTTCACTCTGTATGACAGTCTCTAGGTCCATCCATGTCTCTACAAATGTCCCAATTTGGTTCCTTTTTTTGGCTGAGTAATATTCCATTCTATATATGTACCACATCTTATTTATCCATTCGTCTGTCAATGGGCATTTAGGTTGCTTCCATGACCTGGTTATTGTAAATAGTGCTGCAATGAATTGGGGTGCATGTGTGTTTTTTTCTTTTTCTCTTTGTTATCTTTACTTTTTTAAAATATCTTTTTTGGAGTATAATTGCTTTACAATGTTGTGTTAGTTTCTGCTGTATAACAAACTGAATCAGCTATACCTATACATATATCCCCATATCCCCTCCCTCTTGTGTCTCCCTCCCTCCTCCCTATCCCACCCCTCCAGGTGGTCACAAAGCACCAAGCTGATCTCCCTGTGCTATGCAGCTGCTTCCCACTAGCTATCTATTTTACATTTGGTAGTGTATATATGTCAGTGCTACTCTTTCACTTTGTCCCAGCTTACCTTTCCCCCTCCCCATGTCCTCAAGTCCATTCTCTATGCCTGCATCTTTATTCCTGCCATACCCCTAGGTTCATCAGAAAAAAGTTTTTTGTTTTTTTTTTTTAGATTCCATATATATGTGTTAGCATACAGTATTTGTTTTTCTCTTTCTGACTTACTTCACTCAGTATGACAAACTCTAGGTCCATCCACCTCACTACAAATAACTCAGTTTTGTTTCTTTTTATGGCTGAGTAATATTCAATTGTATATATGTGCCAAATCTTCTTTTCCGTTCATCTGCCGATGGACACTTAGGTTGCTTCCATGTCCTGGCTATTATAAACAGTGCTGCAATGAACATTGTGGTACTTGACTCCTTTTGAATTATGGTTTTCTCAGGGAATATGCCCAGTAGTGGGATTGCTGGGTTGTATGGTAGTTCTATTTTTAGTTTTATAAGGAGCCTCCATACTATTCTCCACAGTGGCTGTATCAATTTACATTCCCACCAATAGTGCAGGAGGGTTCCCTTTTCTCCACATCCTCTCCAGCATTTATTGTTTGTAGATTTTTTGGTGATGGCCATTCTGACTGGTGTGAGGTAATACCTCATTGTGGTTTTGGTTTGCATTTCTCTGATGATTAGTGATGTTGAACATACTTTCATGTGTTTGTTGGCAATCTGTATATCTTCTTTGGAGAAATGTCTATTTAGGTCTTCTGCCCATTTTTGGATTGGGTTGTTTGTTTTTTTGATATTGAGCTGCATGAGCTGCTTGAATATTTTGACGATTAATCCTTTGTCAGTTGCTTCATTTGCAAATATTTTTTCCCATTCTGAGGGTTGTCTTTTCGTCTTGTTTGTGGTTTCCTTGCTGTGCAAAAGCTTTTAAGTTTCATTCGGTTCCATTTGTTTATTTTTATTTCCATTTCTCTAGGAGATGGGTCAAAAAGGATATTTCTCTGATTTATGTCAAACAGTGTTCTTCGTATGTTTTCCTCTAAGAGGTTGATAGTGTCCGGCCTTACATTTAGGTTTTCTATCCATTTAGAGTTTATTTTTATGCATGGTGTTAGGGAGTGTTCTAATTTCATTCTTTTACATGTAGCTGTCCAGTTTTCCCAGCACCACTTACTGAATAGGCTGTCTTTTTCTCCATTGTATATTCTTGCCTCCTTTATCAAAGATAAGATGACCGTATATGTGTGGGTTTTCCTCTGGGCTTTCTATCCTGTTCCATTGATCTCTATTTCTGTTCTTGTGCCAGTACCATGCTATCTTGATTATTGTAGCTTTGTAGTATAGTCTGAAGTCAGGAAGCGTGATTCCTCCAGCTCCGTTTTTCTTTCTCAATATTGCTTTGACTATTCGGGGTCTTTTGTGTTTCCATACAGATTGTGAAATTTTTTTGTTCTAGTTCTGTGAAAAATGCCATTGGTAGTTTACTAGGGATTGCATTGAACCTGTAGATTGCTTTGGGTAGTAGAGTCATTTTCACAATGTTGATTCTTCCAATCTAAGAATATGGTATATCTCTCCATCTGTTTGTATCATCTTTAATTTCTTTCATCAGTGTCTTATAGTTTTCTGCATACAGGTTTTTGTCTCCCTAGGTAGGTTTATTCCTAGGTAGTTTATTCTTTTTGTTGCAGTGGTAAATGGGAGTGTTTCCTTAATTTCTCTTCCAGATTTTTCATCATTAGTGTATAGGAATGTGATAGATTTCTGTGCATTAATTTTGTATCCTGCTACTTTACCAAATTCGTTGATTACCTCTAGTAGTTTTCTGGTAACATCTTTAGGATTTTCTATGTATAGTATCATAGCATCTGCAGACAGTGACAGTTTTACTTCTTCTTTTCCAATTTGGATGCCCTTTATTTCCTTTGCTTCTCTGATTGCTGTGGCTAAAACTTCCAAAACTAGGTTGAATAACAGTGGTGAGAGTGAGCATCCTTGTTTTGTTTCTGATTTTAGAGGAAATGGTTTCAGTTCTTCACCATTGAGAACAGTGTTGGCTGTGGGTTTGTCATATATGGCCCTTATTATGTTGAGGTAAGTTCCCTCTATGCCTACTTTCTGGGGAGTTTTTATCATAAAATAGCTGTTGAATTTTGTCAGAATCTTTTTCTGCATCTGTTGAGATGATCATATGGTCTTTATCCTTCAGTTTGTTAATATGGTTTATCACATTTATTGATTTGCGAATACTGAAGAATCCTTGCATGTCTGGGGTAAGCCCCACTTGATCATGGTGAATTATCCTTTCAGTGTGCTGTTGGATTCTGTTTGCTAGTATTTTGTTAAGTATTTTTGCATCTGTGTTCATCAGTGATATTGGCCTGTAGTTTTCTTTTTTTGTGACATCTTTGTCTGATTTTGGTATTAAGGTATGGTGCCCTTGTAGAATAAAATTAAGAGTGTTCCTGCCTCTGCCATATTTTGGAAGAGTTTGAGAAGTGTACGTGTTAGCTCTTCTCTAAATGTTTGATAGAATTCATCTGGGAAGCCTTTGGTCCTGGGCTTTTGTTTGTTGGAAGATTTTTAATCACAGTTTCAATTTCAGTGCTTGGAATTGGTCTCTTTATATTTTCTATTTTTTCATGATTCAGTCTTGGAAGATTGTGCTTTTCTAAGAATTTGCCCCTTTCTTCCAGGTTGTCCATTTTATTGGAATATAGTTTCTTGTAGTAATCCCTCATGAATCTTTGTGTTTCTGCAGTGTCAGTTGTTACTTCTCCTTTTTCATTTCTAATTCTGTTGATTTGAGTCTTCTCCCTTTTTTTCTTGATGAGTCTGGCTAGTGGTTTATCAATTTTGTTTATCTTCTCAAAGAACCAGCTTTTATTTTTAGTTTTATTGACTTTGCTATCGTTCCCTTCATTTCTTTTTCATTTATTTCTTATCTGATCTTTATGATTTCTTTCCTTCTGCTAACTTTGGGGTTCTTTTGTTCCTCTCTCTAATTGCTTTAGGTGTAAGTTTAGGTTGTTTATTTGAGATTTCTTTTGTTTCCTGAGGTAGGATTTTATTACTATAAACTTCCCTCTTAGAACTGCTTTTGCTGCATCCCATAGGTTTTGGGTCATTGTGTTTTCACTGTATTTGTTTCTATGTATTTTTGATTTCCTCTTTGATTTCTTCAGTGATCTCTTGATTATTTAGTAGCATATTATTTAGCCTCCATGTGTTTGTATATTTTACATTTTTTCTCTGTAATTGATATCTAGTCATATAGCGCTGAGGTCAGAAAAGAAACTTGATACAATTTAAATTTTTTAAAATTTACCAAGGGTTGATTTGTGACTCAAGGTACGATCTATCCTGAAGAATGTTCCTTGAGCACTTGAGGAAAAAGATTATTCTGTTATTTTTGGATGGAATGCACTATAAACATCAATTAAATCCATCTTGTTTAATGTATCATTTAAACTTCTGTTTTCTTATTTTCATTTTGGATGATCTGTCCATTGGTGAAAGTGGGGTGTTAAATTTCCCTACTATTATTGTGTTATTGTCAATTTCCCTTTTTATGGCTATTAGCGTTTGCCTTATGTATTGAGGTGCTCCTATGTTGGGTGCATAAATATTTACAATTGTTATATCTTCTTCTTGGACTGATCCCTTGATCATTATTTAATGTCCTTCTTTGTCTCTTGTAATAGTCTTTATTTTAAAGTCTTTTTTTTCTGATATGAGAATTGCTACTCCAGCCTTCTTTTGATTTCCATTTGCATAGAATATCTTTTTCCATCCCCTCACTTTCAGTCTATATTTGTCCCTAGGTCTGAAGTGGGTTTCTTGTAGACAGCATATATATTGGTCTTGTTTTTATATCCATTTAGCCAGTATTTGTTGGAGCATTTAATCCATTTATGTTTAAGATAATTATCAATGTGTCTGTTCCTATTACCATTTTCTTAATTGTTTTGGGTTTGTTTCTGTAGGTCTTTTCCTTCTCTTGTGTTTCCTGCCTAGAGAAGTTCCTTTAGCATTTGTTGTAAAGCTGGTTTGGTGGTGCTGAATTCTCTCAACTTTTGCTTGTCTGTAAAGGTTTTAATTTCTCCATCGAATCTGAATGAGATCCTTGCTGGGTAGAGTAATCTTGGTTGTAGGTTTTTCCCTTTCATCTCTTTAAATATATCCTTCCACTCCTTTCTGGCTTGCAGAGTTTCTGCTGAGAGATCAGCTGTCAACCTTATGGGGATTCCCTTGTATGTTATTTGTTGTTTTTTCCTTGCTGCTTTTAATATTTTTTGTTTATATTTAATTTTTGATAGTTTGATTAATATGTGTCTTGGTGTGTTTCTCCTTGGATTTATCCTGTATGGGACTCTCTGGACTTCCTGGACTTCCTTTTCCATGTTAGGGAAGTTTTCAACTATAATCTCCTCAAATATTTTCTCAGACCGTTTCTTTTTCTCTTCTTCTTCTGGGACTCTTAATTTGAATGTTGGTGCGTTTAATGTCCCAGAAGTCTCTGAGACTGTCTTCAATTCTTTTCATTTTTTTTCTTTATTCTGCTCTGTGGCAGTTATTTCCACTATTTTATTTTCCAGGTCACTTATCCGTTCTTCTGCCTCAGTTATTCTGCTATTGTTTTCTTTTAGAGAATTTTTAATTTCATTTATTGTGTTCATCATTGTTTGTTTGCTCTTTAGTTCTTCGAGGTCCTTGTTAAACGTTTCTTGTATTTTCTCTATTTGCAAGATTTTGTATCATCTTTACTATCATTACTCTGAATTCTTTTTCCAGTAGACTGCCTATTTCCTCTTCATTTGTTTGGTCTGGTGGGTTTTTACCTTGCTCCTTCATCTGCTGCATATTTCTCTGTCTTCCCATTTTGGTTAACTTACTGTGTTTGGGGTCTACTTTTTGCAGCCTGCAGGTTCGTCGTTCCCTTTGTTTTTGGTGTCTGTCCACAGTGGGTACGGTTGGTTCAGTGGGTTGTGTAGGCTTCCTGGCGGAGGGGACTGGTGCCTGTGTTCTAGTAGGTGGGGCTGGATCCTGTCTTTCTGGTGGACAGGGCTGCGTCCAGTGGTGTGTTCCGGGATGTCTGTGAATTTAGTATGATTTTAGGTAGCCTCTCTGCTAATGGGTAGAGTTGTGTTCCTGTGTTGCTAGTTGTTTGGCATGGGGTGTACAGCACTGGAGCTTGCTGGTCCTTGTGTGGAACTGGGTCTTAGCGTTGAGATGGAGATCTCTGGCAGAGCTCTCGTTGATTGATATTACATGGGGCTGGGAGGTCTCTGGTGGTCCAATATTCTGAACTAGGCTCTCCCACCTCAGAGGCTCAGGCGCAACAGCAGGCTGGATCACCAGGACCCTGTCAGTCACACAGCTCAGAAGAAAAGGGAGAAAAAAATTTTTTTAATTAAAAAATATTTAAAAATATATAGAGCAACCCAACTGATAAACAAATTCACCAGTGACAACAAGCAGTAAAAACTATACTAAGATAAACATAAAAATCAGAAACAAATCAGTCACAGACAGCAAACCCCACATCTACCATTGCTCCCCAAATCCACCACCTCAATTTTGGGTTGATTCGTTGTCTATTCTGGTATTCCACAGATGCAGGGTAATTCACGTTTATTGTGGGGATTTAATCCACTGCTCCTGAGGCTGCACAGAGAAATTTCCCTTTCTCTTCTTTGTTCGCACAGCTCCTGGGGTACAGCTTTGGTTTTGGCCGTGCCTCTGCATATAGGTTGCCCTCAGGCTTCTTTTCCTGCCTGGACAGGACGGGGTTAAAGCAGCGGCTGATTAGGGGCTCTGGGCCACTCCTGCCAGGGCAGAGGGAGGGATACGGTAGTTACAATTGGAATGCCGGGCGAGTCTGTGGTGGCAGAGGCTGGCGTTGACGTTGCAACAGCCCGAGGCACCCTGTGTGTTCTCCCAGGGAAGTTGTCCCTGGATCACAGGATCCTGACTGTGGCGTGTTGTACAGGCTCCCAGGGTGGGGCCTGTGGATAGTGACCTGTGCTTGCACACAGGATTCTAGGTGGCTGCAGCAGCAGCATTAGTGTTTCATGCCTGTCTCTGGGGTCTGAGCTGATAGCTACGGCTCACTCCCATCTCTGGAGCTTGTTTAGGCAGTGCTCTGCCTTCTGTGGGCAGACAGGGAAGGAATCCCCTCTCCTCTTGCACCCCGAAACAGTGGTCTCTTGCCTTAGGCAGGTCCAAAGTTTTTCCTGGACTCTCTCCCGGCCAGCTGTGGCACACTAGCCCCCTTCAGGCTGTGTTCATGCAGCCCACCCCAGTCCTCTGCCTGGGATCTCACCTCCTCCGCCATCTTGAAGGTCCCCCACATGTGTCTTTTTGAATTATGGTTTTCTCTGGGTATATGCCCAGTAGTAGGATTGCTGGGTCATATGGTAGTTCTATTTTTAGTGTTTTAAGGAATCTCCATACTGATCTCCATAGCAGCTGTATCAATTTACATTCCCACCAACAGTGCAAGAGGGTTCCCTTTTCTCCACACTCTCTCCAGCATTTGTTGTTTTGTAGATTTTCTGATGATGCCCATTCTAACCGGTGTGAGGTGATACCTCACTGTAGTTTTGATTTGCATTTCTCTAATAATTATTGATATTGAGCAGCTTTTCATGTGCCCCTTGGCCATCTGTATGTCTTCTTTGGAGAAATGTCTATTTAGGTCTTCTGCCCATTTTTAGATTGGGTTTTTTGTTTTTTTAATATTGAGCTGCATGAGATGTTTATATATTTTGGAGATTAATCCTTAAGCCTGTATTCTCCAAGAATGCTTCTGGCCTCAACTAATTGGGAAGACAAATAGTGGTTTAAAAGGTAAAGGTTTATTTCCTCACATATCCAGAAGAGCAGGTATATAGAATGAGGGTAAGATTCCTAAAGTTAAAAACTGCAGCAACAGCAACAAAAATAGCAGTTCCAGAATGTTTCTATGAGTTCTTTCCTGAATATCAACAATTGGAAATGGGTTTTCTGTTTGTCTGAAATCTTGTTTTGTACAATAAATGCTTTTTATATTAAAATTGTTGAAATAAAAGTTTAGAAGGAAAATATCTCTCTGTTGTTTCCAAAACCTTTTTTTGTTTTACACTGAATGTTACTGACACAAATGAATACTTGAACATCATTAAGGAACCCAGGACATCAAAAGAAATGATAGTATACTTTAAATGGGTGAATTCTGTAGTATGTGAATTATATCTCAAAGCTGTTAAAGCAAAAGAAACGAAGAGAAAAATGGAAACTCCCCCCCTGCCCCCAAACATAGCAAAACTTTAAGAATAGAAAAATTTGACCATTTGCTGTAAAGAAGATTCTTAGGAAGTAGCTTTCTGGTATTGGGGTAGAGGATAAGGTGAATTGTATTGGATCCTAATCTTCCACCAAAATTATTAGGTAAGTCAAGTTCATTTCTTTATACCAGGCTCCATCTCTCAACCACCTGCTTAATATACATGTCATAACTTGCTCTGATCCCCCAGTGCTTTCAAGCTTTCTCTTCTGTTTACATATCTCTCAGCCCCATTCACAGGAAAGCAAAAACAACTACTCAAAGAGTTACCTAAAATTTTTTCTTCATTTCCTTACTTAATAGTTACAGTTCGGCATGCTCCAATCAGGACTTCATTCCCAGCACTAACCTAACATTGCTCTCAGATCATCAATGACTTCCATGTTTAAATCCAGTGGCAACTTCTCTGTCCTCATGACTGAAATTCTAAACAACATCTAATGCGATCAACCATTCTGTCTTTCTGGAAACATAAATGTCACTAACTTTGATCTAGTTACTTAAGCTGAAAACTTAGTAGTCAGTCTTGATCCCTGTCTTTCCCTTATTCACTATAGGCAATACAGCAATGAGTCTTACCTGTTCTACCTCTAAAACATGCATGGAATAAGTCCATTTGTCTTCAGAGCCGTATTTCTACCCAGGGCCAAAACATCATCTCCCTACTCAAATATATTCTTTATACTGTCATATATTTTAAAAATATATACTTTGTTGAACTATACCATATATACAAAAATTATAGATGAAAAGCTCAAAAATTATTACAAAGTAAATACACTCGTATAACCACATTCAGGTTAAGGATGAATCTCTTCCCCTCACATATTACCTGTCATAGTTGTCTGGACCCTAGAAGAGCATTGCCAGCCCCACAGAAGCTACCTCATGGCCCCTTGACCCAAAGCTAACTGCCATTCTAACTTTTAACACCACGAATTAGTTCCACTTGTTTTAAATATATGTATGTATAGGTGTATATACACATACATGGTATCATGTAGTGTGTATTCTTATATCTGGCTTCTTTTATTCAGTATGTTTCTGAGATTCACTCAAGTTTTGTGTCTCAAGAGTTTGTTCATTCTTCTTGCTATGTAGTATTCCACTGTATGAGTATACCACATTTCATTTTTGTTCTACAGATTATAAGTATTTGAATTATTTACAGGTTTTGGATATGAATGTTCTTGTACATATCTTGAGATAGATATAGATATTAGATATAGATATTTGGTATGTATGTACTTAGAAGTATGTTCAAATTTAGTAGATAATGAAAAGCAAATTTGCCAATGATCATACTAATTGGCAGCTCAACCAACTGTGTATGAGAGTTCCAGTCTGTTTATATCTTTGCCAGCACTTGGCATTGTCAGTCTTTCTAACACTGGCATTGCTGGTGTGTTGTGGTATCTCATTGTAGGTTTAATTTGCATTTCCTTTACAATTCTTAAGTTTGAGGACCTTTTCATATTTGCTGGTCATTTAGATTGCCTCTTTTGTGAAGTACCTGTTCAAGTCTGTTGGCTGTTTTTCTATTTGGTTCTCTGATTTTTTCCTAATTGATAGTAGATCTGGACAGGAAATCTTCCCTGCACTTACTACCTGTCACACTGGCTTCATTTTTGCCCTTCAAATAGGCCAAAAATTTCCTCTTTTCAAGGCTCTTTATGGGCTGTGTCTTCAATTTTCAAGTCTCGGCCCAAATGTCATACATCCATATAAACCTTCCTCGACCAAACCTCCTCCAACACACACACCTTCCTATCGTATCACCCTATATTTCCCTTTAGTATTTATCAATATCTGACATTATTTATTTATTGGTTTGCTTATATATACTGTCTATTTCCTCTCTTACTGGAATTTTAACTCATGCCTGCTGTGTCTGTTTTTATTCACTGGTGTTTCCCTAGTACCTAGAACTTTTGTGCAACATGTGAGAGGTACACAGTAATTATCTGTTTAAAAAAATGAATGAGGGGCTTCCCTGGTGGCGCAGTGGTTGAGAGTCCGCCTGCCGATGCAGGGGATGCAGGTTCGTGCCCCGGTCCGGGAGGATCCCACATGCCGCAGAGCGGCTGGTCCCATGAGCCATGGCCGCTGAGCCTGCGCATCCGGAGCCTGTGCTCCACAACGGGAGAGGCCACCACAGTGAGAGGCCCGCGTACCGCCAAAAATAAAAAATAAAAAAAAAAAGAATGAGCAAAGGAACAAATTAATATCTAGTTTGAGGTATTGTCCATATTGTTATATTTAAAGAAAACCAGATTTTTATTCCAAAGGAATATATGTTTTTGTAGGTTAAGGTCAATTTTCTTGAACTAGGAATATTGCTTGACCCTTCTTATATACATTATAATTACATTCCTAGAGACTAACATTATTGAACCCTTAATTATCTTCATTTTCCAAGGTAACTGTAAAATTAGCCATTATTGGCATATTACCTGATGCAGCTTTACAATTCTAAAATTTACAAGTGTATAAAACATTTTTACAATTTAACTTTTGCAACAAGAAGTTACAATTTATCAGAAACTAAGACTTTGGGTACACAAGTGTTTACAGAGACAATGGAGATTGAAACCATTTTTATTGAAAATTTATAGTTTGGTGGTTTATTTGGAAACCTGTTTTCATATTTTAAAAGTTCTCTAGAATTTTCAATAACTGATTTTAATTGAAAGTCTGATATATAAGCTGTAATTATGAACAAAATGTATAGAAAAATAATACTAAATCTGATAAATTAATTTTCTGCAGCAAAATTTTCTGCAGGTCGTCACCATTTTGATATGTGTAGGTCTAATACTAAATACGTTTTTTCACAATGTTTATTTCGAAGATAGATAATGTTATGTTGCTAAAATATCTTTAGAAATAACTTTTAAATGTTAATTTTGTAATTTTACATTTATATTATCCCTGAATAGACCACGGAATGGACACTTGTTTACAGTATGAGAGCTGAAGCAAGAAGGCAGTGTTACCTTGCAAACATGCAGCAAATATTGATATTGGAGGTTACAAATAATTTATAGTGAGTAGGCAAAATTGCAAATATGGAATCTGCAAGTAATGAGGATTGATTGTATAATTATATGAAATAACACAATATTTAAATTTCCATTTAAAAACTTTGGAAGATAGAGGAGAAAACAATTCATAATTTTATCACCATAAGATTTTTATTTTCTATATTTTCTTCTACTTTTTGTCTCTGATATATATATATTTTCAAATATTGCATAGATACCTACTCTTTTTGTCTTCCACCCCAATTTACCTCTGGAAAATCTTCCTCCTCCACTGTATTTTGGGTGGGGTGGTCTCTACATCTTTCTCCAGAGATGGGTATGTGACCTATGCCTAAAAATTAGCACATGATATTCACCAGCTATAGTCACTGACACTGGGATAGACATATGCCCACTTAGAACCAGTGTGATGCGCTGAGTTTTTTGTGGACTCCTGGAGAAGAGACACTCCTGGAGAAGAGACACTCCTTTCACACTGGACTTGACTTGCTGCCATCTTCTTTCACATGAAACCTAAGACTGAACCTAATGCAGAAGGAGGCAAAGTAGAGAGACTAAGGGAAACCAAGTCCTGATGAAATCAATCCTGAATTAATCAGTTTATTTTTATAAGAATTGTCTATATTTAAGATGTATAACAAGATGTTTTGATGTACATATACATTATGAAATGGTTACTACAGTCAAGCTTATCAACATATCCATCACCTCTCATAGTTGCCTTTTGTGTGTGTGTGTGTGTGTGTGTGTGTGTGTGTGTGTGTGTCTGTGGTGAGAACACTTAAGATTTACTATATTAAAAGACAAATACTGTATGTTACCACTTATGTGGAATGTAAAGAGTAAAACAAATGAATTAATATAACAAAACAGAAAGAAACTCACAGATACAGAGAACAAATTAGTGGTTACCAGTGGGGAGAAAATGGGGGAGGGGCAAGATGGGGTAGGTGATTAAGAGGAGCAAACTACTATGTATAAAATAAGTAAGCTATAAGGATATAATGGGACTTCCCTGGCAGTCCAGTGGTTAAGACTCCTCACTCTCAATGCAGGGGGCACGGGTTTGATCCCTGGTCGGGGAACTAAGAGCCCACATGCTGCACAGTGTGGCAAAAAAAAAAAAAAAAATTAAGAATATATGGTAGAGCACTGGGAATATAGCCAATATTTTATAATAACTTTAAAAGGAGTATAAGCTATAAAAATACTGAGTCACTATGTTATACATCTGAAACTAATATAATATTGTAAATCAACTATAATAAAATAAAAATTAAATATAGAAGGATTAAATAGACAAAAATAAAAAGAATTGAATGTAAATTTAAAAAAAGAATATTTACCTTCTGTCTAATATTTGGAGATTGCAAACAATGCTTCTATCGTTGTTTAAAAAACTTTACTCTCAGCAGATTTCAAGTATACAATACAGTATTACTAACTATAGTCAGAGTGTACATTAGGTCTCTAGAACTTAGTCATCCCACATAACTGAAACTTTGTGCCCTTTGACAAAAATATCCCCATTTTCCTCTCCCTACCCCACCTGTGATAACCACCATTCTCTCTGCTTCTATGATTCTGACTTTTTTCAAATTAAGCAAGATCATACGGTATTTTTCTTTCTGCACCTGACTTATTTCATTCAGCACAATGCCTTTCTGGGTTCATCCATGTTGTCACTAATGACAGGATTTCCTCGTTTTTTAAGGCTGAATAATAATTCTTCTTTTTTTAAATAAATTCATTTCTTTCTTTATCTTATTTTGGCTGCATTGGGTCTTCATTGCTGTGCGCGGGCTTTCTCTAGTGGCAAGTGGGAGCTACTCTTTGTTGCGGTGCGCAGGCTTCTCATTGTGGTAGCTTCTCTTGTTGCAGAGTACGGGCTCTAGGCGCACGGACTTCAGTAGTTGTGGCATGCGGGCTCAGTAGTTGTGTTTCACGGGCTCTAGAGTGCAGGGTCAGTAGTTGTGGTGTACGGGCTTAGTTGCTCCGTGGCATGTGGGATCTCCCGGACCAGGGCTCGAACCCGTGTCCCCTGCATTGGCAGGCAGATTCCTAACCACTGGGCCACCAAGGAAGTCCAGTAATTCTTTTATATATATGTCACTATTTCTTTATATATAAATATATAAATATATGTATCAGTATATATATACATATATATATTAGTAAATATATATATATTAGTATTTCTTTATCCATTCATCCATCAGTGTTTGTTTCTGTTTCTTGGCTATTGTGATAATGCTGCAGTGGACGTGGGAGTGCAGATACCTCTTTGAGATAAGGCTTTTATTTCCTTTGGATATATATCCAGAAGTGGGATTGTTGGATTATATGGTACTTCTATTTTTAATTTTTGGAGGAACCTTCATATTGTTTTCCATAATGGCTGGACCAATATACATTCCCACCAACAGTGTACAAGGATATCCTTTTCCTCCACATCCTTGTCAACACTTGTCATCCTTTAACTTTTTGATAATAACCATCCTAACAGGTGTGAAATGATATCTCATTGTGGTTTTGATTTGCATTTCCCTGATGGTTGGTGACATTGAGCATTTTTTCATATACTTGCTGGCCATTTGTATGTCTTCTTTGGAAAAATGTCTATTCTGGTCCTTTGCCCATTTCTTGATCAGGTTATTTGTTTGCGCATTTCTTGATCAGGTTATTTGTTTCTTTGCTATTGAGCTGTAGGAACTCCTTATATATTTTGGATATTAATCCCTTATCGGATGTATGGTTTGTATATATTTTCTCCCATTCCACAGGTTGCCTTTTCACTTTATTGTTTCCTTTGCTGTGCAAAGTTTTTTAGTTTGATACAGTCCTACTTGTCTATTTTTGCTTTTATTGCCTGTGCTTTTGGTATCATATCTGTGAAATCATTGCCAAGACCAATGTCATGAAGCTTTTCCCCTATTGTCTTCTAGAAGTTCTAGTTTCCGGTGTTATGTTTAAGGCTTTAATCCATTTTGAGTTAATTTTTGTGTATGGCGTAAGATAATGGCCCAATGCCATTCTTTTACATGTGCATATTCAGTTTCCCAACCCCACTTATTGGAGGGACTGTCCTTTCCTCATTATCTATTCTTGATGCCCTTGTTGAAGATTAGTTGACCATCTATGTGTGGATTTATCTCTGTTCTGTTCAGTTGATCTGTATATCTTTCTTTGTTCAAGCAGCATAATGTTTTGATTACTGTAGCTTTGTAATGTATTTTTGAAATCAGGAAGTGTGAGGCCTTTAACTTGTTCTTCTTAAGATTGCTTTGGCTATTTGGGGTCTTTTGTAGTTCTCTATGAATTTTAGAATTTTTTTTTCTATTTTTGTAAAAATGTTACAGGGGTTTAATAGTGATTGCATTGAATCTGTAGCTCACTTTGCATAATATGGACATTTTAACAGTGTTCTTCCAGTCCATGAACACTGAATATCCTTCCATTTATTTGTGTCATCTTCCATTTCTTTCATCAGTGTTTTATAGTTTTCATTTTACAGGTCTTTTACTTACTTGGTTAAATTTATTTCTAAGTATTTTATTATGTTTGATGCAATTGTAAATGAAATCGTTTCCTTGGTTTTCTTTTTGGATAGTTTGTTGTTGGTGTAAAGAAATGCTACTGATTTTTCTGTGTTGATTTAGTCCTGAATTTAGCTCTGCCTCATGTCAGCCATACTTCTGGTGTATGAGCCAATAGTTTTTTTTCTTTCCTTTTTAATTTTTAATTTTTTGGCTTAAGCTGTCAGTTGCAACGAAATGAATCCTAGCTGATACAATGTAGTTTCAGTCATAGCATCATATGCATTTATAATCTTGCTTTCGCCCTCATAATATTTTATCTGGATATATAAATATAAGATTGATACTTTTTAATTAACATCTGTTAATAATTTGCAGTTTTTAAAAATATAAATATCAACTTTATATTCTCATTATTATAAGTCTCTAGATCCTTTAGATTCTTATTGCAATATAAATTGTTTTATAACTTTTCCATTTCGTTTTTGAGAGTTCATTTGCCTATCAGAATGTTCAATGTTTGAAAATGCAAGAAAACTGTCTCAAAAATTTTTTTCTTTAATAATGTATCTAGTCAAACTACAAGTAAATGCTTTTGTTGACATTCTTTGTGCTGCTTTCTTTTCTGGAATTCAGCAACTTTTACTTTAGTCATGTCAAGTTAAAAGCTGCAAGCCTTTTTGGTGTGTCACATTTTCTTTTGACTTACCAGAAATAATTTATATTAAAAAAATTAGTTCTCAATTGTTGCAGTTCATTATACAGTAGTAGGTTATTGTTGCTGTAGACTTTGAAATAACACCTGTCTTGGTTTGTTTTAAGGAAAAGTTATAGTTTTGAACATAGAGGCTATTCAGTTCTTATAGAACAATATTTAGAATAGTTATAAACTTACATAACACTAATTATGGCCATTAGTAATTATAAGAATGCCAGTTAAATCATATCTAAAATTGTAAAGAGGTATTAAAAATTGCATATTGTATTATTATTTTATATATTAATCTTCCTATTTCTGTTAACTTGCCATATTATGAACATATTAACAGGATACATATTCTAATAATACATTACCTATGATGTTAAGTATTTAAAGTTAAGACTCACAAACATTAAATAGTCAAAATACTAGTAAACTTTAGTCTAATTAATTTTTTTATTAATCAAACTATTTTAAAATTTGTATCTTTAATGCCAGGTTCAGATAATTGTATAATATACATGATAAATATATTTCAAGTATATTCTGCATGTAATAGCAGAAGACTCCCTGATAGCTTGGCATTGTGATGGCATTATACAGAATATTGGAAAATACAGCACAGGAAGTATAATAAAAGGAAGATGAACAGTTCTGTTTTCACCGCAAGAGGCTTAAATTTGTATATGTTAGCATTGACCTAGCCTGTGAGCTAAGCTCAAATCTTTGTGTTAGTGTGCTTATGATTGATCCTAGATGAAAACAGTAATTGAATGCATGGAAATATTTCCTGTCTGGGGTCATTTGCTAAGGTGGGGAGGCAGAAGAGTGTGTTTTCAAGACAGAAATTGTCTGGGTGAGTGGGAAAGTAAACTTAAAGGGAACTGTGGTAGGATTATGGAGAAGTGTTGAGTATCCTTTTGAGGTTTGTCATCATAGAATTTAAAATCAAATCAGTCTGCCTTGATACCAAAACCAGACATAAAAAGAAAAAATAATAGACCATTATCTTTTATAAATGTAGACACAAAAACCCTCCACAAAATACTAGCAAACCGAATCCAGCAGCATATTAATGACTAAATAATGACTTATATTATACATAATGACTAAAGAAATTTGTCCTAGGAATTTAAAGTTAGTTTAACATCTGAAAATTAATTAATGTAGTATATCAATACAATAAAGAAAACCACATGATCATTTCAATAGTTGCAGAAAAACCATTTGACAAAATCCAACACATTTTCCTGATTAAAAAGAAATTCAACAAACTAGGAATAGAAGGGAACTTCCTCAGTCTGAAAGGGCACCTACACGAAACTCACAGATAATACCATACTTAATGATGAAAGAATGAGAGTGTTTCCCTTAAAATAAGAAACAAAACAAGAATGTCCACTCTTCCCAGTTGTATTCAACATTGTACTGAAGGTTCTAACAAGGGCAGTTAGGCAAGAAAGTGAAATTGAAAGTATTTAGATTGGAAATGGAAAAGTAAAATTATCTCTTGTTTGCAGATGACATGATTTTGTAAATAGAAAATCCTAAGGAATCCAGTAAAAAACTATTAGATGAAGATGAAGCCATATGTTTAATCTTTATTTCCTTATCCTATACATCCCACCAAGTGTCCAGAATGCATTTAGATACTAAACATTCTTCAGCGCCTTGTAATGCCAGTTACCTCCTCCACAACCATGGATTCTGCCCCTTCCTCGCTTTTGAAGCTCTGCTGTGTGCTACTTCTTTGTTAGAAGCAAAACCAAAAACTCTCATGGAGAACCAGCTGCAGAAGACAGTCTCCCTAGATAAGGCAGTTGAGGAGGGAGGGCCTGGATGTGCGGTCGGGAATGTCATGGTGTACACGCCACACCTCAGGAATGTTAACTGAGGATGGAATGGTGGCTTTTGGAAGACTATTTCTAGAAGAAAAGATGTTGACTTTTACAAGCCAAAGATGTACTGAAGTATAGAAGGCTGCCGTATTTGCAGAGCTAGGTTCTTCGGTTCTCACTTTAGTGACAGTAAATGCTGAAAGGACTTCTAGAGCTACTTGCAGTTCCAGGAGACTCCTTCAGAGCACTTCTGCAATGGGTGAGTGCTACTTGTGAAAAGACAGGAAAAGCTGCCAGCAGGATAGAAAACAAACAAACTAGAGTCACGTGGTAGGTGAAAGGGCATTCCCCAGTCTAGACTCTATCTTGAAGCCAAAGAAAGTGGAAACTGTATTGGAAAGGGATAAAGAAGCCACCAGCTCAGTAAACTGCAGGAAGAACCTCAGTCTCTCAACTCCGATGCCCACAGCGCCACATCAAGCACTTCTCCAGCCCTTCCTTTTCGTGCGGTTACCACTCAAGATGACAGCTCTGATATGGATATGGCTTCTGGTTTTGACAAAACAGCTCTTTCCCATTCAATCTCACGTGTGGGAAAAGGCAGAAAATATGTTGTGGGTTTATCTCTAAAGGCATTTGGGGGAAGTCCTCCTTAACGCCCATCTGTTTAAGCCTTACTGCAGCAATAAGAAAGCAGCATCTGAGAAGCTGGAGGACCAGGGCCAGAGCCTCCACCCATTTCCACTGAGGGGTGATGACTGAGGCTTATAGAGAAGGGGAACAAAAATCTATTTAAATTTTGGAAAGACAGAAGGGGCTGTATTCGTTTTCTAGAGCTGCCATAACAAAGTACTACAGACTAAGTGCCTTAAACAACAGAAACTTATTTTCTCACAGTTCTGGAAGCTGGAAGTCTGAAATCAAGGTGTTGGCAGGGTTGGTTCCTTCTGAGATCCTGGAGGTCAGGTTCTGTTCCTCGGTTTCTAGATGTTTGTCTTCTCCCTCTGTCTTCACATTGTCTTCCCTCTGTGCTTGTCTGTGTCCAAATTTCCTCTTGTGATAAGGACAGCATTCCGACTGGATGAAGACCCACCCTAATGACTTCATTTTAATTTAATTACCTCGTTAAAGACCCTGTCTCTAAATACAGTTTTATTCTGAGGTACTGGAGTTTAGGACTTCAACATGTAAATTGGGGGTCGGGGTAGACAATTTAGCCCCTAACAGTTCCAATCCTGTTTTTTGATTTGGATATTTGCTATTCTGCCAAAAGACAATTTCTAGGATGGTATTGAATTGGTTCTTCTTTTCTCCATTTCCACAAGCTCTAAAGCCAGTATCGAGTTTACTAAAAGAGAAAAAAGTATACATAATATTTAAGATAATGAGTATTTCATAGGAAGCTGAATGCTGCTATAAAGTGCTCTTAAAAGTCTTTAAATCCGCTTCTAATGAATGAAATTAGGGAAATTTCAGGGGACAGAGATAGGGTTAATTATGTCGTTTTATCTTTCTATATTGAGAAGCAGTGGTTGAGGCATCTTTCAAAGATGATTGTTTTCCCTCATAATAATAAACTTGTAATAATTTCTTAGGCTTGTCCCTAGAAGTATTTGTTAACAATTTTGAATTCAGGTTTTGCCAAGGTTCTGATCACTCAGACTTTTACCACTGAAATATTAATCAAGCCACACTAAGCTTTCTAGTGTAAATACCTTGAATGAGAATGTAATAAATATACAGAGAGGAGACTTGCGTCCTGTGTCACCTCCCTCTCTGTTACTATTTGATAGGGTGTTTACTTTATATGAGACTTCTAAAGCAGGAAGAAGAAAGAGGAGAAGAGGAGAAGAAAGCTCTAAAGAGGAGAAGAAAGCTCCTCTTTTGGGAAAACTCACATCTTTTAAGATAAGGGATCCTGTATGAATAGTACCAAAGCATTATCACCTAGTAGCTAAGGAATTCTATTGAAATGTTACACTATATGAAAAAATAAAATGTGCATGTCTTTAAGATGGCACAAAATACAGGTTACTGCCTCTTGGGGTACATTTCTTAGAGGGCTTACTAAATATGTAATTAGTTGACTTTTGTTAGTATTGTATGACTGATGACTTCACTGAGAACCTGCACAATTCAGGCTTAGCTCTGGATTCAGTTGACTTTGTGAAGTATTTACCCATGCAGAGTGGGCATTTGGCTTGTTTTAACCTATTAGGATTTTATTTTCATTTTATATTAAAGAAATTCTATTAGAAGAAAAGAGGTATGTATTAATCCTGAGTGGGCTGGTTTGGGGATGGCTTCTTTTAGTGAGGCTTTCTAAACATTGAGATTAGAAATTAGGTAATTAGTGAATCCTGAAAGTCTAGCTCTTCAATTCTAAAATCTTCATTTAAAGCCTCTCATTTCAGCTTTTCTAAAAGTTCAAGGAAAAAAGGTCTCCAGACTTCTTCTGATGAGGGAAGAACATTTTGCCTACCTTATAAAAATGTGACTCAGTGCTTAAATTTAAAACTAGATTTAAAAATTAGTACAAGTAACAAGCAGTGAGCCATTTTTATGGGTATACTATAATTTTATAATTATTAATCTAAAATTAAAATTCTATACTTCGTCCTTTTGAAAAAACCTACATACTACAGTACACACAAACTACATGGTGAAGTTGGGTGGGTGCTCCCGTAACCTTGAGATATAGTATAGGAATCTTAGCCATTATCTACTCTCTCCTGAGTAATATTTGAGTTTTATTTTGTATATTTTGGCTGGTCTTGGTATTGGTAGAATATACTCTAATGTGGATCATCTCTATTTCTGTATTTGTTTGTTACTAGACCCAACCACGGTCTTCTTTTCCCCTTTCTACCTCTCTTGACTTGTGGAATGTACTATATATGGTCATACAATTTGTAATCATATATTAGAAATCACAAATCTGTTTTGTGCTTTTTATGTTGTTAGATACTGATACTCACACTTTTACTAGGATATTAAATGCATTTAGTCTTATTATAAAATTTTAAAAACAATATAAACAGAAAAGCACCCTTGAGGCTTCCCAGTTTTCATGAAGCTCTTCTACCAGGTACATTCACTTCATACTGTATGTATTCTGAATATTAATCCCTATGTCTATGTATTGAAAATATTTCATCCTTGTCTTTTTCTTGCCTTTCAACTTATTTTATGGTTTTAACATTTTTTTAGTTTTAGGTACACAGAACATTTAATCTCAACATGTTCAAGATTATCAATCTTTTATGACTTTTTTGTATTTTATATACAAATGCATTTTTACTTCAATGCTATATATGTTGTTTGATACTTTTTACCTTAGTGTTTAGTCAGTCTGGAATTTATTTTTATAAATGGTGCTGGGTGGAGATTGAACTTTATTTTTTATTGTAAAAATCATGAGTGACAAATTTCTCACATGCTTTTGGGATCATCTTAAATATTAAGATGATCATAATGGTTTTCCTTCTCTAATCTGTAATGTGACATGTCATTGCAAACAATGCAAGTGGCCAAGCAGCCCACATATCAGAATTGCTGAAGCAATGTTTACTAGAGAACGCTCACATGGATAGAGTCAGTAACTTAATGGTGAACCTCCATTGCCTCATTCCACTCTGAAGCAGAGCATAGCACAATCTATTCAGGCCATCGGGCAAATGCCATTAGAGGGCCCTTGACCATTGAACTATGGAGCTTTTAATGAATAATTAGAGAAGCACCATGATTTCCCCTGGCATGATCAGGGACCAGACTATAGTAGTAATAAGATGTGGCAGAACTTTGATTCTAGCACTGTCCTGACAGCATGGCATTCAAGGTTGAAGGGAAATCTAAGACTGGTGGTTACAGTTGTAAGATGCTGCAAGTTAGCCGTAGGATTGCCATGCCTAACTCACAGTGGGCCACACCAGTATATACGACTGGGTTAGCACCATCCCCTTCCCTGGCATGAAGGGGGTTAGGGGTGGCACTGGGGTCCACATTCTGTGGTTTACCAGTATTGATTGCCTTAGGCTCTGGGCCATTGCCAGTTTCATGGAGCTTTGAAAGATGCCACATTTTGGGGACGCCAGCTTGGAGGGGACCAGTGTTAGACTAATTAACTCTGACTTCTCATTGTCTGTTTGGCCATGATCCATTTTTCTCTTAATATTCCAGCACATCTGATTTACTTTACAGATCTGATCTGCTTTAGCTAGGATTTTAAAAATCTACTTTCCTAAATGAGATTAAGATAGACTTTTTTTTTATTATACTCCCCTATCTGACTTTAAAATTTCCTTTTATGTTAAATATGTATAAGGTATCCTCTAGGAACTTTAAAATTTTTCTATAGTTCTACAGTTGTGTTTCTAATATGATTTATTTCTGAATTTTCTCCTTTTAAAGACCCAGCTTTGGTTTTATTGATTGTTATGGAGCGAATGTTTGTGTGCCCCCCAAACTCATATGTTGAAGCCCCAGTCTCCAGTGTGGCTATATTTGGAGATGGGGTCTCTAAGGAAATAGTTAAGGTTAAATGAGGTCATGAAAGTAGGGGCCTGATCTGATAGGATTAGTGACTTTATAGAAGAGCCACTAGAAAGCTCTTTCTCTTTCTCTCACTCTCTCTAGCTCTCTGCTCATGCACCAAGGAAAGGCTATGTGAGAGAGAACATAGTGAGAAGATAGCCGTCTACAATCCAGAAAGAGGGCTCTCACCAGGTCAGCCAGAACCTTGATCTTGGACTTCCAACCTCCAAAACCATGAGAAAATAAATTTTTGTTCTGCTCTTTAAGACTGTTGTTTAAGCCACCCAGTTTATCGGTTGTTTGTTTGTTTGTTTTAATGGCAGTCCACGATGATCAACTCTATTGCTTATTTATGTGTTAGATTTCCACTTGCTTGTTTCCTAGCTTATTTGTTTCTCTTACACATCATTTTTATTTGTTTATTTTATTTGTGGCTGTGTTGGGTCTTCATTGCTGCCCGCGGGCTTTCTCTAGTTGCGGCAAGCGGGGGCTACTCCTCGTTGCGGTGCGTGGGCTTCTCATTGTGGTGGCTTCTCTCATTGCGGAGCATGGGCTCTAGACGCATGGGCTTCAGTAGTTGTGGGTCTAGAGCGCAGGCTGAGTAGTTGTGGCTTAGTTCTCCGCAGCATGTGGGATCTTCCCAGACCAGGGCTCGAGCCTGTGTCCCTTGCACTGGCAGGTGGATTCTTAACTGCTGTGCCACCAGGGAAGTCCCTTACACATCATTTTTAAAGAATGGGTTGCATTCTTTGAAAAACCCTTGGCTCAATCTTATAGTTCATTTATTTTTATTTTGACCATTTTGATAGTGTATCAATTGATTTTTTAAAATTTCAGTGGTCAAAATTTAAATTTCCATGATATTCTGTTGATTCTTTTAAGAAATGAATATCCTTTCATATCTTTCTGAAGTTAGTGGATATTCTAAAATGCCATCCTATTTAATTTATTAAACTTGTGTTTTATAGATAATGAATTTTTCCTTTTATTAGGTTTGTTTCCTCTCTCTCATTATTGGATTTTGTCTTTGATTATTGTGATTGAGTGCTCACCTGTGTACTTGAGATTGTTTATGAATTCTGTTTGCTTTAGCTTTGCTCCAAATATGGAAGGAAGAGTGGTTAAGACAAAGCTCCTGGATGGGGTGAGCCAGTGGCTTCTTCTGGGTAGTGAGAACTCTCTATTTTTCCTGGGTGTTGCTAGCCTCCTGAAGCTTCTGTTTTACCCCTTCACCCCAGGATTAGCTATCTCCGCTCTACCTGACGATAGACATGTCTGTTGCTTAAAGCCTGGCCCAAAGAGAGGTGACCCTGTATGCTTTACTTTAGTACTCCAGCCAGCCACTCTCTTAGTTTTCCCAGACCCCTCATGCATTCATTATTATCTTAGCACAGCCTTGGACCAGCTACCATCTTTGTGGGAGTTTTTTTTCTGTGGGTGTTTGGGGCTGTGGCTTCCTTCTCTTCATTCCCATATATTTTCTTTCATGAAAGGCTCCCTCATAGTTTCTGGAGGCCTGGGGGTACTGCTTGCTTTTTTTTTTAATTACATCTTTTAGGATATATACTCTTCTGTAATTTCTTGGCACCTGGGGTGGCACGAGAAGACTGGCATGTATTCAGTCTTCCATCTTGAACCAGTCTCCAAGATAGCTACATTTTAAAAACCATTTTATTTTTATTTAATTTCAGACTCATAGAAAATTTTCAAGAATATAAGAAAGAATTTCCAGTTGTGTTACACCCAGATTTCCCAAATATTCTCAATGTTAACATTTGAAAATAATGATTTGGGAATATGTATTCAATATATATTTGGAAATATATATTGAATCATTTAAGAGTAAGTTGTGGTGATATTACTGAAAATGGCACTAAAGCAGTGATTAAACTGGAAAAAACTGTTAGAAGTAACTTTTTTGGATCTCTGGAATCTAATTTTGGAGTCTGATAAAAACTTGACAACACCCAGAAGAGTGCTTACTAAAGAAAGCAGCTGCTAAATTTCAGTAAGTGAGTTATGTGATGTTTTTACTTTCCCACGTTAGGGTAATTCTGGAGGAACAGAACCAACAGGATGTGTGTGTGTGTGTGTGTGTGTGTGTGTGTGTGTGTGTGTGTGTGTGTACAGAGAGAGAGAGAAAGAGAGATTTATTTTAAGGAGCTGGCTCATATGATTGTTGTATCTTAATAAGTCCAAAATCTGATGGGGTAGGCCAGCAGGCTGGAGACTCAGGGGAGAGTTGCATTTCAAGTCCAAAGGCAGTTCTGCTGGCAAAATTCCTTCTTGCTTGGGGGAGGTCAGTTTTTTTCTATTAAGGTCTTTGATTAAATGAGACTCATCTACATTGTGAAGGATAATCTGCTTTACTCAAAGCCCATCAATTTAAATGTTAATCTCATTTAAAAAACACTCCTTAACAGCAACATCCAGAATAATATTTGACCAAATATCTAGGTACCCTGACCCAGCCAAGCTGACACATAAAGCTAACGATGGTTAGTTTTAACACCCAGCTACTATCCCCCGTTCCCAGATCACAGGTGCCATAGGAATGGCAGCTTGCATGTGCAGTGTGTTGATGCCAGAGGGGCTGACCACACACAGCAAAGAATACAATCTTTACAAAGAGTAAGTTGAAGACTCGATCTGTCTCTACCAGTTCATACTTCAGTATACCAGTTGATACTTCAGTATGCTATTTCCAAAAACAAGGAATTATTTTTATTATTACATGACTATAATGTAGTTATCCAAATCAGCAATTTACTTTGATGAAATACTGTTACTATATGGATGCATTTTAAAGGCTCTCGTTACATATTTCAAAATTTCCCTCCCAAAGTTTCTACCAGTTTACACTTTTGTCAGTAGTATATGAGAATTTCAAATAATTCTTTACCATCTTAAAATTGTAGACTTAAATAGTTTTCAACTTTGCTAGATTGATATATAGTGTCTTCAGATTCATCCCAGTAGAACTCCTATCTTTTTTTGCTATTATAGATCTTAACTTCCTTCTCTGTATTTTGGGTTTTCTTCATGTAATCTTCCTAAGAATGAAAAAAAAATTTACAACTCTGGAAGTATTGGGGGCACTTCCAAACTTGACTGTCCCTAGCACAAAAGCACTTTTGTTACTATCACTGTTCTTTATTACATATGCTAATTTAAAAAAATTTATCTTTGTAACCTCCCTATAAAATAATAATTTTACAGATAAAATTATAAGAGATTAAATGTCTTTCCCAAAGTTATACAAGTAGTAATTGGTAGATTCTGGACTCCTTTTAGACTGCCTGACTTCAGAGCTGATAACATTGTATTGGGCTGCTTAGGTGCGAAGGACAGTGAAACACTCTATGCACATTTGCCAAAGGGAATTCATATCTGTCATATTTGTCTTAAAGATAGTGATCAAAGCATCTTTCATGAAAGATGATGGAAGATATCAGACTGAAGACTCCAGATGGGAATTGAAAGTGATGAAGAGTGTTGGATGTTAATGATGGACAAGAAATACAGCTTTTAGACTAATATGATTGCTAAGTTAAGGGAGATTGTATGTGATCTGAAGACAGAATAAACACTGAAAACCAGCACATACTGCAAAGCTAATAAGGTTTAACAAATCTTCAGAGCTGACAAGACGTAACACAAATGTGATGAAAGTGTGGCTGGTGAAATTTGGACTCTGATACATGGCTAAAAAGAATATAGCAGAGGAGCTGATAATCCAGTAAAGAGGAGTAGAGGACTTCCAACGAAGAACAGTCAGAATGGAAAAATCAAGAAATATGAAAGCAGGACAAATTTTTGGAGATCATCTAGCCCTACTCTCTTTACCTTAAAGATAAGAACACTGAGGCCCTCTTGAAATTATAGAGCTAGGAAGTTGCATAGTCAAGATTAGAAACTACATTTTTGACTCTTAAGTCCTGATCTTTTTCTACTGTCTCTTGAATATTATGAAATTTTAATCCATAATATTAAAATTACCTTATTTTCACTTCAAATTCTTTTTGGAAGTAGGCAGGTTCAGTGTTGTAGTCATTCAATTATTGGTTACAAGTGAGATATTTTCTAGAAATGGGAATGATGAAAATTGAAATTTTAATGCTGAAACACCCCAACTCTGAAGATAGTGATGCAGATACTATTACTTTTCACAAACCAAAAAGAGTTGCATCATCTGGGTTAGTCTATGGTTAAAAATATATGCACTTCCTGTAACAACAATGTTGGAGAACAAAAGAAAAATGGCAAGTTTTTTTGTTTGAAGGAACAGTCATTACTTTTCTCATTCACATACAATAAAAACAATTTCTATTATAAGTAGCCATTTATCTTCATTCCTATTCTGTATTTATTTATTCACACTGTCTTATTAAATTCTGAGATTATTCAGAACTCCTTGGATATGTTGTAATTTTACCATCTGGGATACATCAGTCATAAAGTACATATACATTGTAATAAGTGATGCTTCATAAGAATTCACATTGGCTATACTCCATCTTTAAGACCTTTGTTCTGTTTAACAATGGAACTGTAATATTTCAGTTCAAGAAGAATTGATCTTATTTTCTAAGTTTTTTCAGACTGCTATAACATTCTAAAATAACATTCATGAAATACAGAAATCTTTGGAGAATTTATGTAAAATCCATATTTTCTTTAGCTCATGAATTTCACTTTAATGCTACAAATATCTATAATAATTATACTATATTAAGTTATTTAGAACTGTTTAGTGGGATTCTACAGACCTTGGTGTTCTCTTTAATAAATTCCATTTAACTAGTAATGCATTGTAATGTATTGTTATAGATAAAAAATGGCTCACTAACCCCTTTCCCATCCGTTAGTATATTTAACCAGTTCCAGATGCTCCACAGACACATAGAAAAAATTGAGGAAAGTTAGGGAAGTGATATGAATGATTCCTGCATGTAAAGTACTATTTAGGCATTTGGGGATCAACAGAGAACCATGTTTCCATCATCAACTCATTTATTGCTGGAGATTCAAAAAAAAGTATCTCTGTCCTCAGAGAGGTTACAGTCTAGTGGTGGGAATTAGGCAGTAAACTTCATTATATTATGTCACAGAATGTTGTAAATACCAGAAGTTGAGAGGACATGAACGTCAAGCAGGGAGAAATTGCAGCTGGTTGAGGATATCCAGGAAGACTTCTTGAAAGACATGGTATCTGAAGTGGGTCTTGAAAGTAGGTAATTTATAGGTTATGATAGAGTAAGGAGAATAACAGCAGCAAAGGTATAGAGACACAATACATTGGATATGTTTGGGAAATATCAAATGACGTAAGTTGATGCTGTTTGGAAGATGAAGAGAAGAAAGTAATGCTAGCAACCATTTAATGAGCACCTACTACATGCTGTGCTTCTTGCCACATACCCTGCATGCATTATTTTATTGAGCTTTCAGAACACTCTGAGATGGTGCTGGTATTATTCCTACTTTCCAGATGAAAAGATACTAAATGATTTGCCCAAGATGATACAGCTATTAAGTTGATGTTCTTAGATCTTAATCTAGGTCTGACTGGTAATAAAATCTGTACTCTTAACTACTTCACTATAGAGTTACATTGTGGAGAATTCAAAAACAAAGTGGGGAATTTATTTCCAATTATGTTAGCAATGTCAAACAATATTTTTTTAGCAAGAGGACCAATTATTGGGAGTTTATAAGATTAATCTGTTATCAATGAGTTGAAAGAATATGGGGAGAGAGAAAGTAGACAGACTGGTTAGTAGGCTGTTTATAGCAGTCTAAATGAACTGATGAGGAACTGAGCTGGGTTGGTAGCAATAAGATTGGAAAGCTGGGAACACAACACAGAAACCTTTTTAGTTTTGTAACTTGTAACAAAATGACAACCATTTAAATGGAGGGGATGAGGAAGTAGGCAGTGTCAAAGTTGACCCTGGGTGAAATTTGAGTCTAGGTAACAGTATTGGGGAAGAGAAACTGTTTTGAAGGAAAAGAGAACCCAATTTGGCCCAAGTTCACTGTGCTTGAGTAAATCCAGGTGTCAAAATTATTTGAAATGTAGGTGATTGTGAGACTTGAGATGGAGTTCAAGGATGAGAGATGGAGATTTGGCAGCTATTTGCATGGAAGAGAGGGTCGCAGCTATTTGAAGTCCCCAAGGAAGAGAATGTAAAAAGAGAAGTTTGAAGACAGAACCTTGGAAAGGCCTACATTCAGGGACCAGGGAGAGAAAGAGCAACCAGTAAAGGAATCAGTAGTGGTTAGAGGTTTAAGAATAAGCCTTTGGATTAGGTGATTAGAAAATCTTTGGTCTCCTTTAAGAGAAACATTTGGTAAAAACCAGATGGTCAGGCATTTAAGAATTGAATAGATGCCTAGGGTTTCTTGTACCCAGTTTATACTCTGACTTTGTATTTCTAAAACTCTAGAATTTTTCTCTAGAGGAATAGACCCATATTTCATATTGCCTATTTAACAGACTCGCAAGTATTTTAAACTCAAGACCAAAAAGAACATATTATTTCTGTTCCCCAAACCCCAAGCTTGCTCTGTATTTATGTCCCCTACTTGGTTATTAACTCCACTGTTCTCTCATTTGCCCAGAATGGAAATCTGCCACCATCTCCCCTTACCACTAAGAACCTTCCCCTCTCTTTCAAAACCAACATGTGTTTGATTGATTATTGCTATAGACCGAATGTTTGTGTCCCCCTAAATATGGTGGTATTAGGAGGTGGAGCCTTTGGGAGATGATTATGTAGTGAGGGCAGAGCTCTCATGAATGGAATTAATACACTTACAAGAGAGATCCCAGAAAGTACCTTGCCCCTTCCTCCAAATGAGGTTACCACAAAAAGGCGGCCATCTATGAACGAGCACGTGGGTTCTTACCAGACACCAAATATGTCAGTGTCTTGATCTTGGACTTCCCAGCCTCCAGACCTGTGAGAAATAAATTTCTGTTGTTTATAAGTCACCTTGTTTATATGTCACCTGGTCTGGTATTTTTGTTATAGCAGCCCAAACAGACAAAGATAGAAATTGGTACTGGGAAGTGAGAATTCTGCTGTAATAAATATCTAAAAATGTGGAAGTGGCTTTGGAACTGGGTGATGGGTAGAGGCTGGAAGAGTCTTGAGCTTCATGCTAGAAAAAGCCTACATTGCCACGAATGGATGGACCTTTAAGGGCAATTCTGATGAGAGGCTAGAAAGAAAAGGCGAGAACTGTAGAAAAGCTTCAGTTTTCTTGGAGAATAGCTAAGTAATCTTGAACAGAATTTTGGTAGAAATGTGGATGCAAAGGGGGCATTCTGATAAGGTCTCATATGGAAATGAGGAACATGTTATTGAACAATGGAGAAAAGGTGATCCTTGTTATAAAGTGACAAAAACTTGGCTGATTTGTGTTCATGTCTAATGTTTCGTGGAAGGTAGAACTTGTAATGAAAGTGGATATTTGGCTGAGGAAATATCTAAGCAAAGTTTTGAAGGTACAGCTTAGCCTCTCTTGCCTAAGTAAAGTAAGTTTTCTTGACTTATCTCCATTGCCCAGTGGAGCTGTGGGTTGGAGCCACCCTCATGACCCCAGGCCAGTAAAGCCCAGCTGAGCCACAGGCACCTGACTCTAACCTGTGAGAGCTACTGTGTGGGCTGCTCAAAGCCAAGGGGTAAGGCCACCTATATCCTAGGAGACCCAACCCCTACCTGGCAAAACTGTGGGGGTGGAACCCAAGCCCCATTGGGTCTGGAAGGGGTCCACAGCCCATTGTGCCTAGAGGGCAGAGCACAGAGCCAAAGAAGGTTATTATCCAGCATTAATGTTTAGACTTGCTCGGGACCTGTCACTCCTTTCTTTCTTATTTTTTCTCGCTTTGGAGGGGGAATGAGTATCCTATGCCTGTCCCACCATTGTATTTTGGAAGCACAGAACACATTTGATTTCAGAGGTTCACAGCTGGAGAGGAATTTGCCTCAGGATAAATCCTGCCTTCAGTCTCACTCATATCTGATTTAGGTGATATTTAGATGAGACTTTGGACTTCAGCTTTTTGAGTTGATATTGGAAGGAGTTAAGACTTTTGGGAGTTGTTGGGAATGGAATAAATGTATTTTTCATGTGAGAGGAACATGAATTGTGGGAGGCCAGAGGTGGAATGCTGTAGACTGAATCTTTGTGTCCCCTCAAATTCTTACTGAAACCTAACACCCGGTGTGATGGCATTAGGAGGTAGAGCCGTTGGGTGGTGATTAAATCATAAAGTCAGAGCCTTTATGAATGGGATTAGTATCCTTATAAAAGAGGTTCTAGAGTGGTAGTACTCTTATTATCTCCAGAGAAGCGGTTAACTAATTTGTGAAGTAAAAAGTGGTAGTGCTGTCTGACTGAAAATTGAGTGTCTATAACCATTCATAATTATTGCATTAAATGAATGAATAAATAAACTAATGTGTAGCCTGAACTTTTGGCTGTATGATTTTGAATAAACATTCAATGTTTTCTATTTTCCAAATGTAATTTTTAAATTTTCTTCTGAATTCTCTAGTTTAATATGTTAGCTAAGTTATGAAATAAAAAATTAAAAACAGATGTTGAGTAAAGCAAGTTTACTTAGCACAGCTTTGCTTTTGTCAATATCTTTATAAACTGAAGTGTGGACTACTTAGGCATGATTTTATAGGGACACCCCTCAAAGATTCTAGCACTCTCCTGACCACATTCTCTTTCTCCTCTTCACTTGCACCTTTTGGATGTGGCAGTAATTTTGAAAACCAACCAAGTGTTGGAGAAAAGGTAAAAGAAATGAGAATCTGGTTTGAAAAGAATAAGTATTTTATAATCTGTATTATAAATTCTATTAGCCTGGATAAACTGTGTCAAATCTAAAATACCAAGAGGTTTAAGTTCGATACAATTGAAAATGAATATCACTATTTAAGCAATAATGACATTTTCTTGGTGTTAATTTATCTTCTCAGTATTATCCACTGTGAGACCTAACTTCCTAAGAAAATCTGAAAACTTTATCTACCATTTAAAAGTAATCTTTTAATCCCCTTAACATTTTATAATAGACTATCATAATGGATTTTCCTAAGCTTTCCATTGATGCAGGTGCCAGTGAACTTAGAGTGCTTTCTCTGATGGTTCCAAGATGGACAGAATCCTAGGCAGTTGAGTAACAGATAGTAATGCTTTGCTTTCTTTTATATCTCTTCTACTTTATTTGTATTATTAGTATTCTCTTCAATATGATGTTTCTTTGTAGAAATATTTTAAAGTGACTTCATTTTGTGAGGAATAGTTAATCTATATAATATAATCCATAAACTTAACTAGTTAAATATAACTTCAATATGGTAAAAATAAACGGATAAATGAAGGGCACCTCTGTGAAACCCTCTGCATTGTGGTACCTCCCACCTTTTGAGCAGGAGGCCTCATGTCCCGTTTAGGACATATGACCTACTTATATGTGGTCTGAGTGAGGATTCTTGTGTCATTTGATATTAAATACTAATAAGGCCTATTTTTCTTATTAAATAATAAATATAAATAGAAGGTTCTTGAATGAACATGTAATGGATAATTTCACTATTTGTAGAACTGTACCCCAACTCCTTACCCTCAGCTTAGTTGTCCCCAATACCTGCCTTGGACTTTGAATCTCCCTCATCTCTCTTTATATTTGAGTTTTGGCCAGTGGCCAACATATCTCCTCCTACTACTACATTGTTTGCAGCTCACAGTGGGGGCTCATAGAGGATGGATGACGGTGTGGTAGTGTTCTGGAACATAAAACTAGAGGAAAGCCTTTACAAAAATAACTTTAATTTCTTCCATTTTTGATGACCAGATCTATGTTTCAGTTTTGTCAAAGTCAGAAGATAAAGGTGTCTGCTATTAGTACTGTTGTTTTTCAGTTTTGTCAGAGTCACAAGATAAAGATGTTTGCTATTAGTACTATTGTTTAATATTTTCCTGGAGCTAATTAAAAGTAAAGAAAACAAAATACAGAGGACATCAGCAAGATAGCAGAATATGAGGCTTCTGACTTTTCTGCCTCCCACAGATGCACTGAATGAACAGCTACGCGCAAATCAATTCCTTTGGAGAGAAATACAGAAACTAATTGAGGGACTTCCCTGGTGGCACAGTGGTTAAGAATCTGCCTGCCAATGCAGGGGACACAGGTTTGAGCTCTGGTCCGGGAAGATCCCACAGGTTGCGGAGCAACCAAGCCCACACGCCACCACTACTGAGTCTGTGCTATAGAGCCCACGAACCACACCTACCAAGCCCGCGTGCCACAACTACTGAAGCCTGCATGCCTAGAGCCTGTGCTCCACAACAAGAGATGCCACCGCAATGAGAAACCCGCACACTGCAATGAAGAGTAGCCTCCACTTGACGCAACTAGAGAAAGCATGTGCGCAGCAACGAAGACCCAATGCAGCCAAAAATAAATAAATAAATTAATTAAATAATTTTTTTTAAAAAAGAAACTAATTGAGTTACTCTACACATTGGGTGACAGAGAAAATACCTACATTGAAACGAGTAGGAAAGCTAAGATACATTCATGCTGTAAACCTTCTTCTTGCAATCAGGAGGGAACCCTCAACTACCAGCTTCTCCCTGAGGAGTAGAGGGTTTGGACCACATGGCTAGCTCCTCAACTTTTGTGGCTGCTACCTAAGGAACTGGCTCCCAAATTACCTAGCTCTGAGAGTCAATGGGGATCAGCATTTGTGAGTCCCCCAGGACCACATTAAACAAACAGATGGTTTTAAACAGAAGTGTAAGTACTTACCATGGCTATACCCCTGGGCTCAACAGAGGGAACAGGATAAAGCACAAGGTTATTAGTTTCTCCCTGATACTCTCAGTATGAGTTTGACTGCATACTTTTCTAGTTGCTGCCCAAGGATTGAGAGTTTCTAATCAGCTTGTGTCTGGAAGCTGATTGTGCTCCTCCAGGAGCCTGAAAGTGCTGTGGGCACTTCCCTCCCCGTCTCTGCCCTCACTCACTCCAATGATAAAAGTGAGTGTCCAGCTTCTTCCTGGAAGGAGCTTGTCCATGCATCTAGCACCCCAACTTTTATGACTGCCACTCAAAGGACTGGCTTCCAAATCACCTAGCTTAGAGAGCCAAAAGGGCTTGGCACTCACTAGTCCCCATTCACCACAGAAAACTAGTAGGCAATTTCCAACAGATGTGTGAGCACTTCCTGCCATTGTCTCCCCAGGCTTATCACAGAGGGAGCAGGCAAAAACACAAGTCTCAGTTTTTACCTGGAAGGGATTTAAATATATACTTTTATAGCTGCTGCCTAATGGTTCTGATTAGCCTGCATCTGGGAGCTGTTGGAGCATGTAATTAAAAGTTCTGTGGGACCCTGAATGGATGTGTGGAGACTTCCTGTGCCTTCTTCTCCTGCCTTACCCCAGTGATAAAACCAAAGGAGATAAGTGATTTACCTGTCAGGTAATTCAAAATGCTTGTCATCAGGATGCTCACTGAGGTCAAGAGAGCAATGCATGAGCAAAGTGAGAATTTTAACTGAAAGAGGAAGTATAAAAATACTAAAAAGAAATTGTAGAGCTGAAGAATAAGTGAAGTGAAAAACTCAAAAGAGCGATTCAACAATAGACTCGATCAAACAGAAGAAAGGATCAATGAGCTTGAAGATAACTCACTGGAAGTCATCCAATCAGAGGAGCAAAAAGCAAAAAGAACAAAAAAGAGTGAAAATATGGAGTGGGATGATATATTCAAAATTCTAAAAGAACTTATGAAAGAAAGAAAACTACCAATGAAGAATACTGTTTCTGGCAAAGTTGTCCTTCAGAATTGAAGGGGAAATAAAGATATTCTTAAACAAACAAAAGCTGAAGGAATTCATCCCCAGTAAACCTGCATTACAAGAAATGCTAAAGGAGTTCTTTAAGCTGAAGTGAAAGGATGCTGATTAGGAATATGAAAACATAAAAGTATAAAGCTCTCTGGTAAAGGTAAATATAAAGTTGTATTCAAAATACTCTAATAATGATGGTGGTGTGTAAATCACATGTAAATCTGGTATAAAGTTTAAAAGAAAAAAGTATTAAAAATCTCTATAGCTCCAATACTTTTTTAATGGACACATAATAGAAAAAGATGGAATTGTGACATCAAAAACATAAAATGTGGGAACAGAGAGTAAATGTATGGAGATTTTGTATGTTATTGAAGTTATCAGCTTAAAATGGACTGTTAATAACTATAGGATGTTTTAGGCAAGCCTCAAAGCAAAAATGTATAGTAGATATACAAAAGCTAATGAGAAAAGAAGCAAAGTGTACCACAGAAAATCATCAAATCATAAAAGATGAGAGAAAGAGAAGAAAATAGGAACAAAGGATCTACAAAACACCCAGAAAAGAATTAACAAAAGGGCAATAGTAAGTCTTTACTTGTCAAAATTACTTTAGATGGGAATGGACTAATTCTTTAGTTGTAGACTGAAAGTGAAGGGATGGGAAAAGATATTCCACACAAGTGGAAAGCAAAAGAGAGCAGCAATAGTTATTCTTGTATCAGACAAAATAGAATTTAAGTAAAAAAACTGTAAAAAGAGTCAAGGTTGTTATATAATGATAAAGAGGTCAGTTCATCAAGAGAATTTAACAGTTGAAAATATTTATGCACTCAATATTGGAGCGTCTAAATTTATAAAGCAAATATTAACAGATTTGAAGGGAGAAATAGACAACTATACAATAATAATAAGGGATCTCGGTAGTCCACTTTGAACAATGAATAGATCATCCAGACAGAAAATAAGGAAACACTGGACTTAAAGTATACTTTAGATGAAAAGAATCTCACAGACATATACAGAACATCCATCTAATAGCAGCAGAGTGCACAGTTCTTCTCAAATGTACATGGAACATCTTCCAGGATAGATCATATGTTAGACCACAAAACTAGTCTTAACAAATATAAGAAGATTGAAATCATATCAAGCATCTTTTCTGACAGTAATGGTATGAAACTGGAAATCAATTACAGGAGAAAAACTGGAAAATTCACAAGTATGTGGAGATTAAACAACATGCTCCTGAGCAAATAGTTGGTCAAAGAAGAAATCAAAAGAGAATTCAAAAAATATCTTGAGACAAATGAAAATGAAATGCAACATAATAAAATTATGGGATACAGCAAAAGTGATTCTAAGAGGGAAGTTTATAGTGATAAATGTCTACATTAAGAAGAAAGATCTCAAACAAACTAACTTTACCCCAGAAAAAACTAGAAAAAGGAGAACTGCTAAGCCTAAATTTAGTAGAAGGAGGAAATAACACAGATCAGAGCAGAAATAAATGAGAGACTAGAAAGATAATAGAAAAGATCAATGAAACTAAGAGGGGTTTTTTTTGAAAAGATAAACAAAATTGACAAACCTTTAACTAGACTAACAGAAAAAAAGAAAGAAGACTCAAAATCAGAAATGAAAGAGGAAATTTACAACTGATTACAACTGATGCCTCAGAAATACAAAGGATCATAAGAGACTACTGTGAACAATTATATGCCAAAAAATTGGATAACATAGAAGGTTGGAGAAATTGCTAGAAACATACAACCTTCCAAGACTGAATTGTGAAGAAATAGAAAATTTGAACAGACCAATAACAAGTAAGGTGATTGAATCAGTAATCAAAAATTCTCCCAACAAAGAAAAGTCTAGGACCAGATGGCTTTACTGATGAATTCTACCAAGCATTTAAAGAATAATTAGTGGTAATTCCTTCTCAAACTCTTTCAAAAAGCTGAAGAGGAGAGAACAATTCCAAACTCATTTTACAAGCCCAGGATTACCTGATACCAAGATCAGAAAAGAACATTACTAGAAAAGAAAACTACAGGCCAATATCCCTGATGAACATATATGCAAAAATCCTCAACAAAAATACTAGCAAACAGAATCAACAGCACATTAAAAAGGATCATATACCAGGATCAAGTGGAAGTTATTCACGAGATGCATGGATGGTTTAATATAAACCATCCATTGATTTGACATTTATAGTCAAATCAGTAAACACGATACACCATAATGAAGGGGAAAATAATCATGTTATCATCCCAAGAGATGCAAGAGAAAGAATTTGACAAAAGGCAGCACCCTTTGATGACAAAAGCTCTTGACAAATTGGGTATGGAAGGAATGTAGGTCAACAAAATGATAGCCATATATAACAAGCTTACAGTTAATATGCTCACTAGTGAAAACTGAAAGCTTTTCATCTAGGATCAGGAATAAGAAAACGGTAGCTGCTATCGCCACTTTTATTCAACATAGAACTGGAAGTTCTAGCCAGGGCAATTAGGCAAGGAATATAAATAAAAGCATCCATATCAGAAACGAAGAAGTAAAATTGTCTCTGCAGAATACATGATCTCATATATAGAAAACCCTGAGAATGCTATCAAAAAATTGTTAAAACTAATAAATGAACTCAGTAAAGTTGCAAGATACAAAATCAACAAACAGAAATGAGTTGCATTTCTATACATTGACTACAAACTCTCTGGAAAAGAAATTAAGAAAACAATCTAATTTACAGTTGTGTTAAAAGGAATAAAATCCTATGTAATAAATTTAACCTAGGAGGTGAAAGATCTGTAAACTTAAAACTATAAAACATTGATGGAAGGAACTGAAGAAGACGTAAGTAAGTGGAAAGATATTCTATGTTCATGGATTAGAATTAATATTGTTAAAATATCCATACAAACCAAAATAATCTGTAGATTCAATGCAATCCCTATGAAAATTCCAATGGCATTTTTCACAGAAATAGAAAAAATAATCCTAAAATTTGTGCGGAATCATGTGAAACCCCAAATAGCTAAGCAGTCTTGAGCAAGAAGAGCAAAGTTGGAGGCATTCTACTTCCTGATTTCAAACTATCTTACAAAACTATAGTGATCAAAATGGTATGGTATTGACATAAAAACAGACACAGATCAATGGAACAGAATAAGGAGACCAGAAATGAACCTACATATATATGGGTCAACTAATCTTAAACAAAGGCATCAAGAATACACAATGTGGAAAGGATAGTATCTTCAGTAAATTGTCTTGGAGAACTAGATGTCCACATGCAAAAGAATGAAATTGGATCCTTAACTCACACCATACACAAAAATCAACTCAAAATGGGTTAAAGACTTAAATGTAAGACCTGAAACTGTAAAACTTCTGGAAGAAAGCATAGAGGAAAAGTTCCTTAAGACTGATCTTGTCAATGATTTTTTTTGGATCTGACACCAAAGGCAGAGGCAACAAAAGTAAAAATAAAGAAGTAGGCTACATCAAACTAAATTGTTTCTGCATAGCAAGGGAGACAATCAATAAAATGAAAGGCAGCCTACAGAATGGGAGAAAATATTTTTAAACATAGATCCAATAAGGGGTTAATGTCCAAAATATGTAAGGAACTCTTACAAGTAACAGCCAAAGAAAAGGTTTAAGTTAAAAATGTGAAGTTTTTCTAAAGAAAATGTGTGGCCATCGGATATATGAAAAGATCCTTCACCTCACTAATCATCAGGGAAATGTAAATCAAAACCACAGTTAACTATGTATCACTTCACACCTGTTAGGATGGCTCTTATCAAAAAGTCAAAAGATAATAGATGTTGGTGAGGATGTAGATACACTGGAAACTTGTACACTGTAGGTGGGAATGCAGAATGATGCAGCTGCTATGGGAAACAGTATGGAGGTTCTTCAAAAAATAAAAATAGAACCACCATATGATTCAGCCATCCCACTTCTGGGTATTTATCCAAGAGAACTGAAATCAGGATCTCAAAGACACATTAGTACTCCCAGGTTTATAGCAGCACTATTCACAATACCCAAGATACAGAAACAACATATGTCCATTGATGGATGAATAGATAAAGAAAATGTATAATGGAATACTATTCAGCCTTAAATAAGAAGGAAGTTCTGCAGTATGCAACAACATGGATGAACCTGGGGGACATTATGCTAAGTGAAAGAAGCCAGTCACAGAAAGACAAATACTATGTGATTCCACTTACATGTGGTATCTACAGTAGTCAAATTCATAGCAACAAAGAATGGAATGGTTTCCAGGGGCAAGGGAAATGGTGAAGTGGGGAGTTATAAATTAGCAGGCATAAAGTTTTAATGAAGAAAGATAAGTAAATAATAGAGATCTGCTCTACAACATTGTACCTATAGTCAACAATACTCTATTATGCACTTCAAAAAATTGTCAAGAGGGTAGATCTCATGTTAAGTATTCTTACCACAATATAAAAAAATTAATAAAGTTTTTTCTAAAAAAAGAGTGAAAATGGACTTCTCTGGTGGCGCAATGGTTAAGAATCCACCTGCCAACACAGGGGACAGGGGTTCAAGCCCTGGTTTGGGAAGATCCCACATGCTGTGGAGCAACTAAACCCATGCACCACAACTACTGAGCCTGTGCTCTAGGACCTGTGAGCCACAACTACTGAGCCCTTGTGCCACAACTACTGAAGCCCACATGCCTAGAGCCTGTGCTCCACAACAAGAGACGCCACCATTATGAGAAGCCCGTGCACTGCAACAAAGAGTAGCCCCCACTCTCTGCAACTAGAGAAAGCCCGTGCACAGCAATGGAGACCCAACGCAGCCAAAAAAAAAAAAAAAAAAGAATGAAAATGAATTAACTAAGCATCAACTCAAGAAGAGAAAGATTAGCTCAACAAAGAATGCCCAAAGAAAGTAGAAGAAAGGAAAGATTAAAGTGCAGCTATCAATTATACAGAATTCAAAAGAATAAAAGAGAAGACTCAAGCTCTGGTTGTTTAAAAAGCCCTGACAAGATAAATGAGGGGGAAAAGGTATGAACAAATTAAGAGTGAAAGAAACATGAGAAATATAGTAGATGCACGAGAATTCTTTTTTTTTATATTCTCACTTTTATTATTTACAAATTTGAAATTTATTACAAGAAAAATTCTAAGTTTGTTTCATGATGAATTGTAGAAAATAAGCAACAAATTTGTATTTGTGCAAAACTTATATAGAATGCTTCTACATGATTCATAATTTTCTATCAATTTTACTACTCATTTATGTTTTTGTTAAATAATATTTTCAATTTTTTGTTTTTTAATTATGAGAAATTTAGAGAAAAAATGAAATACCTATATACTCATTGCCTGGACTTAGTGGACATTAACATTTTATTCTATTTGCTTCTGGTTGCTTAATTTTATTAAGAACTATAGTTGATTTACAATATTTTATTAATTTTAGGTATACAACATAGTGATTCAGTATTTTTATAGATAACAGTCCTTTTAAATTACTATAAAATATTAGCTATATTCCATGTGCTGCATAATATATCCTTGTGGCTTATTTACTTTACACATAGTAGTTTGTGCCTCTTTAGAATTCTTAAATATTTGACAAAATTGGAAAATCCTCCCTTAAGCAAGCTTTCCAAAAAAAGAGAACATTCTATATTTCGCTTTATGAGGCTGTTTTAATCTTGATGTCAAAAACAGACAAAGACAAAAGTAGAAATGAAAGTTGTAGAGCAATCTCATCTGTAAACACATATATGAACCAATCTTAACTAATTATTAATAAACTGAATGCAACAACATATGTTAAAGAAAAGAATGTTATGATGTGAACCCAGAATGCAAATATGGTTTATCATTAATTAAATCAATTAATACAACCTACTCAATTCACATATTTAAAAAGAAAAACCTTGTGTTCACCTCAGTATACAGAAAGGCCTTTGATAAAATTCAACACCACTTCAGGTTTAACAACAACAAAAATTCTCTTCATTAACTGGTAACTAAAGGAAAACAATTTTTTGTTCCCTTTCAATGGTCTCTACCAAAAAAATGCATATATGTTTGACTTTATAGTCAAATAGTAGAATCATTCTCTTTAAAATTAGAAAAAAAAATCAGGATAGTGGCTTCTATTCAATATTATACCTGTCCTAGCCAGTGTAATAATAGAAGACATAAGGATTGGAAATAGAAAAAGAAAAAGAAAGCTATCATACACACACAAACACGAGGAAGTACACCAAATGTGAAGTGAAATGCAAAACAATGCCTTGCCCAAGGATATAGAGCTGTTGAGGAGCAGAACCTCAGAGGAATTCACATTTCATTTGGTTGCAAAGTCTGGAGTCAACAACTTCTAATCTACTGTCTAGTGACCCACTTCAACTGTAATATAAAATGCAGTATTATTCCTCATAAATTTCCTTGCAAAAGTATTAGCCAAATTCATATATATGTGTGTGTATATATATATATATCTCAGCAACATTTCATAATCTTCCTTTAGATTTTGTTCTTCCTGTTTTTAGATTTTTTCTACTCTTTCAATATGATGAGCAGTGCACAGTGAATATTGTTGGTCTTTGTATGTACAAGTTAGTCACTTTTTAAAAATTTTTTTAGTTTTTGTATTTTATAATTAATTTTTATTGGAGTACAGATGCTTTACAACGTTGTATTAGTTTCTACTGTATAGCAAAGTGAATCAGCTATACATATACATATATCCTCTCTTTTTTTGATTTCCTTCCCGTTTAGGTCACCACAGAGCACTGAGTAGAATTCCCTGAGCTATACAGTGTGTTCTCATCAGTTATCTATTTTATACATGGTATCAATGGTGTATATATGTCAATCCCAATCTCCCAATTCATTCCACCCTCACTTCCTCCCTTGGTGTCCATACATTTGTTCTCTATGTCTGTGTCTCTATTTCTGTTCTGCAAATAAGATCATATATACCATTTTTCTAGATTCCATATATATGCGTTAATATACGATATTTGTTTTTCTCTTTCTGACTTCACTGTATGACACTCTCTAGGTCCATCCACATCTCTACAAATGACCCAATTTCATTCCTTTTTGTGGCTGAGTAATATTCCATTTTATATATGTACCACATTTTCTTTATCTATTCCTCTGTTGATGGACATTTAGGTTGCTTGCATGTCCTAGCTATTGTAAATAGTGCTGCAGTGAACACTGTGGTACATGACTTTTTGAATTATGGTTTTCTCTGGGTATATACCAATTAGTGGGATTGCTGGGTCGTATGGTAGTTCTATTTTTAGTTTTTTAAGGAACCTCCATACGGTTCTCCATAGTGGCTGTATCAATTTACATTCCCACCAACAGCATAGGAGGGTTCTCTTTTCTCCACACCCTCTCCAGCATTTATTGTTTGTAGACTTTTTAATGATGGCCATTCTGACTGGTGCGAGATGATACCTGGTTGTAGTTTTGATTTTCATTTCTCTAATAATTAGTAATGTTGAGCATTTTTTCATGTATTTGTTGGCCATCTGTATGTCTTCTTTGGAGAAATGTCTATTAAGGTCTTCCGCCCATTATTTGATTGAGCTGCTTGTATATTTTGGAGATAATTCTTTGTCAGTTGCTTCGTTTGCAAATATTTTCTCCCATTCTGAGGGTAGTCTTTTTGTCTTGCTTATGGTTTCCTTTGCTGTGCAAAACTTTTAATTAGGTTCCATTTGTTCATTTTTGGTTTTGTTTTCATTATTCCAGGAGGTGAATCGAAGAAGATCTTGCTGCGATTTGTGTCAAAGAGTGTTGTGCCTATGTTTTCCTCTAAGAGTTTTATAGTGTCTGGCCTTACATTTAGGTCTTTAATCCATTTTGAGTTTATTTTTGTGTATGGTGTTAGGGAGTGTTCTAATTTCATTCTTTAACGTGTAGCTGTCCAGTTTTCTGAGCACCACTTATTGAAGAGGCTGTTTTTTCTCCATTGTATATTCTTGCCTCCTTTGTCATAGCTTAGGTGACCATAGGTGCCTGGGTTTATCTCTGGGCTTTCTATCCTGTTCCATTGATCTATATTTCTGTTTTTGTGCCAGTACCATACTGTCTTGATTACTGTAACTTTGTAGTATAGTGTGAAGTCAGGGAGCCTAATTCCTCCGGCTCTGTTTTTCTTTCTCAAGATTGATTTGGCTATTCAGGGTCTTTTGCGTTTCCATAAATATCATAAAATTTTCTGTTCTAATTCTGTGGAAAATGCCGTTGGTAATTTGATAGGGATTGCATTGAATCTGTAGATTGCTTTGGGTAGTATGGTCATTTTCACAATATTGATTCTTCCAATCCAAGAACATGATATATCTCTGCATCTGTTTCTGTCATCTTTGATTTCTTTCATCAGCATCTTATAATTTTCTGAGTACAGGTCTTTTGCGTCCTCAGTTAGGTTTATTCCTAGGTATTTTATTCTTTTTGTTGCAATCGTAAATAGGATTGTTTTCTTAATTTCTCTCTCTGATCTTTCATTGTTAGTGTATAGGAATGCAATAGATTTTTGTGTATTAATTTTGTATCCTGCAACTTTACTAAGTTTATTGATTAGCTCTCGTAGTTTTCTGGTAGCATCTTTAGGGTTTTCTATGTATAGTATCATGTCATCTGCAAACAGTGACAGTTGTACTTCTTCTTTTCCAATTTGGGTTCCTTTTATTTCTTTTTCTTTTCTGATTGCCATGGCTAGTACTTCCAAGACTGTTGAATAATAGTCATGAAAGTGGACACCCTTGTCTTGTTCCTGATTTTAGAGGAAATGCTTTCAGTTTTTCACCATTGAGAATAACGTTTGCTGTGGGTTTTCCATATGTGTCCTTTATTATGTTGATCTAGGTTCCCTCTCTGCCTACTTTCTGGAGAGTTTTTGTCATATATCAGTGTTGAATTTTGTCAAAAGCTTTTTTTGCATCTATTGAGATGATCATGTGGTTTTTATTCTTCAATTTGTTAATATGGTGTATCACATTGATTGATTTGCATATATTGAAGCATCCTTGCATCCCTGGGATAAATCCCACTTGATCGTGGTGTATAATCCTTTTAATGTGTTGTTGGATTCTGTTTGCTAGTATTTTGTTGAGGGTTTTTACGTCTATGTTTATCAGTGATATTGGCCTGCGGTTTTCCTTTTTGTGATATCTTTGTCTGGTTTTGGTAACAGGGTGACGGTGGCCTCATAGAATGAGTTGGAGAGTGTTGCACCCTCTGCAATTGTTTGGAAGAGTTTGAACAGGATAGGCATTAGCTCTTCTCTAAATGATTGATAGAATTCGCCTGGAAAGCCATCTGGTCCTGGACTTCATTTGTTGGAAGATTTTAAATTACAGTTTCAATTTCATTACTTCTGATTGGTCAGTTCATATTTTCTGTTTCTTCTTGATTCAGTGTTCAAGGTTATACTTTTCTGAGAATTTGTCCATTTCTTCCAGGTTGTCCATTTTACTGGCATATAGTTGCTTGTAGAAGTCTCTTATAATTCCTTGTGTTTCTGTGATGTCAGTTGTAACTTCTCCTTTTTCATTTCTATTTTTTTTGATTTGAGTCCTCTCCCTTCTTTTCTTGAGGAGTCTGGCTAAAGCTTTATCAATTTTGTTTATCTTCTCAAAGAACCAGCTTTTAGTTTTATTCATCTTTGCTATTGTTTTCCTCATTAGGTTAGTCTCTTTTAAGTTTATTTTCTTTGTATACATTCAAATGAGTGGGATTAATAGGTCAAAAATTGTGGCTATGGCTATTGAAATATATTGGCAGATTTTATTCTAAAGCGATTTGTAGTGATCATGGAAAGTGTGATTATAAGTGTGTTTCTAATTATACAATTAACTCATGGATTAAGAGCTTCTTTAAATGGTGCTTATATTGGATAGTGGTTGTTCTACTAATTTATTAATATGGTATATGTAAGTCTTTTTTTAAAAAATAGGTTTTGTATTACAAAATAAGTTGCTGAGGGCTTCCCTGGTGGCGCAGTGGTTGAGAGTCCGCCTGCCGATGCAGGGGACACGGGTTCGTGCCCCTGTCCGGGAAGATCCCACATGCCGCAGAGAGGCTGGGCCCGTGAGCCATGGCTGCTGAGCCTGCACGTCCGGAGCCTGTGCTCCGCAATGGGAGAGGCCACAACAGTGAGACGCCCACATGCCGCAAAAAAAAAAAAAAAAAAAAAAAGTTGCTGATAGTTTTTCTTGTATTTCAGCTGTATTACTTATTTTTTAGTATACACGTAACTATTATTATTTTTGCTAGAAGTCAGGGGCTAACTCATATAATTCTAATGTTTTATATGTTTAAATTTTTCATAATAAAAAACCTCTGAGAAATTTTTTTCAAATCACTTGAATTAATAATGGATAAAAGGCAAAGCTATATAAGCAAAAGAATCCTTTAATTTTTTAAAAATAAATTTCAAGTTTTCACATGGTGAAATATTTTGCTACCTTTGGTTTTCCTCAGAATTAGAAAAGGGGATCAAGTCACACTATGTCCACCATATACCCAAGAGGCAGTACTGCCTAGTGGATAAGACCACACAATTAGGGAGAAAACTGCCTGCATTTAAATCCCAACTCTGTCACATAGTACCTCTGGGACTTTAAATAAATTACTATACTTTTCTAAGCTTTCCTTTTCTCTCTAAAAGTGCTCATACTGAGGTTGTTGGGAAGACTGTATAAGCTGTGTGCATAAGGCACTTAGAATAATATTTGGCTCATAGTCAGCACTGAATAAGGCTTAGCTGTTATTATGGCAAAAGTACTGGATATGTACTGACTGGTAATAGAATAGATATTAGAGTAAACCTCTACTCCACTTCTGCTCCATCATACTTTTATTATTTTTAATTTTGGAGCATTTTATGACCAGAGTGATTGATGCTTCTGTTTTGTTCCTTTGTTTCTGGGTAGGTGGAAACGTAACATGTTCAGCATGTACAGAGAGGAGGTGGGCAAAAAAGTTATAAAAGAGCCACTTCTCGGATTTTGGCTTTAACTTTCTCTCCTTATACCCTCAAATCTTATTCTTTTATTTTCCTGTTATTTATTTTCCAGATTAAATGCATTTATGGAAAAAGGAAAATTGAATAGTAAGATGATAGCAGAATATTGTAATACGGCAACGGATTCCTCAGTGGAAAACAACATTTATGTAAACAAAGTGTGGGTTCAGTGTGAGAATGAAAGTTGTTTGAAATGGAGATTGTTGTCAAGTGAGGATGCAGCCAAAGTTGATCACAATGAATCATGGTACTGCTTCATGAACACTGACTTAAGGTACAATAAGTGCTCTGTTTCTGAAGAAGACTTTCCTGAAGAGTCTCAGCTTCATCAAAGTGGATTTAAGATCGTCTATTCACAGCTCCCTCTTGGAAGCCTGGTTTTGGTAAAATTACAGAATTGGCCAAGGTAAGATTTTTGTTGCTGTTTTATAGTAAACTATTGAGGTATAGTCTTGCTAAGCTTATTGACTTTCAGAACTTTTCAAAGAATCAACTTCTTTCCTATTGTTGTCTAACTTCTTATTTATTATATTTTGATCTCATTGTTATTCTTTCCCTGACTTCTTTGGGTTTAAGTCTTCTTTTTCTAGTTTCTTAAACTGGAAACTTAGATAACTGACTCATATCTGTTTCCCTCCTTATATGAGTGATTAAAGCTATAAACTTCTCTTATTAAGTACTACTTCAGTTATATCTCACAAATTTTAATATGTTGTATTTTATTACTATTCAGTTTGTGATTTCTTCTTTGAAATGAGTTATTAGAAATGTGTTTTTAAATTATAAAATATGCAGGATTCTAAAAATGTCTTATTTTTATTGATTCCTAATTTAACTGTTGTAGTCTGTTTCATTGAATCTTGATTTATGGCACAGCATGACCTATCCTGAAAAACATTTATATTCTGTAACTGTTGCCTAGATGCCTAAAAGATTTTTTTCTTTTTCATTAGGTATTTGTATATTTACTGCTGTATGGCTTAGGTTTTCCTGTTCTGAGTTTATTTCCCAAGTATGCAATCTGCCTTTTCAGTGTATGGTTTCAAATCTTTTTATTTCAATAAGGTTTTTTGAAAATTTTAAGCAGTTTATTCAGTTGCATTGCTTTGATTTTATTTTGGGACTTCTGTAGTACTGATAGTGAATCTTCTGTGGTTAGATTTGGTATTACTTTTTTCTTCCAATGTTATCATCTTTTCATTTTTTTAATTTAAATATTTTTCCCTTTCCATCTTTTATTTTTCTGAAGGAGTTACAAATTGAACTTATTTTTTCTGTGTTCCTTCCAGTTTAGTCTTTATTGAAAACTTTATAATTTCTTTCATGAGTTTTGCTGCCTCTCTTTTTATATTTTTTAATTTTGCAATTTTTTAAAACATCTTTACTGGAGTATAATTGCTTTACAATGTTGTGTTAGTTTCTGCTATATAACAAAGTAAATCAGCTCTATGTATACATATATCCCCATATGCGCTCCCTCTCCCGTCTCCCTCCCACCCTCCATATCCCACCCCTCTAGGTGCTAACAAAGCACCAGGGTGATCTCCCTGTGCTGTGCGGCTGCTTCCCACTAGCTATCTATTTTATATTTGGTAGTGTATATATGTCTGTGCCACTCTCTCACTTCTTCCTAGCTTACCCTTTCCCCTCCCCATGTCCTCAAGTCCATTCTCTATGTCTGCATCTTTATTCCTGTCCTGCCCTTAGATTGTTCAGAACCATTTTTTTTTAGATTCCGTATATATGTGTTAGCATGCGATATTTGTTTTTCTCTTTCTGACTTACTTCACTCTGTATGACAGGCTCTAGGTCCATCCACCTCACTACAGATAACTCAATTTTGTTTCTTTTTATGGCTGAGTAATATTCCATTGTATATATGTGCCACATCTTCTTTATCCATTCATCTGTCAGTAGACACTTGGGTTTCTTCCATGTCTTGCCCATTGTAAATAGTGCTTCAATGAACATCATATATGACTCTTTTTGAATTATGGTTTCCTCGGTATATGCCCAGTACTGGGATTGCTGGGTCGTATGGTACTTCTATTTTTAGTTTTCGAAGGAACCTCCATAGTGGCTGGATCAATTTACATTCCTATCAACAGTGCAAGAGGGTTCCCTTTTCTCCACACCCTCTCCAGCTATTGTTGTTTGTAGATTTTCTGATGTTGCCCATTCTAACTGCTGTGAGGTGATACATCATTGTAGTTTTGATTTTCATTTCTCTAATAATTAGTGATGTTGAGCAGCTTTTCATGTGCTTCTCGGCCATCTGTATGTCTTCTTCGGAGAAATGTCTATTTAGGTCTTCTGCCCATTTTTGTATTGGGTTGTTTTTTTGATATTGAGCTGGATGAGCTGCTTGTAAATTTTGGAGATTAATCCTTTGTCAGTTGCTTCGTTTGCAAATATTTTCTCCCATTCTGAGGATTGTCTTTTCATCTTGTTTATGGTTTCCTTTGCAGTGCAAAAGCTTTAAAGTCTCATAAGGTCCCGTTTGTTTATTTTTGTTTTTATTTCCATTTCTTTAGGAGGTGGGTCAAAACTGATGTTGCTGTGATTTATGTCAAAGTGTGTTCTTCCTAAGTTTTCCTCTAAGAGTTTTATAGTGTTTAGCCTTACATTTATGTCTTTAATCCATTTAGAGTTTATTTTTGTGTATGGTGTTAGGGAGTGTTCTATTTTCATTCTTTTACATGTAGCTGTCCAGTTTTTCCAGCACCATTATTGAAAGCACTGTCTTTTCTCCATTGTATATTCTTGCCTCCTTTCTCAAACATAAGGTGACCATATGTGCATGGGTTTATCTCTGGGCTTTCTATCCTGTTCCTTGGATCTATATTTCTGTTTTTGTGCCAGTACCATACTGTCTTGATTACTGTAGCTTTGTAGTATAGTCTGAAGTTAGGAAGCCTGATTCCTCCAGCTCTGTTTTTCTTTCTCAAGATTGCTTTGGCTATTTGGGGTTTTTTCTGTTTCCATATAAATTGTGAAATTTTCTGTTCTAGTTCTGTGAAAAATGCCATTGGTAGGTTGATAGGAATTGCATTGAATCTGTAGATTGCTTTGGGTAGTATAGTCATTTTCACAGTATGGATTCTTCCAATCCAAGAACATGGTATATCTCTGCATCTGTTTGTACCATCTTTAATTTCTTTCATCAGTGCCTTATAATTTTCTGTATACAGGTCTTTTGTCTCCTTAGGTAGGTTTATTCCTAGGTATTTTATTCTTTCTGTTACAGTGGTAAAAAGTAGTGTTTCCTTAATTTCTCTTTCAGATTTTTCATCATTAGTGTACAGGAATGTAAGAGATCTCTGTGCATCAATTTGTATCCTGCTACTTTACCAGATTCATTGATTAGCTCTAGTAGTTTTCTGCTAGCATCTTTAGGATTATCTATGTATAGTATCATGTCATCTGCACACAGTGACAGCTTTACTTCTTCTTTTCTCTTTTGGATTCCTTTTATTTCTTTTTCTTCTCTGATTGCTGTGGCTAAAACTTCCAAAACTATGTTGAATAAGAGTGGTGAGAGTGGGCCACCTTGTACTGTTCCTTATCGTAGTGGATATGGTTTCTGTTTTTCACCATTGAGAACGATGTTGGCTGTGGGTTTGTCATATATGGCCTTTATTAGGTTGAGGTAAGTCCCCTGTATTCCTACTTTCTGGAGGGTTTTTATCATAAATAGGTGTAAGCTTTTGTTGAAGCTTTTTCAGCATCTGTTGAGTGTTTCATATGGTTTTTGTTCTTCAGTTTGTTAACATGGTGTATCACATTGATTGGTTTACGTATATTGAAGAATCCTTGCATTCCTGGGATAAACCCCACTTGATCATATTGTATGATCCTTTTAATGTGCTGTTGGAATCTGTTTGCTAGTATTGTGTTGAGAATTTTTGCATGTATGCTCATCAGTGATATTGGCCTGTGTTTTCTTTTTTAGTGACACCTTTGTCTGGTTTTGGTATCAGGGTGATGGTGGCCTCAGAGAATGAGTTTGGGAGTGTTCCTCCCTCTGCTATATTTTGGAAGAGTTTGAGAAGGATCGGTGTTAGCTCTTCTCTAAATGTTTGATAGATTTCGCCTGGGAAGCCATCTGGTCCTGGGCTTTTGTTTGTTGGAGGATTTTTAATCACAGTCTCAATTTTAGTGCTTTTGATTGGTCTGTTTATATTTTCTGTTTCTTCCTGGTTCAGTCTCAGAAGGTTGTGCTTTTCTAAGAATTTGTCCGTTTCTTCCCGGTTGTCTATTTTTGGCATATTGTTGCTTGTAGTAATCTCTTACGATCCTTTGTATTTCTGCAGTGTCAGTTGTTACTTCTCCTTTTTCATTTCTAATTCTGTTGATTTCAGTCTTCTCCCTTTTTTTCTTGATGAGTCTGGCTAATGGTTTATCAATTTTGTTTATCTTCTCAAAGAACCAGCTTTTAGTTTTATTGATCTTTGCTATCGTTTCCTTCATTTCTTTTTCATATATTTCTGATCTGATCTTTATGATTTTTCTCCTTCTGCTAACTTTGGGGGTTTTCTGTTCTTTTTTCTCTAATTGCTTTAGGTGTAAAGTTAAGTTGTTTATTTGAGATGTTTTTTGTTTCTTGAGGCAGGATTCTGTTGCTATACACTTGCTTCTTAGAACTGCTTTTGCTGCATCCCATAGGTTTTAGGTCGTCTTGTTTTCATTGTCATTTGTTTCTGGGTATTTTTTGCTTTCCTCTTTGATTTCTTCAGTGATCTCTTAGTTATTTAATAGCATATTGTTTAGCTTCCATGTGTTTGTATGTTTTACCTTTTTTTTTCCATAATTGATTTCTAGTCTCATAGCATTTTGGTCAGAAGAGATACTTGATACAATTTCAATTTTCTTAAATTTACCAAGGCTTGATTTGTGGCCCAAGATATGATCTATCCTGAAGAATGTTCCATGAGCACTTGAAAAGAAAGATTATTTTGTTGTTTTGGATTGAATGTCCTATAAGTATCAATTAAGTCCATCTTTTTTAATGTATTACTTAAAACTTGTGTTTCCTTATTTATTTTCATTTTGGATGATCTGTCCATTGGTGAAAGTGGGGTGTTAAAGTCCCCTACTATCATTGTCTTACTGTCGATTTCGTCTTTTATGGCTGTTAGGATTTGCCTTAGGTATTGAGGTGCTCCTATTTTCAGTTCATAAATATTTACACTTGTTACATCTTCTTCTTGGATTGAACCCTTGATCATTATATAGTGTCCTTCTTTGTCTCTTGTAATAGTCTTTATTTTAAAGTCTGTTTTTTCTGATATGAGAGGTGCTCCTCCAGCTTTAATTTGATTTCCATTTGCTTGGAATATCTTTTTCCATCCTCTCACTTTCAGTCTGTATGTGTCCCTAGGTCTGAAGTGGATCTCTTGTAGACAGCATATATACGGGTCTTTTTTTGGTATCCATTCAGCCAGTCTGTTCCTTTTGGTTGGAACATTTCATCTATTTACATTTAAGGTAATTATCAATATGCATGTTCCTATAACCATATTCTTAGTTGTTTTGGGCTTGTTATTGTAGGTGTCTTCCTTCTCTTTTCTTTCCTGCCTAGAGAAGTTCCTTTAGCATTTGTTGTAAAGCTGGTTTGGTGGTGCTGAATTCTCTTAGCTTTTGCTTGTTTGTATAGTTTTTAATTTCTCCGTCGAATCTGAATGACATCCATGCTGAGTAGAGTAATCTTGGTTGTAGGTTTTTCCCTTTCATCACTTTAGATATGTCATGCCACTCCCTTCTGGCTTGCAGAGTTTCTGCTGAAAGATCAGCTGTTAACCTTATGGCGATTCCCTTGTATGTTATTCGTTGCTTTTCCCTTGCTGCTTTTAATATTTTTTCTTTGTATTTAATTTTTGATGGTTTGATTAATATGTGTCTTGGCATGTTTCTCCTTGGATTTATCCTGTATGGGACTCTCGGCACTTCCTGGACTTTATTGACTATATTCTTTCCCATACTAGGGAAATTTTCAACAATAATCTCTTCAAATATTTTCTCAGTCCCTTTCTTTTTTCTTCTTCTTCCTGGATCCCTATAATTTGAATGTTGATGCATTTAATGTTGTCTCAGATGTCTCTGAGACTGTCCTCAATTCTTGTCATTCTTTTTTCTTTAGCCTGCTCTGCAATAGTTATTTCCACTATTTTATCTTCCAGGTCACGTATCAGTTATGCTGCTATTGATTCATTGTAAAGAATTTTTAATTTCATTTATTGTGTTCTTCATCATTGTTTATTTGCTTTTTAGTGCTTCTAGGTCTTTGTTAAACGTTTCAGGTATTTTCTCCATTCTATTTCCAAGATTTTGGATCATCTTTACTATCATTACTCTGAATTTTTTTTTTTTTTTTTTTTTTTTTGCGGTACGCGGGCCTCTCACTGTTGTGGCCTCTCCCGTTGCAGAGCACAGGCTCTGGATGCGCAGTCTCAGTGGCCATGGCTCACAGGCCTAGCCGCTCCGCGGCATGTGGGATCTTCCCGGACCGGGGCACTGCACCACCAGGGAAGCCCTGAATTCTTTTTTATGTAGCTATTTCCTTTCCATTTCTTTGGTCTGATGGGATTTTACTTTGCTCCTTCATCTGCTGCGTATTTCTCTGTCTTCTCATTTTGCTTAACTTACTGTGTTTGGTGTCTCCTTTTCACAGCCTGCAGGTTCATAGTTCCCATTGTTTTTGGTGTCTGCCCCCAGTGGGTAAAGTTGGTTCAGTGGGTCATGTAGGCTTCCTGGTTGAGGGGACTGGTGCCTGTGTTCTGGTGGATGAGGCTGGATCTTTTCTTTCTGGAGGGCAGGTTCGCATCCGATTGTGTGTTTTGGGGTGTCTGTGGACTTAGTATGATTTTAGGCAGCCTCTCTGCTAATGAATGGGGTTGTGTTCCTGTCTTGTTAGTTGTTTGGCATGGGCCGTCCAACACTGGAGCTTGCTGGTCGTTGAGTGGAGCTGGGTCTTAGCATTGAGACTGAGATCTCTGGGAGAGCTCTCACCGATTGATATTACATGGAGCCAGGAGGTCTCCAGTGGTCCAGTGTACTGAACTCAGCTTTCCCACCTCAGAGGCTCAGTACTGACATCCAGCTGGAGCACCAAGACCCTGTCAGCCACATGGCTCAGAAGAAAAGGAAGAAAAAAAAGAAAGAAAGAAAAAGAAAGAAAGTAAAGTAAAATACAATAAATAAATTATTAAAGTAAAAAATAAAAACCATATTATTAAAATAAAAACATAAAAATGTAATAAATAAAAAAGAGGAGGGCAACCAAAGCAATAAACAAATCCACCAATGATAACAAGTGCTAAAAACTATACTAAGATATACATAAATTTCAGAAACTTATCAGTCACATACAGCAAACCCCAAGTCCACAGTTGCTCCCACAGCCTCAATTTTGGGATGATTTGCTGTCTATTCAGGTATTCCACAGATGCAGGGTTCATCAAGTTGATTTTGGAAATTTAATCCGCTGCTCCTGTGACTGCATGGAGAAATTTCCTTTTCTCTTCTTTGTTCGCACAGCTCTTGGTATTCAGCTTTGGATTTGGCCCCGCCTCTGTGTGTAGGTCGCCCTCTGGCATCTGTTCTTCGCCCAGACAGGATGGGGTTAGAGGAGTGGCTGTTTAAGGGGCACTGGCTCACTCAGGCCAGGGGGAGGGAGGGTATGGAATGCGGGGTGAGCCTGCACTGGCAGAGGCTGGGGTAACGTTGTAACAGCCTGAGGTGTGCCGTGTGTTCCCCTGGGGAAGCTGTCCCTGGATCACAGGACCCTGGCAGTGGCGGGCTGCACATGCTCCTGGGAGGGGAGGTGTGGATAGTGACCTATGCTTGCACACAGGCTTCTTGGTGGCTGCAGCAGCAGCAGTGTTAGCGTTTCGTTTCCGTCTCTGGTGTCTGCGCTGATGGCTGCGGCAGGCGCCCTTCTTTGAAGCTCGTTTAGGCGGTGTTCTGTATCTCCTCTCCTCGCGCACCCCGAAACAGTAGTCTCTTGCCTCTTAGGAAGGCCCAGACTTTTTCCAGCACTACCCCCTGGCTAGCTGTGGCACTCTAGCCCCCTTCAGGCTGTGTTCACACCACCAACCCCAGTCTTCTCTCTGCGATCCCACCGAAACCCGAGCCTCCGCTCCCAGCCCCCACCCGCCTCGGGGGGTGAGCAGACAACCTCTCGGGCTGGTGAGTGCCAGTCCTCTGTGCGGGAATCTCTCCGCTTTGCCCTCTGCACCCCTGTTGCTGTGCTTTCCTGTTTGGCTCTGAAGCTTCCCCGCCGCCCCCCCGCCCCCAGCCCGTCTCCACCAGTGAAGGAGCTTCCTAGTGTGTAGAAACTTTTCCTTCTTCACAGCTCCCTCCCACTGGTGCAGGTCCCGTCCCATTTCTTTTGTCTTTGTTTTTTCTTTTGCCCTACCCAGGTACGTGGGGATTTTCTTGCCTTTTGGGAGGTCTGAGGTCTTCTGCCAGCGTCAGTAGGTGTTCTGTAGGAGTTGTTCCACGTGTAGATGTATTTCTGATGTATTTGTGGGGAGGAAGTTGATCTCCACGTCTTACTCCTCTGCCATCTTGAAGGGCCTCTCCCTCCTCTTCCTTTTCTCCTGTCATCTTGTTTTCATTTATATTCAACTATTCTCCATGAAAAATATCAGACGTTTGCTTTCATTGGGAGACTGTGATGGGCTCATGTAACACACACACACAGAACACACGTGAGAGGCCTTCAAGTCAGTACCTAGATTCATGCTCTTGCTCTGTCACTTACCGTTGCGGGCTGAATTGTGTTCCCCCAAAGGTCATAAGTTAAAACTCTAACCTCAGAATGTAAGGCCCTTTAAAGAGGTGATTAAGTTAAAAGAGGCCATTAGAGTGAGCCCTAATCCAATCTGACTGGTGTTCTTATAAGAAGAGAAAATTTGGATACACAGAGAGACACCAGAGGTGCATGTGCACAGAGTAAAGACCATGTGAAGACAGAGCACGAGGGCAGCAGTCTGCTGGCCAGGGAGAGACCTCAAGAGAAACCAGATCTGCTGACCTTGATCTTGGACTTCTAGCCTTTAAAACTGTGAGAAAATAAGTTCCTGTTGTTTAAGCCACCCAGTCTCTGGTATTTTCCTATGGCAACCTTAGCAAACCAATACACTTAATATCTTTGCAGAGAGATTCAACCAATACACTTAATATCTACCTCAGAGAGATTTCCACATCTCAGAGAGATTTGGAATGTTACACATCAGCTCTGAGTAACCTTTTGTTACTGAGAGTTTTTCTAAGGATCAAATATGAAATGTTGTAAAAAGATATATATATTAATTGACTTCTGTGTAACTAGGATGGGCATGAAGAGGAACTAGATGGTTATGTATATGAACACTCATTTTTGAAGTTACTTATGAAGGTATTTGTAGTCTCATTGTCATTTTTCATATCTCTAACACTTTGAAAGCAGAGCATTTGTATTTTCTACTGGAAATTCTGAAGTTTCAATAACTCTCATTCAAGAAATGGTTTTGAATCTTGTCACTATGTCTGAAATATTATGTTAGAAATTTGATTAGGAATTTCTTTTGCAGTTTTGTACTTGTAGCTGAGGGTTAGGATTTGAAATACGAATGAAGCATGTTTTACTCTAGTCCCTAAATTACCTCCAATCTATGATTAGGACCGTCAAAATGCTGCAGAATACAGCTGTAACTACTTTCATGTTGTTTGGAAAGAGTAGAATGCATTTGGCATGTAGTCACATATATTTCTTTTTATAAACTAAGTACCCATGAGCACAGACTTAAAATTCAGGTTAAGAAACTCAAATCTGTTGCTGTATTGCTTATTCAGTTCCACAAATACAATAGAAAGATGATAACAAGATAAATTGCAGTAGTAGAATATAAAGCTGAATTAGCCTACTAAAAGCAGCCAAACATCAGTTCTTAATTAAGAAATGTTATAGACCCTGAAATTTCAAGTGGGAAGATCAGTCAGCTGGCTACAGAGACGCTTAACAGTGTAGCATTAACTGGGTCAATTCTTATTAGCCCATGTCCTTATACGTAGCTTTTGAAGGCTCAGAAATTCAATCTTATCAACATCTCAGAGTTATTCTTTCTCAGAAGAGTTCATACTTTCCAATAAAGCTGAAAAGCTAAAGAGAGACTGATACAGAGTCAAGAAATTCCTACTTAATCTTTATATAATAAAAATAAATAATAGTTAAGAGCCTATCATTTTCTTTGTCTATGGTCAAGCTCCATGGAAAATCAGATTAAAATAGTTATATTTATCATCACATTATAAGATAGCACACACCTACATACTTATAAAATACTTATGCACCCTCTTGCCTTTGAGTAGTGCCTATGTGAGCTTGAGGGTGGGGCTGTCTGCATTACTAGGAAGAGAAAAACTATCTCTGTAATGTTTAAGAAGTCTTTATTTTTAAAGATTGATCAAATACATTGTATTTAGCTAGAAAGAGCAAAGAAATTAAAAGTAAAAATTAACAGTGCATCTCTCACTTAGTATAGGAAAATACAGTATCAAGCAGAAACTAGGCATGTTTACCAGACATTTTACAATGATTTCTCATAAGTGTGGAAATTAATTTATAGAAAATATATTTGCATTCTAAATACTGTAGTCTAAACAGTTTAGTAATCAAATATGCCTTTAAGTTAACAAACCAATCCAGTGATACTTTTTAGATATAGTATATACATTTATAAATTGTGGTTTCTACTAGATCCTTTCAGTATTATAAAATAGTATTTGATTATTTCTCATTTGCATACTTTTGCTTATGGATTTATATGTGTGTGGATGAGAAATTTCCTCTTCCCAACGGTCCCTGCAGTTAGGTATAACAAAGTATGACATTAAGTTAGTGATGATTCCAACTCATCCATTTTGTTTCCCACAGATTAAGAATGAGGCCCAAGTAAATCTGCTATCTTCTTAAACATCCAGACCACAGTTTGAAAATAAAAGTTATATATTTCTTCTCATTCGGTATAAATACATGGCAGCTGTTATCATGCTTAAGCTTCAACTTATTGAAGGCAGTAGCCAACTCATTAAAGATCATTTCCGCTGGATAAGGAATGTGTAAGACATCAGTTTCTTTGTAATGTATTTTCACTTTCCTTTGAAGTTTCTTGTCCTGCCAAAATTTCCATTTCCTCCTGCAAGTGGATTTCAACACCTGATGTCTGTTTGACCTTGTTGTGTTTGTACATTTTACCTTCCACCACCCACAGGTTCTGAGATTGACCATACACTTTCCTTGTAATTCTGACACCCTTCCATTGGGTGGCCTATTCTTACTGTCCCTCTCCACCTTTAAGCCCCCACACAACACTCAGAATTACTCCTCAATATGAAAGTGAAAAATCAGGAAGTAGAAATGCACAATGCACTATCATCATTGACAGTTTGGGAACTCAAATTGAGGTCAGAGTGAGGGGAAAAAATGGACATCACCTTCTTTCTTCAATCACAGGAAGTCAGAGATGATGATGGATGGAGCAGCTGGAGAGAAGTAATCATGTTTTCTACATGATGTATTGCCTCTGCTCAGCTTTTCCTGTAGTTTGGTACATTCTGTTTTAGCTGATATGTACAGACTAGGAGTCAGACAATTCCTTTGCACCACCTGAAAGTACCCCAGTTTTTTGGACATTTCATAATACTTTTCATAATTCATCTTTAAATCAGTATGCAATACTTTCTGTAATAAAATATGTTTTAAATAATGAACCGAAGCTTTTTTCTTTTTTTGGTATCTAATTCTTTTTAGGAGTCATCTCTTTTTGTTTATATTTTATTGAGTAATAATTTAAATTGAATACTCTGGGACCCAATAGGTTCCACTTAAAAAATAGTTGTATCAGAATTTGTGTCAGAAAAGTAGCAGCTCATCTTACACATAATAACTGCAGAATCTTTCTTTCATGTGTTAAATATCAGAAATCTATTTTGTGAGACTGTTTTACACTGAATGGAGTAGGTACTGCTCATAAATTGGTATTGGGTTGACAGTAATCCATATTAAAATTGCTGTGAAGTGCAAATCACCTAGTATTAAACATGAGCCCCTTACCTTTTATAAAGAGTTTAAACAAATATAATGTAACAATCATAGATTGGTTGTTTTTAAAATAGCTATTGACCATATTGAAGGACCCACTTGTTCCTTGACTTCTGATAAGTTGAGGGTCTCCATTGCAGCTACCACTCATTCTTAGTCATTCATTTGCCTGTTGAAGCCCCCTTCTTTTGAGTGTGTTCCCTCAGCAATGTAGATTTCCATTGTAGATTTAAAAGATAAACTGCACTCAAGTTTAACTCTTAAGTGCAGCCCAGTAAGAGTCACCAAATAGCAGTAAGATACCGTGACGTGAGCCTGATAACAACCAGATGGTCCTCTTCATTTAGGTCCTGAACTTTCACTTGACTTTCCATTATCATTTCCAATTCTTCTTTGGCTTAAAGATTGTCTGACTCAATTTTTAATTTCTCTAGCCCTTATTTTCCCACGGTTCTGGGGGCGAAAATTCTGAGGTCAGGGTGTCAGAGGGTTGATTTCTTCTCAGGCCTCTCCTTGGCTTGTAGGTGGGTCTCTCTTTTTGTGTCTTCTCATGGTCTTCCCTGTGTGTGTGTCTGGGTCCTAATCTTCTCTTTTTATAAGGAAACTAATCATGTTGGATTGGGGCTCACCTTTTAACTTAGTTACTTCCTTAAAGACCCCCTCTCCAAATACAGTCACATTCTGAGGTACTGGTGGTCAGGACTTCGACATATGAATGCGGGTTGGTGGGATCACATAATTCAGTCCATAATGATGGCGCTTTACACCATTTTAATTTGCCAGAAACCAAAAATGTGTAAAGCACATGTTTGTTTGAACTTTGAAACAGCGCAGTGAGGAGCCAGAGTTATAGTGAGGCCTAGTTACCTGCTTGAGGCCTCCTGTCTGGTAGAAGGCAGAACTAGAGCCTGGATCTTCTAATTTGAACTTCTCTACCTTTTTCGCTCTGTGGTACTGCAAACTGAACTCGTTAATTGTACAGATAATTGAACTTGATAATTGTACAGATAATTATAATATTATAAATAATAGAACTTGATAATTGTACAGATTTTTGAATGCTTGGGTATATTAGATATGCATATTTTGGATCTTGATCTGTAAAATTCAGTCAGATTTCTGCTGTACGTTCCCCTAAGATTTATTTTTAGTAAAGAATAAACCTTATTTGCAGTACTGAGGATTTTTAGCCATTTGGTCACTGCCAGTGGAACAGGTGTGGTGGGGGAGGGATAACACAGAACCGCTGACTCTATTTCTACTTTTCTCACAGTTGTTACAAAGTTCAGTGTCAGAACAGCCCAAACCACTTTGGCAGTCCTGGCTCATGAATCGCTAGCTCTCTCCTACCCCATCAGGAGCCCTGTCAGTGGGTTAACATTTTAGTAGTTAATCATTCTGATTGGTGAGAGTTGATTCAAGCCTGCCATGAATCTGATGACTCTTTTTTCTCTTATCTTTCCTATTAGCAGTGCCTAAATGTCTCTTATAGACCCTGGAAATCATTCTTTTGTCTTATGATTCTTTCTCCTCATATCTTATGAATGTCTTGAGTATGTGACTGTTTCAAAGCTTTCTATATCTACAAAGATACAAATGATCACTTGCATCAATTGAATATCCTACTTTTAAAAGATACAAATATGACTATGTTTAAAATTTGTAAAGAAGTTATTAAAATTCAAAGGGCAAAGTTTGACAGGTGATTGTGACAGATATATTAATGTCTACCTTTTTTAAAGCATCAAAATAATAAAAATATTTTCTTTTGAAAGTTGGCCAGGGATACTTTGCCCTGATCCTTTTAAAGGGAAATATGTGACCTATGACCTGGATGGAGATGTTGAACAGTATCACATAGAATTCCTGGGTGATCCCCATTCAAGATCATGGATAGATGCAACGTTTGTTGGACATTATAGTATCACATTAAAGGTAGGTACAGTAACATCAAAACTTTGTTCCTCTTGCACTTGTTTTTAATTATGGCCATTTTGTCTCAGATCCTAAAAGAGATATAATTTTTTACTTTTATATTTATATAAACAAAATAGTATGTACTATTTGTTTAAACTCAAATATTTGTATTTTTAAAGCAGCTTTTTCAAAGGAAGTATGGATATAAAAATAGCCACGAGGTAGTTTTAAATTTTATTTCTCTAATGGCAATATAGTGTAAATCAACTGAGGACTCTCCATAATTGCCTTTTGAAACAGATTTACGATTCCATCATTTGGTAATTTTTTAATTCTCTTGAGAAGATTCTAAGTTATAGCCCTAGCTCACAGGGAAGATTAATTACGGAATGCAACCAGATTTTTCAAATTTCAAACAGTATTTCATTATACTATTTCAGTATTTTTTGATTCTTTTTAAACTTTAAATCACACACTACAATTAATGAATAGACTCAATTCTCAAGTTGATGAGAGTAAGTGAATTGGACCTGTTTTCATGGGTTTGGTTTAATTGTTATAAATTAATTCAATTATCCGTATCTGTATTCTAATATTGAAACTTTTCATCTGCAAACCATGCTTTCATTAGAAATCTGATTAAAAAGTAGATGTCAGAAATGTGAATGCCTTTGACTCAATTTGGATGGTTCCTATTTTAGAGTGATAAGTATATATATATTCAAATATACATATACATGTATGTACATTTAAGGCATGCCATTTAATCCACAGTATAAGGAAATCTGTGGAAATCTGAGGTACTTGCAGATGGACTTCTACTTTTTCTCTGGCATAAACAGTACCTTTGTTCCATTCAGCTTGAAAGCAGCTGGAAGGGAAGGCTGTTTCAGTAGAAATATTTAAGTATGGAATAACATCACATACATTCATTTTATGGTAGTTGTGAGCCAGTCATTTTAGTATGAGGCACCTTCTCTGCTCGGACATTTCAGATGTGTCCCTGGGCACTTCTGATGGCAACCACAGAAGATAGGAAGGAGTGTTCTTCCTTATGTGCCCCTCCCCTTTTCTAAAAGATAGGGAAACCTAGCTTCTCATGAGGCAGAAATTAGAATCTTAAATATTTGACAGTGTGATAAAGAGCAGGGCATTCTTAAGAAATTGTATTTAAACATACATAAAATATCAAAGTGTATTTTTGTCTGAAGTAATGTTACTCGCAGGATTTGGGTTCTGTCAGTATAAATTTGAATAGTCTGATTCCACTGAGCATACCATTAATCCCTGGGACAAGGAAAAAATCTGATGCAAAACAAAACTAAACTCAAGAATCAGGAGCCATAAGGTTTTAACCTTCTGAAAGCATTAAAACAAGCAAAGACCATGAATTCAGGGCTGTTTAAATTAAATAGGCTCCTAAAGCAAGAATGAGAACAGAGAAAAATAAAGCATTTGTTTCACCTCTTCTGTCCCCTACTCCCCCAGCTGGCTGGGTGCTCTGGGTGGATAACTCACTGGGTGACCACAGGCTCTGGGACAGGCTCTCTCCTCTACTGTCATTCATGGTGTCTACCTACAGGCTCGTGTCTCTTACTCTCTTCTTGTTTGTATGTTTTTCTTCACTTCCTCTCTTGGAGCTAATATAATAGGGATGCCTTCTTCTGTGGGTCTCTTCATTCAAGGCTGAAATTTTAGTTCCCCTTTACCTCAGATTCAGCTGGCACATGCCCAGCTGCCCTGCTATGCTCCGATTCCCTACTCCTGGCTATCTAAGAATCTCCGCTTGCCAAGAAGGAAACTCACAGATGATTAAAGGCTCATTGCCCCAATGAGAAGTCAAGAAACAGAAAGCGAAGAGGTCAACTGACAACCAAGATAGAAAAATGGTACCTATGAGAAATTGTTTGAAAATGAATAATATCAAACTATATCCCTTGGAGATGGAGATAGTATTGACTCCAACGTGCAGTTCAATTGCCTAGACATCCCAGGAATTTAATCTGTTATGGTCCTCTCTGCACTGGAGCTCCTTCTTCCTCAAATACTGTCTCTACACTGTGCCAGGTTGATCCAGATATTAAATTCACACCCCTGCCTCCATAAAAATATGACTTACACAAAAATAAATAATGTGTATTAGACAATGTAGACCTTCTTAAAGATTTTTGTAGAAGAGATGGAGAATGGTTGCACATTGCACCTGTTGTCTGAGCTCCTTTTCTAAAAGTAGACACAGAATGATAGGCATATACAGCTCTCACTGTTTAAGCTGACTATATCTTACTTCATATATATTATTTCAACATTACTTTCTCCTAATTTGTGTAAGCTTAGTTTAACAAATGATTAAATAACATTTCAGAGTTTTCACTGACTGTGGACTATATTTTGCAGTGTGTGTTTTACTGTGAGAGAGAAATAAGCTCTTCTAGAAAGACATTATATGCATTTATGAAAAAATAAAATATTTTTTAGTTTTAGATTCTGAAAATGTTAAGTCTTCTCTTTTAGTTCATGTTTGTCTAGTTTTTCTTCTTTCTTTTATTTTTTTTAGTAGTCACTGAAAAATTGATATGTTTATGGGACCAGTGACTTATTAATTTTCTTGTTGACAGCACAACAGAGCTCTGTCACTGTGGATGAATATGTATATGAATATACAGGTGATAAGCTTTTCCCCAGTAAATAAAATTACTCATCAATATATTGGGATATACTTCAGAAAAAAGTTGAAGGCAATATTTAGATTTTGTATTTGTAATTTATATTAGTTTACTCATACATTTTATTTTTTCATTTACCATAAAATCAGTAGTATAAAGATAGCTGAAATTCCCTTCCCCTTTTAAAGAAACCTTGATTCTCTTATGGTATATATTCAAAATACATGTCACTCTGGTAATTACTTAGAGAAAATAGACGTGAACATGTGCTAGATAGCTATTTAAGAGTTGATGCATGGAGTACAGTTCTTTCCCCAGTTAGCACAAATGTTGTTTCTTTTATATTTAGTAGGTACATGTCTGCAGAATCCATTATTTGCAAGTTTATTTCTTTGCTTGATAGACTACATGACTTAGTTTAGTATTTCTTAAGCCTGGCTTTGCATTAGAAGGCTTTATAAAGCAATGACAGCAACCAAAACACAGCAATGCCTGGGCTGTACTCTACTGGATCAATTAAATCAGAAGCTCTTGGAGTAGGGCCAGGCCTCAGCATTTCTAAGTCCCTCAAATGAATCTGTATCCCAGAGAGAGAGAACCACTGACTAAGTTTTCTCAACTTGAGGCATCAGACTTTTGTTGGTTTAACTCTACTAGTGCAGTAATGTAACTGTGGTCATGGCTCACTGTTTCATGACGCCTTTCTCCTACTTCCTTTGTTAGTCTTTCATTCTGGTTTGCCTGGAGATGATGCTGACTGCCATAGGTTCACATGTCTAACCCAGAAGTAAGAGTTTCCCTGAACACAGCTTTAAAGTCAATCTTGTCATTGAACATTGTACATAATTTATAGATATTGCTGATAAAGCTGATGTATAATTTAAATGTAATATGTATAGCATGTTTTAGTTGATGATCTATAAGTTACATAGAGTCATTATAATTTTTATTGGACATAAATTATGTACTCCAACCAGTGATCGCTTGGCCTACAATTTTCTAGTTCTTTATACTGCCAAGAAAATGTAAGCAGTTCACCCCTGATGCTAGGAGGCTCCTGTGGTAAAATTTAGGGTTTCTTTTGGTCCATGATGTGAGTGGATTTTTTTTGTCTATGTATTTTAACAGTCTGCTCACTACTGTATGGAGGATATACCTGGAGATGTGTAAGCATTTCTTTGGGTACCAGATGTCATTTGGGTATTTACCCGTTGTATTATGGAGCTGCCTCTGTTTTCCAGGGATATGAAAAAGGAGCAATGCTGTATTGCTAAACTTGAGCTCTGCAATTCCTAGAATTCTGCTTCCTAATTGGGGTGGTCATTAATACTGTTCACCAAAATGTTGCAGGTTACTGCCTTCCTGTTATAAAGTAGAGATGCACATTTGATACTCTTGAGGTGGGGTGAGACCAATGAGTTGTGAGTGAGTGATGAATATCTGAGCATATGACTGTGTCCAGTGCAACATCATCCAGAGTTCTCTCTCTCTCTGGCTCTGTGACTGATAATTGAAATTTTCGTTTGCTACTCTCTCAGCCCAGATCCCTTGATCACTCTTAGCAAAGGCCTCCACTGCCAACAAATAACAGATCTGCAACATGAAGAAGATATAGGCCTCACTTTAAGCCCTAGGATTATCCTAACAGATACACTAATGATAGTACAGAGGATGTTACAGTTCTTTGTAACCTGTATCTTTAGCAGGACCATTCCTGAAGCTTCAGTACTCTTCAGAATACAGCCAAACGACTGAAATCACATTACTCTTAATTTTTCCAGTCTGTAAGTAGAACTAACACAACCTGTAGTAATTTATCAAATAAGTTGATTTCTTTTCTGTATTATGATAAACATATGATAGAAGTTACCAGCATTGATGATACATTGAATCTAAATTTGGTCCAGTAAATATCCTCCAGCAAAGGGCTCTGATTGTCAATATGCACTGCAGTGACTCCAGTAACTAAACAAGCCTATAAATAGCAATCATGTAATTGAACCCCTGCTACAGGCCAAGGATTGGGTAGATCCTTTTATAATAATATAACACAATAATATATAATATGTATATATAATATAATAAATATAATATTTAAAGTCTCATAGCAACCCCATGAAGATAGGCATCACCACTATTGACATATGGAAGAAACTGTGATTCAGGCTTCATGTCTAGCCCAAGGTCAATCAGCTGCTAAGGGATGGGGCAATGATTAGAATCAGGATGTCTAACCCCGAGGTCCAATTTTTCTCTCCTATACCTTGCCAATTTACGTATACATAAGCAATAGTCTAATTTATTGTTGAATGTTTTTCCACATTGAAATGAGGAACATTTTCACCTTTTAATTCTAATATACATGTTGAATGATGGCAGTTTCTGGTAGACTTGTTTTTTATTTACTGCTTGATGTTCCCCTTTGGAGGAGGACTAGTGACCAAGCAGAACTCTTGATGTTTTCAAATTACATTTGCAGTAGTCGTTTGACAAGTGTGTCTGGATTAACATCTATCTGAGCAAGTGTTTTTCTTCTAAGATTTATTAGGATCCAAATTCTAAGAATGTAGTCTATAATAAGGATTAGCAAATTAGCTTATAACTAGATTATCAGGCAACATTTCACTCTTAGAGTAATGAAGCGAAACTGGATACAAATCTATTGAGCCAGCTCTCAGTGGAAAATCACATTTGCCAAAAAAAAAAAAATGTACATATGTATATATGGGTGTTTTTGTACCATGTTCCTGCTGGCAAATAACCTGTATAGCTACCAACCTCTCAGCAAATTTTTATCATACCAATTCCATATTTGGTATAAAATTTGCTATAATTTTGGTATTATTGGATTAAGATTTTTTTGTTTGCTTGTTTTCTAAGCATCCTTTAGTTTTGGCCTGGAGAAAGTTTAAGGGAATTAGAACATGTTTTTATAACTGTGAACTATTTGTGGATAATCTGCCAAGAAAACTTGTAGTAATGTATTAGGAAAAGAGTGAAGTTGTCATAGTGATTTAAAAAGGCAGGCTGTAGAGCCAGGTTTTTTGGGTTTGAAGGTTGGCTGTACTACTTACTAGACATTTGACGTGAGGGAAGTCACTTACCTGTTACAAATCCCACGCACCTCATCTTAAAATGGAGGTTATGATAGTATATGCCTCATAGAGTTGTTACAGGTTTAACTGAGATTATACATGTAAAGCACTTAGCACAGTGCTTGTCATATAGTAGGCTCTTAATAATAATAGTAATAGTTCATACTGTCATTGGAAGTACAGGAGAAATATATAGTTACATTACTTATTTCCTCTTCCTAGAAACCCACATCTACAGGAGAGAGTACAAAAACAAAATAACAATCAGGTGGATAATAATATATTTTCTTTTGACTAAGATTATATGTGAAAAATGACATGATTTTAGTGTTTTTTTAATCAGCCAATACGTTGCTCCCAGAAATTGAGTGGCCATTGCTGCCGTGCTTTTCTAGTTTAGTGTAAGCAGAAGTGCTAAGACCTTTTGAAAGTAGGAGATAGGTTAGAGCCTTCTTAATCTGACTACTTGGTGAATGAATAGTCCCTAATATCAGCAATGCCTCAAGATACTTTAAATTTCTTTGATGGAATTTGGAAGAGACTAGGAAAGTCTTTCAAGTTCTTTGCAACTGAATAAAACCAGTTTTTTTCCATATCTCTCTTCTGTCTTTTCGATTTACTTACGATTTCGATTTATATATGCTGACTTTGCTGCTCCAAATAAATTCTTGAATTTACCTCTGTCATCTCTCGACTTAATCTCTTATGAATTTAGATATCTGAACTTGTATTGAAGTTAAAAGTCCAAATCCAAATAATATGACCAACTTTACTCAGTTGATAAAGGAAGGAACAGGTGGCTACCTTTCCCATCATCAAATGCATGAAAAATGTATTAAGTCAGCTAGATTTCTCATATTGACTCCTCAGTGGAACAACAATGATCTTTCCTAGAAACATTTAGCCTTATATAGCCTTCTCAACTTTCTAGAAGTGCTTATTTTCTGTTAAAGAAACCAGAGTCAGATCATTGTCTTTAAGCCAAAATACAAGGCTCACTAAATTGCCTTCAGGGTCATATCCCTTATGAGTAAGGCTTCCTTATATAATGAGTCTTCTATGTTGAGGTTCTTAAATTAGTAAACAGTTGCAGAGTAACTTTTTGGTACATTCTTCCATTAGGGAACGATGAAGTCCAAAACTCAGAGCCATATAACTGAAAGTGTACAATTGATATATTAACTGTTCTTTTCTTTAATTTCTCCACTTTAAAAAAAAATTTCTTCTAACCAATTACCAGGAACAGTCTGTGATTCAGGCAAAACCCTAAACAATGCAGATTGAACTGACTTTGAAAATAAATTCCAGAATTACCACTTCTTCACCATTTTGTTCAGCTCACAGGATATGAACTGATTGTGCCATATATTTAACCATCCTCTTCTCCTGGCTCTCCCACCTGCTTGTATGATTCTATTTTTAAACAGAATCCGAGCATCTGTCTGTAATAAATACGACATTTGTTTTCCCATAAACACATATTCCCTAAAAAACAAGCAAATGTGGAGTAGAAAATAGCAGCCAAGTATGTTAACTGTCATTTAGGCTCAGGTCTTGATATCCATTCATACTGTTACTTAAAATCCTTTAAGCCAATCCTGACTTTTTTAAGGCTCAGAGCAAATGAGCACATGGCTGATTTAAACCCATCTCCCACTTCTATTTAACGTCCCCAGGTGGAGCAGGCAGCCTGGCCAGAGCTGTGGGAGACAGCAGCCCTGGAGATAAGCACGGGCCTTAAAAATTATCTATTGACCCAGTGCTCACTTGCTTCCTGTGCTTTATTTCATCAATATATTACTAATACTTTTACAGAACAATGAAATAATTTCTTGTTGCAGACTTAATGATATATTCAGTTTTGCAAAATAAAAATTCTACAACTTGAAATCAAAATATGTAAAATACTTTAAACTGTACACAATAAATAAAATTAAGGTTTTTTATTTTTTAATTGTGCTAAAATATATGTAACATAAA